>NC_066620.1:147972164-148627984 GCF_025201925.1 Gopherus flavomarginatus | reverse complement strand
CGAAGGGAAAATTTGAGAGTGGGCGGAAAGAAGGTTACTGCGTGGAGAGACACGGGGGCACAAGTGTCAGCTATCCACCAATCCTTCGTTGACCCCAAATTCATCAACCCAAAGGCCAAAGTTACAATTTACCCCTTCATGTCACAAGCTGTAGACTTGCCTACAGCTCAACTGCTTGTCCAGTACAAAGGCTGGTCAGGAATGTGGACTTTTGCAGTCTATGACAATTATCCTATCCCCATGCTACTGGGGGAAGACTTGGCCAACCAGGTGAGGCGGGCCAAGAGAGTGGGAATGGTTACACGTAGCCAAACCAGGCAAGCTTCCAGACCCATTCCTGTTCCTGAACCGTCCACAGAGGCCCCGTCTGTGTTACCGGAGACCCAGACAGAGGTTGTGGACCCGGATTCCATGCCTACCACTGAAACAGCCACAGCATCTCCAGTCCCAGGCCCGGAACTGGAACAGCAACCAGCACCAGCAAGTGCAACCACATCTTCAAACTCAACGCCAGAGGGCGCCAGCGAGCCAGAACTGGCAGAAGCAACAGACAGCCATACCCAAAAGGCTCAGCCAGAGCCTGAAATACCCTCAGGTGCACCAGCGGAGAGCGGTTCACCAGCAACGGAAACAACCCCATCACCTACATCGCTTCCAGAGGGACCAAGCCCAAGTCCACAGTCTGAGGAAGAACTGGTGACCCCAGCCTCAAGGGAACAGTTCCAGACTGAGCAGGAAGCGGATGACAGCCTTCAGAAAGCTTGGGCGGCGGCACGGAGCACCCCACCGCCTCTCAGCTCTTCTAATCGATCCCGGTTTGTTATAGACCAAGGACTTTTATACAAGGAAATTCTTTCTGGTGGACACCGGGAAGAATGGCAGCCGCAAAAACAGTTGGTGGTTCCAACTAAGTACCGGGGGAAGCTCTTAAGCTTAGCCCATGATCATCCCAGTGGGCATGCTGGGGTGAACAGAACCAAGGACCGGTTGGGGAAGTCCTTCCACTGGGAGGGGATGGGCAAGGACGTTGCCAAGTATGTCCGGTCTTGTGAGGTATGCCAAAGAGTGGGAAAGCCTCAAGACCAGGTCAAGGCCCCTCTCCAGCCACTCCCCATAATTGAGGTCCCATTTCAGCGAGTAGCTGTGGATATTCTGGGCCCTTTCCCAAAAAAGACGCCCAGAGGAAAGCAGTACGTACTGACTTTAGTGGACTTTGCTACCCGATGGCCAGAAGCAGTCGCTCTAGGCAACACCAGGGCTAACACTGTGTGCCTGGCCCTAACAGACATCTTTGCCAGGGTAGGTTGGCCCTCTGACATCCTTACAGATTCAGGGTCTAATTTCCTGGCAGGGACCATGGAAAAACTGTGGGAAACTCATGGGGTGAATCACTTGGTTGCCACCCCGTACCACCATCAAACCAATGGCCTGGTGGAAAGGTTCAATGGAACTTTGGGGGCCATGATACGTAAATTCATCAACGAATTCTCCAATAATTGGGACCTAGTGTTGCAGCAGTTGCTGTTTGCCTACAGGGCTGTACCACATCCCAGTTTAGGGTTTTCACCATTTGAACTTGTGTATGGTCACGAGGTTAAGGGGCCATTACAGTTGGTGAAGCAGCAATGGGAGGGGTTTACGCCTTCTCCAGGAACTAACATTCTGGACTTTGTAAGCAACCTACAAAGCACCCTCCGACACTCTTTAGCCCTTGCTAGAGAGAACCTAAAGGATGCTCAAGAAGAGCAAAAGGCCTGGTATGACAGACATGCCAGAGAACGTTCCTTCAAGGTAGGAGACCAGGTTATAGTCTTGAAGGCGCAACAGGCCCATAAGATGGAAGCATCATGGGAAGGGCCATTCACGGTCCAAGAGCGCCTGGGAGCTGTAAACTACCTCATAGCATTTCCCAATTCCTCACTAAAGCCTAAAGTGTACCATGTTAATTCTCTCAAGCCTTTCTATTCCAGAGACTTACAGGTTTGTCAGTTTACAGTCCAGGGAGAGGATGCTGAGTGGCCTGACGGTGTCTACTACGACAGGAAAAAAGACGGTGGCGTGGAAGAGGTGAACCTCTCAACCACCCTGGAACGTCTGCAGCGGCAACAAATCAAGGAGCTGTGCACTAGCTTCGCCCCATTGTTCTCAGCCACCCCAGGACGGACTGAACGGGCATACCACTCCATTGATACAGGTAATGCTCACCCAATCAGAACCCCACCCTACCGAGTGTCTCCTCATGCCCAAGCTGCTATAGAACGGGAGATCCAGAACATGCTACAGATGGGTATAATCCGCTCATCTACCAGTGCATGGGCATCTCCAGTGGTTCTGGTACCCAAACCAGATGGGGAAATACGCTTTTGCGTGGACTACCGTAAGCTAAATGCTGTAACTCGTCCGGACAACTATCCAATGCCACGTACCGATGAGCTATTGGAGAAGTTGGGACGTGCCCAGTTCATCTCTACAATAGACTTAACCAAAGGGTACTGGCAAGTACCGCTAGATGAACCTGCCAAGGAGAGGTCAGCATTCGTCACCCATGCGGGGGTGTATGAATTCAATGTCCTTCCTTTCGGCCTTCGAAATGCACCCGCCATCTTCCAGAGGCTGGTAGATGGTCTACTAGCTGGACTGGGAGAATTTGCAGTTGCCTACCTCGATGATGTGGCCATTTTTTCAGACTCCTGGCCCGAACACCTACTACACCTGGAAAAGGTCTTTGAGCGCATCAGGCAGGCCGGACTAACTGTTAAGGCCAAAAAGTGTCAAATAGGCCAAAACAGAGTGACTTACCTGGGGCACCAGGTGGGTCGAGGAACCATAAACCCCCTACAGGCCAAGGTGGATGCTATCCAAAAGTGGCCTGTCCCAAAGTCAAAGAAGCAGGTCCAATCCTTCTTAGGCTTGGCCGGATACTACAGGCGATTTGTACCACACTACAGCCAAATCGCTGCCCCATTGACCGACCTGACCAAAAAGACCCAGCCAAATGCCGTTAAGTGGACTGATGAGTGTCAAAAGGCCTTTACCCAGCTTAAGGCGATGCTCATGTCTGACCCTGTGCTCAGGGCCCCGGATTTTGACAAACCATTCCTAGTAACCACAGATGCATCTGAGCGTGGTATAGGAGCAGTGCTCATGCAAGAAGCAACAGATCACAACTTCCATCCTGTCGTGTTTCTCAGCAAGAAACTGTCTGAGAGGGAAAGTCACTGGTCAGTCAGTGAAAAGGAATGCTATGCCATTGTGTACGCCCTGGATAAGCTACGCCCATATGTTTGGGGACGGCGGTTCCAACTACAAACTGACCATGCTGCGCTAAAGTGGCTTCATACTGCCAAGGGGAACAACAAGAAACTTCTTCGTTGGAGTTTAGCTCTCCAAGATTTTGATTTTGAAATTCAACACATCACAGGAGCTTCTAACAAAGTAGCTGATGCACTTTCCCGTGAGAGTTTCCCAGAATTCAGTAGTTAAAAAGTGTTCTTAAAATGTAGAAGTCTGTTAGTTATATACTTAGGAGTATATGTAAAGGTGTATGTGTTGTATTAATCTGTTTATTTTAATGTTCTAGAAGGAAATCGCCGCCAGTGAGCTTCCCCACTGTCTGCAATTTGGGGGGCGTGTCATAAACAGATAGCTAAGGGTTAATGTCTCTTTCACCTGAAGCACCTGACCAGAGGACCAATCAGGAAACCGGATTTTTTCAACTTTGGGTGGAGGGAAGTTTGTGTCTGAGTCTTTTGTCTTTTGTCTGCCTGCCTGCTTTCTCTGAGCTTTGGAGAAGTAGCTCTACTTTCTAATTTTCTGTTTCTAAGTGTAAGGACAAAGAGATCAGATAGTAAGTTCTATGGTTTCTTTTCTTTGGTATTTGCATGAATATAAGTGCTGGAGTGCTTTGATTTGTATTCTTATTGAATAAGGCTGTTTATTCAATATTCTTTTAAGCAATTGACCCTGTGTTGTATCATCTAAATACAGAGAGAACATTTGTATGTATTTTTCTTTCTTTTTATATAAAGCTTTCTTTTAAGACCTGTTGGAGTTTTTCTTTACTTCAGGGAAATTGAGTCTGTACTCACCAGGGAATTGGTGGGAGGAAGAAATCGGGGAGATCTGTGTGTTGGATTGCTAGCCTGATTTTGCATTCCCTCTGGGGGAATAGGAAAGTACTTTTTTGTTTCCAGGATTGGGAACAGAGAAGGGGAGTCTCTCTGTGTAGTTTCACAGAGCTTGTGTCTGTGTATCTCTCCAGGAGCACCTGGAGGGGGGAAGGGAAAAAGGATTATTTCCCTTTGTTGTGAGACTCAAGGGATTTGGGTCTTGGGGTCCCCAGGGAAGGTTTTTCAGAGGGACCAGAGTGCCCCAAAACACTCTAATTTTTTGGGTGGTGGCAGCAGGTACCAGGTCCAAGCTGGTAACTAAGCTTGGAGGTTTTCATGCTAACCCCCATATTTTGGACGCTAAGGTCCAAATCTGGGACTAAGGTTATGTCAGGGGTGCAGGAGGGGATTCTGACCTTGGGCAGGGAATTTGGGGTGCAGGGTATGGGAGGGAGTTAGGGTGCGGGAGAGGGTTCCAATCTGGGGCAGGGAGTTCAAGATGTGGGCTCCAGATGGGCAGGGCTCACCTCAGGCATCAGCACTGCTAAGGGCAGGCTCCCTACCTGCTCAGGCTCCACGTTGCTCCCAGAAGTGGCCGGCATGTCTGGCCCCTAAGCGAAGGCACAGCCCAGGAGGCTCTGCATGGTGCCAGCACCCTCAGGTGATGCCCTGCAGCTCCCATTGGCCACGGTTCCCGGCCAATGGGAACTATGAAGCCAGCGCTTGAGGCAAGGACAGCATGTGGAGCTTCCCTGGACACCGCTGCACCTAGGGGCTGCAGGGACATGCCAGTCACTTCCAGGAGCCGTGTGGAGCCAGGGCAGGCAAAGAGCCTGCCTTAGCACCACTGACCGGACTTTTAACAGCCTGGTCAGCGATGCTGAGCAGAACCGCCAGGGTCCCTTTTCAACCGGGCATTCCACTCAAAAACCAGATGTCTGGCAACCCTATATCATATATGTATGCAAATATTCAACTCTCTTTTTAAACTTTCCAGTAAATTTACTAACAAACATTAGCATATATTTACACACATATTTACACAGCAATGTAGTATGCCTTTTCTTACTATGCCAACAAACATTTTACTTTTTCTAATTAAATTAAAATGTAAGATGTATTTTGAAATACAGTACAGTATTTAAATTATCCTTGTGCTGAGAGATTGACTGCGATGTAACAAGTCAATATCAATTATCTCACAGTAGTACCCACAACAAAGAGGAATATTGTGATGGTTAGCAATAGTAAACAACATTTTCATTAATACCTGTGGATTCTTGAACTTTGCTTTGAAACAAGAAATACTGAAGAAAAATGAGAGCTTAAGATATAGTACTTCAACTATTAAAACGAACAAAACTGTTGATAGTTTGAAAATTCTAAAAACTTAAGAAAATGGTCACCATTTCCCCAAAGGTACTGAACAGTTAGAATAAAAATCCAAAATTATAATTCCGAGGAAAATGAAACTGACTTTGGAAGTCTGAATGAGAATGAATTAGACTGTGAAGAGGACAAGGAATCTCCTTGCAAGAGAATCAAACAGAATAGCAGAGAATCTAGAACTTGTTTTGATTTGGATGTAATAACATGCTGACAGAGTAAAACTAAACTTTCCAGTTATTCCAACAATATGGATAGGAAATAGACGGGTGTCTCTGCCCGTGTATTTTAACTGTAAAAACATTGTTTGTCTTTTTAAGAAAAATATGTAGGCTGCCTGTGTCTGACTTTTCTTTCTATACAAGATTGAAAGCAATGAATTGGAAACTTTGAAGAAGATCCAAATCATAATCTCAGCTATCTGGTCACCATAGGAGTCTATCCTAGAGAATAAAGCATGCAAGATGTAGCATTTGTAATAAAAGAAAGAGGTTTGATCTTCTACAAAGCTCAGATGCACACAGATACTGGGAAGATGATGCCTAGTTCTGGTGACCATAAAAAGTTATCCAATTTTGATTGTACAGTAAACTTCCGTTACAAGCACCTCACAATGGCAGTTGTTCGGAATTCAGAAATGTTTGAAACTCAACAAAACATTATGGTTGTTCTTTCCAATTTAAAACTGAACACTGACTTAATACAGCTTTGAAACAATTATGCAGAAGGAAAATGCTGCTTTTAACAATCTAAATTTAAATGAAACAAGCACAGAAACAGTTTCCTTACCTTGTAAAAAAAAAATTCTAACTTCCCCTTTTTTCTGAAGTTTTCATTTAATACAGTACTGTACTGTATTTTTTGGTGCCTGCTGCTACCTAACTGTATACATCCAATTCCAAATGAGTTTTGTGGTTGACTGGTCAGTTTGTAACTCTGAGGTTCTACTGTACTACTTAAAACATTTACAACTACCAACTGAGTTTATGTTAGTAACAGCATTCATTAAATCACTTTATTCCTTCAAACTTTTCTTCAAGCTGTTAAGTACTCTTGACAAATGCTGGAGTTTGAATAATTAAGAAATTAAGAAAGTGTTGAAGTAGTTATCAAAACAGTAAATGATTTCATTTATATTTAAAATAATAATTGAAGTTGAAATCTTACGAAAACAATCCCAACTTCTTTTATTTAAACAATAAAACAAGATTATTTTACTCCACCGAGCTCTATGTAAGATAAATTAATTTTAAAAATATGAAGTATTGGGAAATAATCTGATCATCTTGGATTACGCCAAGGTACTTTGTTATTCTAGCATGTCTTCCTTATGAAAATTCCATGTATACAATGCTATAGACCTTCACAAATTTAAAGGGCATCACACAATGCAACTGCACTAGAATACGAATCATTTTATTTTTATTTATTATACATAACATGAATATAAATAATCAATGGGAACCACCGAGATAGAAGAAACCTCTAAAACATCTTTTCCATTCTCCTGTAAATCCAGAATAGTACCCTGTAGCACTTGATTTTCTGTGGATTTGTGAAGTCCTAATAATATCTGATTCACTTTGCCATTTACCATCTCCCCCAAATTATTTTCTTTTGGAGAGGGGAAAAGGGGTTGGGTGCTCTTTGTATGCTCATCACCACAGGAACTAACTGCCTTACAAAAAAATGTTTCAGGCTTTCTTTCCCATTGAGTATTTGAACATTTTGACTTTACTCTCGTTGTACTAGTTCACATTTTTTTTCCAGAGCAAATCTGTTTTTTCTACTGATATATATAACTAGGGCTGTCAAGCGATTAAAAAAATTATTCACGATTAACTAGAATACCATTTATTTAAATATTTTTGGATGTTTTCTACATTTTTAAATACATTGATTTCAATTACAACATAGAATACAAAGTGTACAGTGCTCACTTCATTTTTTTTTAATTACAAATATTTGCACTACAAAAAACAAAGGAAATCATATTTTTCAATTCACCTAAAACAAGTACTGTAGTGGAATCTCTTTATTGTGAAAGTTGAACTTACAAATGCAGAATTATGTACCAAAAAATACATTAAAAATTAAACAATATAAAACTTTAGAGCCTGCAAGTCCACTCAGTCCTACTTCAGCCAATTGCTCAGACAAGCAAGTTTGGTTACAATTTGCAGGAGATAATTCTGCCTACTTCTTATTTACAATGTCACCTGAAAGTGAGAACAGATGCTCACAGTGCACTGTTGTAGCCAGCGTTGCAAGATGTTTACATTCCAGATGCGCTAAAGATTCATATGTACCTTCATGCTTCAACCACCATTCCATGCTGACGACAGGCTCTGCTCAATAACGATCCAAAGCAGAGAGAACCAACGCATGTTCATTTTCATCCTCACAGTCAGATGCCACCAACAGAAGGCTGGATTTTCTTTTTTGGTGGTTCAGGTTCTGTAGTTTCCACATGTCAGTGTTGCTCTTTTAAGACTTCTGAAAGCATGCTCCACACCGGGTCCCACTCAGATTCCGGATGGCCTTCAGATTCTTAACCCTTGGGTCGGGCGCTGTAGCTATCTTTAGAAATCTCACATTGAAATCTTCTTTGCGTTTTGTCAAATCTGCTGTGAAAGTGTTCTTAAAATGAACAAGTACATAAAAGGTTGTTACAAGAAGGAGGGAGAAAAATCGTTGTTCTTAACGACTGAAGATAGGACAAGAAGCAATGGTCTTAAATTGCAGCAAGAGAGGTTTAGGTTGCACATAAGGAAAAGCTTCATAACTGTCAGAGTGGTTAAGCACTGGAATACATTGCCTAAGGAGGTTGTGGAATCCCATCATTGGAGATTTTTAAGAGCAAGTTATACAAATATCTGTCAAGGATGGTCTAGATCGGGGGTTGGCAACCTTTCAGAAGTGGTGTGCCAAGTCTTCATTTATTCACTCTAATTTAAGGTTTCGCATGCCAGTAATACATTTTAATGTTTTCAGGTCTCTTTCTATAAGTCTATAATATAGAACTAAACTATTGTATGTAAAGTAAATAAGATTTTTAAAATGTTTAAGAAGCTTCATTTAAAATTAAATTAAAATGCAGAGCCCCCCGAATCAGTGGCCAGGACCCGGGCAGTGTGAGTGCCACGGAAAATCAGCTCGCATGCCGCCTTCAGCACGCATGCCATAGGGTGCCTACCCTGGTCTAGATAATATTTAGTCCTGCCATGAGTGCAGAGCACTGGACTAGTTGACCTCTCGAGGTCCCTTCCAGTTCTATGATTCTATGTGCTAGGTCATCATCTGACATTGCTGTAACATAAAATATACGGCACAATGTAGGTAAAACAGAGCAGGAGACATGCAATTCTCCTCCACTGAGTTCAGTCACAAATTTAATTAATGCATTATTTTTTTAACGAGCGTCATCAGCATGGAAGCATGTCCTCAGAAATAGTGGCCGAAGCATGAAGGGGCATATGAATGTTTAGCATATCTGGCACGTAAATACCTTGCAATGCCAGCTACAAAAGTGCCATGCAAATTCCTGTTCTCATTTTCAGGCAACACTGTAAATAAGAAGCAGGCAGTAGCATCTCCCGTAAATGTAAAAAAACGTATTTGTTTTAGCTATTGGCTGAACAAGAAGTAGGACTGAGTAGACTTGTAAGCTCTAAAGTTTTACATATCAGCACTCAAAAACAAAACAATGTAACAAACAAACAAAAAATCTACATTTGTAAATTACACTTTCACAGTAAAGAGGTTGTACTACAGTACTTGTATGAGGTGAACTGAAAAATACTACTTCTTTTGTTTATTGTTTTTACAGTGCAAATATTTGTAATAAAAAATATAAAGTGAGCACTGTACACTTTGTATTCTGTGTTGAAATAGAAATCAATATATTTGAAAAAGTAGAAAAACATCCAAAAATATTTAATAAATTTCAATTGGTATTCTATAGTTTAACAGTGCGATTAATCATAATTAATGTTTTTGAGTTAACTGCGTCAGTTAACTGCAATTAATCAATAGCCCTATTTATAACCTCTCTTTTTGTATTAATTCTCTGTCCTCATTGGTATTTGAATCATCTGCACATTCCTTGGAATAGTGACCATGCCCCATTATTATGTCTGTATGGCAATCAGTTCACTGTTAGAGCTCGAATGTATGTCCTCTGCGAATGCAGTATCCCGTAACTTTGAACTTAAACAGCTGATCCAGGAACTTTTCCATTTTTCAAAACTTCTAGAACTAAAGGGAGTTAGCAATTTCTTCTTTATTTTTCATTTCTTATATTCTTCTTACCCATAGTATTTTGCTGCTACTCCTCTTCATTACTCAGATACCTCAGTTGTGTACACATTTTTGACACTGCCAACTCCTGCTCTTTTTTCCCTCTCCTACACAGAAAATCACATGGGGGGAAGGGGATACTATTAGAAAGTCAAGGTGCTGATGCAACCTTAAATTGATCCCATTTGTGCATACCATGCACACCAGTGGCAAGTTCAACACCAAATGCAGGGAAAAAACTCACCTCTGTGAGATGTCCGGCTTGTATAGCCCTTCCTTCCAGTCTTCCCTGTCTCTTCCTGCCTCTCAACTGTGTCAGCTGACGACTCAACTGAATCACCCAGCTAATTAGTCAATCATTTAGTATTTAAACTATTACCTTGTCAATTTACCCCATGTGAAGACCCTTATAAAGTAAACAAAGTAGTGAGTCAGCCTTAGGCTAGTCACACACTGTCACAACTTGTTGTGATCATCTTGCCCAGCATCACAGGGGAAGTCTGTGGGAGAGTCAGGAAGAGAACTCCGCTCTCCTGGAACTCAGTCCAATAATTTAAACAGAAGAGAATGCCCTCTCCTCTCCTTACAATCCTCTGCCTCACTCACTGTCCATCTTGTGCAGTGATTGAGGGAGGAATGCTACAGACCTGACGAAGAGCTCTGTGTAAACTCAGAAGCTTGTCTCTTTCACCAGCAGAACTTGGTCCAATAAAAGATATTAGTTCACTCACTTTTTCTCTCCAATATCCTGGACCAACACGGCTACAACAACACTGCATGTAACAAATAGTATGTGAGGATGCAATTAAACACTATCATAGTGCATAATGTTATTTTATTACATTTTTTTGTGATTTCCCAGGGTTTTTAAAAAGCAAACAAACTTATGTACAGTGGGGCCCCAGTCTAGTTGGCCTCTCGACACTTACTGCTATATAAATGCCAAATAATAAAAGATTACAGGAGCAATAAATCATTACTCAAGGTATAAACAGATCACTAGCTAAAGTCATGAAGAAATTTTCTCCCAGTGCACACACAGGTACATTATGGAGTTTCTTCTTACTCTATAGCTATTAATTGCAGCAACATTCCCCAGTTTTAGAGACAGGGAATCTATTTCAAAGCAGAATTAACTTCAAATGTGACACTGTATAGCTTCAGCACTGGTCACCATGTCAGTTTCACTGATCTGATATTTTACTTGCTGATTGATTAATTTGTTTTATTCCTACATTTTACTTGTAACATTTCTTATATGGCTTCTAAGGGAAGTAGTGTTTTACTTCTCATATGGAATACAGTGGTGAAAGAATCTTTTTCATATCAGCTTCCACTTCTTGAACACTCCCAATAAAATACAGGAAATAGCTAGTGTTTAAGAAGGTTTGTTCACCACATATATATATTAGCTTGAGGAAAGTAAAATTTAAACTCCAGCTTATCCTGCTCCACTCTACACTTAAAATTTAGATCAAACTAGCTATGGGCTGTGGAAGAATTCTTCCACTGACCTAGCTACCATTGCTTGGGTATGTGAATTACCTACATCTACGGAAATACCCCATCCATCCATATATATAGACATTTTTTGTGCTACAACAGTACAGCTGCAGTACAGCTGCTTTAGCGCCCATAGTCTAGACATGCCCTCTGTGGTCTGCATTGATTTGTAATACCAGACACAGAATAGCTTTACTTTGCTCACTATATATTATTGATGAGTTGTCTAGAAATGGTAGCTGCAAGCATTTTCAGTGCATGATGTTAGCTGGTTTCTCTACTGATTCTGTAACCACTTCTATTGAACTGCTCTTGTAACTTTCTTCCTACAGAGTAGTGAATTAAAATGGATATCCCTATACAGCTTCTAACAGCAGACGGGGGAGTGCAGGTATTTTCTCTCTTTATCCAGCGGTAGATCAACTGTCAAAAATACATTCTACACATACAAGTCTTGCACACAAATGCAGACTGAAAAATTTATTTCTACACCTCTGCTAAAAGAATGTCACCACTGTAATACATGTAACAGAAGTTACTGTTGAATCAAAAGGATGCTGACTAGTCACAGAATTACAATTCTAACACAGGACTACTGTACAAATACCTTTGAAGAATTATGAAATTTCAATCACTAGTAGGATGCATTGTCAATAGGAAAAAGTAAATAAAATTTTCAAATGTCAACTGAAGAACAAATTAAAAGTTAAAGATTGATCTGTGCACCATAAAGTATAACTTTTTTCTTACCAAGCTGAGTTCCTTTAAGTCTCTTATTGTATATTATCTTAGGCCTGGTCTACACTAGGAAATTAGTTCTGCATAACTATGTCGCTGAGGGGTGTGAAAAATACACACCCCTGAACGACACAGTTAAAACAACCTAACCCCTGATGTAGAAAGCACTCGGTCAATGGGAGATACCCATCCATCACTGTAGGTAAGCACTTCAGTGAAGTGCTACAGGTGCATCACTGCAGTGTTTTAAGTGTAGACAACCCCTATTATAAGGCACTCATCATCATGGTATCCAAGCCCAGCTGGTTACCAACAGGCAAAACTCAGGGAGGACAAGAATTAAAGCAAAAATATTAAATAAAATACACTTAAAGGAACATTCAGTCTATAGAAAAGCATCAGATGAAAGAGGCTTTACCTCAAGTTTCAGCATAACATGTACAATACTAAACTATATTAGAACTTCAATTTTTAAGAGCTTTTTTTGTTTAACAAAATAAAACATGTCTCTCCATTGTACAAGGCAGAAATTCACGCTCCAAAGAGCATACAAACTGCTAATCTAAACAATTTGCTTTATGTATCAGGGTGAATTATGTAGTTTTTTTAGATATGAAAACTTACCGAGTGCCATCTGCTTTCCAGCTTACTTTGTACGGCTTCTGCTCTAAAAGTTTAATATTTTGTTTGTCCATGGAAATAGGCTGTGCTCCAGGGAATCCAGACCTAAAAGAAGCAGGATTTTTATTAATAAATATTCTATGATGAGTATCCATATAAGGTAATGTATTGCTCCAATCAATCTTGCATGAGACATAGTTAACACTACCTTTTCTACAAGGTTAACTTTCAGTTGGAACATCTTGCATATGACTTTTTTTCTTACAAGAGCCACCTTAGTCTAGACGTGATAAATCGACCCCTGGGCGCTCTTCCATAGACTCCTGTACTCCAGCGCTGCGAGTGGCGCAGGCAGAGTTGACAGGGCAGTGGCAGCAGTCAACTGAGTGCAGTGTAGACACCACAGTAAGTCGATTTAAGTACGTCAACTTCAGCTACATTATTCATGTAGCTGAACTTAGATCGACACCCCCCCGCCCCCAGTGTAGACCAGGGCTAAGAGGTACTGTGAATATTCCATGAGCCTCCACTTCTGGAAGCTGACATTCAAATTCTGGATTACATCTAGAAATGGTACTAAATCAGCATTCATATCAATGCTAGGCACAAATTCAAACCAGCAACAACTGCATTAGAAAGGCCAAGAAATGGAAAAACTAGGGTTCTGCACATCAGAACAAATGTGTATTGATAGTTGTGTAAGTAAATTTGCAATTTTTTGCTTGGTTCAAACCGTTATTTAGTTTAGTGTGCACTAAAACTCACCCAAAACTTTAGAAATAATTATTAGACCAGACTACTGCATTTGTTATTTGTGTAGCAATGGCTAATACGAACATAATTTATGATCTGACCCTGGAAATATAATTTAAGAAACAAGATTCTAGAATCATAACAGCTGATCATTCTTTTCTTTTCTTTTCAGGCCAATATAGCTTTACTGTTGAATATTTCTGGTTACCAAAAAAAAAAAAAAAAAAAAAAAGGAACAGTCCATCGGAATAAATAGCTACCTGCTTGACTTTTCACAAAATTAAGAATATAATATTGAATTTTTGGACTATTCAAAGAAAAAAGTTAAAATTAAATGATTTTTCCCATACCCTTCCCATCCACAGAATTGCTGACATTTTTGCTGTATTTCTCTTAACTTTGGTTGAGTTGTCACTTGGGTTACACGTTTAACTGTCACTCCTTCCAAGAAAATTGCACCCTTAAAAAAAAAAATACAAAATGCAATTAGCATTTAAGATATATCACAAAAGAAATTCAGAAAACAGATGCTTTCATATACACACACACTTCTAGACTGACTAAGATTTAAAGTCATCAATATTTAAGGTTGCACAACTAAGGTCAATCTACCCTGCTAGTGTAGACTGAGTCACGCTACTCCAGCTACGGCTTAGTAGCTTATCACAGCGTCTACACTGCGCTACATCAATAGGAGACGCTCTCCTATCAACATATCTTAGTCTTCTCATTCCAGCGGAATATCAGAGTCAACCAGAGAGCACTCTGTGGTTGATTTAGCGGGTCTTTAATAGACCTACTAAATCAACTCTCGCTATATCAATCACAGCAGTGTCATTCCCCAGTAAGTGTAGACATGGCCTCAGTTTCCATTACAAGTCTTATTTGACCCTACTTCTAAAAATACACCAAAATAGTCATATTGGCCTCAAAATTGGTAGGTTAGGCCAAGGTAGAGTTCTTCTAGAAAAACTGAAATCAGATAAGGTGTTTATTAAGTAAAATGTAAGCTATTACACAGTTACAAGGTTTTTTGTTTAGTTGGTTTTTTGCCACTTTATAGCAAAAGCCCAGAAAAAAGACAACAAATTAAATCTACCTTACTGCTCCTCCAGCAGAGATCTAGTGCCCAGGAACAAAAGGCAGTTAATTAAGTCAAATTAACAAAGTTATTGATTTGTATTGTAGTCCATAGAGATAGCTTTTTGCATTTTATTTTACTTAGCAGTAAACACAAAGAAACTACAGGCCTGCATCCTGTAAGGCATCAGTTTAAGCAGTTAGCATAAGGTTTTGAGGCCAGAGAACTTTGGCATAGAATAAGTGGTCCAACAGTTACCCTGAGTTTTGGGCAACTGGGAATAATGTGCCTAAGGGAGGAGTTGTACAAAATGATACCAGGTAACTGCAGAAACACTGAACTGATACTAGTTTAAAATATTTTACAATAAAATGTTGGCAAATGCTTAACTGCAAACTCTTCTTGGCAACAAATTGATGTATGTGGTAATAATCTAAAATCATTAATATACTAACCAATAGGATAAAAGCACTAACTTTATGGTGGACAAGACAGGTTGGTCCTTTCAATGAATATTCAAGATAATCTCTAGGCCCTATAATAAGCCAGAATGCCATGTAAGAAGGGTTGGTCGATCTTAATCTGGATCTGGACCATCTGACTTGTTTGGCATGCCAGGGAAAGAGCTGGACCTTTGCCTCTTACCATTAGATCCCCAAGAAGGGGTGCGAGTATGTGAGCATATGCAAGGAATGGGGTACAAGAGATAAAAATATAACAGTAATGCAAAGTTAATGTTAAGGGGTTTGCAGCTTTTCTGTCTTTACTAACTGTGTTAATAAAAGTGATTAAAGCTTCGCTTTACCCTCACTGCAAGTGTCTTCGTTGGGCACACCAGGGTTCCCAATCAGATACTGAACTTGATAACCCTTATTCTGTTGTGCCTGATTCTGGGACTAGACCCCTACAATCCCTCAACTCTTCAAATCAGTATTAATTGGAATTCCATGATAATCAATGGCCACAAAAAAAAAAATCAGAGAATAGTATTTAATAAAGTCACTGGGGAACATCAGCTTCAGTGATCACAGTCGGGTCATATAAGGACTGTTGGAGACCTGAATTTTTATTTTAAAAACATGAAATGCAGCAGATAAAACATTATAAACTTAACATTCTCCATTCAAATCCCTCTGAAAAACACTGCTTGAGCCAGACCTATGCAGAGAAGAGCCATGCAGGGATTAAAGGATTAGAAAAACTCAAAGAGCTCAATATTCTTAGGGTTACCATATGCCTGGGTTTTCCCGGAAAACACTTTTTTTTGTCCTCCTAGCTCAGATATTTGAAATATGAACAAATGTCTGTGATTTTTCCTTGCTCATTCTTTTCCCAATATTGATTCTGCTAGAACTAAAATTCCGAACATGCCTTATAAGCAGAGTTCATGTTTACCGGTTTGCTACCCTTACTTATGAGCTGCTGCTGGCAGCGGCGCTGCCTTCAGAGCTAGGCAGCTGGAGAGCAGCAGCTGCTGGCCAGCCACCCAGCTCTAAAAGCAGCACAGGACTAAGGGTGGCATGGTATTGACTGTTGAGTCAGTGAAAGGGATCCTGTTTGTGCAGTACAACTCCAGAAATAGATCTTGTAATGACTTTCATGGTTACTTGATGAGCAATCAACCACTACTGAGAAAGATACACTCTACAGAGAAATATGCATGGGCACAACAGGAAGAAGCACTGCAGGAAAGGACTGACTGCATGTAAAAAAAGGTTTATTTACATTTGATTTACATTTATTTTTGAGGCTATTACACTTATTTATAAAATGCTAGATATTCAAGGTACAAAAGAAAGTGTACAGTAGAAAACTACCCTCCTTGACTCTCTACCTCAGGGGAACAACCTGCACCCCCATATTCAGCCTCATAATATGATTATGTTGTATCCAATGCAAAATTTGTCATGTTGGGTGTCTTCAGAAGGCTCATGATGCACTGAGCATTGCTGTTATAATAATGTAATAGGTTGCAATTTCATGTATATAGTTGTGAGGCTGAAAATGCGTCCTCATGGCTTAAAATAAGCCCAGGCCAAACTCTCCAAGAGCAGAGGGGCAGTTCACATCTTATCAGGGCATGTATGGGACAAACCCAGCCCAGCCTCACAGGAACAAAGGATACTGGCCTAGGCAGCAAAAAAGGATCTGTTCGGCCTTGGCTACACTTGCAGATGTAGAGCGCTAAGAGTTAAAACAGCCTTCGGAGACAGCAGCAGGGAAAATGCTGCCGTGTGTTTAGGTTGTCAGCTGAAAGCGCACTAGTGTGGCCACATTAGCAGCTCTTGCAACACCACAAAGAGCAGTGCATTGTGGTAGCTATCCCAGTGTGCAAGCGGCTGCAACGTGCTTCTCAAATGGGAGGAGGGGGTGTGTGTGACAGGGAGTGTGTTGTGTGTATGTGAGGGGAAAGACAGTGTGTTTTGGGGGGCTGAGAGTGTGTCAGCATGCTGTCTTGTAAGTTCAGACAGCAGCAGACACCCCATCCTACCCCCCCCACCACCACACACACCAGCAGCATTCCACACTAATGGTTTGATTTGTCTTGGAGCAGATAAGCACCGACCGCTGTCTGAAACAGAGCTCTGAAAGGGGATAGCCGCATGCCTGCAGCCGATTTCAAAACAATGAGAAGAGGGGCCACTTGATTTCAGGGGATTATGCAATGTTTCCGGAGGCCAATCACAGCACAGTAATGCACTCTATGTGACTTGTTAGTGTGGACACCTCAGGAGTTAAGGTGCCCGGGGATGCTTTAATGTGTTCTAACTTGCAAGTGTAGCCAAGCCTTTAGACTCTCTAATGAGTCACTCCCCCTCCCTTGGTCAGTTTTGGAATACGATGAGGTAATGCTCACTGGACTCTAAAAGGGGGGGGCGCAAAGCCAAGAGGGAAGACAGACTACGATAAAAGGGGAGACGTTTGCCATGCGCTCTCTCTTCCACCTCCATCTACAGACACCAACACCAAGCAACTGAAGCGCTGATCAAAAGGGAGAGCCTGGCTAAAGGGCAACCAGCCAGACTGTGGTGAGAGGTATTTAAGTTTGTAGGGCACTGAAAGTGTTAAGATCAGCTTAGAATGCGTTTTGCTTTTATTTCATTTGACCAAATCTGACCTCCTGTGTTTTGACTTATAATCACTTAAAATCTATCTTTTGTAGCTATTAAATTCGTTTGTTTATTCTACCTGAAGCAGCAGCATGTCAGAGATTCTCCTTTGGATAACAAACCTGGTACATATCAATTTCTTTGTTAAATTGACAAACTCGTATAAGCTGTCAGCGTCCAGTGGGCATAACTGGACGCTGCAAGATGGACGTTCCTAGGGTTATGTCTGGGACTGGAGATATTGGCTAGTATCATTCGGTTGCACAATCCAAGCAGTGGTTGGCCAAAAGTGCTCACTCACGTAGCTGAGAGCAGCTTATGTTCTAGAGGCTGTGTGTGAACAGCCAGAGAGTGGGGGTTCTCATAGCAGAGCAGGGTAAGGCTGGCTCCCAGAGTCAAGGATTGGAGTGACCTAACAGATCACCAGTCCAGATAACATAAGGGGAGTCTCACACCTCCCCTCCCTCTCTCCCACCTCTCCCTACCCCCAGCAATGTCCTCCGTGAACTTGAAATATGGTAACCCTAAATATACTAATATTAACAAAGAAAAAAAGTTAAGGGGTGAGTTGATTAGTGTCTATAAGTATCCACATGGGGAATAAATATTTCATATTAGGCTCTTCAATTCAGCAGACAAAGGTATAACATGATCCAATGAATGGAAGTGGAAGCTAGACAAATTCAGACCGGAAATAAGGCATACATTTTTAATGGTGAGAGTAATTAACCATTGCAACAATTTAGCGAAGGTCATGGTGAAGTCTCCAATCACTGACATTTTAAAATCAGAATTAGGTTTTTTTCCCTAAAAGATACGCTCTAGGAATTATTTGAGGGGAATTCTATGGCTTATGTTATACAGGAAGTCAGACAAAGTGACCACAATGGTTTCTTCTGGCCTTCGAGTCTATGAATCTATTAATTCTAAACCACATACATAGTAATTCCGTTACAAGAAAAATAATCGCCTCACCTGGGAATTTTAATCTTTAGGTCATCTGGCAGGTTACCTCTGACCTGTTATTTAACTTCAGTTCTAAGATTTTTTGAAGGAGGGCCCATGTTTTCAGCAGCACCAGAAAACTGATGATGTCAACAACTGCAATCTCTAAACTATTTTGCCTTTAAAGAGTGTTTCCACAGAAGAAAACACCTCAGTCACCTCATCAGAAAGTAAAGATCACACTGACTATTCACTAGTCTCGTGTGTGACCACAATGTTGTTGCCAAACTGCCGAGAGTCCAACTTGACAGCACTCACATTTCCAGGTGAAATTAGTAAGAGCTGATGATGCTTAGAACCAATTAAAACCACACTTAGGCTCTCCACTAGTTAGAGCACAATACATTTCTACCTCTCCTTATATTCAAAATGTACCAAACAAGCTGCTGACTATATTATAATAGTATAGTGGCTTATGTTTATAATTATACTTTGAAGTACACAAAGCACTCAATTCTGCATACACTAGCTAAAAGGGGTGGCCTGTTGATTTAGTGGCAATGCACTGCATTGCTACACCAAACATCAGAGTTTGCAATCAGAGAACCGTTCCTCACTCCCTAAATGGCGGGAATTGAAAGCATGGAAGCTGGAGCAAACTCACCCCTGAGAATGTGCAAGAAGTATCTTATGGTTCACCTAGGACTCCCTCTGAGTAATGCTCAGACAAAAATTAACTAACTCTGAAAGAAGCCAGATCCAGTCATCTCTGGTTGAGAGAATTTTCTCCACAGTAGGAGTTTGAGAACACTATAAAAAGTTGATTTGTTACCTACATACTTTATAAAAAAAACAGGCATAATTTTTCTTCTAATCTAAACCTAATACATAAAGTTGTACTGAGCATTACAGTAAGCCTAAGAAAGATATCATCAAAAGGATATTGAAAAGAAACCCACAGAGTGCATTATAAATTATTTTATAGTCTTTAAAACAAGTCTGATGCTCAGGGGAATAAAACAAAAATTGCATTTCAACAACAGAACAAAACCAGAAATTTATTTGATTAAACACTCCCAGTCCCTATTTCAATATAATAACCCAAACCTACACCAAGCATAGTGTCAACAAATGTTTCCAACACATTCTCTATTGAATTGGGCAGCAAAGAACTTGTTTAGAATATTGATAAACTCAAGATCTTATTGGCTTGGCTGTGGACCTTGGCGTAGCTGGATGGGATCATTTTCAATTCTCATTCTTACACAAGAGATCTAGAGAATTAGGCTGTTTCACTTCGATGTCTTCATTGTTTGTTGCTCCATAGGTTTTTGTTCTGTCACTCTGCCTACTCACTTACTTGAAGGGCACTGGACAAAAGAGTGAGGTAGTTCTGGGCTGCAGTGCTATCAGTATATGAATAGTTCAGTAAAGGAAGCAGGCAGCTGCCTAGATGCACTGTCTGTGAATTTTCAGTGTCTGGCTAAGAGAATGGTTTGGAATAGGGAAAGATGGTCATGGTTTACTCCTGATAAGGGAGATTATGCAGTGCAGTGAAACAACCAGAGACTATGATAGTACCTTTCCCCACTACTAAGACAGTGCTATCCATTTTTGCCCAACAGGTGAGATTTCGAAAAGGCAGAAATGGAAGTTAGGTGCTTAACTGCTATCTGTGTCATTTGAAAATCTCTCCAGAAATTTTCAGTGAAGGGATACTTTCAAATCCTCAATTTTATTTATTTGGACTTGCAGGTGCTTAGTACAATTGTTTTCTCTCAAAACAGCAGTCTGCTGTAAGGTTACTACACAAAAATTTGTATCACAAGTTTGTACAGTTTATACAGGTTACAACCCTCCATGTGTTGGGAAAGGAAAATATATATTTTTTTAGAAAAGTAAACTACCTCAATGAAATTCAAGGTTATATAAAAGTCAGCTTTGTGAAGTTGAAAATATGCATCCTAATCTCCTACTTGCACTGTTTGAAGGCTGATTTTGTTTGGATTCTTTTGTTAACTGATGTAATATTTTGAGACTCTCTCATCCTGACCTGAAACAATAAGCTCTCTTGCAAAGACACTATATATTACATATGATTATGGTGCACTAAAAGTGTGAGGGATGGAAACCAGGCAAGAAAAATATCAAGTAAATTCTGAACTACGGAGCTTTGAAAAGACATTTTAACAATAATTCTTAAAAAAAAAAATAGGTTCAATACCTCATCAGTTAAGCACTGATTTGTACTTTAACAGTATTTACTATATTTATAAAACTTCAAGAGTGGGTTTATCTCATTCTCATAGGTTTTGTGAGATGCCTAAAAAATGAATTTTGTGAACAGAATATAAATTATTTCTTCTTTTAAAGGAACTTTGGCTTGTAAAAGTAATTAACTATACATTAAATGAAGGACTTCTAAGGAAACCAGGGTTTGAAATAGGCAATGATATTTTTTCATGTTTAAAAAACCAAATTTGTTTTAAAGAGTTTGATCTTAACTAATATTGAATGTAAATTGTAAAAAAAAATTTTTTTAGAAGAAATGCAATTGTATACAGCCTATACTCAGCCTAACCCACAATTCAATTAAAAAAATATAGCAGTTAAAAAAATATTCTGACAGAATTATAAATGAGCAAACATGTGGTCTGAGGGGGACAGAATTCTTTAATACCAAAAAAAACCCCAAAAAGTAATTTTCTCCTAATACGATATTTCTGTTTACATTTCAATCAGCCTGGATAGTGAAACCAGATATTTCACAGTACGTTTGCTTTCTGACTTTGTGCTACAAACTCAATAGAGGAATGCTTAAAATTTAAAAAAAAAGTTTCCATTAATTTTAGAAACTTTTATTGTTACATTTTAAATAAAATTTGAAGTTCAGTCTAAAATTACATGACTGATGAATTTACTGTTTTAATTTTTTTTTAGCTTTAAAATTGTTGAAACATCCCATATCACCATTTTTTAAACAAGTATTTTTCTTTTTCAGTTTGAAAAACTTTTTGTTGGAAATTAAAGTTAATTTATCGTGAAATATAAGAATAGTGAAAAATCAAAACTAAAAGTTTCAGTTGACCGGATCCCAAAATTTTCAGCTTTTTGGTTAGTTAAAATTTGAAATTTCAGCTTTTAATCACAATTTAGGATGGAGACATTTTTCAAAATGACAAAAATTCTCATGAAGCAAGATGTGTCTTTCCTGCCCAGCTCTAATCAGAAGTTTCCACTTCTCACCTACCATTCCTAACAAAATGTGACAGTTACATGCTCTACACTTTCAGGGATTGTTCCAAATAGGCAGAAGATCCATTTCTGGCAAATCTTAACCTTGTTCCATGAAACAGTCTTTCCATTGTCTCAGCAATTTCTCTGCCCAACAGCTATCTTTGCAAAGCTAGAATGGTTGACTTTATTTCTGATAAAATAAATACTTGGAATGGAAGTAACTGGACATGAGTTTGATAATGACTTTTCTAGCAAAAAGCCTCCGGGGAAACATCCAGTAGCTGAATGAGCGATTGAAATAAATCCACAAAAGCAATGATCTGTGGCCAAAAAGACAGGTAGAATCAATTCCTCCTCCCAGCAGTGCTATCAGATTGCTTTTATTGTCTTCAGAATCCCCCATACAAGATTCCAGGACCTCTTTCAAGTCTTTGTGATTATATGTAACCCGAATAAGTTTATGCCCAAAAAAACCACGTATGCACTGATCTTCCATGCATACACGTTTTTTTTGTGCATATACTTATTCGGGTTACATATAATCACAAAAACTTGAAGAAAGTCCTGGAATCTTGCATGGGGGATTCCACAGATCTTCCGTGCATACTTCGCCTTGCACTATGTTTTCCGCAGCCAACAGACCCTTCAAAGAGTACTGTTGTGGACAATGCAAAGGTTGTGCATCACTACTCTGTTCAAGGGCAAAAAAGGGAAGGAAAGTAAAGAAAGCAGAAGAAAGCACCAGAGCAACATGAAAACAGGAGAGACAATCATTCCAAAAACAAACAAAAAATCCTCACACATGCACACCCCACTGAAGGACACATAATAAAAAAAGTTATTGAACTGAGTTACTGGAATTTAGAGCTAATATGCTCTTTGATGGCTTAACAGACAATAAAAAAATTAATCCTTGCTATCTAACTTAAATTGAGAGAGAGATTTTAGCAGTTTCCGGTACACCCCAGACATTTCCTTGACACATTGATGTGCATATAACACAACTTTCCTTAAATCCTGGAGCAGTGGTTCTCAAACCACAGGCCACTTGTAGCCCAATCAGCACATAGCTGTGGTCCATGTGACATCCTCAGGGTCACACAGGTAGTACATATATTGTGTGCATGAGGCCCACAACATGGAGAGCTGCATATGCAGTCCACAATGGTAAACAGGTTGAGAACCACTGTTCTGGAGAAACCATTAACTCCAATCATAGAATCATAGACTTTAAGACAAGAAGGTACCACTATGATCGTCTAGTCTGACCTCCTGCACAACCCAGGCCACAGAATCTCACCCAACCACTCCTGTATCAAACCTCTAACCTATGTCTGAGTAACTCAAGTCCTCAAATTGTGGTTTAAAGACTTTGACGTGCAGAGAATCCTCCAGCAAGTGACCCGTGCCCTACACTGCAGAAGGCGAAAACCCCCCAGGCCTCTGCCAATCTTCCTTGGAGGAAAATTCCTTCTCGACTCCAAATATGGTGATCAGCTAAACCCTGAGCATGTGGGCAAGACTCACCAGCCAGACACCCAGGAAAGAATTCTCTGCAGTAATTCAGATCCCACTCCATATGACATCCCATCACAGGCCACTGGGCATATTTACCGCTAATAGTTAAAGATCAATTAATTGCCAAAATTAGGCTATCCCATCATACCATCCCCTCCATAAATCAAGCTTAGTCTTGAAGCCAGATATGTCTTTTGCCTCCACTGCTCCCCTTGGAAGCCTCCAGAACTTCACTCCTCGGATGGTTAGAAACTTTCGCCTAATTTCAAGTCTAAACTTCCTGATGGCCAGCTTATATCCATTTGTTCTTGTGTCCACATTGATACTGAGCTTAAATAATTCCTCTCCCTCCCTGGTATTTATCCCTCTGATATAGTTATAGAGACCAATAATATCTCCCCTCAGCCTTCTTTTGGTTAAGCTAAACAAGCCGAGTTCTTTGAGTCTCTTTTCATAAGACAGGTTTTCTATTCCTCAGATCATCCTTAGTAGCCCTTCTCTGTACCTGTTCCAGTTTAAATTCATCCTTTTTAAACATGGGAGACCAGAACGGCACACAATATTCCAGATGAGGTCTCACCAGTGCCTTGTATAATGGTACTAACACCTCCTTATCTCTACTGGAAACACCTCACTTGATGCATCCCAAGACCACATTAGCTTTTTTAATGGCCATATCACATTAGCAGCTCATAGTCATCCTGTGATCAAACAATACTCCAAGGTCCTTCTCCTCCTCTGTTACTTCCAACTGATGCATCCCCAGCTTACAACAAAAAAAATTTTTTTTTAATTCCTAAATGCATGACCTTGCACTTTTCACTATTAAATTTCATCCTATTACTATTACTCCAGTTTACAAAGTCATCCAGATCTTCCTGTAGGATATTCCAGTCCTTCTCTGTACTGGCAATACCTCCCAGCTTTGTGTCACCCACAAACTTTATTGGCACATTCCCACTTTTTGTGCCAAAGTCAGTAATAAAAAGATTAAATAAGATTGGCCCCAAAACCATTCCCTGAGGAACTCCACTAGTAACCTCCCTCTAGCCTGACAGTTCACCTTTCAGTATGATTCATTGTCATTTCCTCTTTTACCAGTTCCTTATCCGCCTTTCAATTTTCATATTGATCCCCATCTTCTCCAATTTAGCTAATAATTCCCCATGCGGAACCATATCAAATGCCTCACTGAAATCGAGGTAAATTAGATCCAGTGTGTTTCCGTTGTCTAAAAGATCTGTTACCTTCTCAAAAAAGGAGATCAGGTTGGTTTGGCATGAGTTTTCCGAGGGCTCGGGCCCCAAGAGAGTTTTTTGAGGCCCCTGGGGCAGGGTCCTTCACTCGCTGCAGGGCCTCCAGAAAACTCTCACGGGGCCCGGGCCCTCAGAGCTTCTTCTGCTCCAAGTCTTCGGCAGCAATTCAGTGGTGGGGGGTCCTTCTGCTCCAGGACCCACCGCCGAAGACCTCAGGTCCCCTGAATCCTCTGGGCGGCCCTGCCCTACAGGCTCAGTGCTATCCCAGGGGAGGCTCTAATAGCTTTCTTCCCCGATGTGATTTTTGCCCAGATAGACTCTGTCTTATCCATTCCATCACTTATTTCTTTACCATCTATCTCATCAGTGATATACAATGCTAGTTGACCACCTTCGCCTTTATTTCTGTCTTTCCTAAACAGCACACACCCTTCAATACTCCAGTCATGACTACTATTCCACCATGTTTCTGTAATCCGTATAATATCTGGCTTCACTTCCTGCACCATTAACTCTAGTTCCTCCATTTTGTTACCTACGCTCCTCGCATTGGTGTACAAACATCTTAATTTTTGCTCTTTGGCTTCGCTCACATTCTTTACCTGTTTAGGCACAGACATTCTACCACCAGTATCACCTATTAGACTGGTATCTACACTACCCTTCCTCATATGTCCATTCCCTTATCCAGGGCTGTATACTTTCTTACTTCGTTTTCTTCCCTCTCAATGTTAAAATCCAGCGTAGAGATTACCTGGACATCTCCCAACCATCTCCTCCAAATTCCTAGTTTAAAACTCTCTTAATCAGTTGTGCCAACCTCCATCCTAGAAGTCTATTTCTCTTCTTACTCAGGTGAAGTCCATCCTGAGAGAACAGTCCTCTGCCCATGAATGCCTCCCAGTGGCCATACATCTCGGAGCCCTCCTTATAGTACCACTACCTGAGCCATCTGTTGATCATCATAAACTTGTCACACCTTTGTTGCCCTTCTCTAGGAACAGGCAGAATCCCACTGAAGATCACCTGAGCCTCGATTTCCTTAAAAGTCCTCCCTGGTCTGGCATTGTCTCCCTTGATATGTTCCAGCGAGAATCTAGTCGCATCATTTGTTCCCACATGAAGGACAATCAGCGGATTCTTTCCCGCTCCCGTTAGGATCCTCTTCAGCCTCAGGTACACAACCTGTATCTTAGCACCCGGCAGACAGCACACTATTCTGTTCTCTGGATCAGCTCTGGTTACAGGCCTGTCTATTCTTCTCAGTAAGGAGTCCCCAGTCACATAGACCTGCCTTTTCCTGGTGATGGTGTGATTTTCCAGTCTATCCCCTGTTCCCTCTGACTGCAAGTCCTCTCGATTCCTATTCTCCCTTGCAATCCTCTGCAACCTAATGTATCCTTCTGGGGCTCATATTTGGTGTTAGCTCCATTAACTCTTCCCCTCTTCCTACAGGATTAGCTGCTCTTCTCTTCTTCCTTGCCCTCTCACCTTCAGTGACCATCTGCTGTGCCCCTTCTTCATTTTCCAACTCCGCAAACCTGTTCCTGAGCTCTGCTTCTCTTTCACTAGCCCGTCTTTTCCTCTGCCTGGTTCTCTTAGTCACATGCTTCCACTGTCCACTTTCCTCATTCAGCAGTCTCCCCTTAGAGTTCTTTGGTTCTGCTTCCATTTGCAAGTCTGAGCTTTTCTCTTCAGCCTCCTTGTGTCTTTGCTCCATCATCTGCTCAAATCCCCTTCTAAACTAAACCGGAGTTTCTACCTGCATCTCCAGTCCTCAGATCTTTTCTTCCATCAGCTTTATCAGGCGGCACGTCATGCAGATAAAACTCTTTTCATGTACCCCCTTCAGGATCATATACATGCCACAGCTTCTACATCCAGTCATCTTCATTGTGTCTTCCACAGCTTAGGTCACTACCACTGCTGCCTCTGTATCTGTCATAGCCCTCCCACCTAAATCCTGTTAGTCTGGGAAACACAAACCAAACCAAAACACCACCACCCACAGCATAACAAATCCCTAACAAGCACCAAAACACTGCCAGAACACCACACACTCCCTTCACTAGACTGTCTATTCCTCTGCCTGCCTCTCTTAGTCTTCCCCCCAAGCTTCCCCTGCAAGCTCCCACTCAAACTCCCGTTTACAGCTCTGTTTGCTGGCTCCTGTGCCACTGCCTGATTGGCTGGCTACCTTGTTAGGACGCCTAGTCAGAGAAGCCCCACCCCTAATGAGGGCTCAGCTTCTCTCCCAGCACCCTGCCCCTACCAGCCTCTACACATACAAATACAAATAGCTACAAATACCTTCTCCTCCAACAGAACACTCACACTCCCCTGTTTACAGCTCTGTTTGCTGGCTCCTGTGCCACTGCAGCTGTCCGTGCCACTGACTGGCTACCTTGATAGGACCCCTAGTAGGGCTCAGGATTCCACCTTGGAAGAATCCTGTGTCATCTGCCACATCCTATGACATTTCTTTTATATCATGTGTCCCCGACATAAAATGCAATACATCATATTCCTTAGCAAATAATAAAGGATCTGGGTGGCTTATGAAAATGTAATTTTCTTTTCTAGAACTGCTCATGAAGCAGAGCATGCTTCAGATAAACTTTTTAAGTGTGGAGGGGTACAGTTTATTCTGCCAAACATACAGTCATAGATGCAGGTGCCTGCAACAAAATTTTTGGAGAAGGACATTCAACCAATTATACTCACCTTTTTAATCTTTAGGTATACCATGTAGTATGTCCCATTGCATTGTACATGTGAGCATTAAGATCAGCTGCAGTATGCCTATGTAATTTGAGAATTCACGGATGAGGCTTCTATTTGACTTAACACTCATCAATCTGATGTAACAAACTCAGACTGTAAAAATGGTTTGGGAGTATAATTTTTGTACTATCTACAAAATACCCAACAGTGCTTCTTGCTGAAATCAGATTTCAAATGTCTGTCACTGACGCTTCTGCAATGCTCTGTCATGTTTCTGTGAATGCTCACCTGCTGAAGTGCAGCACTCACTGAGTCAAAACCTACTTCTTCGGTTCTTCCTATAACATCACAGAGACCAGCAACAAACAGGCTTCCTGTAACTGAATAGGTGATGTAAAAGGAGCCCATGCATAGTATTACATTCTAAGTTGCATCTGAGTTTTTCCAGTTATGTCTTACGCTTTGGCATAACTCCCTACTCAAACATGGTACATTGTAGAATTTTTACATCATGGCATGAGACATTAATTGCAACTCTGCTTTAAACATTAGCACCTTATATAATGCCCAAAATGAAGAAAAAATACTAGATATATAAGCAAAAAGTGTTTACCTGATAACCACTCTCTTTTGGCCCCCTATCTACAAGTCACTCATAAATAGATTGAATCCTTCTCTGATCAGCTACGGGAAAAGTCCAATCAACCAACCAAGCATCATGGGATAGAATTCCTGGGCTCTTCCTCTTCATGCCAAAGTGAGTGCATCCCAAGCTGTAAAACTCAATTATACAAATATGCATATTAATCAAATGATTCCTCCCTCTGAAATTTTCTAAGTCTTAATTGTGTTTTAGTTATTAATATGCTTATTTGTATAATTTAGCATTTCCAGCTCTGAAAGGAGAAAAAGTCAGTATCTTCTATCATGATCTTTGTTCAACAGATCAGATTAGTCCTATATTTGAGTGAGAAAGGATGCCATTTGACTGTGGTGACAGCAACCTAGTCTTCACACCCTTAGTCTTTAGCACAACAAAACCATATGTCTTCCACTTTAAGTAGGAGTGTTATTTTCTATATCATGTTTTTACAGATATAATAAGTAGTACATTAATAATTATGTATGCCTATCTCACAGATCTGAACTAGTCACAGTAATTGATCAAACATATGTAACTATAATTACTGTAACTGCTTTAGTCTATTTAGACAATTTCTCACAGCTTTTAAATTTAATTTGTTTTTTGTTGTTTTCTTTTTCAGTTCACATTACTGTTTGCCAAAAATTCTCAGAACCTCTCCACAGAATGTATGTGAAAATTAAACACTAATTCAAAAACAAAAAAGTTTCAATTTCAACTGCATGGCTGGATTGAAAAGATCAATAAAAGTTATATACACCTATTAGCAAGGCTTGGCTTGCACCTCTGGAAGACTTTAGTTACAATTAAAAGGAATGTATTAGTCTCCACCCAGTCTCAACAGAGCATTTGTTCACATCAGGAAACTCATCAAGCAATCTTGTTACAATTTAATATAACTGACAATCTCTGCTCAGAAAACAACTAGTACTGGAATAGGAGACGTGGTGAAAGTAAGATCAAAAGCATTATACAAAGAACTAAGAAATTTTACTTTCCACCAACTCATGTTATGCCTGGCTCTAAACAGTGCAATCCATTCCTCACCTGCAAGAGCTGGTATTTGAGACACACATTATGCAACATTTAGTGAAGAAGAGTTCACCAAATTCAGTTTATAAAGTAAAATGTTAAGCTTTTGGACAACATTACCAGTTTTAGGTGTTCTTTTCTCCTTTTGCCAAAAGAGGAACTTGAAGACCCAGGTTCTGATTCTTGACCTCCTGTTTTAACATCCTCCTCCTCCTCCTCCTCCTCCTCATCTTCATCAAAGCACCATTCAGGTAGCTCAGGGGGTGGGGGTGCATCATCTACATCTCCATAACGACGGAACAGTTCTTTTAAATAGTCCCCTTTATAGATACCTGGTGGTCTGGCTTGGGCAAAAGTAGCCACTGCTGCTTCAATACTGGAAAACAGAAATTGAGAGTTGTGTATTTCTGGATGTTAACAAGACATGTCTAATAAATTAATAATGTTCTGTGTGACTTTCAGTTTCCCCTAAAAATTCAAAAAAATAAATCACTTCATTGTCAAGAATTCAGAAACTCTTGAGATACTTATTTATCTTGTACAGTAACTGAAGTTCTTCAAGATGTGTCCCCCATGGGTATTCCATTTCAGGATGTGTGCATGCACACGCATTCTTGATTGGAGATTTTCAGCTGCAGCACCTGCATCCCAGAGATCCTTTTACTCCAGTGCAAGGATACTGGGAAAGGGGGGGATGGACCCCCCTCCCACTGCTCAGGTCCTTCTCAGCCATGAAATCTAGTGAGAAGATTGGAAAGCAGAGGGGAAGGAGGATGGGTAGTGGAGAACCCATAGGGACACATCTTGAAGAACTCCAGTTACTGTACAAGGTACATAACATCTCTTTATTTGAGTAGCGTCCCGATAGGTGCTCCTCTTCAGCAGATTTTTGAGTAGTACCTCAATTATGAAGAGTGCCAAGGAGACAGGTTCACTACAAACCACAGAACAGCATCACCGAAAGCCACATCAGCTCTGGAAGCAGACATGAGTACTGGGAAAGCATGTGCCTCAAAGATTAGGTGGCTGACCTGCAGATGTCTGAGATAGGTACGTTTTTCAGTAGCGTCACAGAGGCAGATTGAGCCCTGGTGGTATGAGCCATCATCATAGGAAGGGGACGAACTCCCGAGGCTTCATAATAGATTAAGGTGTATCTTGCAACCCATCTGGACAGCCTCCAGGTGGAGATCAGATGTCTCCCTCTTAGTTCTGCAACAGAGATGGAGAGCCTAGGAGAAGCCCTAAAGGGCTTAGCCCTGTCAAGAGAGACAGCAAGAGCTCTTCTTACATCCAGTATATGTAGTCTCATTTCTTCACTCAGAGAGCAAGGCTTGGGGTAAAACGCCAGCAGGTGAATCTCCTGATTAATGGGGAACTCTGAAGAAACTTTACAGAGAAAGCACAGGTGTGGATGTAGTGTCATCTTGTCATGATCGAACGCTGTGTACAGTTGGTCAGCCATCAGGGTACTCCTAGCTCCCCTGCCTTCCTGGCTGAAATAAGGAACACAGTCCTGAGACAAGTCCCCATAGATTCAAATGCAGGCTTCTTCAGTACATTAAGGACTAAATTGTGTAGGTTTTTTCATAGGAGGAAAAAGATTGAGTAGTCCCTTAATAAACCTCACAGTGGTTGGGTGCATGAAGACTGAAAATCCCTCAATAGGGGGATGAACCTTAACTGAGCTCAGCAATAATCCTGTGGTTTTTAAATTTAGCAGGTAACAGAATGTGTGTCAGACAAGACTCAAGAGGAGGTATAGATCGATGGCTGCCCCAAAATTGAAAACATTTCCCCGTCTGAAGGTAGGTTTTCCACTATTGAGAAGTATCTCCAGAGAGCAATCTTCTTCTACACCAATAAGCCATCTAGGAGATTTTCAATCAGGGAGAAATGGAGAGGCAATTGCTCCGACACACATACTAATTCAGGGAACCATGTCTCCCTCAGCTACAACAGTGCTATGAGGATGGCTAATTTCTCCTGTTTCAATCTGTTCAGGACTCTGAGTAAATGGTGTAGTGGTATAAGCATATAGCAATACACAGGGCCACGAGACAACTAAGGCATCTCCCATTGGATGCAGCAGTGCCTTGCCCTCAAATAAGATTGTCTGCACTTTGCAGTGGATAGTGTCACTAAGAAATCTATCTCCAGAATACCCCAGGTAGGACACATTCTTCTGAATATGGCATTGTTCCGTTCCCACTTGTAAAAAGGGCAGAAATGCCTGATGAGGGAGTCTGCCACTGTGATCTGCAGTCCTCGGTGATAGATCACTGAGAACAGTATGTGGAGAACTACGCACCAATTCCATAGTTTTACTGACTCGGCATATAAGGACTGGGATCTTACTCCTCCTTGACAACTGATATAATAAAAAGTAGTGCTAGCAAGCTTAACAAACCACTCTGAGCTCCAATATGTTGATGTGGATGATTGCCTCCTGTGGGTCCATTTGGCTTGAGCTGTGAAGAGCTGAAAAAGCACATCCCAGCCTAGCAGGGAGGTGTCGGTGGTGATGATCCTTGTGGGAGAAGGCTATGAGAATGGAAAACCCAAACAAGCCTTTTGTGGATCTTTCCACTAAAATACAGAATTGAGGACCCTTTGAGGTATAGACACTCACTTGGTATGTGCTTGTTGGGGGTGTAAGCAATTCTTGTCCAGGCTTATGACCCCAGGACTGTAGTCTTCATAAAGGTGTCACAAACATACCAGCATCCATGTGGCCCAGGAGTTGCAGGTAAGCCCTTGCTGTGGTTTGCAAGGTCTGTTGTATTGTTGAAATGAATCTGGACATTGTGGCAAACCTGTTATGGTCAAGTACGTTCTGGCAGTAGTAGAGTCCAGAGTGATCCTACTGAAGTCTACGTGTTGTGCAGGTGTGAGTGTAGACTTTTCTGAATTGAGGCAGCAGCCCAGGGAGCAGAACAGGGATAGAGCCTTCCTGGTTGCTGTCTATACCTTGAGAAATGAGCAACCTTTCAGGAGCCAATCGTCCACGTATGGAAAGATGATTATTCCCATCTGCTGGAAATGGGCTGCGATGGCAAAGACGACTTTGGTAAAGACCCTTTAGGCAGTTGAGAGGTCAAAGGGTAGGATGCAATATTGGTAGTGGTCCCTGCCAGCCACGAAACATCTGTGGATGGGGTACATGGCTATATGAAAATAAGCGATCTGAAGATGGAGGAAGACAAATCAATCACCCAGATCCAGGGAAGGAATTATTGCTGTTACGATTACCATTCTGAACAGTTGAGAGTGGATGAAGGTGTTCAAAGTCCTGAGGTCTAGCAACAATGTCCACCTGATCCACGTCACCAGTTTTTTTTTCTTGAGGACCAGGGAAGTACCAGGAAAGAACACTTTCCCAATGAAGTCCAGTGGAACAGGCTTTACCACCATTAGGGTTACAAAAGATTGCACCTACTGTCTCAAGAGACCCTCATGAGAATGGTCTCCAAAGAGGGACAGGGAGGACAGTGGTGGTTGGGCGGCTGGACTAGATGGGATAGCCTGTAGAAATCACATCCAGGATCCATCTGTCCATGGTGATGAACTCCTCAAGAAGGTAGAAATGAGACAATCCCCATAAGGGTAGAGAGGGGATTGGTGCAGTGTAGGATCGAGAGAGGGAGATTGTTCGCAGCCTTCAACCAATGGGGCAAAATGGTCATTTGAGGATGTCACTGACTGGAAAGTCACTGTAGAGGATGGCCCTTTGTTAGTGAATCTGGGCTCCCACCTGAGAGGTTCAGCCAATCTCATGGGCTAGTAATGAACTGGACAAGAGCATTGAGCCATCTGCAATCTAATGTATTATCTTTGTCACAGGTATATAGATGCCCAGAGATCCTTGTCTGGGAGTTTTTAAAAGAATGAAGGAAACCATCTGTGGCACTACTGAACAACCTGTGTCCCTCAAAGGAGAGGTCCTTGACTGTGTTTTGTACCTCCCAAGGGAGGCCAGAGGGCTGCAGCCAAGAAACTCAGTGCACGACTATTCCCATGGAGATGGAACGTGCAGCTGCGTTGGCAGCACTGAGCAAGGCCTGAAGAGAGAGTTTTGTGATTGTCTTACTTCCATTATGAGGGCTTGAAATTATTCCCTCTGTGGCAGAAGTTCTATTTAAAAAAAAAAAAAAAGAAAACTTTAAATATGTAAAAATCGTGCTTTGCCATCAGGGCTTGATAACCAGCTATGAACTGCAAAGCAGCTGGGAAGTAGCTTTTGAGGCCCAGAAGGTCCAGCTGTTTCAGCTCGTCAGCTGATGTTGAGCGGGACTTGATGTTGTGATTCACTAACTGCCTCAACAACCAGGGAGTTGGGTGAAAAGTGGGAGAAAATAAACACTCAGCTTCTGGATGGGAGATAGTATTTTTGACAGCCCATTTACACGTAAGAGGTATGATAGCTACATTTTGCCACACCGCACAGGCTGGAGCCAAAAGGGCAGTATTAATGGGCAAGACAATTTTGCCTTGAGGAGACATATGGGCATCTCAGAATCTGATGAAGTGTCAACAACCACATCCATCAGAGGGGCAGTCAGTACTGGAGGTCAGAGAGGGTCTGATAACTGCTTTCGTACTGAATGTCAAGATTTGGTTGGTAGGGGTGACAGTACTGGAGGACATGTGGATAGCAGCTGGATATTCCTCTCAGGACTCTTCAAGAGTTTAATGTGGGACAGCTCACTGCTATATATGGAAAAAACAGAGGGTAGGGTAGACTCCAGTAGGTAAGTCAGTACCAGGGGAGGGTCTCTCTCAACTGCCCTCAGCAATAGTAACTCAGGTTCTTCCAGGATCCTCCAGTTCTCGTGGAACCTGAACAGTACAGAGGACTCTGGATAGGAGGTCCTCAAGAGTCAATATGTTGGATGATACAGGAGATAGTACCAAACTGCAATCTATGCACCCTTCTCAGGTGGCTACAGAAGATGGTACTGACAATTATTTCAGCTTGGCTTTAGAGCAGGAGTGGGCAAACTATGGCCCGCGGGCCGGATCTGACCCCTCAGGGCTTTGGATCCGGCCTATGAGATTGCCCCCCGGGGCACAGTAGGCCCCCCACCAATCTCAGAAGCAGACAGCACCACTTCCCTGCGGCCCCCAGGCGAGGGGGGAGGAGGGGCGAAGGGCTCCGTGCGTTGCCTTGCCTCTAGGCCTCACCCCCCGCAGGTCCCATTGCATGGTAATAGGGAACCGTGGCCAATCAGAGCTTTGGGGGAGGTACCTGGAGGTGCAGCAAGGGCAGCGCATGTGGAGCCCTCCGCCCTCCCTCTGGGGCCACAGCACTTCCTGGAGTGATACAGCTTGGGGCCAGGGCAGGCATGCAGGAAGCCTGCCCTGGCCTCGGTATACACCACTGCCACCCCGGAGCCACTTCAGGTAAGCGGCGCTTGGCCGGAGCCCAAACACCTCCTGCACCCCACCCCTCAACTTCCTGCCCTAAGCCCCCTGCCTGCACCTCGCACCCATCCTGCACCTCAACTCCCTGCCCTGAGCCCATTTGTATACCCTGCACCCCTGCCGCACCCAACACCCCCTTCCCTGAGCCCCCTCATACACCCCACACCGCTCTTCTGCCCCAATCCCTTGCCCTGAGTCCCATCCTGCACACCGCACCCCCTCCCAGACCCCAACCCCCTGCCCCAACCCTGCATACAATTTCCCCACCCGGATGTGGCCCTTGGACCAAAAAGTTTGTCCACCCCTGCTTTAGAGTTCTTGTGCTTTAGACACACTGAATCTGATGCCAACTGGGCTGCTCTAGGTTATTTACCAGTTGGATTTCTTGGTACACAGCATGGTCTTCTTAGCCAGTGCTGGAGTCTCAGTACCAGAGGGAATGGGAGCCCCACTAGTACCCATGTCCTGAAATGAGGTTTCCTGAGACTCAGATGAAAAGGGCGAAGTTCCCCTTCTTTTATCCCATTCTGGAGAATGGGGTCTTTTCTTTTTTGAGGATTTGTATAGTTCTAAAGGACCTCCGGCATCTTTGCTTACAGTGATGGTTGCCTAAGCAATCTGAGCAACCAAATCCAATATACAGGGGGGAAAGGAGGGATTGACTTGGACCTCAAGGGTCTCAAAAGCACTCCATCAAGAGTCAATCCCTCTTCCATCTGCTCAGGATCTAACATATGAAGGGGACATGAGTCTCTGCCAGGCAGCGGAGGCAGTTAGATTGTCCATCACTGCAGGGAAAAGATCTACGTATGACAGGTCTGATAGGGTTTGAAGCTCAGGGTCTTGGGCATAACCTGTTATTCGAGGCTATGGATTGAGGCCCAAAAGAAAAAAACCAAGACCCAGATCAGGTAAATGAAAGAGGAGAAGAAGGTGGACCCCCAGCCAAAAGCACAAAGCTGTGCTAAATAATGGTAAAATATAAATGAAAATTACTAAGAAGATATCAAATAAACAATAAGAAATAAGCAGCAAGTCACATGGCTAGCTAGAGCAGAGATGGCAACATTCTGTCTCAAGCTGCAGGCAGATGAGAAGGAACTAGAGTGGCAGGTCTACTCCCTCCCCCCAATATGCTGTTGCACTGGAGTATGGGAATATCTAGGGCACAGGAGATGACCTGAGGACACTGTTGACAAAAATCTCTAATCAAGAGTGCCTGGGTGCAAGCACATCTTGAAAGAATAGGCAGCAGTTTGAAAACAACATAAGGAAGTAGTTCTTCACACGGTCAATCAGTGGAACTCATTGCCAGCAATGTTAAAGGCCAAAAGTATAACTAGGTTAAAAAAAGAATTAGATAAATTCATGAAGTATATGGCCATCAATGGTATTAGCAAAGATAAGGGACACAACCCCATGCTCAGGATGTCCCTAAACCTCTTACTGCCAGAAGCAGTGGATGGATGACAGGGGATGGATCATTCAACAATTGCCCTGTTTTGTTCATTCCCTCCGAAACATCTGGCCCTGGCCACTATAGAAAGACAGAACATTGGGCTAGATGGCCCACAGGTCTGACCCAGAATAGCCATTCTCACGTTCTCAAGTGAAGCACACATAGGGACACCACTTGAAGGTTTACTCAATCCATTACCATTTGAAACATGGTGTTAAGAGCATCTTGGTAACTGCTGCTCCCTGTGCAAGAGCCTGCATTATTATATAAGTTTTTCTCATGGACTCTCAGGTACTTTTTGGCCCCTTCCAGTGGCTAATAGCTCCCTTTTGGACTCCTGGTTATAGGATACATGTTCACAGCTATTACAGAAAAAGGGAGGGGGAAAATGCATATAATTATGGGGGTCAATGGGGAGGAGTCCAGAACAAAGGCTGAATATACTGATAAGCAAACAGAATTAGCTTTTATAAATGGTTTAAGTATTTTTCCATTTCTCTGGGAAGAAGCACCCAAGTCCTTACAGCCAGCCTTTAGTAGTTCCTCTTTCGAGCCACAACAGAACAGTCCATTCCTGTTCAGCAAAAAGCTTAAGCACAAGCTTAAATGTAGACATGCTTAACTGTTTTGACGAACTGGAGGCTAGGTCCACAAAATAAAGAGGAGTTCCTAATTCAGACAGGTCATAACAATGTTATTCACCTTACTTAATGGAAAGCATTCATACTATGGTGATGAGCACAGAATCAGAACCTACATAGAATAGATAAGAGCAGTTCAACAATGAAGGCATTACTTCATTTAAGCCTTTTTGGCAGATTTCTCTGACACCTTGGCCTGGGACAGAGGGAGCTGCTACAGACTGTGGAGCAAAGAACGCTACCAGGCCAGGAATAAATACCCTAACGAGGCAAAGAGACAAAGAAAACACTGAGAAAGTATAAAAGGAGGAAAATTAGATTCAGGAGGAAGAGGTTAAGAAGTTTTTCTGTGCCATACAGTCTGGGAAGGTAGGTTGTCTGAAAAGTGTCTTCTGAAACTGCCAGGAGACAGAATAAACTAGAGGTTTCTCAGCATAAGTGGAAGCAAGCCCTTCCCTAGAGCTGGTAAGTCTAGTTGTCTTCCGTAGAAGAGGAAAAATCATTATCTGGAATAGCAAGCCTGGATGGTGGCCAGAAGCTGGCACAATGGGCAAAAGAACCTAGATAGTTAAGTTAGAGAGAAAAAATGTGAAAAAGATCTTAAAACTCATTTTGTTCTTTTTACAAGACAAATTAGAATTATCTTGGTAATGTCTCTAAATTGCTTAACAAATCCTTTAATTAATGCCCCAGAGACAAGAGGCAACTTGGGAGAAGGAGGGAAAAGGGAAGAGAGATGGGCCCACATTCCAAATGCTTAAGAATTCCAATCATCCTCTAAAACAGTGGTTCCCAAACTTTAACAACCTGCAAACCCTTTTCACTAAAATGTCTAGTGAACCCCCTCCTAAAAATGAATATTTCCAGGGATTTTCTCCCTTACCTCAGCATAAATTATAAAAGCAGTGATCTTGGGAATATAACATTTGCTTTTATGACATGCTTATTACACATTATTTATTAATTATTTATCATTACAGTATTTTTATTACATTATGAAAATGGCAACAATCTTCCAAGATCTCACTTTTGTAGCTTGTATCCCTTTTGATTAAGCCTGTTATAAGACAAGGCTCCTATCAGAGGCATGCCCCACGCACCCTGTGGCTTGGGGGATGCCACCGGAAAAGGGGAGGGCTGCGGGGGCTGCCAGGAAAAAAGGGGAAGGGATCCACGGGGGGCACGCCAAAGCGGGGGTGGCATGTGACTCTCGTCAACCCCTCTGTACTGGTGCCTCTGGCTCCTGTGTTTCATCAAGGAGTATCAGATGTGAAACAGCATGAAGGTATTTAAGAAGCCAACTCAAAAAGTTCCTTCTACACAAGCATTCAGGTCTTGAGCAGTCCAGGCAAACAATGCATGTTGAAATAAAACTTCATAATAATTTAAAAACACTATGAAGCCTATTTAATTTTAAAAATAGCAAAAATTATCCACCTCCCTTTCTATTTCGTATAAGGAGTCTTGAAGTTTAAATCTCTTCAGTGTGATAGATATGCTTGCTTTGATCTGCTTAGCTCTTAGAAGTCCCCAAGGCTCTGGGCTGCTGGCCCCGTGATCCCTATGGACAACTCTGTCCGCCATTAGGGATTCCCCCCGAGAACCTGCTGTAACATTTTGTGAACCCCCTGTAACATTTCATGAAACTAGGGTTCACAAACCCCAGTCTGGGAACCACTGCTCTAGAAAAGTTTGCCCTTGATGTACTACAAGCAGCTGATTCTCTTGTAAATACGTAGTAATAAGAATAGATAGTAACAACACCTGATATAACAGCTCCGATTTCAGGTACAGAAGACCAGCCTGGTAGGATAGATAAGTTTACATACTCCAGAAATGAAACTGTCTTGGAGAAAAGTGAGTTGCAAAAAGAGCATCACGTAAGGTTCCAATGACGAGCTCGAGGGCTGTCAGTCTAGATGACCTTTCCTTAAACTAGCTGTATAACACATCTCAGCATTCACAGTGTATCTGCTGCTATCCTACATCATGTGCTTAAGAGGTAAATATGGATGGATTTTCAACCAGGAAAACCTCATTGTTTCATCAGTGAATAGCAATGCCACTTTACTTGAAATGACGATGCAGCAAACAATTTTTCTTAATATGGTGCAGACCCTTACTGTAATTGTAAATTTAAGGCAATTCTTTTAATGTTGCTGTTTTTTGTTTGTAGCTGTATTTTATCTGCTACATTTGAGAACGTTGGTACTGTTTCACAAAAGCTGACCGAGGTGAACAAGTTTAATTAACACAATTAACCATTTGCCAAAACAAAACAACCAAAAAAAAACAAAACCCCACCAAGGCTTGATCAATCAATTTAAGGCTTTTCATGCAGAAGCAAGAAAGTATTAAATAAGGCTGAATAGGAGGTACTATTTCAAATAGACTTAACTCAGAATCTCTATTTGTTTCCAGGGGAAAAAACAAAATAAAGACTTACTGTGGTTAAAATTATTACATGCTGACTTTTTAAAGCATTTAAAGGAAGTGAAAGTATCTAGTCTAACAGGCATAGGACTCACTAGCACCCTATTAGTAAGATGTTCAGTTTTATATCCACTTCCCGGGTTCATCTGAACTTCTAGATTCCTTGGCCCATTGGTGCTCAAAGGCCCCATGATAATAAATCTTCTCTCACTGCGTGTGTACCGTACAAAAAAATTGATTCTTCCCTCAAAGGCAGTCATCTTGTCCATATCCCAGCCTCAAGATAAGCTTTATGCTCATTCATAAACAAACAAAAAAGGCAGCAGCATGGATCCATCCATTTTCCATCCAATGCTGGAAATGGTTCTTCAAATAGAATAGTGGAAAGGGAGATATTGCCAAGATCCTAGGGTTTGTCTACACTTGAAATACTACAATGACATAGCTGCAGCGCTTCAGTGTAGATACTACCTATGCCAAGTGGAGAGGTTCTCCCGTCAGTATACATAATCCACGTCCCTCAGAGGTGGTAGCTAGGTCAACGGAAGAACTCTCTTCATCAACGTAGCGCTGTCTACACCTGTGAGTCGGCTTAACTATGACACTCATGACAACAACATAGCTGGGTCGACCTAACTTTTTAGTGTAGACCAGACTCTAGAGACACAGACTCTGCATCAGGACTAGCTGGATAGGAGAAAATCTTGTGTTTAAATTAGGGCTGTTGATTAATTGCAGTTAACTCATGCAATTAACTCAAAAAAATTAATCACAATTAATCGCAGTTTAAATCACACTCTTAAACAATAGAATACCAATTGAAATTTATTAAATATTTTGGATGTTTTTCTATATTTTCATATAGTATTCTGTGTTGTAATTGAAATCAAAAAGTGTATACTATTTTTATTACAAATAGTTGCACTATAAAAATGATAAAAATAGTATTTCTTAATTCACTTCATACAAGTACTGTACTGCCATCTCTTTGTTGTGAAAGTACATCTTACAAATATATTTTTTTTGTTACACGCCTGCACTCAAAAACAAAACAATGTAAAACTTCAGAGCCTACAAGTCCACTCAGTCCTACTTCTTGTTCAGACAATCCCTAAGACAAACAAGTTTGTTTACATTTGCAGAAGATAATGCTGCCCGCTTCTTGTTTACAGTGTCACCTGAAAGTGAGAATAGGCATTCTCACAGCACTGTTGTAGCCAGCATCGCAAGATATTTACATGCCAGATATGCTAAATATTCGTAGGCCTCTTCATGCTTCGGCCACCATTACAGAGGATATGTTTCCATGCTGATGACACTCATTAAAAAAAAATAATGTGTTAATTAAATTAGCGAGTTAACTCCTTGGTGGAAAATTGTACATCCCCTGTTCTGTTTTACCCACATTCTGCCATATATTTCATGTTATAGCAGACTCGGACGATGACCTAGCACATTATCCATTTTAAGAACACGTTCACTGCACATTTAACAAAACGCAAAGGAAGAGCCAGTGTGAGATTTCTAAAGATAGCTACAGCACTCGACCCAAAGTTAAAAAATCTGAAGTGCCTTCCGAAATCTGAGGGGGATGAAGTGTAGAGCATGCTTTCAGAAGTCTTAAAAGAGCAACACTCTGATGCAGAAACTACAGAACGCGAACCACCAAAACAGAAAATCAACCTTCTGCTGGTGGCATCTGACTCAGAGGACGAAAATGAACATGCATCAGGCTGCACTGCTTAGTGCATCTGGCACGTAATATCTTGTGATGCCGGCTACAACAGTGCTATGAGAATGCCTATTCTCACATTCAGGTGACACTGTAAACAAGAAGTGGGCAGCATTATCTTCTGCAAATGTAAACAAATTTGTCTGAGTGATTGGCTGAACAAGAAGTAGGGCTGAGTGGACTTGTAGGCTCTGAAGTTTTACACTTATTTTTGAATGCAGTTTTTTTTGCATATAATTCTACATTTGTAAGTTCAACTCTCATGATAAACAGACGGCACTTCAACACTTGTATTAGGTGAATTGGACAATACTATTTCTTTTGTTTTTACTGTGCAAATATTTGTAATAAAAAATAAATAAAAAACTGAGCACTGTACAATTATTGTGATGTAATTAAAATCAATATATTTGAAAATGTAGAAAACACTCAAAAATATTTAAATAAATGGTATTCTATTATTGTTTAATCATGTGATTAGTCTTTTTAATTGCTTGATGGCCCTGGTTTAAATTATATCATTGAATAAAAGTCAACTTCTAGCATGGCAAGACTTTTAGACATTTTTCCTGAAGTAATGATATTTAAAGTGGAACGCCACTGGGCGGGGGGGAGGTGGCGGGAAGGGTTAGTTTCTCCCACCCTTATTTCAAAATATACACCCTGATTATGGAAAAAAATCTCAAAAGGCAGGTTACACCACCAATACAGTTGTCATTGGAAAAATCCTGTAACAAATGCAGTGTTCTGGGTTTCCTTTCAGATGTATGCATACATGTCACTTTCCTGCTACTTTGACTATCTAATACCATTCTTTTGAATATGCCAAGAACAAAAGATCTAAAATAATGCTATCAATCAAAAGCATACACATCAGTCTATTTCAATACTTTGCAGAGGAAAGAGAGAAAGCAACCTATATCCATACTCATGAAAACTTAAACACAGCTGGTAGGGCTAATTGTTGGTCTACAGACTTGACAATATAGCTGAAAGCTTAACTGAAATAGAGTCAACTGTCAAAAGAGTTTGACAAGAATAATGTTAATGTATGTCACCTGCTCAAAACTAAGACCTTCCAGTTACCATCATCTATTGAAAATACAGACATGCTTAGTGCACTGTGTCAGATATGAAGGAAAAAAAAAATCATCATTCCTAGAATCAACAGTGAAAAAAATATATTCATTTAAAGATAAAACTCTTAGAACAATCGGACCGCCAATGAAGCAATGACAATTGTGAAACACACTGGAGAAAACACTACCAATTATATTCCTTCCCCGTACCCAACGTTAATTAAATTTGCAAAATTACCTCCAATCCAACTTCTCAACCAAAAAGGCACAGATAAGAAAACCAGTTCGATTGAACCCATGTGTACAATGAACACCTGGAAAACAAAACAACACTAAATGTATGGAGACAAATCATTTTAAAAAAGAACAACATGCAGCTATTTTTATTACAAACAATGCCAACAAGTGATATTTTTGGCTCATTCCACTTAAATTACCACCATTAAGGAGATGCCCTCATTCCAACTGAGGAAACCCAGATCCTCTAGAGATTATATATAAAGCCCAAATGATATTTAAATTCTGTGTGCTAATTCTTATCAGTAATTTTCTGAATCTTCAATTTGTTACAATACAAAAACCTCAGCAGTACTATTTTTTATTAGTGCTGAAATATGATTAATACCAGAAAGTACCTGATGACTTTCTGATCAGCATTTGTAGGAGCCATAAAAGACAGTATCAGAGGGGTAGCCGTGTTAGTCTGGATCTGTAAAAGCAGCAAAGAGTCCTGTGGCACCTTATAGACTAACAGTCTATAAGGTGCCACAGGACACTTTGCTGCTTTTATAAAAGACAGTGTAATCAATGCAGTGATTGTGAATTTAGAGAAATAATTTGGGGTTACAGTCATATCATACTGTTAAGCATAAAAATCATGTCAAAGTTACCCTGCTTTAAACTTAAAAATTACATCCAGAGATCCTCTCAGTTATATTTCAAAATGGCTATTAACATGTTAGTGGTTATTTACTTTTAATTTTGAAAGAAATCCCTAAAAAACAAATCAATTCAATAAAGACAATCACTTTGAACTACTTGTCTTTTCAGTTTAAACAGAAACCAATGTTTAAATTTAATAAATTGTTTTTTCAGCCTTTATTTTATAGAATATTTCTCAGGGAGGAGAGAGAGCAAAAAAGCAATTGCTTCTAATTTTCCCTTTTTCCTATGTTACAAGCTCCATCTAGTGGTTTAGATAAATCAGATCGGAAGGAAAAAACATCTCTTGCCGTTATAATAGTTCTGTCAAGAAAGGGGACTTTAATATCTTGCTCAAAATTTGTTTTGCATCTCTTTTTTTTATTTATTAAAGTGACAGGGGTCACACCATTAATTTATTAGTGCCATGCCAATTATTCTGGTTATTTTTATTCTGCATGTTCCAGTAAAGCAGAAAAAACTCATCCAAGTTAATAGTATTTAGATCAATTTCCATATTTCTTAACCATATTCAGAGAAGTTAAAGTATCAGTAGAGTTTTTCTTTGGGGTCTATATGATCAGATTATGATCAGTTGTTTTTTTCTTCTATAACACAAGCAAAGTGAATGGTAAATTCCAAAATATGGGATTAAAAAATATACACAGGTTTTCAAGTGTGTACTTTACCTCCTCCCTCCACACCAAAAGCAAAATTGTTACTAATGATCAGAAAAGGGGAATAACTTGAGCCACCCCCCTCATTACAGACACGTATCAAACCAGGTCAGAGACCTTTCTTCCTCAACCTGATTGAAAGATGCATTTTCTTCATACATAGGAAATTAAGAATATTAAGAAGGTGTTCTCTGCAAAACAGAAATGTCCCAATAATTAACAGACAGATACAAGTGAGGCTTTCTTCCTGTCTGTTTTACTAATTCTTGCTTATCTCATAACTTGCTTCAGACCACAATGGATTTCAGTTCCTGTAATCACATTTTTCTCTCTGCAGAGCAGCCTACTAAGGCAAGGTCTTTACACTTTATTTCCTTGGTGGTAGCAAGATTACTCCAGACTTGCAACATCATGTTCCAAAAAATCAAGTTTCCAATCCATCTTTATCTAATTTAGCTAGGAAATTTCACACAGATTGCCATTAAAACTAGCACTTTGTATTCCTGATCTACCGAGGCTGAAAGTTAAATTTTCTTGACTTACACTCAGTTTGTTGCAATGGGGCATGCAATGACTACTGGCATCAAAAAGTCAAAGTCAAAGGTCTTATGTTTTTTACATCCATACGGCAATAGTAGAAGCATGCTGACAATGAAAGCAAGGCGTTGGGATTTGAGGTCATGCAGCTTTCCCAGCCATCACTGTTTCTGTCCTTTTCTATGTACATACAACCTCCCATCTCCCCAGTTACTCTGGTGTTTCCTTAGAAGGACCTGATTCCCAGGCTTCAAGACAGTTACATAGAATATTATGAATTCTCAAAATTTGATTTTTACGCCTAAAAACTCAACCATAGTTTACTTAAAAATTAACACTAAGAAGAAGGAAAAACCAGTAAACCTAAGAATGGAATGGAACTGAGTAAAGAAATATGAGTGTGTTAGGAAAAGTTTCGGATCAGCAACATACGTTTGAATCATGTGATGACCAGAAAAGTATGCTGGCAGCATGGGAAGGGAAGCAGTGCAGGCCCATTGCTCAAGTACACCAAACTAAACTCAAGAATTTAGAGTCAGAAACAAGTATGCATTTGAAGGAGTTGACATAATGGGTCTTTTCTGTCTCTGATTTCTATTACTATTAGAAGTTCAGAAACAGCAGATTTTTCTATTTACTTTATATTTGAAAAATTAAAAATTAGCTGATCATATAGGAAGGACAGAACTTTTGCTTCTTTTCTGAAGATTGGATTAAACCTCATTATCAATCTTATCACCCTCATGTGATGAAACTTTTTCAACTCTGATGGGAGTCCTATGCCAATCATTTACTGCTCAATCCAACAGGAGTAGAACTGCCTGACCAGATCTTTATTGGTTTCCTCTTTCTGACGTTTGAAACTACTTCATGTAAAAATTTTCACTAAAGAATTATGCGTTTGTCTCGTTCATATCCTTTCTTTTCTGCTGTGATTAGAATAGTTCTCTTCGTCTTCCCCAACTAAACACATTTGACTACTTTGATGTTTCATTCTTCTCATACAGTACATTTTGCACTGCTTCTTAATAGACTAGTGAATAGAAACAAAAGATATTTGAACTTCCCTCCTCAAACATGACTACCTCAGTATACAGGCATTCATTCCTCTGTCCATTTCTAGAACAGTGATCTGTTTTCTCTTTGACACCATCTGTCTAGAATTTTAGAGAAGGAACCTCTTTCTATTACCCTCTAAAGATGAAATTACAACAGAAGACATTGAGGACACTGCTAATTAAATCTCTTACGAGGAAGAAGATACCTCGGACCAGAATAACTAAGCTAAGGAGATGAAAACAAACGCCATCTTAACAAATAACTCCAATTTCATGTCTTGGTTCACACAGCAGAAATGAAAGGTGTAGTGTAATCTGTATTCCCTATAACCAACCGTCAGAAGTTAATGGCCCAACACTGCAAATGATATTTAAAGTTAAAATACTAGAAAAATGAGTTTTCTATTTCAAGCTCTTCATAATGCTATCTGTATGCCATGTAAACTGCTGACACAGAAAATAATTAATTGCACTGAGATGTTATTGATGGCTACGTCAACTTATTCCAATTGATAAGTAATATATGATGCAAGAACAAATTCCATATATGATTTAAGAAAATGTTATTTAAAATTCCCATTGAACACATAAAGAAGACTGAGAAAAAACAAAAACATTCTATTCCACAGAAATAAGTGTTCACGCAATTTCAAGAGTTAATTTTGAATATTAGTCCAACTTGCCTCCAATCCAGTGGTTCTCAACCTTTTCCCTATCACAAGTCCACATTACAACAAGGAAGTCTGAAACCCTCCCTTCCATTTATCTAAAGAGAGGGAGGGCAATGATCCTTAGATGAGAACCACACATTCTAAACCAATCATTCAAAATTTGATAAAAATGCAAAATGAACTTGCCGCGGGGTAGGTACACCCCGTCACGGAGTGTCAGGTCATGTGTGGTCAAAAGAAAGGGCAAAGACGATATTGCAGCCGGTTAGGTCCTTTGCTGAGGACCCTTACTATAAAATGTGGTAGTACTGCCTAGTGACTGGAGTCAATAATGTCACCCTTCTCCACGGGGCAGCATGGCCAACTGGCTGGAGTCAATAATGTAGCTTTTTACAGGCAGGGCAGCGAGACCCAGTGGCTGGAGTCAATAAAGCGGCCCTTCCACTCAGGGCAGCACGGCCTAAAGGCTGGAGTCAATAACACAGACCTTCTACTCAGGGCAGCATGGCCTAAAGGCTAGTCAATGAAGGTGCCCACTTCTGGGGTGCTGTGTGGCCTACTGGCTCACTGGGGAAGTGGGGTGTCATCTAGAGGTGGGTGACCCAGCCTGGAGTCCTGTTGGTGGTGTGGGTGCCCACCACCAAGTCAGCAGGGATCCTCCTGAAGCATGCTGACTGGTTCCCTGGTTCACTCACCACAGAAAAGTCTAAGTCCCCTGGGTTGATTCCGACCCTTTCTCCCTCAGCAATTCTCCAAAGTCCCCCCGCGTCTCTGGAGACCTCAAGTGGTGTAGCTTCTGCCGACACGGTCTCTTCTCCGGGCTCATCAGGTAGCCTGGAGTCCATCTGGAGCTCTGCATGCCACGGGCCTGCAGTAGCTCCCTGGAGAGCGCCTGCAGTCTGCAGCCTTCCCCTTCAGCAGCTGCTTCCTTTTATATTCTGCCTCCAAGCTGAATATGCCCAGCAGAGTTGGAGGGGCAGGGCTTCCTCAGCCTACAAAGCACAGTTAACCCTTTGGGAGCTGGTGCAGGATAGGTGCACCTCATTACAGAACTCTTCAGTGAATAACTCTGTTTGTGATCTTTCGGGCTGGTCTACATACCATTTTTACACTAACACACACACACACACACACACACACACACAATGCCAATATAAGCATTTTATACCAGCCTAGATGCATCCACACTAGGGAGATGTACTGCTTTAACTATATCAGTTTCTAAACCAATATGTAGTTATATCAGTTCCAAAAACTGTCTATAGACAATTATGTGTTTAAAAAAAAAATGCATGTCTTAAACCAGTAAGTGTCTCTATGTAAAATACATAAAATAAACCTTGAAGTGTGATTCTCATCTAAGAATGAATTATGTATAAATAGCATCTTCTTAATTCAACAGATTTGTTCCCTGTGATTATTCAGAATTATATCTGCTAAACAGTGACAAAAAATTACGTATTATTGCTTTTACTCCTGTTAGCATGACAGTCAACACAACCAGGAGAAAGTACTGAATACCATTTCTTCAAATGCATCAATACAGTTGTTTACTACATACCTATCAGTTACACCTATACAAACCTACTGAAAGCAAATTAAAAAGTTTCACAAGCACTGAGAGCTTAATCTTTATTATGGATGACACATGAGAAAAAATAATCTAGTTTGACTCTTGGATCCCAGGTTTAGTTTTCAGGACTGGTAGTTCTAAGAACACTTACTTGTAATATTTTTACCTTTCATGGCATAGAATTATATTAAATGTTTAAACATAATGGTATTCGGAAAAGCATGCACTTAGTCTCATGTATCTAACCTGATTGTTATATTTAAAATAAAATTAAGAGTCTTTCTTGAATTAATTTGGGATATTTTTGCTTTTGATAAAAATTAAAGTTCTGAAAATACTTATTTTGAGGCTGTATATGCCAAAGAAGTGTAACAATCAAATTTCCATTAACATTCCCCAATATATTACTGAAGGAACTCAACTGCTGAAGTTGGAACCTTAATGAATACTAAGCACAGGATCTTTATAAATCCAACATGACCACAAGGAGATCAGCCTCTCTTGGTTATCAAATCTCACACAAATCGTGGTCAAGCCGAGTAGCGCTTGCCCAAGAAGCACTCACTTGCATCAGAAGGAGTTAGGTAAAACATCTGCCCCGTAAAACATCTGTCCCGTGTATGTAGCGATGGGGCAGGGCCTCCCGCCAAGACTGACAGGAAGGAACGACTTTTCACCCTCTGGGGGGGCAGAGCCAGGCAAGCCACACCCACCCTGCCAGAAACATTGGGGAAGGACAGAAAGTTTAAAAGGTGGGCCCTGCAGCTCAGTTGTGGAAGAGCCAGAGAAGGAAGCAGATGTCTCTCACCCGCTGCTGAGCCCTGCACCCGAGTTGGAGCTCTGTCAGGACTTAGAAGAGGGCTGGGACTGCTGACTGACCAGTACCTGGAGGAGCCACTGGGACTGCTACTGGCCGTGTACCCCAGGGAGATGGAGGAATCCCAAGAGACAGAGGTACACTCCAAAGGAGTAGTAGCCTACCCACATTAGGCCAAGAGGCCTGCATTTAGCCAGAATGACCAGGGATGCAAAACCATCCCCTGAAGTGTCCCTAGCCTGTGTTTGCCAGAAGCTGGGAATGGGTGATGGGATGGATCACTTGATGATTACCTGTTCTGTTCATTCCCTCTGAAAGCAGCTGGCATTGGCCACTGTCAAAAGACAGAATATGGGGCTAGATGGACCATTGGTCTGACCCAGTATAACTGTTTTTACATTTGTCCGCTATATGCCTGAGCCAGGAGGCCAGGCGAAAGATAGTTTACTGCTCTGCACTGTCCAGAGGGCCAGAGCCTCTTTAAACTGCTTGCTGCTCTGCCCTGCCCAGAAAGCTATAACCTCTGAGACTGCGAATTACCCACTGAGCCTTGCCTTTATAGATACACAGTAATGAAGGGCGTGGCCTCCCTCCAAGACTGACGGGGAGGGACAGCCACAGACCCCTACATTATACAACTGTTTAGCTGCCATATTTGTCTGCATCAAGCAACCGACTCTATTATAACTGGTGCATAAACTAACATGAGATTGATTTTGAGAAAGACAAAAGCTTGTTTATAGGGTCATCTCCACCAAGCAATCCTTACAGTGGCACAAAAATTGCACTGAGGAAATCCACTTGCTTAGATCCTTCTTGGAATCAGAGAAAGTAGTAATGCTTGATAGACAAGATAGTGACAAGATAGTGGAGATGCAAAAATGGTGCAAAAAAGGGTAATAAAGAGACATACCTATAAGCTCTGAAGGATTCTTATCACTAAAATGTTCACATAGGCGGATAAAGGCTTCTGTGTTCTCAGGTGTAGGGCACTCACCATGCCTGGTAAACATTGAAAAACAAAGGTTAGAATAAAAACAACAGAAAGGGGAATGAATTCAGTACAGACTTTTTACTTAAAGATCAAATATTTATTTGGGTACAATCAACTTACCCTTTACACTGAAGTTTTATATATTTGATCCCTTCTTTTTCTATATCATTCCTATCATAGAATCTAGTGGTGTTCGTCAAGTCCACCAATAAACCCATTTTAACCTAAAAGAATAATAGCAAAGTAATTATGTTATATTTAATTGCTCCAAATACGAACAGCTCACCAATAATAACCAAAATAAATTGACATCATACTAAAGTTGATAATGCCTTTTTTTAAAAAATACTGTCCATGTTCATAAGCAATATGTAATATTTGGTTCCACTACCACCACAATTTTTCCTCCTTCAAAGCTTCAATGTTTCATTTTTCAACTAACCACCAATGCCAAACTTCCCAAACCCCAAAACAACCTGCTCAAAGTGAAGAAAAAATATTTGGTGAGGAAAGAGTATGCAATCTGAATTTAAATAAAGAAAGAGTTATTAAATTGATTCAGATATTTTTAAACTATTATGAACTCAAGCTGTAATTAAATCAACAGTTTTAGCATCCTGCAGCCTGAGCCCTGCAAGTCCAAGTAGGCTAACATGGGCTAGCCAAGTGTATTTAATTGCACGGTAGACATACCCCTAGACTTTTAAATCCAAAAGAGGCCATCACAGTCATCTAGCCTGACTTCCTGCACATTGCAGGCCACAAAACCTTACCAACCACTCCTGTAGAGGGCCCGTAACCTCTAAGTCCTAAAATCTCAATTTAAAGACTTCACATTACAGAGAATCCACCACTTACTTTAGTTCATACCACTAAACGACCCATGCTCCATGCTGCGGTGGGGGGGAGAGACAGGATCTCTGCTAATCTGAGCTGGTGGAAAATTCCTTTCCAACCTCGAAAATGGAAATCAGTTAGACCCTGAGCACATGGGCAAAACCGACAAGCCAGACACCTGGGAAAGAACTGTCTGTAGTAACTCAGAGTGCTCCCCATCTCATGTCTCTGGCAGTTGGAGATAATTGCAAATAGCAGTCACAGATGGATCATATGACATTGTAGGTGACTTCACCATACCATTCCCTCAATAAAACTTATCAAGCTAAGTCTCGAAACAAATTAGATTTTCTGCCTCAGCTACTTCCCTTGGAAGGCTATTCCAGAATTCCACTCCTCTGATGGTTAGAAACCTTCATCTAATCACAAGCCTAAACTTGTTGATGGCCAGTTTATATTCATTTGTTCTTGTATCAGCACTGGCCCTTAACTTAAATAACTCCTCTCCCGCCCTAGTGTTTATCCACCTCATGTATTGTCATAGAAATGTACGGATGCAAAGGACCTCAAGAGTCATTCTAGTTCACCCCACACGCTGAGGCACATTACAGTATACTTAAGACCATCTCTGGCAAATGTTTGTCTAACCCAGAGGTCCTCAAACTGTGGGCTGAGACCCCAAATTGGGTCACGATCCCATTTTAAGAGGGTGAAGCCCGAGCCCCACTGCCTACGGCCAAAGTCTGAGGGCTTCAGCCCTGGGCAGCAGGGCTCAGGTTACAGGCCCAAGCCTGGGGCTGAAGCCCATGGCTTCGACTTTGGCCCCATCCACCCACTGCTGTGGGGCTCAGGCTCTGAGCCCCTCCAGCCGGGGCAGCAGGTCTCAGGTAGGCTCAGGCTTCATTCCCTCCTCTTGGAGTCATGTAATAGTTTTTGTTGTTGGAACGGCGTCCCGGTGCAATGAAGTTTGAGAACCCCTTGGGTAAACTGTTTTTAAAAATCTCCACTGAGGAGGATTCCACAAGCACCATAGGTAACCTGTTCCAATGAGTATATAGTTAGAGGTTTTTTCCCTAATATCTAACGCAAATCTCCCTTGTTGCAAACTAACCAATTGCTTCTTGTCCTACTTTCAGTGAACATGGAGAACAATTGATCACCATCCTCTTTAAATAACCTTTACCATTACCATATTTAAAAACTTATCAGGACCCCTTCTCAGCCTGCTCTTCTCTAGACTAAACATGCACAATTGTTTCAAGTGACCCATGTGGGTCACGTTTTCTAAACCTCTTACTTTTGTTGCTCTCATCTGGACTCTCTCCAGTTTGTCCGCAACATTAAACTGTGACATTCAAAACTGGACGCAATACTCCAGCTAAGACCTGACCACTTCTGAAAAGCACGGGACAGTTACCTCCCACATCTTACATATAACACTTTTGTTAATATATCCCAAAATGACATTAGCCTTTCTTGCAACAGCACTGACAATATTCCTCAGCAGATGATCCAGGTGCTTTTTCATGGCTTTGAAACCCTCCAGTTCATCAACTGGGACAAACTGTCAAAGAAAATTATGCATTTACCTACCATGTATGGCTTTCTCAGATTCATTGCATTCTACAAAAACAAAAGGATTTCAAGGTGTGCCAGTACGACAAAAAAAAAATCAATTTATCAGCTACTGATGTGCTTTAAAATCAAAATCAGTAGACCTAATCTCATTCGATAGTTAGAAATGTTTAAAAAAAAACAAAACACATTTTGAAGTATATACCAGTAGCTCACTTAAACATTAAAGACAGTATATTTTTTTAACCATAATATGCTTGTAAGAGGATGGTGATAGTATGTCATTGTGATATTAGTAAAACACTGTTATGTTTCAGAAACATACAGGAGTTGTGATTAATAAAAATATCTATATAAAAAGGTAATAGGCTTCTATTTACATTTAAGGCTAATAGGCCATTAATTATTTAACTTTGGATATAGCAAAGTTATAAATTAAATGCACGAGCTTTTCTAGATTGTTTGGAAGCAATCTTCAGCTGTGATTGGAGAATTATTCTTGGGGAAAATTCTGCACCAAAAAAATTAAAAATTTTGCAAAATTCTGCATATTTTTTGGTCAAAATAACACAATGTAATTACGCCAGTCTCAATTATTTTGGTCATTTCTTTTAAAATACCTGTCAGCAACTATGTCAAGGACTAGCCATGTACTGTTTGATCCCACACAAATACTTAGGCATGTGAATAATGGTATTTATGTGCCTAGGTGTTTGCAACATTGAGCCCTTGAATGCATAAGCGACACATAGCAGGACATGTCTTGAGGGGGCCATTTGGGGATTGGTCCTGCTTTGAGCAGGGGGTTGGACTAGATGATCTCTTGAGGTCCCTTCCAACCCTAATAATCTATGATTCTATGTCTATAACAATACAGACAACAAAAATTCCCTAGGGAGTAGAGAGTTAAAGAAACCCCTCCAACAACCCAGCTCTTGTTTCTCCGCCCACTCCTTCCCGTAGCCCAGCCAGGGAGCCAGACACGCACACTCTCTTCTCCCAGAGCCCAGCAACAGGGAGCCCTCGCAGCTCAGATAGTCATACTTCCTCCCACCTAAGAGTCCAACTGCAGAACAACCCCCAGCCCAGACACCCACACCCCTTTCTGGGCCTTGACTATACTAAGAAAAAAGGTTATTTAAAAGAACATTAGCTAACACATTTTAATTAAATTCTGTTTAAAAATGCATTAGGCTCCTGGTGCAGAGTTTAAACACTTTTCAACATATTAGCTTATCACAGTTAATCCTAGGACTGCAGAGATGACCTTTAAAAATGTGAACCAAATATAAACTACATGTCATCTACCCTAGTCCACAGGCAACCTAAATAATAGCTTTGAGAAGTGTGAACTGCACTAAGTTATCACATCTGAAGTGTGATGACAAATTAAACGTGAACATTAACTACCTCAATGGTCATCATTTTAGTAGGAACATAAATTAACATAAATGAGGAGGTTTCAAGACCTGTGGTACCTATTTATATTCCAGATATGGTTGCGCATGCACCAGAGTCAGAAGATTTTCATAGCACTGTCCATTGACCCACACATGCGTCATGAGTAGCCTCATGTCTCAAACGAGGTTATATTAGGTCATGCAAGTTGATGCCTCTTCACTCATCCTCTTACCGCTGAGTGTACCAGTCCGCAGCAGAGAGCAGGTATTGGAATACAAACATGGATCACCCATCTTGAAGAACCTCCAGTTTCAGGTAAGTAACCTCTTCAAGTGGTGGTCCCTATATGTATTCCAAATGTGGGTAAATATTGAGAAATTGTCAGTGGAGATGGGTACAACGCATCACAGCCTGTAGAACAGCATCACAAGAAGCATCACAGCCTGTAGTACAGCATGGCCTACTGCAGCATCCTCCGCCACCCCTCAGGCAATGGCATAATGGGCTGTGAAAGTATGTACTGAACACCACGTCACCACCCAGCATGTGGCCTGTTAGGAGATGCCCACTAAGGAAGTGGATGGGGCTGCCAGTGCCCACCTCAAGTGTGCTGTAATTCCATTGGGCGGTGGGTGCTAGACAGCGTATAGCATTCTCAGATGCAGCCAGAGACCATTTTGAGATTTGTTGGGAGGAGAGGACTTGGAGCAGTCAGCAATGGCAACGAACAGTCTAGCAGAGGCACGAAAGGAGTGAGCTCTGTGCAGATAGAATGCCAGCATGCGGCAGATGTCAAGAGAGCGAAGAGTCTTGTTCACAGGGGTGGCATGTGGCTTAGGATGGAAGACCAGCAGGTGAATAGATTGGTTGAGGTGGAACTCTGATACCCCCTTCAGGAGGAACTTGGGATGCAGTAGCAAGGAAACATAACCTTCTGAAATACAGTCTAAGGAGGGGCCAGCCATCATGGCCTCCAGTTCACTGATCCTCCTGGCCAAAGTGACAGCCATGAGACAGGTTACCTTCACAGAGCGGTATGAGGGGGGACATGTTGCCAGGAGGTTCAAAGGTCATCTGGTGAAGATGGGGAGGACACGGTTCCACAGTTCCAGTGGAAAGGTGTTGAGAAGGCCTTTCATGAAGCGGACGGCGATGGAGTGAGTAAACACCAAGTGTCCATCCATGAGGGGAAGGAAGGCACTAGCTGAGGGCAAGGCCTGACATTTTGAGTTCTAAGAAGTAATTCAGGACAACAGGAATGGATATTGCATCCAGTGGATGGTGATAGCATTGAGTCCAGGATTTGAAACGTTCCCATTTTGCTGCGTAGAAGGTGAGTGTGGAGGCCCTCCTGCTATGGGTAAGGATGCACTGAACTGGTGCAGAGCATGCTTTGTCTACACATGAATTCCATAAAAACAGGCTGTGAGGGGAAAAAAGCCTGGATTGGGATGTCCTGAGTGAGGAAGTCTCAGAGTGTGCAAAGGTGGAGTGGTGTGTGAATGGAGAGCCTGTCGGGGACAGAATGGGGCTATAAATATGACGGTAGCCTGAACTCTGTGGATCTTGCAATGGACTTGTGGAATGAGGGGAATGGGAGGGAAGGAATAGTGGAGGTTGTCCCTCCAGGGTAGGACAAGAGTATTACCATGGGAGTCACGGCTAGTAGCGCCTCTGGAACAGTAGAGGAGAAATGCGCAGTTGGTGTACATGGCAAAAAGGTCCCAGCGAGGGGTGCCCCATGTACAGAGGATGGAGCAGACGGTGGGGTCATGCCGCTCCCACTTGCGGTTGAGGTATAGGGTCCTGCTGAGCACATCAGCCAAGGAGTTGTGCGCTCCCGGGAACTACACTGCGTGGAGTGTGATATGGTGGTAGATGCACCAATTCCATAGGTGGACAGACTTGGAACAGAGGGACGGGAACTTGGTACTACCTTGTTTGTTGATGTATGTCACTGCTGCAATATTGTCTGAGAGGAGCTGAACATGTTGCAAGTGAAGTAGAGGCTGCTACACGTGGCAGGCTAAGTGAACCACCCGCAGCTCCAGGACATTGATGTGCATTCTGATCTCTAGCAGCATCCAAATGCCTTTGGTGCTGTGATGATTTAGGTGAGCACTCCAACTGGCAAGGGAGGCATCTGTGGTCATGGTGGCAGTCATGACCGGGACAGCAAAGGGAGTGCCAATCAGCACCTTGGAAGAGTCGGTCCACCAGGTGAGGGAGGCCAGAACCGACTGTGGGATGAGCATTTTGGCATCCAGATGATGGGGTCTGAAGACCGTCAGGAACCACAGGTGGAGGCACTGCATATGTAAACAAGCATGCGATGTTACAGAGGTGCAGACAGCCATGTGCCCAATGAGCCAGAGGCAATCGTGAGCCATGGTGCGAGGGTTGCAGTGTAAGTCTGTAATTAGAGCTGTCAAGGTTGCAAATCTGTCTGCAGGGAAGAGGGCTCATGCTGCCAAGGAATCAAGACATGTCTCCATGAAGGTGATTCTCTGTATCGGTATGAGCACCAATTTCTCCTCCTTGATTCACAAACGCCAAGAGCTATGAGGAGAGAGTGGACAGCAAGGATGGTAGAAGTAAGCTCATCATGTGACAGTGCAACTAAAAGCCAGTTGTACAGGTAGGGTCACATCAAGTAGCTTAGATGATGCAGCTGTGCGGCCATGACTGCAAAGACTTTTGTGAAGACCTGTGAGGTCGTCACAATGCCAAAGGGGAGAACTCTGAATGGGCAGTGGTTGCTGCCCACACAGAAGCAGAGAAATTTTCAATAGGCCAGGTGATTGTCAATGTGAAAGTATGAGTCTTTCACACTGAGAGCTGCAAACCAGGCCTCCTTGGGGAAGAAGGAAATAATAAATGATAGTGTCACCATACAGAACTTAGATTTTCTGATGAAGGTTTTGAGGAGGCAGACATCAAGGATAAGGTGGCACCCCTCCATCCTTTTTCAGGATCAGAAAGTAGGGGGAGTAAAATTCTCTGCCCAGGAAAGAGCAAGGAACCAGTTCTCTGTCATCCTTCACTAGAAAGGTGTCCGCTTCTTCTTGTTGTAATAGGATCCCCAGTAGGCATCCAAGTGGGGCCCCTGTGTGGGGGGAGGCAATAGAGTAACCAAGGTGCACAATCTCCAGTACTCAGTCAGTGATCTTGCCCCATTTGGAGACAAAGAGGGCAAGACAGGCCCCACAGATGACCAGAGAAACGGGATTGGTGATGGGGAGCATTTGCAGCACTCGACTTACAAGTCAAAAAAGTGAGCCTGGGGCTGTTGGTGAGTGTGACATTGTGTACCTGAAAGTAGCACTCTGGAATCCCCATATTCACCACTGTCATATGATTGATACGTTTTGTACAACACATGCCTTGTGATGAACCATTTTAAAAGTCTTGATCTGTTGAACTTTAATATCCTGCTGAATTGGCTGTTCTATCATCGTATGTGAAGTTATAAAATATTCCTCCATGTTACTGAAATATATTGTGAGGTTTGAAAATGCCTACAGCCAGCCTTTCATTTGCAAAGGAGCAGCTATCACTGGCCAAACAGGCGTTGATGGCTCATCAATAAGAATCCACTCTACCATAGGCTCCTTAGTGAGGGCACATATGCAATGGAAACTGCCTGAACAATGGGGACTGCCTGGCACCCATGTCAGGGCGAGGAATTTTCTAACAGCTGGAAGAAAGTATAAAAGAGGAACAGTGACATCATCACTTGGTCTCTTACACACACACGCACGCACCAAAAAAACTGAAAAATCATCAGGAAGACACAGATTTTGAACTGGGGTGATTGGTCCCAGGTTGGAAGGCAACTCAGCCTGTGTAGTAGGAACTGTGAGCTGCCTGTAACATCTATTAGGGTGACAGAGACTGACTCAAATCTTGCTTAGTCTGTTAAAGTTAGAATTTAGACTGTGTTTCTATTTTTATTTCTTAGGTGACCAATTTTGATCTCTATGCCTGCTACTTAGAATAATTTAAAATCTATCTTTCTGCAGTTAATAAATCTGTTTTGGATGTTATCTAAAACAGTGTGTTTTCGGTTGAAGTGCCTGGGCAATCTCAGTTCAGGTTACCAAGGGCTGCTGCACGTCCACTATCCTTTTGCTGGAGTGGTGAACTAATTAGTGAGCTTGCACTGTCCAAAGGAGTCTTGAGCAGTGTAAGACACTATATTTCTGGGCTACAAGGTTGGGGTGATTGGCTGGTGCCTCTCTCTTTCTCAGATTCACAACTGTCTCAGGGAGCATTCATGCATTTTAGCTGGGTGTGGGGCTCCACATGCTGATGATTGAATGACCACAGTATCTGGGAGGGGTTTTTCTGCTTGTCACTGACATAGCCCAGGCTGGAAAGTTACAGGGGCACAGTCGTCCCACAGTTCCAGGTTATACACCGGGGATTCCATCAGTGTGTCACTGTAGAGGAGGTGGCTTCAGCTGGGGCCACAGGCCAGAGGCACTATAAAAAGTGCTGCCTCCATGGGGGTTCTTTCTGCCAGTGATAGTAGGGAGGATAGGTTATGTGCTGCCAAGGACAGAAGGGTTTCTGCTGCTGTTTGTGATGGGATGCTGGGGTGTAGATCCCAAGGGACTGGAGTGTCACTCTTGAGTCCTTCAGGGAGTGGAGGGACTCATCCATCTTGGCTAAGAAGAGCTTGTCCTCATAGAAGGGTAGGTCCTATACGGAGGTCTGTATCTCCCACAGAAAGCCGGAGGACTGCAGCCAAGAGTTGTGTTGCATGACTATGCCCATGGCAAGGGAACAGGATGACATATCCGTGGCATCAACCACTACTTCAAGGCCTACCTTGACCACCAGGTTGCCTTCCTCTATGAGGGCATGGAAGTGCTGTTTCTTGTCCTGCAGCACATCGTCCAAGAATTCTGCTAGCTTGGCATAGCTGTTGAAATCATACTTTGGCAGCAGAGCCTGGTAGTCCACAATGCAAAACTGCTGAGAAGTAGACCTTCTTGTCCAAAAGGTCTAGGCACTTGGCTGCCCACTCCAGAGGAGTCAATTTCTGCTTGTGTTGGCAGGCGGGTTCTGCTGCCACAAGCACCACAATGGAACTGGAGGGTGGGTAGGAAAAGAAGAAATCTGACCCCTTAGCTGGCACAACATACCTGCATTCTGCCTGTTTTGGCATAGGGGCACAGGAAGCTGCTGTGCCAGACTGCTCTCGCAGGTTGGAGGAAAGCAGTGTTGATGGGGCAGCAATGCACATGATGCTCCCTGGGATTGAAGGATGTTCAGCAGTTAGCGGTGCTGGTCATGTACCTCCTCCAACGGTATGCCTAGGTTTGTGGCTGCCCTGTGCAGCAGGTCCTGATACTACTTATGGTCATCAGGAGGCAAGAGGGCAAGGGAGTATAAAGGTATCATCCAGAGAAGACAAAGCGGCCATAGAGACTGGAGGAACCGGTAGTACCAGTTCTGCCTCTATTTCTTCCTCAGAGCCCAGTGGTTCCGGTGTGAGGTCCAGGGCAGAAGGGAATGATGCTTGAGAAAGTTGGCTGAGCCACTGATATGAATCCCAATGTGGCCAGGGCTTGGGGAATATGGGAGGTGCTGGGTCATATGCTAGTGGGTGAGATGTCTGGACACAGGAGTCCAAGCTTCTCCTCGAGGTGGAGGAGAATGTCGGTTCTGGCTCAGAGAACCCATCAGAGTCCAATGAAGCTTCCAGGAGCAGTGGAGTCGTTGGTACGGACATCCATGACACACTACCTGGAATTGCCCCTCCTGAAGCAGGAGCAGTTCATCCACCAAATTGGGTGGCTCGTGCATGGTGAGCAGCAGAGAAGGGGGATAGAGCAGTTCAAGAAGTGGGCTCACAGAATCGTGGGGTCTAGTGAATTTTTCTGTGAGAACCGAGGAGCGTGGTGGTGTCTGCAGTGCCAAGTGAACCGATGGGCATGGAGACACTCGCAGCAAGTGCCCCGGAAAGCGTTCCAGGTGGGCAGCCACTACAGTGGTCTGTGGTACTGCCAGGTCCTCCTCCTTCTTCATCTTACCCTTGGAGCAAGGAAGCTTAGGCAGTGGTGCGGCAAGGTCCATGCACAAGTTTTTGCCCAGTCTGGCTCGTGGAGGGAATGTTTTTGGCTCTCATTCTTGGGCTTGTCCTGCACCGTCAATACAACCGTATCCAGGGCGTGGGATGTGCTAAGCGGAGCACTCACTAGCAGTGAAGGGCGCTGCACCAATAGCTCTACCAGTCCCACATTAGAGTGTGAATGTGGCCAGAGAGCCGCCTCCATAAGGACCTTGCAGAGGCAAAGTTGTCACGCTTCCCAGGTCCGCAGTGGGAAGAACACACTGATCTTGCAGTGGGCAGCGAGATGAGTCTCCCCAAGACAGTAGATACAACACTGGTACTCATCGCTCACTGAGAACGAGCGAGGACACAAAGCTCAGTTTTTGAACCCTGGAATGCAGGACAGAGTCCCTGGGGAGCCCAACCAGGGCGATGAATACTAACTAATACTACACAAAACTATTTACAGCTAACCATAGAAGAAAAAAACAAATAACTACTATATACAAACAGACTAAAATGCTCTCATAGTTGAACTATGATTGCAGAGGAACTGGGATTCTGATTCCGACAATGCGGCAGTTAAGAGGGAACTGAAAAGGCGTCGACTCACATGACCTAATATAACCGCAACTGAGACACGAAGAGATGTACATGCGGGACAATGGATACTGCTAAGAAAATCTTCCCATTCCAGCAATGGCGCACCTGTGCACACACGTTTGGAATATAAATAGGGACCACCACTCAAAGAACAACGAGCTTCTCTCTCATTGTTGGATGTAGTGAGGCAAGCAGATTTTGTCAAGTGTTGAAGCAGTGGAGGAACAAAAAATTCAAGCCAATCGCCAAAATCTGAAGGTTCCACTGTACCTCTACCCAAAACAGAGGGAACAAGGAGACATCCTCATTTCAGGACAAAAAGGTTTCAACTGACACTTAAGTGACAAAATCCAGACTTGTCTCCCACTTCTTCCTGGAAACAAGAAGCCTCAAAAGTCACTTTCAAAATTTCAAAAACTTCCCATGATCCCCCAAACGACTTCCACAATGCAGTTAAGAGTTTTCAATACAAAAATTTGTAGCCAACATAAAAAGGAATTTAATCAAAATATATAAGCACAAATAATACTTTTTATGGATAATTTTCTCCTCATGTTTCACTCACTTCAAAAAAAAAATCACTTTTTAAATTTTGTTTCAATTTGACCAAGAAATTTTAGTTTGTTCACTGGAACACTGCTGCAGACTTCAGAGCCACATTGTCACCAAGTACTTGGGGGCTTTGCTCCTAATTTGCACAGCAGAAGAACTAACGAAGTCTGCTTGGGAGAAGACCCCAGAAGTCTAGCGCTTCTGATCGATTAGTCTCTCTCACTGCCTGTGTACCTCTTTAAGCATACAGAAGTGGAGCTCCTTGGTCCCTCCGATCACCCCTTGATCTTCATGCACTTCAAGCAGCAGTGGATCAAAAGGGTGCCTGTCATAATTTATGTCTGATATGCTACAGGATACAGGGCCTTGTCTATATCACCTGAAAACTAGATTACCACCCTTCCAATCACATTGTAATTTAATTAGAGTATGGGTAATAAACAATATCAGATATCTATTTTACATTTCAGTATCTCACAGTTTAACAGGGCTAGAAAAACAAGTACTACAGGAGTAAGAAAAACTGTTTCAGTTCCTGCTGAAGCACCAGTTGCAGTACACATGCACATATAATACCCTTGCTCTGACTGACAGGGCTGAAATAGAATTGTATGAAATAGATTCTGAAATGTGTTTTTGTAGCTCAGCTGCTTTGGCCTGCTGTGGAAATGAGTGTCCATAAAATGTCAGTGCTCCAGAGAGAATCACCAGAGTGATACTATCTTGGTCACTGTCCCAAACGTTTGTCCCCAAAGTGGCTCTAGATTTGAATCTATTTTTGCCAGGGTGGATTTGATTTAAATCAAATTGATTTAAATCATGATTTCAATCACGAGTCAGGAAGACTCGATTTAATCATGGATTTCTACATAAAAGTGCATTCCTGTTGGTTATTATAATCTTAATACATATTCTTCACACTTCAGAGATAGATGTAGGTTTCATTTTTAGAAGGTACATACTATGTTTTTTAAGTGATTTATTTTGAGAACTTTTCAGATTAGTTTTACAGCTATATTAGATAACAAATGATTGTTTGGTTATTTAATTTACCCAAGGTAATTGAAGCAGATATTTATGAAGTCATTGGGAGATGAACTATCTCCAATTCAACAAATTAATCATTAATATTTGGAAGATTTTCTTGACATGCTGCATTAGAAGGAGACCATGACCAGACAAACATTTAAATTGTTTTATTTAACTAAAACATCATTATGCATTCTGGATTTTTTTCTTCAACAGCAAACATAATATTTTAACAAAAGAAACAGCATATGAATTTTTTAATTTAAACATTCAAGTTTTTTAAAATCAGGTTTATTTTTGTTAAAATTGTTTTTAACTTAAATAACTACATGAAATTTAAAAAAAAATTAAATTGACTATGTCAGCCAGGTCAACATGAGAAATTTAAAATATTGGCTTCTGCAGCTAACTCAGTCATCTTCATTTTCCTGTTTGTTCATAATCTGGAAAAGAAAAAACAAGCTTTCCCGCTTTTTCAGGTCCCAAACGATTTCTCAATTTGGAATGAATTAGTCCAAAGGAAGAAAATATTCTTTCTACACTGGCAGAAGAAGCTACTGCTGTTAAAAGTGAGATTATCACTTCCACAGTCTCTGAATCCAAGTGCTTAAGTGACTTCCACCAATTCACTGGTTTGACTTTCTTTAAAACATCATCAGCAAACACATATTTCTTAAATGGATCATTCTCAGCTCTAAAGTTTATTATAGTTGGCATTATGGAGGGATGATTTCTGCATATCCATGTCATAGGCAACTTCTCTTCTTCAGCAGGTAAGGTTTGACCCTGGTACCGAGTATTGAGAATATTTGCAAGAAAACTAGCAATAAAACAGCTATTTCCCTGAATTTTGTTCAAGGCTACAGAAATAGGCTTCAGGGTACTCAGCATGTGTTCAACATTTCTCTTAAGCCCAATGTTGGGAACTCTGGCTGTGACACTGCCATCTATTTTTTCACAATTTTGTTCACGAACTGTCATCAGTTGAGGCCAGTTTCTTGATATAGTGCTCAAAACAGTCCACCCTTGAGTTCCATCGCACGTCTTGTGGGAGAGTTAGCTTGGTTCCTCCCACTTTTTTCAGAGCAGCTGCTGCAAAGTGGTTGTTATGGAAGTATTTTGCAATTTCAACAACATTAACCTTATTTCTGGAACACTAAGTCTTTGGCTAGGAGGTACATCAAATGAGCACTGCAACCATATGTTATTAGCTTGGGACTCTCTTACAAATTTATTTTCATCTTGGATACATTTGCAGCATTGTCCTTGACCATGCTGCATACTAGACATTTTAATTTTTGTTCAGTTTGTTATAGCTTTTACTGCTACTTCTTGTAAGTATTCTGCTGTGTGCACATTTCCTGATGCATCATTTCTGTAAGAAAGACATTCCCTTCTTCTATTGTCAAACAAGCACATACAACAGGATCACTGTGGACTTTGCTCCACCCAACAAGACTCAAGTTAACAATTTTACCCTCTAGACCTTTTTCACACTGCTCAATTTCTCTTTCACATACCAGCAATTTCCCTGCGACATCTACTCTGTTGAGTGGACTGTATCCTGGTCTTAATGACTGAACCACGCTAATGAAGTGCGGTTCCTCAATTGTAAGGAAAGGAGAGTTTGTTGCATAAACAAACTGGGCAATTTTTTTCATCAATTTCTTCTTTTTGTAATTTGCTGGTTCTTATTAGAAACTTATCTATAGTTGTTTCTGGATGAGGGAGATTTTTTTTTTTCTTTTTGCTACAGATGATATACTGTGGCTATGTAACATACATGATGTGACTGAAACACCATCATTGGCAGATAACTCTGAAACTATAGAAAATGATGGTGATCTTGAAGGTGAATAGTCTTCAGAATCCTGTATGTTGAGGATGGATTCTCCTAAACAAAATAAATCAATGTGGTTATTTAATCATTACTACCATACTGCTCATTTAGTATTACTCATTGTATTCACTGACACTCAGTACTACTTTAAATGTGAAATTGTAAAAGGAAGATCTGCCTATTTCAGCTATTGGTTTTTTAATCACTCCTGCATCTAAAATGCTAGTACCATAGAGTCACAACCATATTTTTGCTCAAACATGAGAATTCAAGAGTAGTCCAGAAGGAAGACAGGCAGGCCTTAAGAAAAAAAAAAGTATGAAATAAAAAAAGTTTACCAGCCTCAAGATCCTGCATGTTCAGACATGTTCCTTTCATCATCTTTAACGCAGCTTCCTCCTGAGAAGGAACACTTTTCATGATGTTGTTTCATTCGGACAACCAGGCCTTGCATTTCTTTGTTGCACTGTTTGCATTTGGCACACATGTCTGTCTTACCCACAGGTAAAGGATCTTCATTAAAATATTTCCAAATTGGGTCTGTTTTACCGCCTGCTGCCATTATAGGTTTTCCCTTCAAGGGAGAAAATGGTATGGGGGATCGCAAATCAATAAAGGCTACACTCAGCAAGACCTCAAGACTTCTGGCATGCGCTGCTCAAACAGTTTCACTTTTGTTTCTACTGCCTGTCCCTCCCTTCTCATATTTATCTCCAGACTTCTCCTTGTCCAGATCTATTCCGCCCCCAACAATCTTCTATTCATTGAACTTTTTGAAACTTTACACTTTTAGAGAAAGATAAGGGATTGACTATATACACAAATTTGCAGAGGGAAAATAGGGTTGAGGTCTCATCTCTATATATTTCTCACCTCTATATATTATTTATTTAAAATCACTTTTGCTGTTAACAAGCATGTTATCTCTGGAGACACAAATCCACAGTTTGAGAACTACAAACCTAAGCATCTCTGATGGTATCTTCCAGACTGAGCACTAAGTCCCATTGGGTAGATAGAAAAATTAACCTAAATATTATGTACAGAAGCCTCTGGAACCCCATAAAATTGGATCCCTAATCCGTGAACTATTGGAACTCATTTACAAAACTTTTCTTAAAAATTACATGAATAGATTGTCTCATACTAGAAAATTAGAATTTATAATCCCTATTCCATGATGAGATAGCGTTCAGCTATAATGTATCTTAATTAAAATGATCTTTAGACAGGTTTTTTCCTCAAAAAGCATTTTATCAAAAAAGTCTGGAATTTTTAAATTTAAATTAATTTATTTGATTTTTTTTTTAAAACATTGATTTTTATCCACCCCAATTTTTGCAAGGCCCTCCTGGCTACAGCCATCAGGAGAATATTAAAAGTACAGCTATTTTCCGGAAGGCAATTAAGTATTTTGTAATTGACATTTCATCAAATCATAGCATCTTCAATCAATCATGCCTAGCATACCTTCTATGATGCAATTTACAGATGGAAGAGTAACATTAGTGTGAGCAAATTCTGGGATGTAAACCAGGAATGTCCACAAAGAGTAGTTCTGGCAATAAATTATTGACACAGAGCTGCAGCATGAGAAACATCACAACTCATGCAAATTTGTCACCCAAAGCTTTTATTATGTTAGCTCTATCATCTCAGACCACTATACAGATGCGATCTTTGGAAACCTATTATTTATTAAGCATGCCCAATAAGGCCTTAAATTGTGGTTTCTGCATATATGTTGTCAAAAGCCTCTCAATGCAGCAAAGAACTGTTCTTGTGGATGTTCCTGTCTATTCCAAGTGTTACTGAGAAAAAACTATGTAGTACTGGAACACAGTAGTTGCCATACCATTATCAGACCACTGTTCCACCTAGTCCGACATCCAGCCAGTCAGTAACCAGTAGCATGTGTTTCAGAGGAGAGGACAAGAAACCGCACAGTCAGCTATTACAGAATATTCTGCCCATATAGAAAGGTGTTTTTTTAAGTCTTAGTCATTTAGAGGTTGTCTTAATTATTTTTGGAATCACTATCACCAAACATCTCCAGTAATCTAATAGCATTTCACGGTTTTAAAAATCAGAATCATAACGTTCTGCTAAAATTTCCCATACATATTAGAGAGAAGTGTGGAGAGGTGGTGATAACCAGGCTCCAGTAATCTGATCAGCTGCTGAAAGTATAAATACTCAACAAATTAAAGCAAGCTGGTTAACAACTGTCTATGGAAAATTCTCTTTGCCACTACATAATCTATTTTCCAGCTACATACTCATCCATTATTGTGTTTATTGCTAAACTGCTGTTCTTGAGATATGATGATCCTAAGTAATCTTCTGCCTATTAAATATACTGGCAAGTTTCAGAGTGCCAATATCCACATACTTTCAAATGGCAGATGTTTAGTTAGTAGAAGCAACATTGTGGCTCTGAACAATTAAAAGTGTTTGTGGGATTAATTACACAGACAGAACTTTGCTTATCACTTGTGAACTAAACAGTCAAAACGATGGCCCTCATGCCAATAACTGTATGATTAGCCGATTCTGACTGTTGGTTTTCTTACAAATAGAACAGAATCACAACAGCTTCAGTGACAACTGATTCAGGCACAAGTTGAACACAAAATGGGCGGACTCAACACACTCTTACTTTAAGTTCTTAAATTTGTGACCAGGAGCATTAGAAAGCTTTAAAAAGCTAGCAAAATAATTCCATTTTGTGCAACACACAAGTGAGGACCGCATCTACTGGGCATTTCATTTTCCTTTATATTCTTACATGTTGTAAGGGCAAAAACAAACAAAAAAAACACAAAACAGAAATTTGAAAAACATTCAAAATCTGCAAAATTCTATAGTTCATGACAAGCCTTTACAAAACAAGAATCTTGGAACCCATATTTCAGGTGTACTTGCAAATGGGGTTGCCTTTGGAACCATATGGCTACATCTACCAGGTGTGGCAAATGGCCAACACTACTCTGGCAGATCCCGCGCTTTTTCTTGATGTGGTGGGTCAGGTGGTCTGTTGCTCCTCTTCTTGTGTGCTGTTGGCTCCGCTAGTGCCCTGGTGGGAGGGGGAAGGGGAGAGAGAGAGAGAGACGGGAGCAGGGAAGAGACCCAGGTCTGCTCTCCTACTCCGGATCCTAGCCCCTTCAGTTTCATGGGATGCTTACCCTCTCCCTCCTTGGGTCTGGTTTCCCTCAGTCCTCTGTGCAGGGGGAGTCCCTCTGCTCTGTTTGGATAGGGTTTCCCTTCCCCTGGTACTCTGGTCCTCCGGCTAACAGCAATACTCCTCTAAACTCTGGTCAGCTCTCCTTCCCACTCCCTGTCTGACTGAAGCAGGGAGTTTTTATTAGGTCTTGGGCAGGGCCTTAATTGGGTCCAGGTGCTCCAATTACACTGTAGTAACCTTTCCCTAGTCCACAGGGTATAAGGCCTTGATCATCCTACAGCTTATATACTTCCCATCTACCACTCTCCTGCTGTATCACATAGTATACAACCATCTAAAAAGCATACTTAGAGATATTCTACTCCCCTGGCACATGGGAAACTGGTGGTTACAAATACATACGCTGAGCTGCTATTGGAAAGGTATAAACCAATTTGCTTCACAACAACCTTTGACAAATTCTCTGTGTAGCAATGAAACCAAGGAATTCTGTACTCATCCTCTGAAATGGAATTAAGCAATTATACGATAGTTTGAAAGAAAGATTTACTTAATCATTAGAGTTCCTAGTTTCTGTAGTCAACATCGTTCAGCATTGTTTCTGACCCCAATAAGACCATTTATTAAATAAGCCTCAGCACCCATGCATAAGTGTTATTCCAATTTTAAAGACTAATAAACAGACTGAGATTTATATATTTTGTTCAAAGTGATACATAAAGTCTGCAACAAAGCTGGAGCCCAAATAATCTTATTCTCAGTTCTGTGCCTTACCCACAAGACCAAATGAAATAAGTGACAAGGATGAAGAAGCAGGGAGAATTCCAAACTTCAAATCTCCTTTCAACCTTCCCCTCCTAAAATAATCTTTCAGGGGGTTGGTTTTGGATTTTTTTTTTTTTTTAACTCCTTTATGATGATCAAGAGCATTTCCTAAAAATTACTTTGCAGGTCACTTCTAAGCATTGCGAGAGCAAAGTTCAACTTTGAAGAATGAGTGGGCAGAGAAGCCTATATTAGGAAGACAAAAATCTACATAGATAAGTTCATAAGCAGACAGGCAGACTTTGGAAGCAATAGTAAGAGAAGAGTTCTGTTTTTTTAATTGCTTGGATCTCCAAACAAGCTTGCTCCTAAATTGCCACTCTTTCACCATAACTGGCATACACATGGAGAGAATAAAATCCAGTATATCTATCCCTCACAAAAAGGGCTGTAGGAGAGTTCAGTTGAACTGGCAAGTTTCTTTTCCTATTTTACAAGTCCATAATTCCAGATTTACTTGGCCTAGTTCCCTCTAGGAATGTCTACAGAGTCGCACCAGTTTAACTAAAAGCGTGATTTAAAATCTATTTAACAAGTGCAAAAGGCTGCATAGACACACAAATGAACATAAACCTGTTTGTAATCTTAAGCTAAATTAATATAAATATATCCCTCAAACTGAAATAAATGTCTATGTAGGGTTTTGCGCTGGATTAACAAAATTGTTTATAACTGGATTCAAGTTAAATTGGTGCAACTTCTCTGTTTAGACAATGCTAAATTTAAAAAAGTGAGGGTTTTTTTGGTTTGTTTTTTTTTTTTTAATATCAATGTCGGTAATTCAATTTCTTTTAAAAACACACCTTTTACCCTCTAGCCTAATAAAGCATATACTCAGTGGTACACCCAAATACACTGGATTGGTTATAAAGAACGTACCACAAACTCTTGATGGAACATGGAGTCACCCTGCCAGAAGGAAGTAAGGCGTATTATTTTCACTTTTAAGCTGAATTGCATGTTGTTTTGCATAGTTTGAATGCTATTCTACAAAACTTTTGAGATAAATGTTTTAAACAACACTTTGCAAAAAAACACACTACACTGAAAAAAAAGCCTTTCCCTTACCATCTAAGATATAGGTTTGTTCCATGATCAAGCTAGATTCCATGGTTGGGGTAAAAATATAATGCACACTGGGGCATCACACACAGCAGAAACTGATATGTCTGGAAGTCAGGACCTACTACACAAGAAGTCTATCATTTATGTCCGAAACGCCACTTACCCTTGCTTTTAAGGGCATTCAGCGCAAAGGGAAACACTTCAACTTTATAATTACATCTCTACCCCGATATAACACGAATTTGGATATAATGCGGTACAGCAGTGCTCTGGGGGGGGGGGCGGAGCTGCGCATTCCGGTGGTTCAAAGCAAGTTCGATATAATGCGGTTTCACTGATAACGCGGTAAGATTTTTTAGCTCCCGAGGACAGTGTTATATTGGGGTAGAGATGTATGTACGTGCATATTATCTGTAATACTGTTAACATTTAAACTGGCTGCAGCTTGACAATGATATTAGCATCTCATTGAGATGCGGGTGACGATAAAAAGAAAAAATGAGTTCACACTTCTCTTGATGCAATTCTTTAGCTGCAGAATTTTGAGCAATGCTGGATTATGAGGGCAACTACCATTTTACTATTAAAACTAATGCTTTTTTATGAAAGCTAGGATCCTATAGAGAAACAGAAAAAACGTGTGGGAAAATTACAGTATTTGTGATTTTTTTCCTACCAATAGTCCAACAGAAACCCTCTATTACATATGCATGCTGAAGAAAATCTATTTTTTTTATATATTTAAAATGTTATCTTACCTTCAGACTCTTTAAATAGTTGGACAGCATACTGGGATGGAAGCGATTCTCTTCAGCAACCTGTTCATCATATCTTGTTCCTAACATTGTCTTCAAAGGCAAAAACTTCCCTATAGAATAAAATAAAAGTTTATTGTATGTATACATACACATACATATACACACAAGTTATTTTAAAGCTATATGAAGAACAGCTTCACAGAGGCTCAGCAATAACCTAACAAATTTAATTAAAAACAAGTTCAGGGAAATTTGGCCTGCTGCCCCTACATCACTATGGAGGGATGGCCTGGCCTAACCTGAGTGGCACTGCAACACCACGCATTAGGTCGCAATACCTGGAGTAAAAAGGACGGGCTCAGGAGCACAGGACAGGAACCACCAGCGTGGGGAAAGTGCAGAGATGGCTCACTCTCCAACCTCCCCTTCCCCACTGGGGTCTCTACTCTGCATGGGGCCAGGAGAAGCGTATGTTTTCTTAGGGCCCAGAGATGGGTTAATCAAACCTGGATCTGGCATCCCATCTAGGACCTTCCTGGGATCAACTAGTGGATTGGGACCCACAGTTTGGGAAACACTGCAGTAGAGGAACTAAAAAATTATTTAAACTATTATTTATATTTTTGGATGTTTTCCACATTTTCAAATGTAATTGAAATCAATTACAAAAACACAGAATACAAAGTGTTCAGTGCTCACTTTATATTTATTTTTATTACAAATACTTGCACTGTAAGAAACAAAATAAATAATATTTTTCAGTTCACCTCATAAAAATACTGTAATGCAATTTCTATCATGAAAGTTGAACTTACAAATGTAGAATTATGTAAAAAAAAAAAATTACTGCACTCAGAAATAAAACAATGTAAAATTGTCCACTCAGTCCTATTTCTTGTTCAGCCAATAGCTCAGACAAACAAGTTTGTTTCCATTTATGGGCAATAATGCAGCCCGCTTCTTGTTTACCATGTCACCTGAAAGTGAGAACAGGTGTTCACATGGCATTGTTGTGGCTGGCGTCACAAGATATTTACATGCCAGATGCATTAAAGATTCATATGTCCCTTCGTGCTTCAACTACTATTCCAGAGGACGTGTCCATGCTGATGACAGCTTCTGCTTGATAATATCTTGCGACACTGGCCACAACAGTGCCATGTGAACACCAAAATGTTTTTGGAAGAACAGCTAGCCAAAGACTCAAAAAGTAATAGCAAAAAAAAAAATTTAAGTACATCAGAAGTGGAAGCCTGCTAAACAACCAGCAAGGCCACTGGACGATCAAGATGCTAAAGGAGCACTCAAGGACGATGAGGCCATTGTGGAGAAATTAAATGAATTCTTTGCATCCGTTTTCACAGTTGAGGATGTGAAGGAGCTTCCCAAACCTGAGCCATTCTTTTTAGGTGACCCATCTGAGGAACTGTCCCAGATAGAGGTGTCATTAGAGGAAGTTTTGGAAAAAATTGATAAACTAAACAGTAATAAGTCACCAGGACCAGATGGTATTCACCCAAGAGTTCTGAAGGAACTCAAATGTGAAATTGCAGGACTACTAACTGTAGTCTTTAACCCATCGTTTAAATCAGCTTTTGTACCAAATGACAGGAGGATAGCTAATGTGATGCCAATTTTAAAAAAGGGCTCCAGAGATGATCCCGGCAATTACACGCAGGTAAGCCTGACTTCAGCAGTGGGCAAACTGGTTGAAACTATAATAAAGAACAAAATTGTCAAACACATAGATGAACATAATTTGTTGGGGAAAAGACAACATGGTTTTTGTAAAGGGAAATCATGCCGCACCAATCTATTAGAATTCTTTGAGGGGGTCAACATGCATGTGGACAAGTGGGATTCAGTGGATATAGTGCATTTAGATTTTTGGAAAGCCTTCCACAAAGTTCCTCACCAAAGGCTCTTAGGCAAAGTCAGCAATCATGAGATAACAGGGAAGGTCCTCTCATGAATTGGTAGCTGGTTAAAAGATAGGAAAGAAAGGGTAGGAATAAATGGTCAGTTTTCAGAATGGAGAGAGGGCCTGTACTAGGCCCAGTCCTATTCAACATATTCATAAATGATCTGGAAAAAGGAGTAAACAGCAAGGTGGCAAAATTTGCAGATGATACAAAACTACTCAAGATAGTTAAGTCCCAGGCAGACTGCAAAGAGCTAAAAAAGGATCTCTCAAAAATGGGGGACTGGGCAACAAAATGGCAGATGAAATTCAATACTGAAAAATGCAAAGTAATGCACACTGAAAAACATAATCCTAATTATCCATACAAAATGATGGAGTCTAAATTAGCTGTAACTACTCAAGAAAGAGATCTTGGAGTCATTGTGGATAGTTCTCTGAAAACATCCACTCATTGTGCACCGGCAGTCAAAAAAAGCAAGCAGAACATCGGGAACCATTAAGAAAGGGATAGGTAATAAGACAGAAAATAACATATTGCCTCAACATAAATCCATAGGGGTGCCCACATCTTGAATACTGCGTGCAGATGCGGTCATCTCATCTCAAAAAAGATATATCAGAATTGGAAAAGGTTCAGAAAAAGGCAACAAAAATTATTAGGGGTATGGGGCATCTGACATATGAGGAAAGATTAATAATACTGGAACTTTTCAGCTTGGAAAAAAGACGACTAAAGGGGGCTGTGATAGAGGTCTATAAAATCATGACTGGTGCAGAGAAACTAAATAAGGAAGTGTTATTTACTCCTTCTCATAACACAAGAACTAGGGGCCACCAAACGAAATTAAAAGGCAGCAGGTTTAAAACAAATAAAAGGAAGTATTTTTTCACACAACACAGTCAACCTGCAGAACTCCTTGCCAGAAGATGTTGTGAAGGCCAAGATAACAACAGGGTTAAAAAAAGAACTAGATAAATTCATGGAGGATAGGTTCATCAATGGCTACTAGCCAGGATGGGCAGGGATGGTGTCCCTAGCCTGTTTACCAGAAGCTGGGAATGGGCGACAGGGGATGGATCACTTGAGGATTACCGGTTCTGTTCATTCCCTCTGTGACACCTGGCATTGGCCACTGTCGGAAGACAGGATACTGGGCTAGATGGACCTTTGGTTTGACCCAATATGGCTGTTCTTATGTTCTTTTAACAATCCAAAGCAGTGCGGAGCGACGCATGTTCATTTTCATCATCTGAGTCAGATGCCAAGAGCAGAAGGCTGATTTTCTTTTTTAGTGGTTCGGGTTCTGTGGTTTCTGCACCAAAGTGTTGCTCTTTCAAGACTTCTGAAAGCATGCTCCACACCTTGTCCCTCAGATTTTGGAAGGCACTTCAAATGCTTACACCTTGGGTCAAATAATGTAGCTATCACACATTGGTACCTTCTTTGCGTTTTGTCAAATCTGAAGAGAAAGTATTCTTAAAATGAACATCATCCAAGACTGCTATAACATGAAATAATGGCAGAATGGGGGGAAAACAAGGCAGGAGACATACAATTCTCCCCCACGGAGTTCAGTCACAAATTTAATTAATGCATTATTTTTTTAACAAGCGTCATCACCATGGAAGCATGTCCTCTGGAATGGTGGCTGAAGGATAAGGGGCATATGAATGTTTAGCATATCTGGCACGTAAATACCTTGCAATGCCGGCTATAAAACTGCCATGCAAACGCTTGGTCTCACTTTCAGGTGACATCGTAAACAAGAAGCAGACAGCATCATCTCCCGCAAATGTAAACAAACTTGTTTGTCTTTGTAACTGGCTGAAGAAGAAGTAGGACTGAGTAGACTTATAGGCTCAAAAGTTTTACACTGTTCAGTTTTTGAAAGCAGTTATGTAACCAAAAAAATCTGCACTTTCATGATAAAAAGATTGCACTACAGTACTCGTGAGAGGTGTTTTTTGGAGAAGCAGCCACAGGTGGGGCCACGCCCCAATCAGGCCACAGCTGGCCTTAAAAAAAGGGCTGTAAACCAGGAACTGGAAGAGTCTCTCTCCAGCCTTGGAGGGAGAAGGACCTGGTTGCCTGGGAGCTCAGGGCACAGGGGAACGGAGCAGAGCTGGGGAAAGACAGGAGGAGCTGCGGTGCTCCAGCCTGGTAAATCCTCAGGCTGCAGGCCTTGCTAAAATGCCAAAACAGGTACTGAGGTTGCAGAGGCTGCAGCCCGGGCTTAGGCAGAGACAGCTGGTCTGAACCCCTTGCCAATGATGAGTGGCCATTACAGACTGCCATCTTCCCCAGTGAGCAGGGACTAGATGATGACTGGCAATAGCCACTGAGGAAAGGTGGGTTTAGAGGGTTGGGGGTTCCCTGGGAGGGGAGACCCAGAGAGTTGGGATACTGCTGGGGCAGAACCTCAAGGTAAAGGGCACCAGGAGGGAGATGGAGGGGCCTGAGGCTGGTGAGCCACTGGCCAGCAGAGGGTGCTCCAAGCTGGAAAAGAGCTAATTCCCAAACTGCAGAAGTGGGAGGTGCTGCATCAGTGAGTCTCACATTGCTACAGATGTACATTGCCCCTTTAAGCACACTGACCCCACTCTAAGCACATTGCCTTTTTAAGTGGATCAGCAAGTTGAGACAGCCGCTGCTGCCAGAAAACTCTCTCCTGTGTGTATCCCTGCTCTATGAAGATGGGGTATGGGGGGAGGGGGACACCCTGACATTAGCACCCTCCCCCCTGGCACAGCAAGCAGGAGGCTCCCAGGAACAGCTCCAAGGCAGAGGGCAGGAGCAGCACATGGCAGTGGGTGAGAGGGACAGCTGAACTGCTGGCAACTGATAGCCTGCTGAGCAGCTAGTGCACAGGGAACTTAGGGAAACGGAGACCTGATGGGGGGGCTGCCAGTCCAACCTGGTTCCAAGCCCCCACCAGTTAGCTCCAATAGGCTGATCTTTCTGCAAGCAGTGGACAAAGCAGGCAGCTGCCAAACAATGTTATAAGGGAGCATTGCACAACTTTAAATGAGCATGTTCCCTAACTGATCAGCAACAAAACAAAGTTAACTGGGATGACTAAGTGAGGAGTTACTGTATAAAAATACATGTAATTCTCATGGTCTTCATTTCTAGATACTGACAATCATGTACTCCGCTTGGTCTGGGGGCCAACCAAGGGGTATGGAAGCAGCTTGTAAGGCCTCCCCTGCTCCAACTAGTACTCTACTCCCCAAATCAGCCCTGCCCACAGCAGCACAAGAGTTCTCCTGTTTTCCCATCTCCCCACCAGCATCACAGGTCCTCCCATCTTCCCCGTGCTCCACTCTTCAACTCAGCCAGGGCTCCTTCATCTACCCCCATGCTGTCCTGCGACCTCCCCATTTCCCACAATGCCTAAGGCTGGCCTACAACCCTTCCCCCAATGCCCAAGACCAGTGAAAACTGCAAATATTCTAGTCCAGGGGTTGGCAACCTACAGCACACGTGCCAAAGGTGGCACGCAAGCTGATTTTTGATGGCATGCGGTGCAGGCTGAACTGCTCAGCCCACCACCACTCTGGGATTTCTGCTGCTGGCCCCTTGCCGGGCAGGGTCCCGCCGCCGGTCCCAATCAGCACCCACTGCTGGCCTGGGTGAAGAAACCCCAGGCTGGTAGCCGGTTGAGACCCCGGCTGGCAGGAGCCGATGGTGAAAACCCCAGAGCGGCAGCAGGCTGAGCCGCTCAGTTGCTGCTCTGGGGCTCCCGACTACTGGCCTTTTGCCAGCCAGGGTCTCTGCCGCCACAACCCCACTCACCTTGCTTCTAGTTGGAGTTCCAGCGCAGGCCCCCTGCCAGATAGGGTCCAGGCCTTCGGCCCTGCTCAGCCCTACCAGCTGCCAGCTCCACTCACCTCAGCTGCCGATCTGGGGTTCCAACACTGACCTCCTGCCAGCCAGGCTCTAGATCTCTAGCCTTGCTCAGCCTGCTTTCCAGCCTAGAGTCCCAGCAGGCCACCCTGGGCTCTGCTCCTGGCCCTGGATCAGTGCTCTGCAGTCTCCCCACTGTCCCCAGCCTGGGACAGTGCGGGCTGCACACAAGGCAAGAGGGGGTGCAGCTCAGCGTCCCCATCTTAAAATTGCTTATATCAGACCAAATTGCGTTTGATCTTGTGCCTGCCTTCTATCGCCATTTTTTCCCACTGACAGTTGAAGGGAACATTTGACAAAATGGCAGTTCCTAAGAAAGCGAAGCTAGATGTCCACTCATTTCAGCCTGCTTGGACAGATGCATTTGGATTTATTGAAAAGGACTGTGCTATTACATGCATCCGACGAAGTGGGTATTCACTCACGAAAGCTCATGCTCCAAAACGCCTGTTAGTTTATAAGGTGCCACAGGACTCTTTGCTGTTTTTTACAGATCCAGATTAACACAGCTACCCCTCTGATACTTGTGCTATTTGTGTTTGTCGCACACCAAGTGTTCGACGACATTTTGAAATGAAGCATGAGAAAACCTTTCTTGACGAAGCAGACGAGACTGAATAAAAAAGACAGTAGCAGCCTATGAGAAGCAAAGCAGTGTTTTTAAAAGCTTAAGTAAAAATCAAGCTGAAGAAGGAAGTTACAAGATTGCACAGTGCATTGCAAAAAACAGAAAGCCTTTTACAGATGGGGAATATATAAAGTTTGTCTCAGCAGTTCAGAGATTTTGTTCAATGATTTGCCAAATAAAGATACAATCATATCTAGAATAAAACACTTATGCATCTCTCAACTCTTCTGGCAGAGATGGGCAGTTAAAGTGGCAGAAAACATTGAGGAAAAGCAGGTGACTGCATTGAAAGACACAGCAGCGTTTAGTGTTGCAGTTGATGAGATCATGGATATAAACAACGTTCCATATTTGGCAGTTGTTGCAAGGTATTGTGCTTCCGATGAAATCCAAGAGGAACTTTGTTGCCTAAAACCCCTGCATGGCACAACAAAGGGGGAAGATATACTGGAAAGTTTTGTAAACCGTTTTGAAGAATGAGGAATTGACATCAGAAAAATAGTATGTGTGACAACAGATACTCCTGCCATGGCCAGAAAACAGAAAGGATTTGTAAAGTTACTTGAAGATCAAATTGGCTGTCAGAAAACCTAACAGGGAGGTGACATCGGCCTAATGTGAAATTTCTGAAGCATCTGTGATGGCCACTGTCAGAGACAGGATGCTGGACTAGATGACTATATTTCTAACTAGGTGTTCTGCCTCCACAGACCTTCCAAACAGGAAAGACTTTAGTCCTGAACTCAAATTAAATGCTACTAATCCACTGCACAGCATCTATCGTACACTTTTTTTAATCCCCTATCCTGTAGGGATCTCAATGTTCCTGACCATCAGCGGTTCTCAACCTGCAGCCCAATCAGCACACAGCTGTGGCCCTTGTGACACATCCTCAGTGCCATACAGGCATTATATATATTGTACAGATGCAGCCTATGTTACAGGGAGAGCTGTATAGTGGCCTATAAAGGTAAACAGATTGAGAACCACTGCTGTATATAGCACATCCCCAGTAAGAGAACCAGATCTGATCTGATCCAAAGATTTCACTCACTGCTTCTGCTAGATCAACAGAGAAGTACAATGTGTAGAAATGCAACAAACAATCCATTTTTTAATCCCATTCTGAACATAAACTTGATAAGTAAAGAAAAAATCCTTGAAAAGATCCTCAAAAAAGGTAATTGACTAAAACAAAGAGAGAGCTTGAGACTAACAAAAGTAAACATGATGGAGGGAAGGAAGGAAACATGACCCTAACTCAGCAAAGTTATGTATGTGGCTAATTTTAATCAAATGAGCAGCCCCTACTCACAGATATAAAGTTAAGCATAGATTTAAGTCCAATGTTGAATTAGAACCTAGAAAAGGAAGTCTGTCTGTTTGTAAGATGTAGAAGGAAAAACATTACTTCTCTTTCCCCTTTTCAGTCCCTTAGCTTATTTCTTTGTGTTATGGTACAGGGGTGGGGGATAGGAGAAGGGGATAAAGGGAATTAGCTGCTTACGAAAAAAGAGGATAGAGCAGTTGAGTAAACTCTTAGCTCCAGGGCAGGATGCAGACCATTGCATTCAGCTTATCATTCACAGCAGTGGCAACTGCTTCAAGGATCTGCACATACAGCCAGCTACAAAGAGAAACCGACTCCAGTCAGTTTCGCCACTTCACGCCCAGTTAAAAGTTTCTGAACTACTTTTCAAAGAACGGGAGGGCGACTGATCAGGTCAGTTTCCCTTTAGCTCTTTGCTGCTGGAAACAGAAACTGACAAGGATCTCAGAAAGTTAGTCCGTTTCCCTTTACAGCAGGTCCGTCTGATCCAGGACGACAATCCAGGTGGATACAAGAGCGAAAAGCGACAACTGTTTTGCAGGTAGGAGGATTTCTGAGAGAAGCGGAAGTGAATGTTGGCCAGTTTCCCCCCAGCCCTTTGTGGGAAGGAGGTGTGCTGTGCTGGGGGGCAGGGCGCAGTTCTGGGGGAGAATGAGAGCGCTGGGGCATAAAACGGGAGCGAAAAGCGAAAAGGTAGCGAGACGCCACTTAGAAAGGAGGGAGGGGGCCGAGAGGCGCCTAGTCCGAGGGCTCCCCTGGAAAGAGGTGGTGCCTGCGACGCCCCACGCCCAGCCCCGGGGAGCCCGCTCCGACCCGGCTCGCGGATGGGGTCCGGGCTACCACCACCCGCACTGGGGCCAGAGACCAGTCCCCCCTCCCCCGAACACCCGTCCGAAGAGGCGCGGAGAAGCTGCGGCCGCCCCGCGCCGAGCACCCCGGCCCCGCTCACCTGCCATCGGCTGCCCCCTCCTGGGGCAGCGCAGCCAGCGCGGCGGGATCTTGTTGTAGGACATGGCGGCGCTGCCTGACAGAGCTCGGGCCGGGCGGCTGCGGACGCGGCTCCTTCCCGCTCAGCGGCTCCAACAGCCCCTTCCCCGCGGCAGCTTCATTCAGCTCCAACTCCACAGCAACCGCCGCTGCCCACAACGCACCGCGGCAGGCACGTCACTTCCGCTTCCGGGGCTGCTCGGCTGGGACCGAGCCGCGGATGGGCGTTGCTTGAGCGGCTGCGTTTAGTGTCCTCGCTCATCCGGCGGTCGGTACCCGGGGGCGCTTAGGTTCCGCGATGGGGCCTGGGTCTGGCAGGGAAACGCGCTTCCTCGGTACAGCCCCGCCAGCTGCGGGAGGGGGAGAAGGAGCGCGCGCCCGCCCGCCTCCTGCTCACGGTTAGCTTGTAACGGCTTCAGGGCAGAGACTCCCTTGCTGGTGTGTTTGTACAGCACCTAGCGCAGGGCAGCCTGCGCTGTGCATGGGGCTCCTAGGTGCTACTACTGTACCAGGAAATAATAGAACAACCTTGCTAGCCTGGAAGGGAAAAAAACCGGGTGACCAGTTAGCAAGTGTGAAAAATTGGGACACTTTTATTTGAGGAGAGGGGTAACTGGTCACCCTAGAAAAAACACAGACACACACTTGCTGTCATAATCTGTGACTTGGTCCTTGCATCAGATTCATATGTGTGGAGCCTTGTGTCCACACAGAATCCCATTAAAGTTGGGGGGGGGGGGCTCCACATGAGCAAAAGCAAGACTGGAGTCTAAATTATTATTTAATATTTGTATTACCATAGCACCTAGGAGCCTCGTCATGGATCTGAACCCTGTTGTGCTAGGTGCTGAACAAACACAAAACAAAAGAAAAATCCCTGACCCATCCAACCCCACCCTGCTCCTTGTCTCCTGACCACCTCCTCCCGGGACCCCTGCCCCTAACCACCCCCCTGGGACCCCACCCCCTATCCAACCCCCCCTTCTCCCTATCCCCTAAGTTCCCTGACCCCTATCCACACCCCCACTCCCTGACAGGCCCCCTGGGACTCCCACACCTATCCAATCACCCCCTGCTCCCTAGCCCGTGACTGCCCTCCCCAGAACCCTCGACCAGTCCAACTGCCCCCTGCTCCCTGTCCCCTGCCTGCCCCTCCAGAACCCCCAATCCATCCAGCCCTCCCTGTCCCCTGACTGCCCTGACTCGTATCCACACCCCTGCCCTCTGACAGGCCCCCTGGGACTCACATGCCTATCCAACCCTCCCTGACCTCCACCCCATCCAACTGTTCCCTGCTCCCTTTCCCCTGACTGCCCCCCAGAACTCCTCACCCCCTTACCATGCTGGAGCCAGCCATGCCACCGCACTGCCTGGCAGGAGCAGTAGATCAGAGCACTGGCAGTGCAGTAGGCTGAGGCTGCAGGGGAGGAAGACAGCAGGAGAAGGGCCGGGGACTCACCTCCCCAGCCGGGAGCTCAGGGGCAAGGCAGGACGTGGGCCGGATGTGGCCTGTGGGCTGTAGTTTGCCCACCTCTGTTCTATATAGAAATTAAGATCCCATTTGTTCCTTAGCTGAACATGCAACAATCAGGCACTAGATGGTGCCAAGAGACCATCTGGAAAAGAGAAAATGAAATCTGAGTGCTGGAAGTTGTAATCAAGATTAGAAAGAGTCTGAGAACCAAAGAATAATCACGAAGGGCACAGTTCTGATTTCATCAGGATTATTCAGAGAGTACGGTGAGCAAGGGTGACAGAATTAGGCCCAAAGTGATATACACAGCTGCAAAATAGTATAATAATACAAATAGATTATGGACTCTTTTTACCTAGAACTGTGATGACACTCTGACATCTCTGTGCTGCTACATATAATTATAAAATTATTTAAAAAACGTTTATGACTGAAGAATTCAGAAATACTCTCATCCCAAAAAAGCATGGCTGAGCCAGGAGAAGACAGAAAAATTATTTGTTATATTATGAGAAAATCTAAACCCTGTTCAGGATCAGGACCCACTGTGGGAACTGATTACTCCCACCTCTTCTGATTCAGAGATACCAGTAATTGACACTTTATAAATCCTTATATAGAATTTGATAAATTCTAGATAGTCATCCATTTTTGCTCAAATTAATTATTACATTTATTTAATATTTGGTTTGGGATTGGGGCGTCATTGTACTAGGCACTGAGTGCATATATATTGAAAAGACAGTGGCTGCCCCAAAGAGCTTTTAATCCAGGGGTTCTCAAACATGGGGTTGGGACCCCTTAGGGGGTCTTGAGTTTATTATATGGAGGGTCGCGATCTGTCAAGCCTCCCCCCAAACGCTGCTTTGCCTCCAGCATTTATAATGGTGTTAAATATATAAAAATGTGTTTTTAAATTATAAGGAGGGATTATACTCAGAGGCTTGCTATTTGAAAGGGGTCACCAGTACAAAAGTTTAAGAACCACTGTTTTAATCAGTACATTAATACTATGGACTCCATCACCTCAGTAACAAGTCAATCCATTTATTCACCACTCTATGAAATATCATCTCCTTAAATCAGAGGTCCCCAAACTGGGGGGTGCACTCACTTAGGGGGGCGTGAAGAAACATTTAGTGGGGCGGGACCTGGGCCAGCCCCCATGGGGGGCAGGAAAGGATCGCCACCCAGCCCTGTTCTGCCCTCAGCTCCGATCCAGCCCCAGCTTCCAACTAAATTCAGAGCCGCTGCTACACAATCCAGTGTGCAGGTGGCGGAGTCTGCCTCAGTGTGCCAACGCTGGTCCTGGCAGAAACCAGGAGACACCTCCTGGATTACAAGCAGGGGAAATGGGGGGATCCCCAGGTGCTTGGTCGGCTCATGGGGCTCTCCACCCCTAAGACTCCCCTGTTCATGCTCCAGAAGGTGGGAGCAGCCTTATCACCCACCTCTTGGGTGCCCCCCACTCACTCCTCACCTCTGGCTCTCCGAACCTTTTCATCAGGCCCCTGCCCTGCAAGCGCCCCCACCCCCTCTTTTCCACAACCCGAACCAGCTGCACACGCTGCAGCCATTTCGCTTCCGAACCATGCCTAGAGAATGACTCTACACATTCATGCTCCACACATTTCGCTTCCTCACCCTTGTGTTCCACCGTAATGCCAAGTGGCAGGACCTTTTACTACCTGTGGAAGGTGAGGAAGCCCAGTGGGCCAGCCTCCCAGAATTCAGGGGGAGGGATAGCTCAGTGGTTTGAACATTGGCCTGCTAAACTCAGGGTTATGAGTTCAATCCTTGAGGGGCCACTTAGGAATTTGGGGAAAAAATTGGTCCTGCTAGTGAAGGCAGGGGGCTAGATTCAATGACCTTTCAAAGTCCCTCCTATTGGTATATCTCCAATTATTTAAAAAAAAAAAAAAAACCATCTCTGTTCCCAGTCCTGCCCTGGCCATGGCTCCATTCATAGCCCAAGACTTGCCTCCACCAGTGGCCCCAGCCTCAGCCCCCTTACCGCTGTCAGTAGCCTCCACACACACTCCCAGGGGCACAGACAGGGATAAGCAGGAATGCAACTGTGAAAAGTTGGGGGAATGCTGTCTTAAATGCATCTTACGTATGTTCTCTTATCTAGGCATTTCTGTTTCACCCATAACTGTGGTCACCAATTTAAACCTTATCAGCTAGTTCCTATCTGGCCAGTAACCTGAAATAATTAAAAATATAAAATAACTATTAATATATTTATTTTAAAATACTAACCTTAGCTAGCTTAAGTACTTCAGTTTTGTTGCCACTTATAGACAACAAATCAGAACAAGGAGTTTTGCCTGAATGAAGAGAAAAAGCTCTTTTCTATAGTAGCACAGGTCAGCAAGCCTGTTACTCTTCTATTTCAGTCTGGCATTCTTTGTGTAAGTCTGTGATGAAATACAGAAATCTGGATTCTTATTTCTATTCTAATATTGAAATAAGAGCCTCACTCAGAATGGTTTTTGAAAGAGACATTTCATCTTTCCTGTGGGACTGTTTTGAGAGCTGAAAGCAATGCAGGCCAAAGAAAGTTAATAAATAACTATTTTTTCACTAATGCAGAGAATTGGTATATTACTACAAACTACCCAAATTAATCCACCTCTTCAATAAAAATTTGGCAAATATAGAAAAGAAAAAACAAAAAGATTAACCACTAATCTGAGACTACAACAGGATTTATATCACCTACGTTATTACATACACTAAGTGGTTTCTGATTTGTACAGGAGCATTCTTCCACTGTGCATCTCAAGTCATTTCCTAAGAAGTCTTGTGGAAAATTGCCCACACGGTTGATTTTGGATCAGACAGCCTGAGGCTCCTTTATTTTATACAAGCATATATGCAAGGAGAGTCAGCATGGCCCCATGCAAGGTGGCAAGTTGCTCTGCCTTCCGTAAATTTCTAGCCAGCTTATAAAGGTTAAAACCACAGACAAATTACACACACATTGTACATTAATTACCTTATTTGGAATATATTGCAAAATTAATATAGGACAAAAGCAAAAACAAGCGTCTCACCCACTAGGCCCTCCCTGTTACTCACTGTCTGTTCATTTGCGGTCAGCAACCTTTCTAACACAACTGTTGTGGCTATATATTTCATAAGCCTGGCTACTGCAAATTATGCTACTTGAGGACATTATCACTCTGTCCCCTCATGCTCTTTATACACACAAAGCCATTGTTCCATTTTGGGAACTTTCCACTGTGACTCCTTTTACCTCTTGACGCACATCTTTTTCCATCACTCTTTCATCACTCTGTCCCCCTCCTCTCTGCCCCTTATACACAGAGACAAGATGAACCAAAGTTCAACACAGCCTAGAAACAAGCTTATCCGAAGTTTAGGCCTAAAAGCCTGGCCAAAGTTGTAAGCCCACCATGTTTTCCCTCACAGAAGAAAAGCCATTAACTAACCTTAAACTTAAATAGTATAGATTAGAAAATACTTTTCTTTGATTTACTGGCTGGCTGACTTAATTTGTTATGATTTGATTGTGGTAGATTGACTTTGTAGATTATGTAGATATATTTTTACTGCAACTAGGTAGTTGCTATGTTTTTGTTATTGTCAGGTTGACTGGAGATCTTTGTATAGCTCTTTTAATATTATTTAAATCTAAATAAATATTGTAACTTGTTAGACTAGTCATATTGTACCCCAATAACACTTGCATTGCAATGGTGTTGGAAGGAAAAATCATTGAAATTAAAATAAACTTTGAAGATTTAGAATAAGATTTTTTTAAATAGGTATATACATTTCAGCTCCTAAATCCATCTTTAGGCACCAAATTAATGCTGATTTTCAAAAAAGATGAACACCCTTTAGCTCCCATAAAAATAAGAAGGAACTGGTGGGTGCTCAGTATTTTTGAAACTTGTTTGGGTGCCAAAAAATGGATTTGGAAACTAACTTAAGCAGCCTACCATCTGAAACGAATTATAATTTTCCCAAACCAGCAACTGGAAGAAAAATATTTTCAGGGGGAAGTTATTTTATTTTTTTTATTTACGCAAAATTAAGAGGAGGTGCCTATCCAAAGTTCTTGGCATCTCTGGCACAAGTTCCAAAAATAAAAATAAAATTACAGTGCTCTCCCGATTTCAGGCTGCTCCCCAACAAATTACTCTGCAACAAATAAGAAAAATCTTTAAGACAGGGGTTCTCAAACTGGGGATCGGGACCCCCCACGGGGTCAGGAGGTTATTATGTGGGGATTCACAAGCTGTCAGCCTCCATCCCTAGCCCCGTTTTGCCTCCAGCATTTATAATGGTGTTAAATATATAAAAAAGTGTTTTTAATTTATAAGGGGAGGTCGCACTCAGAGGCTTGTTATGTGAAAGGGGTCACCAGTGCAAAAGTCTGAGAACCACTGCTTTAGAACATTAGGGGGCACCATAGCCCCACATATACGTTACTTAATTTTACGCCTGGGGACGAGAACAACTCCTCATCTTCTTTGTGTCCAAAACAAACAGGAAGCAGTCTAAAAATAAAGCAATAACAACTCTTGGATCCCTGATGCAAGATTGTCATATACTTCTGTGTAGAGATTCAAAGACAGGAAATCATGATCATTTAGTGGAGCAAAAGAAATTACCCAGTCAAACTGGGTTCTGTAAACTCCACGGAGCTATACAAATAGGAGAGTAAGGGAAGGAATATGAACAACTCACCTCTGAGTCTTTATTCAACTCTTGACTAATTGTTCAAGCTTATGCTCTGGGAAAATGACAATTTCAACTCAAATCTCCAATGGATGATGACACTGTTAATTCAAACTCTATAATAAAACCCAACATAGAAGAGATGCCACAATCAGTTCATGGTAGAATTACTTTAATTCAGAATCCCTGGAACAGTTGAGTACTATTAGGATATCCCCTTCCTAGGCACCTACCATTATTAACTTGCAAGCCATAACCCCTCACATAGTATGAACCCCCAAAATTGTATCCCACCCACTTCATAACATAACTAGCCCTCCTGACAAAGATAGTGAACAAAAGCAGTATATGCGATCATCAAAGAAATAAGTAACAGAAATAAGAAATAAGTTCACTTGATGGCCAGACAGCAACAGTTCTATTTTCATGTGCCTTGAGGTCACAAACTTCTCAAAGCTTAATGACAAAAAATAGACAAGAAAGTTATTTTTGTTCTCCTAGCCAATAAAAATAAGACCCCACAATATTGACGTAGGGAAATATTTGAGACCCTTACTTCTGGTACTCATTTGAAAGTTACTAATCTAAGTTAGTTTTAACTTTAATTTTAACACCACCTTCTTAAACATAAGATATAGACAATATCTTTTAGATTTTTAAATAAGGGCACTAATCCCACAATGGGCTCCCCAGCCCAAGACACTGGAATCTGACTCTCTTGCTGTGTGTGAGGCATACTAGAATTCCACCCATCCTTTACAGGGGTCAATATTTAGAAATCGTTACTAGAGTTCCTTCAAGGCATGAGGTGACTGAGATATTCTGCCTTTGTAATTGAGGTCTCTCAAAAGAAAGGTATGTGGCCACTGAAGCACCTCTGGCAACTCTTTCTAGGGCCTGTAGGAGAGTGTCAACAACACCCTGTGGACATTGTCTTCAAAGCTACCTGACAGTCAGCACAGACTCTCGGATCTTCTTTCCCAAAACAAAATTCTGCTTCTACTGGGGCCAATAATTAATTCCAAATCAGAGCAATCTTGCCTGCAGTGTAGTTTATATACATCAGAGCTTGAAACACTTCCACAGCAAGTGAAGGCAACATGATTAACTTGTCTGCCTACACCCAAAACAGTTTAATTGATCATAGCTTCCCAAATGCTGTAGTAGATGTGAAGAAACCTTTCTTGGCTTCTTGCACAGCTATGACATAAGACATCCAAAACTTTGCTATAGTCAGTTACACTTGGTAAAAGACTTCCACCACCAGCACTCTAGCTGTCTTCTTTCTACTTCATCTGTCCAAGGCTATCTGTATACCATGGGAACCTCTAAGGATAAAGTTTAGGGGCCATAATATCAATAGTTGGAGGAGATAATTCTATTTTATGGTTTATTTCAGTATCACCCCAAATGAGCTAAACACTGTACACACATTTAGGAAGACAGTCCATCCCTCAAAGAGTTTACAATCTAAAAGAACAAGAAAATTATTACAAATGGGGGAAAGAAATACAATGTAACAAGCAAAGTGGTTAGGGTGATGATCGCCACATGTCTTTTTAGTTAGCTGTTTTTTATATATTTGATTATTTATATTATTCATACAAAAGAAACTACATTAAAAGAAAATAATATGCATTGTAAAGTTAAGCTCTTTAAAGTTAGAAAATGCCAGAATAAGGCTGGCCTTGCAAGCTTAGTTTTGCCATCATTCTGTACATATTAATTATGACATAGTCTTTAATTACAGGATCACATACTATTTTCTCCACAGGACCCTTGCCTCATTGAGTGTACAAGATGGACAAAATGGAACTATAACTGTAAGTTACCTCCCTCTAACAACACATGCCATTTTCCATGTTTCCCATGCAACTCCAGCTCTACACTCTTATACTATGTCTGCAAAGAATTGTAGGACTGGAAAGGACCTCAAGAGGTCATCTAGTGCAGTCCCTTACACTCAAGACAGGACTAAGTATTGTCTAGACTATCCCTGACAGGTGTTTCTCTAACCTGCTCTTTAAAATCTCCAATGACGGAGATTCCACAACCTCCCTAGGCAATTTATTCCAGTGCTTAATTACCCTGCAAGTTAGAAAGTTTTTCCTAATGTCCAACCTAAACCACCCTTGTTGCAATTTAAAACCATTGATTCTTGTCCGATCCTCAGGAGACAACAAGAACCATTTTTGTCCTTCCTTTTAACAATATTTTATATACTTGAAAACTGTTATATCATGTCCACCTCCAGTGTTCTCTTCTCCAGACTAAACAAAACCAATTTTTTCAACTTTCCCTGATAGGTCATGTTTTCTGGACATTTAATCATTTATGTTGCTCTTCTCTGGACCTTCTCCAATTTGTCCACATCTTTCTTGAAATGGACACAATACTCCAGTTGATGCCTAATTGGCGTGGAGTAGAGCGGAATAATTACTTCTTGTGTCTTGTTTACAACACTCCTGCTAACAGTGGCAAATATAGAGTTAGTGGAGTCCTGTGCGCAACTTCATTTTTTTGGGAGGCCCCCTCAGGACCCAGCCAAGAAAAAGAACATTCTCTCTTATCTCCCCCCACCCCACCCGTTTTTCATTCTTTTTTTCCTCCTCCTACATTATAAGTAGTGGGAAATAAATGAAAATAAAGTGAGGTACCTTGACTGGGGCAGGGGGTTGAGATGCAGCAGGGAGTGTGGGTTGCGTGCTCTGGGAGGAAGTTTGGGTGTGGGGTGCAGGCTCTGGGCTGGGGCAGGAGGTTGGGGTGCAGGAGTGGGGCAAGGGGGTAAGGCTTACCTTGGGCAGCGTGGCTCCCAAAGCGACCGGCACACACACCCCTTCGGCAGCAGCTCCAAGGGGAAGGAGAGAGCAGGGGGGTCTGCAGGAGATAATTCTATTTTTATGGTTTATTTCAGTATCGCAGCTCCCATTGGCCACAGTTTCCAGCCAATGGGAGCTGCAGAGACGGCACCCGGGGCGGAAGCAGCGCATGAAGACACCACCACCTCAGGGGCCACAGGGACATGCTGGCCACTTCTGGGAGCAGCACGGAGGGAGGTAGGGAGGGAGGCAGAGCAGGCAGGGAGCTGCTTTAGCCCTGCTGCACTGTTGCTGGCACATCTCTGCATGCCCCTTGTGGAGAGGAGGTAGGGTGACCAGACAGCAAGTGTGAAAAATCGGGACGGGGGTGGGGGATAATAGGAGCCTATATAAGAAAAAGACTCACAAATTGGGACTGTCCCTATAAAATCGGGACATTTGGTCACCCTAGGAGGAGGGCAGTGGGTCTCCGTGCGCTGCCTGGGCCGCCATGCAGAAACATGCCAGCATCTGGCTGCTTCCGGGAGCGGTGTGGGGCCACCTTCCACGGTATGCAGGCAACCTGCTTGCCTGAGCCCTGCTGTGCCACAGGCTGGGACTCGGGAGCAGGTTATCAGATATTTGTCCTGCATTTTGGGCCCTCCTCCCCATCACTGGGGGCCCCGTGCCACTGCACAGTTTGTTTCATATTAAATCTGCCAGCTAATACATCCCAGAATAATGTTTGCTTTTTTTGCAACTGTGTTACACTGTTGACTCTCATTTAGCTTGTGATCCACTATGACCCCCCCAGATCCTTTTCCGCAGTACTCCTTCCTCAGCAGTCATTTCCCATTTTGTATGTGTGCAACTGATTGTGCCTTCCTAAGTGGAGTACTTTGCATTTGTCCTTATTGAATTTCATCCTATTTACTTCAGACCATTTCTCCAGTTTGTCCACATCATTTTGAATTTTAATCCTAGCCTCCAAAGCACTTTGCAACCCCTCTGAGCTTGGTATCATCCACAGACTTTATAAGTGTGCTCTCTATGCCATTATCTAAATTATTGATGAAGATGATGAACAGAACCGGACCGAAAACTGATCTCTGCAGGACCCAATTTGATATGCTTTTCCAGCTTGATTGTGAACCATTAATAACTATTTTCTGGGAATGGTTTTACAACCAGTTATGCACTCACCTTATAGTAGCTCCATCTAAGTTGTATTTATCTAGTTTGTTTATGAGAAGGTCATGCGAGACAGTATGAAAAGCAGTACTAAAGTCAAGATATAGCACATATACCGCTTCCCCCCATCCACAAGGTATGTTACCCTCTCAAGGAAAGTTGTTAAGCTGATTTATTGCTTTGTCTTAATTCCTTTTGTGAAATGTTCAGCTCTAGGGGGTCAGGCGGGAACATACTCAGCCTCAGCCCTTGCCACCACGGACGCACTGCTCTTTTTAGGCGCTAGCTCTATCTGGGAATTGCATGTCCCAGGCCTTCCCTTATATATATATTCCCAAGGACCGTCAGGCTCTGTGCACACCACTGATCCAGGGAGTTAGCAGCAAGTTGCCATACATCATCCTAAATAATAAGCCTCAGTGCAGACTGAGGTATTGCAATCTCCCTGAGGGATTTCTTAGAGAAGGGATCAGAGTATTTTAAATATAAATCTGATTTAGGGTTTTCTTAGCACTGGTCTTCTTCATCCTCCCTGCTACCCTTAGACAATATCTTAGGGAAGATACAGAACTGTGATCTGCCCTAAGGACCTCTCAGAGTGGTGATCAAAAGGGAGAAAGTTAAGGTTTTGTGGGATTGTGGGGTAGGAGGCCTGACCCTAACTGTGCGTTTACTTTCATTGAATTTTATGGTTCTCTAATTTTTGTACATTGGTTGAGAGTATTTCCTGGTTCTCAGAGGTTTCTGGTTTTGGCTGCCAAGTTTCATGCTCTGAGAGAGTACAAGGCACTTTTTAGTTAAGTAATCTTAACTCCCCTTCAATAATATGGTCATTGTTGGTTGGTTTTGTATTAGTGAATAATTCCTTATCTGCCTCCAGCCTGCAGAAATTCCTTGATACGGCTCCTGAACAAGCTCTTTCTTCATCTCTGCAACGGCTGAGGTCTTTTCTACCCATTCAGAATTGTATCCACTAAAATGAACTTAATATTTTACATTTGTGTGTAATATGGATCTGTAAGGGTTGATTTGTAATAGTTACTTTGTGTCAGGGACTCTATGGGTCTGGTCAAAAGACCACTGAAGTTAACTGAATCAGGTCCTATATGTATTACTTTAAAGAGGAATAAGAAAAATATGCCGAGTGTTTATGCATAACATCAAAAGGTCACACTTAGGAGAAATTCAGTATCTTATTAAATACAGATTAGTATTCAAATAAACAATGGAACAGGGAAAGAAGGAATATCAGAATTAGGGATGTAAAATTTAACCGATTAACCACTAAACTTGATGCTTATCAGTTTCAGTTCTGCTGCAGCCCCACATGCCCGAGGTCCCAGCTGCCACTCCATGCACCTGGAGATCTGGCTGCCACCACACACACCCCTGTGCCCAGGGTCCTGGCTACCGGCCCCACCAGAGGGCCTTCTCTGTCAGCCCCGTTACCGGGGTCTCAGCTGCCAGCCCCACACCAGGGGTATTGGCTGCCAGCCCCACAGCCGGAATCCCGGCTGCCAGCCCCGCTGCCGGGACTCTGCTTCCATGCCCGCGCCCAGGGACACCAGCAGCAGTGGGGATTCCTGTGCCTGAGGATCCCCTGCATGGGGTGGTAGCGGCGATCCCCAGCATGAGGCCAGCCGTGGAGTCCCAGCTGTGGGGTCGACAGCCGGGACCCTGGCAGCTGGGCTGGCAGCCAAGACACCGGCGGCAGCGGGGATCCTCAGCAGGGGGGCGGCATTGGAGATCCCCAGCGTGGAGCAGCAGCAGAATCACGCGTAAAACATGGGGGTGCTGCAATGCTAGTTAACAGCTTGTTACAGCTAAGAGAAATTCTGTCTCTCAGAATGATCAGTTAACAAGGGATAGCACACCTTTTGCAGGGGTTAGTTTAGTTATATTTATCATCTATTTAACTTTTGTTTGTGGTTTTCACTTGTTTTCTATACCATGTCAAATCAACTTTGGCTTAATTTAACCACAAATAGATGTGGTGACTTCACTTACTATACTACAGACTTAAGTCAACTTATGTTAGGTCTACTTACAGGCATGGCAGTAATTACTGCACACTATCCATCTTCTGTCGGCGGTGTGCATCCTCACCAGGAGCGCTTCTGCCAACTGAAGCGGGGCAGTATGGGGGGCTGAGAGTCAGGGCTCTGAGCATTGCACACCTCCACATTGGGAGCCCAGCTGTCCCTTCTCCTCTCCCCCAGGCTCTTGGCTCCCTGCTCTCAGCCAGGAGTGGGGGGCAGCACCCGTGCTTCTCTGCTCCCTGAGCAGGGAGCCTCCAGGTAGCAGTATGGAACCATGAAATTGACAAGATAGCCAACAGCCAATGTAAGTAATGCAGTGTCTACACAGACATGCGTCACCCTAATTACGCCAACATAAGCTCTATGCCTCTAGTGTAGGTGGAGTTATTATGTCTGTGTATTAGGGCACTTACATCGGCAGGACAAGACTGCGATGTGTACGCTGACATAATTAGCTCACTAATTGAAAGAAGCGGAGTAGAGAGACTATGATCAGACTTTTCATGTTTGTTTCAACTGGGTGCTCTTTACATAGAACAGAGAGTTAATAGCTAAAGATATGCAAACTAAGCATGCGTAGTGACTTGTCATTCCAGTAAATACATATTGCATAATGGTATGACTGGATTTCCTGATTAAGTATGTCCAGCCCCTAAAATGTTTGTGTCCTACTTCGGGAATTTCCAAAGTGTTATGCAAATTGGTGCCAGCAGCATATCCATGTCATGTGGTTTCACTTACAAACACATACGGAAATAAACTGAGTTTTATCCCCGTTCCTGTTTTGTCTCTCCTGACAATAAAAGCTGGCAGCACAGCGTAACTAACTTAATTATTTCTAAGAGAGTCTGTTTCTCCCAATCTTAAAACTTAGGTCGTAAATAAGTGAGGCCAAAAATAGTGTATGCTTGGTTTCACAAAGGCAAATATTTATCTGCTGATAAATGAATGTTGCAATCAAGAATTTCCAAAACACTATGTAAATGCCAGTAGTCATCAACAAATTATGCAATTTCACTTCTGGTTTATATTAATACATACAGGAAATATACTCCATAGCTTTTACTTCACATAGTGACCTGCTCAGTCATCTTGATCAATTTAAGGTTAAAATATAGTATTTTTATGTACATATGTATATAACAATGAAAATATGCTTCACCAAAATGCTGCAGAGCCTGGCTTTTGTTTGGAATGGAAATCTTTAGAATGTTTGACAGGTTCTAAAAATACTTAATAAAATGATTTTACATTTTTATTTTGACACATTGGTTAATCATGATTTTTTTCCATTTGAATTGTATCTGTACAACACAATACAAATAATGCAGGTGATTTTTTTTCCTTACAAAGTCTCTTAAAACACAAGTTTCTGTCATGCTGGATAAACTAAAAGGCTCTTTTACTGTAATTTTGAACATGATCTAAACAGCATTCACAAAGTCTGGATGTTATATAGTTACCACTTATGCAACATATCCACAGCTTGTTATGCTCCTGTCTCTTTTAGGACATGGCTGTCTTACAATTCAAACCATTATAGGGCCCCTATTGCAACCTAGTTTTATTCTGTAGTGTAAATTAAATCTTAACTCTATTACTAAGCCATTCTAAAGTCTTGGATAGTCCAAAGTTTTAGCATTGTTCAATCATATGGTCAAGATCTTATCTACACTGTAGGCTGGAATCAGATTATAACCAGGTCCCCTGACATGGTTCTATTTAAAGAGCAGATGGGCCCTCAGTGACACAGATGTATAGTGGATCAGAGGCTGAATTACTATCTAAAGGTAATTTCCCATACAGCCTTTTATGTAAAACATTGCACTTTTGTGTTGCAACATGCATATTTATTTAAAATTTATAAATACAGCCATATAGCTCCAATGGAATCACTTAGAGCTATATGTGTGGAAGGGGACAGAACTGAGTTTTATGTCATCATTCTTGTCTCAACCTTTTTTCTCTTTTCATGATTCTAACAACAACAGATAACTTTCCATTTAGAAAGCCAAAGATAGGACTGCACACAGGAGGATAACCGCACTGAATTTTCTTCTGGGGAGTCGAGCATATTTCACAGATATTGCATCACCTGCCCCTATCATATGAGGCATCAGAAGTGGTGCTCATGAACATAATCCTCAGGAAAAAAATCTAGGCAGCTAGATTAATTTTCTTGTCTCCTTATAAAAGGTTTTAATTTATGATAGCACTCAGAACTGCAGTAGCATTGTTTTCTTAAACAGCTTAGAACATAAGAATGGCCATACTCGGTCAGAGAAATGATCCATCTAGCCCTGTCTCTGACAGTGGCCAGTGCCAAATGTTTTTCATTGAGAGTGAACAGAACAGGGCAGTTTATTGAGTGATCCATCCCCTATCATCTAGTCGCAGCTTCCAGCAGTCTTGGGGACACCAAGGCCATGGAATTGCATCCATGCCCATCTTGGCTAATAGCCATTGATGAACGTATCTTTCAGAAACGTATCGAGTTCTTTTTTGACCCCATTTATAGTTTTAGCATGGTCATAGTTTGGGGGAATGCAGGGGGAGCATTCCCCCCCCCCCAACCAGAGGGAGGTGTTACAAGTGGTCAAGTGACACTTCCTTCCCTCTCACCAATTTCTGCGAGTGGGGGAGGTACTCTGCAAAGCTTGCTCTGCTCCGCCTGCCGGGGGAGAGGGGGACTTTGTCCTATCCACACTGCACCTCCTCCTCCCCCTACCCGCTAGGGTGACCAGATCATGTCCCAATTTTATAAGGCCGATACTTGAGGCTTTTTCTTATATAGAAGCCTATTACTCCCCACCCTCTGTCCCGATTTTTCACACTTGCTGTCTGGTCAACCTACTACCCCTGTACATTTCAGCTCATGGAACATGGGGCGGGACAGAGCAGCTGTTCTGTGCTCTGGGTCACTGCCCAGGCAGCTTGCTGCCACTTCCTGTTCCTAGTGCCCTCCTGTTTCCTGTATAACAGTGAGGGGGGGGCAGGGCAAGAAGGGCAGGGGGACTGGGGGAAAGGGAGTGGAAGTAAGAGACAATGAGATAAGGCAGGGAGAAGAGAAGGGGATGGGATGGGACCAGGGACAGTGGGGAGAGGAAGTGGATGGAGATGGGGAAAAGAAGGGGACAGGGAATGAGTAGGGAGAAGCAGGAGCTGGGCATGTGGCATCCCCTTGGCAGCAGCAGCAGCCCCAGCAGGCAGGCATCTGCAGCAGCACTAGAGCAGCAACATCACTGCAGCAGCTGGTGCCAGAGTAGTGGCTAGCAGCAGCTGGGGTTTCCCCATTAAGTCGGCCTGTCTCCCCCAGCACTAGCACAAGAGATGTTAAATTTAATTACATTATGGTCATATTACCAAGTGTTTCAGCTATATATCTTGAACCAGATGCTGTGCATCCTGTAAGACTAAATCATGAATTGCCTCTCCATTAGTGGGTTCCAGGTCTAGCTGCCCAAGAAGCAGTCATTAATGCTATCTAGAAATGTAATTTCTGCATCCCGGCCTGAGGTGACATGTTCCCAATCAACAGCAAGATAGCTGAAATCCCCCATTATTTTGAGGGTTTCTGTTTTTGTTGCCTCTCTAATCTCCATGAACATTTCAAAGTCACCATTACCATCCTGGTCAGGTAGTTGGTATGATGCAGGCAGACCATATGCTGGCGGACCTATTGGCCTCATCTGAACACTGGACAATACATATATGGAAACCCAGTGTGGCTCACCTGTATGTTAATATTGTTAAGCTTATAAGAATGTATTTAGATTTTATGAAATGCTTGTAAGACACTGCATGTACTAATCTCACTTATAACATCTGTACCCCATGTTATAAGGTGATATTAAGTGTTTGTATTGTAGTCCTCTGTAATTGTGTCATATAAACTCATTCCACTACCATGAACTCTGGGAGGAAGGGGATGAAAACCCTTAACAAGAAGAAAGTATCTTTATGCTGCTTGGACTTTGGGAGGGCATGATTTCCAAGCATATATTATTATAGCTGTGTGGCTTAATCAGAGTGAAGTGACTATGTCATAAACAGATAGCTAAGGGTTAATGTCTCTTTCACCTGAAGCACCTGACCAGAGGACCAATCAGGAAACCGGATTTTTTCAACTTTGAGTGGAGGGAAGTTTGTGTCTGAGTCTTTGTTTTCTGCCTGCCTGCTTTCTCTGAGCTTTGGAGAAGCAGTTTCTACTTTCTAGTCTTCTGTTTCTAAGTGTAAGGACAAAGAGATCAGATAGTAAGTTATATGGTTTCTTTTCTTTGGTATTTGCATGAATATAAGTGCTGGAGTGCTTTGATTTGTATTCTTATTGAATAAGGCTGTTTATTCAATATTCTTTTAAGCAATTGACCCTGTGTTGTATCATCTAAATACAGAGAGAACATTTGTATGTATTTTTCTTTCTTTTTATATAAAGCTTTCTTTTAAGACCTGTTGGAGTTTTTCTTTACTTCAGGGAAATTGAGTCTGTACTCACCAGGGAATTGGTGGGAGGAAGAAATCGGGGAGATCTGTGTGTTGGATTGCTAGCCTGATTTTGCATTCCCTCTGGGGGAATAGGAAAGTACTTTTTTGTTTCCAGGATTGGGAACAGAGAAGGGGAGTCTCTCTGTGTAGTTTCACAGAGCTTGTGTCTGTGTATCTCTCCAGGAGCACCTGGAGGGGGGAAGGGAAAAAGGATTATTTCCCTTTGTTGTGAGACTCAAGGGATTTGGGTCTTGGGGTCCCCAGGGAAGGTTTTTCAGAGGGACCAGAGTGCCCCAAAACACTCTAATTTTTTGAGTGGTGGCAGCAAGTACCAGGTCCAAGCTGGTAACTAAGCTTGGAGGTTTTCATGCTAACCCCCATATTTTGGACGCTAAGGTCCAAATCTGGGACTAAGGTTATGACATGGTGTAGCAGCGGTGGGATATAGACAGAATCCAGAAGCCAGTAGGAATATTATATTTTTCTTTTCTCTGCTAAGGGCTTTTTAGCAGAGAGAAACAGTTTGGTTTTAAAAGGGAACCAGAGAGAATTTTTTTTCTGCTCTCTCTGGCAGTTTGTGGCTTGCATGTTAAGCAAGAAGCCATTACCAGACTGTTAAGGGTCTTTTGTCACACAATAGCACTCCCATTGAGAGTCATTACCAGCACTATATATATGCAAATAAAGTGGTTTTTCAGGTTTACTTAACATTGAAGATTAGCTAAAGGCACTGTTGCTAGGCAGACTCCAGGAGGCAACAAAGCCTGCAGTTCAGAAGATAAACACCGGAGGGCACCCCAACACAAGAAAACAGGAACCATGACTTCTAAGGCAAAAATTGAGGCCGAAGAACAAATCAAAGAAGCTGAACACAGGCGAGAGATGGAAAAACACAAACAGGAACTAGAAATAAAACAAAAAGAGATGGAGCTGAAAGAAAAGGAAGAAAGCATCAAACTGGCAGCCTTCCAAAGAGAACAGGCAGCCCAAGAGGCAGCACACAAAAGAAAACTAGAAGAAGAAGAGGTGGCCTACCGAAGGAAACAAGCAGAAGAAGAGTTGGCCCACCGCCGAGACATGGAAAAGCACCAAAAAGAAATGGAAAAACAACAAAAAGAAATGGAAAAACAACAAAAAGAGAATGAAGAGAAGGAAAAACAGAGAAAACATGAACTGGAGTTGGCAAAAGCTGGGCTGCATATGCCAACCAACCCTAACAACCCGGCGCCAATTATTGCTCCACAGCACAGGAAATTTCCCACCTACAAGGCAGGTGATGACACCGAGGCCTTCTTGGAAAATTTTGAAAGAGCCTGTCTTGGGTACAACATCCCCGAAGACCAGTACATGGTAGAATTGAGGTCACAGCTCAGTGGACCTTTAGCAGAGGTGGCAGCTGAAATGCCTAAGCAGCAAATGAATGACTATAAACTTTTTCAAACCAAGGCCAGATACAGAATGGGGATAACCCCAGATCATGCCCGTCAGCGCTTCAGAACCCAAAAGTGGAAACCCGAGGTGTCATTTCCCAAACACGCCTACTACATTGCAAAAAACTATGAGGCCTGGATAACAGGAAACTACATTCAAACCTTGGAAGAACTGCACCTCCTCATACAAATGGAGCAGTTCTTGGATGGTGTTCCTGAAGACATCACACGGTACATACAAGATGGAAAACCCAAAGATCTCGCTGAGGCGGGGGAGATTGGAGCCAAATGGATGGAACTGGCAGAAAGCAAGAAAGCTACTGTCAAGGGGAACGATTACCCCAGGGGGCACACAGACCATAAACCCTACAACCGAGGACAGCCAAAGACCCCACATACCACCCAAGTAAAGCCACAGACACCCTACCCTTCCACCTCACCAGTCTCCAGTAACTCACCTCGGCCCAGTGACCCATCAGATGGAAGATGCTTTAAGTGTAATGAACTGGGACATATCAAGGCCAACTGTCCAAAGAACACCATGCGAGTGCAATTCATTACACCACCATCACACCAAAGATCCCCAGGCCCGGATGCCTCTCAAATACCCTTGGAGCGAAGGGAAAATTTGAGAGTGGGCGGAAAGAAGGTTACTGCGTGGAGAGACACGGGGGCACAAGTGTCAGCTATCCACCAATAGGCAGGAGGTAAAAGACAAGATCAGAGAGACAGACCTAAACTGTACAGGGAATTGGAGGCAGAAGCAAAGAGCTTGAAGTTGGGGAACAAGGTGAGAGGAAGCGAATGATGGCACTTGAAGAGGGTCTGAATATAAGTCTGAATAGTGAGCAAGGGAGGCCACCTTCTTGTCAGCAATTTGGTCAAACTGAAGGAGAGCTAAAACGAGTGTCTGGGAGACAACAGTAGGTTGCAGCAATCGTGTTGAGCAATAATTGAGGCCTAGACAAGGGTTTTGGTAGTAGGTATGAACTAATGGATTTGAAATAATATAAAAGAGGGAATCCTGTAGATATCAAATTGCTGTCTATCAGGCACAAAGAACAGGACAACACAGGAAGTAAAAATAATTTAGCAGCAGTTTAAAAAGAGGGAGGGGTAGGGAAGAGAACAATACATATCATTCGTTACAATCTCTGTACAGAAAGAGCTACTTGAAAATGAAAAATTCCAACAAGAACTTGGCAGAGAAAACCCCTACTCTCCTTTCAGCTGAGGGAGTCTAAAAGGAAAGTCCCTGTCTGAAAATGAGTAAGTAAAGAGCTCAGCTGTCATAAAGGAAAGAGGAACAAAGTCAGTGAGTACTTTGACTTCAGCAGTGTTTATTTTCAAGTGATGTTAGCCAATAAAACTTGTTATTGCTGTTTGGTTAGATTGTAAAAGTCTGTTGTTCATGTTTTATTAAAAATGCCGAGGTTTGCTGGGGGAAAAAAACTACACATCCAAAAGACCTAGCAAAGTTCACAGAAAGATCTGTGATTTTGTTTTTTGTTTGTTTTTTTTTTAAATCAGGAATTTCTCACTATATGGTAAATTTTCTAATTTCTACCAAATATTACCAATAATAAAATCTGAACAAACACTATATAGTCAGGATTATTAAACAGTGACAAAACTAGAGATAATTCCAGTAATATTTTGTTTTCTACTTTATTTATGTATAGTTATTTATTTCCATACATAGTTTCATAGAGTTTAAGGCTGGAAGACACCAATAGATCATTTAGTCCAGTGATTCTCATGCTTCAGGTGATTTTTTGTTTTGTTTTACTTCAGATATACTGATGTTTTATTTATTAAAGTATTTGGGACCAACTAAGAGTCAATGATTTTGTATCATTAACAAAATTCCCCTTAGAGGAATGAGACAGAACAAGTTGCATCTTCGTCAGAAAAAAAGAAAATTTCACTATTCAAACCTGAAATAAACCACCCATTAAAAAAAGAGTTATGGTGGCAATCAGAACATGAAAGGAGATCTGTCTAGGACATACTGAATCACAGCTCCTGAAAAGTAAGGAAAGTTCTACAAGTTCCAACCATTCCTTTGTTTAGGATTGTGTCAGTGGTCAAGGGACATCTACATAGAACACATCACTGGACACTGGCAATACTAGAAGGGATGAGCTGGAGTGCTGATAACAAGGAGTCAGTAAAGTAATAAATATTTTCCTCATGGATTCAAGTATCAGAGGGGTAGCTGTGTTTGTATCCACAAAAACAATGAGGAGTCTGGTGGCACCTCAAAGACTAACAGATTTATTTGGGCATAAGCTTTTGTGGGTAAAAAACCCACTTCTTCAGATGTGAAGTGGTATTGACACTCTCTTGGTATCAGGGGCAACTCTAGGAATTTTGCTGCCCCAAGCATGGCAGGCAGGCTGCCCTCGGCGGCTTGCCTGCAGATGGTCCGCTGGTCCCGCGGCTTTGGTGGACCTCCCGCAGGCGTGCCTGCAGAGGGTGCCTGCGGGAGGTCTGCTGAAGCCGCGGGACCAGCGGACCCTCCGCAGGCGCCGGCAGAGTTTCCCCCGCGGCTTGCCGCCCCTAGCATGCACTTGGCAAGCTAAGGCCTGGAGCCGCCCCTGCTTGGTATGGACACCTCCTCATCAATTATTGGGAGTGGACCACATCCATCCTGACTAAATTGTCCTTCAACATTGGTTCTCCACTTGTAAGGTAACTCCCTTCTCTTCATGTGCCAATATATATTTATGCCTGTTTCTGTAATTTTCACATCTGAAGAAGTGGGTTTTTTACCCATGAAAGCTTATGCCCAAATAAATCTGTTAGTCTTTAAGGTGCCACCAGACTTCCCATTTTCCTCATGGATTGTATTTTCTAAATGGACAGTCAACCTAATTCTCAATTACTGAGGGACAATCTCCACTCATTGATGTATTTTGCTTTCCACAACCAAATCTCTGTACAACTTTTCAGGAGTGATGTACTCGAGTATTCGGATTATAATATCTAAACTGTATTGTTAAATCTATTCACCTAAATTTGGGTTATTGCTGATTATGTGTCATATGACTTTTAAAAAACTAACTTTGTATTTGTGGATAATCTAAACACTATACCCAGATGTACAGACACTCTTTTCCCAACCTATGTATTTTAAATATAAACATTAGCTTTAATAAAAATATTAATCTTTTCTTCTGACCTTGTGAACTTTATTCTGGCACAAGTTCATTTAGGGAAATTGGAGTAGACCAAGATAAATAAATTGTAAGGTTGACTGACTTGGCTTGGTTGATGAAATAGAACAAAATATGTACACAACCTTTAAAGCCCCTTCAGTCAGCAATATCTTAAAGAACCAAATATATCATTTTCATCTTCTATAAAGATTACATACCACAAAACTATTTAAAAGAACACTGCCTTCAAAGTCAAGGCCTCAGACATTAGGAAATACCAGAATTAAGACTGCTTGTACAGCGTTCATTCAGCCCCTCTGTGCATATGATTCATGATACAATCTTTAATTACAGTATCACGTACTCTTTCCACAGGTCCTTTGCCTCATTCAGTGGAAGAACATTATGTTGCATGAAACAAAGACCTTATAATAAAAAAAAAACCTCTTCCAAAACAGGCCTATAAAAATATTTGCATAGATTTAAAAATTACAAACAGATTTCCCCTCTAATGGCAATGTAAAAAACAGTTCATATTTACTTTTGCTTCATGCTCATCATTTGACATCACTGTCAAAAATTACTGCCTGAGGCCCTACTCCTGTACTTGACTCTGCAATAAAGATAATGGGTCTTTGTGCAGATACAGAGCCTATCCCTGTAGAAACAAATTGTAGAATTAGAGCCCAAATTAATATACAAGCCTATTTTACCAAAAACACAAAAAGCACCATTTTAAAAGTGCAAATGTTTGTATTCATATTAGTGATACTTTACTAACAACAGGTCACTTTCAAATTATTTAGGAAGTGCGATACAAGAAGCTATTTAAATCTATTGATATAATCACTTTAAATAGAAAGTTAGAACTAAAAAAAAAAACTTGACTGCAATTGAATTACTATTTAAAGCCAGTACTAGGCTAATATTTCTTTTTTTTAAAAAAGGCCTGTAACTTGTGCTATATGTGGAAGGATGTGGGTGACTGCACAGATCAACCTGCAGGATCGAGGTCTTTAATGCATGTTTCAACTGTCATAAACAGATGGTTAAGGGCTAATGCCTCTTTTACCTGTAAAGGGTTAAAAAGTTCAGCTAGCCTAGCTAACACCTGACCAGAGGAACCAATGGGGGAACAAGATGTTTCAAAAAGGAGGGAAGTTTTTCCTTTGTTTAGAGTTTCAGTTTCAGCCGGAGTGAAAAAGATCAAGGAACCAGCCTCTTATCAGAGTAGTAAGTTTTAGAAAGGAATAAATAGGTTAATGTTTATTTCTTTGTAACTTGTCTTACCCAACTTGATTCTACCTCTAATTGCATATTTGGGTATTTTTTTGTGTAACTAAATTTGTGCCCAGGGGACCATCCTCTGTGTTTTGAATCTGTTGTCTGTGAGAGTAGCTGGTATGCTAATCTCTCCCAGAGAATTTTTTTACCTTTCTTTTCTTTAATTAAAAGCCTTTTTCTTAATACCTGATTGATATTTTTCTTGTTTTTAGATCCAAAGGGTTTGGATCTGGACTCACCAGGGATTGGTGGGGGAAAGGAGGGGGGATGATTAATTTCTCTTTGTTTTAAGATCCAAGGGGGTTGGATCTTTGTTCACCAGGGAATTGGTGAAGTCCCTCAAAGCTACCCAGGGAAAAAAGTAGTGCTTGGGGGATGGTGGCAGCGATTCCAGATCTAAGCTGGTAATTAAGCTTATAAGTGTCCATGCAGGTCCCCACATCTGTACCCTAAAGTTCAGAGTGGGGAAGGAACCTTGACAGGACCAAAATGATATTAGTGGGCGTAACTTGAGAGTATTGTGGATATGTTATCTTTTTCCATCAAGGGGGCTCACCCACTTTTAGATAAATCATTTCATGATTTAGGTGACACTTTTCAATCCCTGATTGCTCCTGGGTTCTCAGATGCTACTGGGAGCAAAAAAATCTGTTGCATGTGCACCTGTAAAGGCTATTGTGATAATGTCTGTTTGATATAAAGCTTGCTGCAGTTATCCATGCACTTTTAACCCGGGTTGGCTCACTGAAATATGCTCTATGGCAGGTTAGTTTCTGAGTAGGCTTCAAGCCTATAGCCTGGGCAGAATTCAACTATTCTTAAAGCTCAGTGGGCATCTATATAGGTACACCTCATTTTCTGTATACAAATAATTGAGAATACATATGCAGTTTAGACAAAAAGAACAGGAGTACTTGTGGCACCTTAGAGACTAACAAATTTATTTGAGTTTAAGTTTTCGAGAGCTACAGCCCACTTCATCGGATGCACAGAATGGAACATATAGTAAGGAGATCTCTCTCTCTCACACACACACACACACACACGAAAAGGTGGGAGTTGCCCTACCAACTCTAAGAGGCTAATTAGTTAAGATCAGCAATTATCAGCAGAAGACAAAAAAACTTTTGTAATGATAATCAAGATGACCCATTTCAGACAGTTTGACAAGGTGTGAGGATACTTAACATGGGGAAATAGATTCTATGTGTGCAACAGCTCAGCCATTCCCAGTCTCTATTCAAGCCTAAATTGATGGTGTCTAGTTTGCATATTAATTCAAGTTCTGTAGTTTCTCGTTGGAGACTGTTTTTGAAGCTTTTCTGTTGCAAAATTGCCACCTTTAAATCTGTTACTGAATGGCCAGAGAGGTTGAAGTGTTCTCCTACTGGTTTTTGAATGTTATCATTCCTGATGTCAGATGTGTCCATTTATTCTTTTGCATAGAGACTGTCCGGTTTGGCCAACATACATGGCAGAGGGGCATTGCTGGCACATGATGGTATATATCACATTGGTAGATGTGCAGGTGAACGGTGGTGTCACTTGAATAGTATGTGGACGGAGTTGGCATCGGGCTTTGTTGCAAGGATAGGTTCCTGGGTTAGTGTTTTTGTTCTGTGGTGTGTGGTTACTGGTGAGCATTTGCTTCAGGCTGGGGGGCTTTCTGTAAGCGAGGACAGATCTGTCTCCCAAGATCTGTGAGAGTGAGGGATCATCTTTCAGGATAGGTTGTAGATCTTTGATGATGCGCTGGAGAGATTTTAGCTGGGGGCTGAAGGTGGGAGCTAGTGGCGTTCTGTTATTTTCTGTGTTGGGTCTGTCCTGTAGTAGGTGACTTCTGGGTACTCTTCTGGCTCTGTTAATCTGTTTTTCCACTTCAGCAGGTCGGTATTGTAGTTTTAAAAATGCTTGATAGAGATCTTGTAGGTGCTTGTTTGTCTGAGGAATTGGAGCAAATATGGTTGTATCTTAGAGCTTGGCTGTAGACAATGGATCCTGTGGTGTGTCCTGGATGGAAGCATGTAGGTAAGTATAGCAGTCAGTAGGTTTCCAGTATAGGGTGGTATTTATGTGACCATCGCTTAAGATGACCAATGTAATACCAATTTTTTAAAAACGTTCCAATGATAATCTGCTACTTGTCTGATAGAGAGGCTGATTTGAGTGATAAGACCAACATAAAGAATTCATTTAGCTTCTCCGCAATGGCCATGTCTTCTCTGAGTGCTCTTTTAGCACTTCAGTCATGTAGTGGCCCCAGCGCTTGTTTGGCAGGCTTCCTGCTTCTGATGTTTTTTAAAAAAATTTCTATTTAGTTTTTGTCTTTTGTTGGTTACTCTTCAAATTCTTTTTGGCCTGTCTAATTAGACTATTACTTGACTTGCCAGAGTTTGTGTTCTTTTCTATTTTCCCTAGTAGGTTTTGACTTCCACTTTTTAAAAGATGTCTTTTGGTCACTAACTGCCTCTTTTACTCTATTGTTTAGCCATGGTGGCATTTTTGGCCCTATTACGGTTTGTTTTAAGTGATGGTCAAAAATCAGTAGAACACCTCAACCTCTCCGGTCACTCAGTAACAGACTTAAAAGTGGCAATCTTGCAATAGAAAAGCTTCAAAAACAGACTCCAATAAGAAACTGCTGAACTTGAATTAATATGCACACTAGATACCATCAATTCAGGCTTAAATACATAGAGACTGGGAATGGCTGAGCCATTACACACATTGACAAGAAGGTGCGAGGATAGTTAATATGGGGAAATAGATTCAAACTGTCTGAAATGGGTCATCTTGATTATCACTACAGAAGTTTTTTTTTCTCCTGCTGATAATAGCTCATCTTAATTACTTAGCTTTTTAGAGTTGGGTGGGCAACTCTCACCTTTTCATGGGGGGGGGGGGAGTAAAATCTCCTTACTATATATTCCATTCTATGCATCCAATGAAGTGGGCTGTAGCCCACAAGACCTTATAGTCAAATAAATTTGTTAGTCTCTAAAGTGCCACAAGTGCTCCTGTTATTTTTGCCGATACAGACTAACACAGCTGCTACTCTGAAACCATACAGTTTAGAGATATCTAATCAGCAAAACCCTTCAGCAAATAATTTTGTAGTTGTCATATAATTAAAAATATATTTTCCAGACAAGATTAGGGAATCAGTAGTTCATGCACAACATCTAATAGTGTAAACAGGCTTGGTAGGATTCAATTTAAATAACTAGTTTCTGTAAATGTTGATTTTGTAGGACACACAGAAATTGACAGGGAAAAAACACACCCATTACTGTCAGTCAGTTAGTTCAGCCTCCCCATTCATCTAGCACCTGAATGGATCAGGCATTACTGAACCTGTGGTTATGCAGGGAACCCTGCACAGCCGCTATCATGGCTCCACTCCCTCACAGTGGGAGTTGTACCGGGGCAGGAGCCATTCAGAAGAAGGGTGGACTCTCCCGTAACTGGGTGGTTTGTTGTCCTCACAGCTCTGGCCAGGGGTCTCTGTGTCACCAGATCTCAGTGTCTCCCCTGCACCTTGTACCCCTGGTGTCTTGGGCCCCTTGCCCTCCCACAGAGCTCTCTGAAGCCCACTGTCAATACTGGGAATCCATCTGCTGTCAGAGTTGCCCTAACCCTGAACCTCCCTTAATTTCCCCAAAAATGTAAATTAAAAATAGTTAAAAAATAGAACACCCTGAAAAGAAAGAAATAAAAATAAAATTCTGCCAAGCTTACCTGTAGACTAGCTATGTGATGCCAATTACACATGCACAATGAAAAGATAAATATGGGCAAATTCCATTTACATGAACCTTTTAATTTAATACTTGCTGTTATCCTAGTCTTGGTTAGATCCCCTGGTGTGAAACACATACTCAATACCTCTCAACTTTCCAATCCTCCCCATTTTTTCCCCTAGGGGATTTTATGTTCACAAAACATTTTGAATAAATGTAGTTGTATTGTATAAAAACACATGCATGAAAAATTTTATTTGTGCAGTAGGCACTTCGATAAATCCATTGCTCAGGAGAATGAGTATTGAACTTTTACCTGTCAAATTTCTGTCCTCACTTAGACCTGTGCAAACCCAATGAGTTGTACCAGAGGGCAGAATCTGGCCTTGCATGTTCTGTTTTAAATAACTGTGAGAAAGACGTAGGAACTTTGAACTGAACTGTCTAGAAATAGACTTTACATAAAACAGTTTTAAGTTCAAGGCATCCTTGTTTACCCCTCTAGGAAATGTACTTATTTAATATCTGAAATATGTGCTGCATACAGATGGCAGCAAGTTAGCTCAGTGGCACCAGAGAGGTGATTAGAGCAGGACACAAGTCTATGCCAGGAATCTGCACTTAAGTAGATTTTATCATTCACCTTTTCATTTAGCAATTAAGCAAGTTAGGGCCTATGTTGAAAAAGCTAAAAAGGATTTGTGATGGACAGGATAGAAATGTAGCTTGCTATTAAGAATGTTAACCACTACCACTGCTTAATATCGCAGCAACAAACATTCCAGCATCTCCCACTCTAAAGAGATTTTTTTTAAATTTAAGTTATGATTCATATTGCAAAAAGTAACGAAGACTTTTTGGTGTGTTAAAGCACATTCCACTGCATGTGTGAAAAGGCAGATGAGGTAGTGGTGGTAAACCAAAGCTGCTCTGCCTGTCTGGGCTGCAGAAATACTTAAGACATTTGCGTCTCATTTCTCCACATCAGGAAACAGAGCAGCCCCAAAGCAGCATCAGAGATGAGACCTGCTAAGACAGCAGAAAAAGCACAGTTATCCTTTAGTATTCTCCTGTCTGCCCTCAGACTGCAGTCCCTATGCTTACGAGTGCTATGCATTTACTGCTTTTATCTGCAATGAGCTTTTTCTTAAAAATTCACACTGCTGTTGAAGCATCAGCACAACTCTGCCAATGCTAGCCCTAGCATAGACCAATTGCCACTCTATTACTTCCGTGGTGTATATATTTGGTCTGGGCAGGCCTAGACCACACTGTGATAAAAACACCAACAGCCAATTGATACTAATGCTCCTGCCACTGTTATCAAAGATGAAGCAGCACAGGTGCTACAGTAACAGTGAGAGAATTCAAGGGGAAAAGGTGCAAACAAGACTGCTGTCTCTCTAAGGAGGAACAAACTGGTTCTTGTAGCCATATCTTGTGTCCTGAGTGGCAGTGAAGTAGAACGCAGGAATAGAACTCTGCATGGATACAAAATTTGTATCTGCATCCAATCCACAAAAATGGTCTGTGGATATCTGCAGATTTACAGGCTCTACTCATGAACATGCAGCTTGCTTCTAATCTCACCTGTAAATAAAACCCATTGTAATGAAAGACATAATGAAAGAAACCAAACCAAAAAAAAGAGACCCTTTTACATTTATACAACACTATTTGTCCTGACATATTCAAGTATCTTGAATGGTTTCAAGAAAGTATAAAGGAATTGATTTGCCTATCAAAAAAGTGCTGCCATCTGTGGAATACAATCCAGCATTAATTCTGTTATTGAAACCACACCAATTGTTAGGAAGAGAAGCAAAGAATTATTTTCTCCACTGAAAGTAAAGTTCAGGTGAGAAGAATTTGGTGAGAATAGCCCTGCTTCATATGAAAAGTGCAATGAAAGCTTTAATAGCCGCATGCAGACCAGAACAGTAACTCCTATTAAGAGCAGGAGTATGCTGGGGCACTAGTTCAACACTGTCTTGATGACAAGAGAAAGTTACAGTGGTCTGATATTCAGGATTTACTACATTCCAAGGAACCCGTGAGAGATTTTAAATCCAATTATTCGCTGAACTACAAAAGCAGGCAAAAAAAAATTCCATTTTCCGATAATACAGCACTAGTATTTTATGAGAATACTAATTAAAACCAATTCTTTGATTACCACTGTCTGCCCTGAATTTAGCAGCTGTCATAACTGTTAAAACTAAAACCTGTTTTCCATACCATCTTAACACAGCTGCAAATCTTAGCTTCTCCATGAGAATGAGTTATTTTTTCAACTCTAGTAGTGCATAAAATATCAGATCCTTGAACTATTACATAACTGAAGTGGAGGAAGCATGGCCTAATTTAAAAACAGGAATGCCACCTAGATTATTTTAAAACGTAAATGATTTACATAACTGAATTTTAAACTGTTATGCTTCTGAACAGTTGTGCAAAAACAAAGAATTAGTATATCCTGACTACCATGGTTCCCTCAACCAAAAGAAGTCTTAGAGGCTCTTTCTGAGTCCCATTCTGCAACTGTTTCCATGCACAAGATGGTCACGAATGGCCTGAAAAAATTAAGGAAAACAGATTTTAGCATCTATGAAAAGAGTTGTCAGGAGACTAGGACTCAAAATACCTCAGTCTTTACTGAGAGTGGAAACCACAGGACGAGAAAAAATAACAAATATCTTTATTTAAGTTTAGTGGAACTATTCACTGGTATTTCAGAAGAAAACATTCAACAAAAATAGCAGTGGAAGAAGCCACCCCCAAACTCGGAGATCAAGGCAGCTGAGCATCAAGTGCTTTCGAGGAGAATCAAATCTTCCTGGAGTATCAGTCCTGGGCCTGTGATCAGCTCCTGAGCTGCCGCACGCGGAGGTGCGAAGTGTGCGAAGGCGCAGCAGCTGCTGGAGATGACTTGTTGAATTAGGCACGTGGTGTTTGAGCAACGTGGGCCATCGACTGAGCGGTTACAGCCGCCCCAGGGTGCTATTTGCAGAGCCCCTCTAGCCGCTCCAGCGTGCCCTTCATGTCACGGATACGCCCGGCTAGGGCCGGCACGGGCTGCATGGCCAGGTCCAGCTCCTCGCACCGCGCCACCAGCGTGTACATAGCTCGGATGCTGGTGTCCACGGCCTCGCCCAGGCTCTCCACGCCGTCGCGGTAGGTCTGGATGCAGCCCACGCTCAGGGCGGTCAGGGCCTGCAGGCCGCAGTGCACGCTCCGCAGCAGCTCATCCACCTGCGCAGCCACCTGCCCGGCCAACGCCACCAGGTCCCGCAGCGCCGCGGGGTCTACGGGGGGGATGGGGCTGGCGGCGGGCGCGCTGAGCTGGATCTTCCGCTGCAGGCTGCTGGCTACGAAGTGGGTGAGGAGACCCTCGCGGCGCACGCTGCCCTCCACCTCCAGCGCGGTGGCGATAGTGGCCCTACGACCCCCCGGCTTCCGCGCTCCCGCGCCGGCCGCCCCGCACTCCAGGCTCAGGGCCTCCAGGCTCCGCTCGGCCCCGAGCTGCTCCTGCTGCCTGGGCCCTTCTGCTTCCGCGGCAGGACTGCAGCACCCCTCCGCCATAACCGCCGCTGTCCCGCTTCCTCCTCCCCCCGGCGCTCGTGCCCGCACTCGCTAGGACCTGTAACGAGAAGGCGTGCGGTTCCGCAATGTTTATGCCACTCTTGATTGGCTATAGAGTAGGGAAGGGGCGAGTTCTATTCTGTTTGTGCCCCATCCGATTGGCAAATGGTACCAAAAGAAGACGTGACTCGTTCAGCTTCTCGGTTTCCGGATTGGCCTGTTTTGAAGGCAAGGGGGCGTGCCGCGTTGTGTTTCTCTCTCTTCTGATTGGAGACGATATGAAGAGGGCGAGTCCTGTAGTGTTTGTGTCTTTCTGGATTGGCGAGGGCGGTCCTATTATGGCTTCAGTCTCTTCGGATTGGTCATTGCCAGAGAGAGGCGTGTCACTGGCTGTGCTGATTGGTGCAGCGGCGGAAGCGGGCGTGTGCCCCTCGAGTAACAACACTGGGGCGCTGCTCTCCGTTCCTCTCACTCCCCCGCCATGTTCTCCTAGCAGCCGATCTGGGATTTCACCACCATCGAAGCCTACGAACGCCGTGCGGCCACTTCCCAGCGCCCTCTCTTCTCCCCCTGCGCAGCTCCGAACAGCCGACTCCCGCCATGGTCACCACCACGGCACCGCCGCCCTTCCTAGCCCGGCTCTCGGCAGGCACCGACGACGCCCGGCGGCTACCCCCCAGCCTCTTCCAACGCCTCATGCGGGGGGGCAACAACTGCGAGAACCAGCCCAGCTGCTGCCTGGCGGGGCCGGGGAGTAGCGCGCGGCCGGCGCTGAAGCGAGTGAGGCGAAGAAAGGGAAAGATCCGGCCCAGCCCTTCGGGGCTGTTACCGAGCCGCTACCAGCAATACCAACAGCACCGCGCTGGCCTGGGCAGAAGGGCCCCGCTGGGAGCCCCCGACCCGGGAGATGTTCACACGCTCCCAGTACCAGCCGTTCCCACCGCCCCGGCCGAGGAGCCCCCCGCACCGGCCCCCCCGAGACCGGCGCCCAGCAAGCCCCTGAGGAAGGAGGTATGGGGAGGATCCGGGATGGAGCCCCGGGAGCGGTTCCCATGCTCCCCTTTTGGGGTGGTGGGGGGAGGGGAAGTTTCCGTTACGCTCGCGCTCGCTCGGGGCAGGGAAGAGGTGCCGCTCGAGCTGATTGGCTCTGGGAATCCACCAATGCGGTTGGTGGCTGCGCCCAGCAACAGCCGGATTTAGCGTAGTGGCCGCGCGCCCGGGGGTGACGTGTGCGGAGTGCAGCGCCCCATGGAGGCGCACGGCTGCCACGGTCACTACAGCCGCGCCCCCGCCCGGATGGGGAGGGAAGCGCCCAGCTCCTGCGCTGGACGGGGTCCGGGCCGGAGCTCTCGGCTGCGGCGCGGGCGAATCCCGCCAGAAGGGCGCTGGGCTCCCGGGGACTCCTTAACCCCGTCCAGCTCGTGGAGTGACAGACAACGGTAGAGCGATGAGGGAACATCGTTTTCCCTGGCTGAGCGAGCGGAGGACCTTCCTTTGCCGCCCAGCACCTGACTGCTGCTCTGTCCTGCACTATTTGAATGTCTGTTTCTGTCTCCGCAGTTCTTGAAGAACAAGATGGGCAAGTCTGAGAAGGCTCCCGCTCCCCACTGCCAGGCTGTTCACAGCCTACACCTGGGTGAACAGCCCAAGAGTAACAAGCAGAAGAGCAAATGTAACATGCCGCTCACAAAGATCACGTCTGTGAAAAAAAATGAAAGTAACTTTTGGCAACTTTCCCTGTCGTGTGAGATAACTGAAAAGCAAGAGAAAAAGCCGCTTAATAACACTGAGAACTTCAGAAACATGAAATCAAAGAAACCTGGTTCTCCAACTGAAGTGAACCAAAAAGAAAGTTATGCTGGGGCAAAGTTTAGTGACCCGCCATCTCCCAGTGTCCTTCCAAAGCCTCCCAGTCACTGGGTGGGATGCTCTGTTGAATATTCTGACCAAAATAAGGAGCTTATGGCAGTCCATTTAAAAACTCTCCTAAAAGTTCAAGCATAACTTGAGATTTATGGGTAGTTACAAAGAGGACTCCATCCAGGAAATTGAAACTTGCCTTGTTGCAACATGAAATATAAAAGGACTGTCAAGTCTTATAATCACAAACTTTTGTACTATATTTTTTATGGCTGTGTAAATAATGTACATCATGTAATATGTGTATATTCTTGTTCATACTTTGAGAGGTACATTTTAGTTTTGTTATGAAAGGATGTATTTTGCACTGCCCAAGTGGTAGGTGTTTTGTATATAAAATATGGACAGCTTTAAATGTGTGCTTGACACTTGGAAAGACTTGACTAATTTGCACAAGGTAATGACATTTTGAAAGGAGAAAGCAGCTCATTAATCTCAAGGTTCAGATTCAACTGTGAACGGCTTAATGCACTACTGAAAAGTTTTTTGCAATATGTGGCACAATCCATTGTAAACATGGAATTTTCATCCAGATGTGAATTGTTGATCTCTGCTCTGGAAATAATATCTGGAATTCTTGTTCATTCCTTTGTTACCAAGCTAATTTTCGAATTTGAGTAAAGAATCTAACCCATCAATCTGAGCACTGCTTACTTCCTGAAAAGGAGGAGCAGAGCTTTTTTGCCATAAATACAATTGGTTACTAAAATAAAATAAAATAAAAATAATTTGGCCTCCCCTTAAGCATGTCTGTCTCTTGTGTGAATGTATTATATACCTAAAGGTTTTTTAGCTTTCATTATTTTTGAAATAACATTTCAACCTCTAACGGCCCTTGTGCCAGATACTTATTTATGCTAAATGAAACTTTAGTCAATAGTCATAACAGCAATTTAAAACTTCCTTCAGTTAAGTTTGAGAATTATAACTATTAATAGTGCAGCACTCAAATCAAGGCTGTTAATATCTATGTAGTAAGAACAGTCATTAAAATTAGTTCGAATTAAAGAGCACTGATGTGAGGACAACGTGGCACTAAGAATGGTTTATAGGTGACTGCTATCTCAAGCCAGGTAAGGAAGAGAAGGAAATATCTGAAAGTCCTTTTAGGATGAAAAATTTAATTTGTCCCAGTTTGTAGGCACTTCTGAAAATTTTATCCACTGGTTATTGTCATCTGGTGCCTTGAATATACTAGAACAGTTGGAGATGTAGAGGTCTGAAAAAGCTCTACTCAAGGAAGTTGCAGTCTCAATGGAGTAAAGATGTTTTATTCCTCACAGCAAGTTAAGGCTAACTGTTAAACGTGCATATGGGCTGTCTGCACTTCAGCTTCTACTGCAGATAACATGAGATTCACTTCCCAAAATTACTGCGTTCTAAGACTGTGTTCAGAATAACAGTACTAGTTAAAATGATTCTGAACTTCTGAAAAGTTTAGAACTAAGTGGGGGAGAAAAGGAAATTCTACTATTTCATTTATGGAAATAAGCATTAAGATAAAAGTTCTTGTATACTTGTATTATATTTAGTAGTCTGTTCTGAACTGATATATAGTAGAACTTCAATTTTTATCAATTTTGCAAACAGCCAGTCCTATGAACCATTTCCCAAATTGGGGGCAGGTTCTTCACTCGCTCTGGGTCTTTGGCAGCAGGTGAGACCAGGAGCGAGTGAAGGACCCGCTGCCGAAGACACGGAGCGCTGCCCGGTGAGTACAAGTACTGTAGCAGGTGGTGCCTTTTTTTAATGTCTCTCCCCTGCCCTCCCATTTCACTCCACCTGGCTACACCACTGCACTGCAGTTAGAGAGTGGAGCCAGGAGGTAAATAACAGTATGTTGGTGGTGTGTGGGTGGCGCATAGGAAAGAGTTTTGTGACAGTGGCTGCAGGAGAGTGTGGGCAGGGAGCTGCTCGGTTTGAAGAGCTAGTAGCTCCTGGAGCCTGTCAACTTGGCGGTCCATAACATTTAAGAGCTGCTTCTTTCTGGTGTAATACCTTCTCCTTTTGGTCCCTCTTCTTGCTGTCCCATCACTCCTTCAATTCCTGTTTCTCAGGGGGGGAGTGCATCGTAACATCATGGAGAAAGGCCGCCTTAGTTCTTCTTGACCACTTTCTAATTCTGTGCAGCCATTCAACCGCTGATAACAGAAGGAGGCTGGGCTCCTGAGGTCATCTCTGAAGTTTAAATGTAACGTTACAGAAGCAGTATTGTTTGCAACACAGAGAACACTGAATCAGTGCTTTACAACACAGCCAGTACTCACACCTGTCACTAACTGGCTGACCTCAGGCAAGCGCACATGAGCCATAAGGCCCCCAAAATGGTGAGTAGCCACAGGGGCAGGGTAAATCACTCTTCCCGAACGCTGATGTACTGGGCACATGACTCTGGGAGAGAGCCAGCACTAAAGAAGGGGCCTGATAATCATTCCTGTCCCCACACTTTCCACAGGCTACGATTATTGTGGAAGATATCTTGCTGCTGAGGGTGAGCAGGGAATCAAGGGAGAGTCTTCTCCAAGCCTGTGGCTTCTGACCTGGCCCCTATGCGGTTCGCCTGTGTGCAGCAATCATTTTCCCCCACCACCACCCATGATGGTAAAGTGGTGCGGGAAAGTTACCATTAATGGGACAAGAAACAAAGCAGCTCTGCCAAGGAACCTGCGGCAGCAGATTACCCAGTATCTCCATGAGAGCTTCCTGGAGATCTGAGGGAGATTCCTGTGAAGTGAGGGAGTCAATCAACAGCCTGTCCCACTGCTCAGACTAGGCATGCGGTGGGAGACAAGCCTGCTTTCTGCAATCCTCCTGCCCCCAACAACTTGCTTCAGCAATTCCCATAATCAGATTCACCTCCCAGGGGCCTCCTCTGGGGTAGAAAAGAGCTCCTGACTGCATGCATCTCTGGCCTTCAAGTCATCCTCTGCCTCTGGGTCCCCCTCCCCCTCTTCGTCCAAGATTTCCTCCTCCTGGCTCAGTCCACTCTCAACATGAGCCAACAAAGTATTCACAAGGGCCTTTGCAGTGGAGGTGGGTTCACCACCAAGTATTGCGTCCAGCTCTTTGTAGAATTGGCAGTTCTGTGGGCACAGCACTGGAGCAGCGGTTTGCCTCCCGTGTGTTGTGGTAGGCATTCTGCAGCTTCTTCACTTTTCCCCTACTCTGCAATGTGTCCCGGTCATGGCCCCTTTCTGTCATGCATTGTGAAATCTGTCTGTAGATATCATAATTCCTATGGCTGGAGCACAGCTGGGACTGCAAGCCTCTTCTCTTCAAATGCCAATGAGGTACAGCAGCTCAGCATTGCTCCAAGCGGAGGATTGCCCGGTGCGTGAAGCAGGGATGGCTACCTGGAGAGAGGTGCTGAGACCACTGCACACATCCAGGGCCAGCCTTAGGCATACACAGCATATGCAGCTGTGTAAGGCCACATGAAAGTTGGGGCACCAAATTGCCCCAAATTTCATGGTGTCCTAGGCAGCTGTGTGCTGCATACGCAGCAGCACCAGCCCTGGCGACCAGCCCTATCCCTTGGCCGGCACCCCCCTGCAAGGGGCAGGGCCATCCCTAGAGGGTGTGGAGCCCCGGACAACTCCCTCCGCACTGCCTCTTACCCTTCTCCCCTGCTCTGCCTCCAGCCTGCCCCCATTCCACCTCTTTCCCCCAGCAACCCCCACACTCACCAGCAGCGGTGGGAAGTGGAGCAACCTGGCCCCAGCCCACTCTACTCTGCCAGCTCCCAGCCATGGTGCTCCACTTCTCGCCACCAGTGACTGCAGGGAAAGGATCGCCTTTTATTTATTTATTGTAAAATAAATAAAGAAATTGCTTTTTATTGTAACAAAACTATTTTAATTGAACAATTGTTACTTCTATTGTTAGTGCCAATCTTGATGACACCTACCTTTAGGGATTCCTACGGATTTGTATTATAAGGCCCTATTTTGCACACAAGGGAAGTTTCTTCATGAATTCTTGCATAATTTTGTGCTGTCTGACTTTCCATAAGGAAGTTGTGAACATCTATAATCCTAACACAACTAACTGCTACACCAAATATCCACATGGAGAAGGCAATTTTGATAAAAGTGCACATGCAGAAGGGCCAGTAAAATGATTTAATAGATTTTCAGGCAATAAGCGTTAATCGTTCATGTAGTCTGACCTCCAGTATATCACAGGCCATAGAATTTCATCCAGTTACCCCAGTATTAAGCTAGGTAATAATGTATGGGTTAACTAAAGCACATCTTCCAGAATGGCATCTAGTCTCGATCTGAAGACATTAGAATTATAGAAATGGAAGGAACCTTGAAAGGTCATCAAGTTCAGTCCTCTACCTTCACTGCAGGACCAAGTACTGTCCCTCCCAGATTATTTTTCCCCAGATCCCTAAATGGCCCCCTGAAGGATGGAATTCTCAGCCTTGGGTTTAGCAGGCCAATGCTATCCCTCTCCTTGTTCGTTTGTTCCAATGGATAGTCACACTCACTGTTAAGAAAAATTCTGCCTAATTTCTTATTTGAATGTGTCTGACTTCCATTTCCAGCTACTGATTCTTGTTATTTCTCTCTCCACTAGATTAAAGAGCCCTTTAGTACTGTTTTGATAATTGGGCCTACAACTTTACCTAATTTTGAGGTCAATTGTGAGAAGTGAGTGAAAGTTTATGAAATGTCAGAATAACCTATAAAAAAAGGTGCAAAAGGGAGACAGACTGAATTAATCCAAATGTAAAGGCCTAGTGATGTACTTCAAAGACTGTGTTAATATTATGTATGGTAAACAAGTATGGAATTGGAACTCAATAGACCAAAATTAGTATGTCAGAAATTAGATGTAATCTGTGAACAAAATAATGAGAGGATGAGCTATTCTGCCCACAACTCCCTTTTGTGATCTTAAAAGAAAAACCTGTACAGGGAAAATCAAGCAGAAGAAGCAGCTGTCTGCCAACAACCAGTGCAACAAGCTTTATCATGGCTGCCATTCCCACCATCTCCTGGGATCCTGGCATCTAATGGAACGCTGTTGGGCCTTAATTGTTCTGATCCTGAGAGATGTGTGCTAGCCTAGGGACAGTGAGAAAGAGATGCGTGTAACTTTTCTGATCCATGGCTGTGAGTGCACTCCCAGTACGATCACTGTTCATTGTTCTTTGGTTTATGCAGATGTGCCCTTGAGGAATCACTCCTCCACACCAGTGGAGCACCTCCGTCAGATAAGCCGCCGACCCAGGAAGAGTAAGGAGGATCGGTTCTGCAAAGTGCTGCTGTCAACAAATGCAACACTTATCGAAACAAGAGTATGGAGGGAGACAATCAATGGAAGACTCAGGCTGGATAGCCAGGAAAAGACCCAGGGGCATGAGCAATGATAAAGCTTCTGGAGGGCAGACAGAGATATTGAAGTCCCTCATTACCCTGAAATCTGAGCGCATCTGTGCTTGACTCCCACTACCTCCAGCCACTGCATAACTCCAGTCTATGACCTCCCCAAACTCTCCCACTGCATTCCTCGCATGTTTCCAGTCCCTCACAGTATCCTGTGCACTCCACGCCTAATAACTGGTTTCCCAATGAAAGCTGGCATTACGTCTAGCTGTGAGAGCCCTAACCTCGAGACTGTTTGAAAGAATTGGGAACTTAAGTGTAAAGAAGAAAGGACCAAGAGGGGGATATGATAACAGTCTCCAAATATATAAAAGGTCGTTATATATGTGGTGTGTGTGAGGTCATGCTGGTGAGGTGGAGTGGTGCAGTCTGCATTATGAGGTCCCCCTCATACCAGACAAAACCATATCTGGTTTTCTCTCTGTACTAGCCAGGGAACAAAGGTTGGACTAGCAGAATGGTGGGGTTTAAAACCAGACAAAAGAACAGCCTGGACCATTGTGACCATCCAGGCTGACCTCCTTGGAACTCAGGTCACAGAGCCTCCCCAGACTCAGTATATATGGAGATATACCAACCCATAAAATTGGAAGGAACCCTGAAAGGTCATCAAGTCCAGCCTCCTGCCTTCACGAACAGGACTAAGTACTGCTTTTGCCCCAGATCCCTAAGTGGCCCCCCTCAAGGGCTGAATTCGCAACCCTGGGTTTAGCAGCCCAATGTGCAAACCACTGACCTATCCCTCCCCCATACAAATTCTGCAATACCCACTCACCACCTTATCAGGCCATTGCATCAGGGAGGGCACTCCCTCACCCACCCTTGGGTACCAGAGCTTCCCCTCCCACCCCCCAACTCAGTACCCCACCACACAGCCCTGGGTTTTGGGGTCAGAGATAGAAAGCTGTGGGGAAACCCCGCCCTCTGCCTCTCCTCGATGTGCTATTGGACCGTGCACCTGTCACTCAGACTATCCAGTCACTACAGAACCCTCCCAGCGCGGTGCATGGGGCGGTACGTTTCCCAGCAAGCCCCGCGGGCTGGTCCGCCGGCGGAAGCGGGTATTAGCGAGGCGGCGCGGGTCGCTGCGCTTAGACAGACAGATCCATTGGCGCGGAGCGCGCGCCTGGTGAAGCTCAGCGCGAGACGGGCTCTAGCCGTTTCCGAGCCGCCTACCTTCTGCGGCGGGTTCATGGGGCCTCAGGAGCTGGCGCAGAGCGGCGCCGCTGCCGTGTCCCCGGCAGCGCTGGAGACGCTGAAGCAGCGGGCGGCTGAGTGCATCGAGCTGAGCGCCGGGCGGCTGAGCGCCCTGAGCCGGGAGATCTGGAGCCGCCCCGAGCTGGCCTTCGAAGAGCACCAGGCGCACGGCGCCCTGACCCGCTTCTTCTCCTGCGCCGAGCTGCCGGGGGCCGCCTGGGCCGTGCAGCCGCACTACAAGCTGGACACGGCCTTCCGGGCCGAGTGGGGCCCCGCCGCCCCGGCTCCGGCCCCGCGGCCGCTGCACTTGGGCTTCTTGTGCGAGTACGATGCGCTGCCCGGGATCGGACACGCCTGCGGCCATAACCTCATCGCCGAGGTGGGGGCGGCCGCGGCCTTGGGCGTGAAGGGCGCCCTGGAGAGTCTGCCTCAGCCGGTCCCCGCCGCTGTGAAGGTGAGACCCGGCGAGGGAGGGGGGCGATCCGTCGCTCGAGGCGGAACCTGCCTGGGAATGAGGGGAGCTGGCCCGATTTGGTCCCCATCCCGTTGCTGCCCAATACAGCCTCTCATGTCCCAGGCTGAGCTCTCTCCCTGCCAATCAGGAAGCCTGGGTCTCCAGCATGTCTGCACAGTATTTAACCTAAGCACTTTCCCTGGCCCATCCCTGCCGGGTTTATTTTTCTGCCAGTCGGGTTTTTAGAGAGACGAGGTGGGTGAGGTAATGTCTTTTATTGGACTGGCTTCTGGGGGCGAGGGAGACACTGGGAGGTCTTAAAATGTATTTATGTAACTGCAGCTTGCCAGTGACACCCTTGTTCTCACCACCCTTTATTATACTGCAAGGTGTGGCTGTTTGTGAGCAGTCGGGGTTGGAGGCTACAGCAGTAGGATATTGCAAAACACCCCAGGTTACAGGGTGGGGATAACAGAGGCCCCCTCCACTGGTCTGTGTAAATGTGAAATTTTGTGTCTCTCACCACCAGAAGTTGGTCTAATAAAAAGATATTACCTCATCCACCATGTCTCCCTAACATCCTGAGATCAACATGTACAACACCACTGTGCACAACAAAATCAGGTTGTTGACAATTTTGCTGACCCATATAACCTTCTCTTCTAGATCACAGTGCTGGGAACTCCTGCAGAAGAAGGTGGAGGCGGCAAAATAGATCTCATAGCAGCTGGTGCTTTTGATGATCTGGATGTTGTTTTTATGGCCCATCCAGCACAAAGTGATGCAGCTTATTTACCCGATGTGGCTGAGCATGAGTAAGTAAGACACTTTGAAAGATGCTTTTTTATTTTTGCTTTCTGTACATTGGAACCTTTTCAGCGAAGGGAGACCTGTCTTTAAAGGGTTTAAAGTTGGAGTCTGGTAATCTCTGGTTTTTCTCATATATAATGTTTAGCCAGGTCATGAGCAAGTTGATGTACTCAGTACTGAGCACTGAAACCCAGTTATTGTATTCTCCTAAAATGTAGTGTTCAGGCCTGCATCTGTTATGTTTTACAGGCGAGTCTCATCTTACGCTGGGGTTACTTTCTGCTGTCAGCGTGTAAAGTGAAAAACGCATATGGTCAAAATTACATTGAGTGTAGGGGCTGGCAGAATCGCCTGCACTACAGGAACAGTATTTAGATTGTTTGTTTGTTTTTTTGCTGACCATGCAAAGATGAATTTGTGCATGTTAAATGCGCATAAGATGACTTGCCTGCATTGTTGCAAGAATTTTAGAGTTAGTATCTAGTCAGGGTAGCAAGTGGTATTTCATTTCATTGATAAAACTTAGATATGTCATGCTGATGTTAAGGAAGCCAACACAAATCCTGGCTTTCTGCAGTTCAGCTAGTTAGAAGTAATGCATTGTTTTTATATAGCATATTCTGTTTCTGGAAAAATATTTGTCCATGTTGGTGCCACAAAATTCTACTCCTGAGTTGTCTTTCTCAGACATTTGCTGTATTCTATTACTCAACGGTGCAGTTTTTTTGTGCAAGCTGTATATTTTTTCAATTCCCTGAAATTCTTTATTCTCCCTTGGACTGATTCTGTTAAAATATCCCAAAACAAACATTTGTGTGCATCTTAAAGCCTTTTAAAATTAATTGGAAATATTTACTTTTTAATTTTACTTAAAGTAGGATTATTTCCATCCACAGTGATAGATACAATAGTGTTCAAACTAAAGCACTGTCAGCCTGAATTTGAACGAGAAAAACATTCAAACTCTTGACTTGGAGATGACTTTGCTTTCTATTGTAAAGCAGAATGCAAGCTGGTTGGTATAAAACAACCTTGTCACTAATCTCAAGAACGTGAAATGCTTTTTCTTGAGGAATCCATGTATCATGGCTTTGTATATACGGATTATATCCAAGGATTCAAGAGCCAGCTATAAACTTTTTTCTCCATTTACCCTGTTGGTAGCCAACCAGTTTGTCCCACTGCTGCTTCAAATTAATCTTGAAGATTTGTTTAATAAAAGTTCAGAGGTTATGGCAGTTATGTAATTCACCAGAAATAATCTGTCCTTTTCACAAGTAAATTTACTTACATTATATATGAGTGCATAGCTTCCAGGTTTCATAACAAAGTAATGAAAATGTGTGATTTCAATTTCACATTAACTTGGCAGTGCGTGCCTCTGGGTTAGTGTCTCTGAAAAGATGTGGTTTTCTCTCTCAAGCCAATGATTTAACTAGTTTTCAGCCTCTGAGTTTTTTTGCTCCTTCATATGTGTCTCTGGGACTAATTGCAACCTGCCCTTCTGATCTCAAGGACCCCCACCCCCCAGAGTAAAATATAGTAGCCTGTGCCCAAGATTTTGCAGTCTGTATTTTCTCAAACTTATTTAATCTACAAACATTTTAAGGCTTATTTGATCCTAGTTGGTAGTGAGTGGTATGTTTCTGCAAATGTTAACTGCTTCCTATACCTAAAACTTCATTAATGTGAATGTATAACTTATAAATATTATGGCTTCTTTTGACAGACTTCCATTTAATAGACTCCTGATTCCTGTCCACTCTCCTCCTTAATCACCTCATTCTGAGTTTTGCGCTGTTGAACAAAAGATCTGCTTCGCTGTTCTGAAGTGAGCTGTCTAGTGCTGGGAGGTTCTCAAACTGTCACAGCGTGGATCACTTTGTCAGATTCTTGTGAAAAATCTCCTCTTCTAGGCAAGGTTGTATGACTTTCCTGTGGCAACAACAGAATCTGCATGGAAAAGTAATGTTGGGAAAGTCTATATTGTTGCTCTTAACTTCCTCTCCCCTTCCACTTTTCCACTGGGTAGAAACCAGGACGAGAGCAAGCACTGTGAAACATGGCCTGCTCCTTGTGTACCATCACTAAGGGCTTGTCTACACTGGCAGTTAACAGCGCTGCAACTTCCTTGCTCAGGGATGTGAAGAAACACCGCCCCTGAGCACAGCAAATTGCAGCGCTGTAAAGTCCCATTATGAACAGTGCCTGGAGCTATGCCCCTTGTTGAGGTGGTTTTGTGGGGAAGGGAAGGAAGTGCTAGGAGAGCTCTCTCCCAGTGCTGTGAAAGCGCTTTAGTGTTGAGTGTAGACTAGCCCTAAGTTCTACTGTGGACCAGTTTTGGCACCTTTGAACTAGCAGTTGGTGCATAAGATCTCGACTGTCTATCCGGACTCTATTCCCAGCTGTCCATTGCAAAAGTCACATCTATGCTCATTCACTTCAGTTCATGTATTTGGAAAATGGTGATAGGATTGTTGAGGCTTAATGTTTGCCTTGGATGAAAGGCTGTCAATAAGATTGAATAAATGTTTTTGTTAAAAGGTTCTTTAGGAGGCTGATAGATTGTTAAAACTAAATGATCACTTTTCCCCCAGAATGCTTATTGTATGGATTGGCTTCATTTTGAAGTTCAGGTTGCACAGTTTTGCAGCCTTGCAAAAAGTTCTGTTTACCCAGTAATTTTATCTGAATAACTTTTGTGCTAGGCTTCTGCATTTCTAAAGGCTAGGGTATATTTTGAGGTATTGGAGTCAGGTGGGAGGGAGGAAGAAGGAAGTGCAGGTTTTATTTTAAGACACTATAGGTGCATTCACCTCCATATTTGAAGCTTCTTTTCTGCCATCACTAGCCCCAAGGAGCTTCAGAACTAACTTACATTTCGGCTAATGTCTTCTGGCCATGAGTTATACTTTTTTTTGTCCATCTCAGAAACAGCTTGTATAACTTAATTCAAGTGTAAGCAAAAAATTATGTGATGATCACCTTAAAGACTGTTTTGTGTCTTTGCCATATCTTGTTTCAAATGAGTTGCCGTGGAACTTCAAATGAAGTACATCCAAAAACCTTGGTGAGATTTAGTTCATACTCCATTTCTAAGTTGAAGGAAAAAACTACTCAAGAAGGTGTTTGTGGGGGTGTTTTTTTCCGGCACCTCAGAATGGGGTGATCTGGCTCCAGTGGATTTGGGACAAGCATGACTGGTGAGGACATCAGCTTTTTAGTTTAAAAATACAGAAAAAACAAAACAAACATCTTCCTTTTTGTGCATATGCAACCCCCTTCTCAAACTACCCCATGAACGGTTTTCTCTTGCCTAATACCAGGTATTGACTGGCAGCCAGAGTTCTTAACCCACTCCTGGTATCTTCTCTGCCCCTTTCCCTCCACTTCCAATCTTGTAGCTCTATTCCCTGTACATTCCTTCGATTATTCTCAAATTGGTGCCAACAATATCTCTAGGAAAAACTCTGTCCTTTCTCTGGTACCTGAGCCAAACTTCTCTAAGGCAATAAAGTTCCATGGCATTGGGGGGGTTACTGGATAATGAGAACTCTAGGAAATTACTTCATGCCACATTTATGTCCTAGTGATGCTAGGTCTGGATGCTTATCTTGTAACTGACTTCTAGTAATCTTTCTGTCCATTACTTCAGTAGGCTTCCATTCTGCACCAGGTTCCATAGTTTCTTGCTCCAAGTTTCAGATTTGCTTCCTTGAGCATTGTATTAAAACAAATCTGTTAGAAATTAACTTAAAGATTAAATTTTATACTAATCCTAAACGTTTGCAAGTATGAGGCTGCAGTTGATGCACCCAAATGAATTTTGCTGGGTAGTGATAATCTGATCACTAAAGAACAAAGTTAAGTAACTTGAATGCCTTATCTATGACCTTCTGTATTGCCAAACCAAGAATGTGCCGCACTCCTCAATAAAACATATTTTGTTAGTGATCATTAGAATACCTTACTCTAAAGTATACAGTAGTTATATTGATTTTAATCATCTTTGTGACTATACATTCAGCGCATGCTCTACAGATAAAATGATCTTCAGCATGAGATGTGCCACCAATTAAAAAGTGTCATTAAACAGTGAACTATCTTGTTGTTATAAACCTCTTAGGCCCAGATAATGGAACTATAGGAAGCATACATAAACAAGGAAGGGGTACTAGCAAAGCATCATACTGTCATACCTGTGCATGTGGTGCAGATTATAAAACCAGTAATCTGATGCACATGTTTAATGGTGCATGTGTTCAGTGTTTCATCTGCAAGTAATAACTTCTCCAAATTTGAGACTTCAGACATCAATATTTTAATGAAAACAGATGTAAAAGAGAAAATAAGCTGCTAACAGTTCGGTCACTTTACAAATTCTATCCCATGGACAAGTGTTTTCTTTATCTTCACCCTTAACTTTGAATGTCCTGAATGTCTAACTGTCATGGTTCTTTCTTAATTTACAGAAGTAGGGTTGTTTTTGTTTTTGGGGGTCTGGGGATGCATTTAATTTAAAGCTTAAATAGTCTTAAGGAGTTTGTTTTCAAAACATGATGAGTTCTTGTTAAGGGAAAAATGTTGATACTGATTGCAGATAGGAAAGAACTTAAAGATATGGATTTGATACTGTCAATGAGGAACTTCAGAGTAAATTATGCAATTTGTACAATGCATCTAATTGCTGTCTGTGTTGGCAACTAGGACCTGGACCTCTCTGGCTATGTCTACACTGCAGTTGGTGTGATTGCAGCTCAAGTAGGCATACCTGTGCTAGCTTTAATCTAGCTAGAATGGCTAAAAACAGTAGTGGTGATGCAGCAGCAAGGGCTTCCCTGCTATTTTTAGCTATGCTGGCTAGATTAAAGGTACAATCACACCTTCGACTGCAGTGTAGACATGTTAATCCTATTGAAATCTACCTTAACTGTGTGTAGAAATTTTCTATCATCTTCCTCTAACTGCATATTCTTATAAATCTCATATGGAAGAGGGGAAGCAGAAAAATTGCAATAGACTTCCTTTTAACCGTTTTTTTTTTTTTTTTTTTTTTTCCACGTAGCTTCATCCTGCTTCAAATCTGTTTTCTTCTCTGGCTTGTCTTACCTCTGCCCTAGAGATGCTACTAGTTTCTGAGGAGGAGGTAAAAGAGGCTTTATGCTAGCCCATACCATGGCTTCTATTAAATGGTTAAGTGCATAGTAGGACTCTTGCTGGCAAGAAGTGGATGGCAATAATTTATATAGCAGGATATTGCTATTTTTACTGCAAATAATCTGTTAACAATTTTAAATGTGTATATAGTGCATTCTCTGTCTATTTTGTTTTCAACTTTGGAGTGTTGGCAGAGTTTGGGGAGGGAAAGGACAACCTTAATTTCTAAATCTTTTTTTCAGGATCTATGCTTTGGTGGTTAAAGGTGGTTTAGCTTCCCAATGTTTAGGGCCTGGTAAATCACAGCTTAATCTTATGCTTCAAAAACATTGATATAAAATTTTAATCATTGTTGGGTGAATCCAAAGGGACTTGGATTTTAGTTTTTGAAAGTGGACAAAAAACAAGTCATGGCTTTTATTTCCTAGTGTGACTGTGAAATACTATGGAAAAGCTTCTCATGCTGCTGCTTATCCTTGGGAAGGAGTAAATGCATTAGACGCTGCTGTTCTTGCATACAACAATATATCAGTTTTAAGACAGCAAATGAAACCAACCTGGAGAGTTCATGGTGAGAGAGCTTCATTCAATCTTATGTCCACCAAGTAAGACTTCTGGCTGTTTGGATACTGACTCTGAAAAAATCCGAAATATTGCATTGTTACATTTAACTGGAAAAGTAATTTGAAATAATTATTTTTCATCCAAAAACTTTCTAAGGGAACTTCTAAGGTACCATCAACGTTTTAAGTATAAACTGTTGAATGCAGACTAATAGGAGGGCAGTGTGGCCTCAAGTCATAAGCATTCTTCCTCCACATTTACGGAAATGACACTTATGTATATTAATGCAGATTTAATATTTACATAAACTGAATGTAGCACTTCATGAATGCCAAACTTGTCTAAGAATCAAGACTCTAATGGTGAAGATGCTGTATTGGTATAACTATAGCCATACAACTGCTTTGTAAACTGGAAACAACATTTTTAGGGAAACTTGACCAGCTGGAACAAGATGTAACATAAGCAATAAAAGCTTCCCTTGACAGAGATTCAAGGATCTTGTCACTGAGTTGAGGGAACAGCTAATAACTTTCCAAGGAGCCTGAGCTTGTAAAATTAATGTCCTAACCCTATCTTCTAGTATTAAAATATATTTTAGGACTGATTAATGTCAAACTGACGTATATCTTGAGACCTCCCTTCAGCAATACTTTGAAAGTTTAACTTTTTGTTTTGAGGGGGCGGGGGGAGAAGGGAAGAGGAGGGGAGGGAGAGAGTAAGGCCAGGATTCCAGGCAGGCTTATTTTTCTTCCCCAAATGTTGCTAGCTTGCCAAAAGTACTAGGAAAATCAGTATTCTGTTCTTTAACTCTTTCCAGTTTTGTTAATGTGTTACAGCACATTTTTAAACACTTTTCTCCTTAACTTCCTTTCTTTGCAAAAGTACATATTGTAGTATGCACATTGCACAAATCTGCTTGACTGCCCATTTTCCAGTTCCTTATTTGTCCAAAGTAACTTCTGGCATCCATCCAGTATTCTTATCTCAAAGCTTCTGCCACCATTGAGTGCCGTGCTCTCCTCTTCTACCTTACTTTATGTAGCATATAGCTGCCTTATCTTTCAGGACTTTTTTACATTCTGAATCAGTATTGCTATGTATTAAGACTACAGGATCTTGTTCCACATTTGCCTCTTGATAGCCCTACCCTGCCAGTGCAAGTGACAGTAAGCAACTGGTAGCACTCACAATATTTTGAACAGCCCTTGAATTCAAGCATACTAACATAAGGTGATTTCATGGTTTTGGTTAGTCTTAATCATGCCAATTAATATAATTGGCAAGTATGGTATGGGAACACTAGCAACATATCTCTTCTCACTGAAGTTTTGATGATAAAAGATAGCTAGCTACTGTGGAGAGAAGAAATCTAATGTGTTGCTGAGTAAGGTGTAGAACACATAACAAGAAATAACTTTATTCAGTAGCTGGCTTTTTCTGTACCCATATCTGCACATGATGGAATGGTATCCATTTGTTTGAAGGAACATATTCTGTTCAAACTTGGCTCCAAAATTAGGCTTTGTAAGAAAGTAAGATTTTACAAAATTTAAGATCAATGGAAATGTTGCCAAAGAATGGCAAGAGTCAGTGAGGATACTAGCGAGCTTGCTTTTCCCTTTGTTGCAGCAAATGCCAATTACTTTGCAATGAAGAATTCAAACTTAATGTCAGTGTGCTGAAATAGGAGAATCTGAAGTTGGCCAGAAGCCAATTGATCCTTTTCTTCATTGTCCAAACTAGCAAAGCAAAATAGAAACACATGGCATAAGTGGTAAACTAAACTTTCAAAAACACCTTGTTTTTGAATCCAAGGAGACCTTTGTAACATAGGGTAAGGACGCTATTTTTAAAAATAACTCAGCACTCCCAGAATGGCTGTAACCATGAGGAATGTGAAAATCAAGACATACACTTGTGTAACTTAAACTCTGGAGAACTACTTGGCTATATTTAAACAAGTGCTTACATATGATCTGTGAACTTCTGTCACATTCATTTGTTTAATTTCTCTTATCCCAGCATTGGCAAGATTGTTTCACAGTTTAGAATGTTTGCAGTGAATAGCAGGGGAGAACTATAAATGCTCTTCTGCCTTTTTGTGTGTATATGAACTCAAGGTGAATAATTGAGTTGTCTCCAAAAGAATGCAGTGATACCAACCTTAAAGTTTGTATACATGATATGTTGTGAAAGCTTCTCTCTCTCTCCAACAGAAGATGGTCCAATAAAAGATTTTACCTCACCCACCTTTCTACTGAGCTGACTGCGAGGAGAAGTGATTGAGTCCAGATACAAAGTTTTTTAAATGATGCATTCTCAGTACTTAGTGCTCAGCTGATGCCTTGTCACTAATACTTTTGTTTTATGTGTTCAGCTATAAATGAAGAGCTTCATAAGGCAGAGTACGTAATTTTGCTTGATCCTTTGCAGTATTCAATAACTGGGCTCTTCTCTTCTGTAGGTATAATAAAAAATGGTGGCGTGAAACCTAATATCATCCCTTCTTACACTGAGCTAGAGTTTTACTTGCGTGCCCCTTCACGGAAGGATCTCACCATTCTGACAGAGAGAGCTGAAAATTGCTTCAAAGCTGCAGCTGTGGCCACAGAATGCAAAGTAAGAATTCTAGAACTGATTCATTTATTTGTATAATTTTGAAGTTAGGCTAAAATAGGAGCCTAAGTCTTCATTTACATGATTTGTATGGCACTTACCTTTTTAAAGCAACCTAAAATTTAGATCTCTAAGTACTAATCCACTACTCCACTATGTGCTGAAGAAGATTTCGTTAGTGACGAGAAATATTTAGTTGCTCCAGTTCTAAATATCATAGGTTTTTCAACTGAAGCTTTCCCCAGTCTTATGCCATAACTAAGTGTTTCCAATAGTATGCTCAGGTTTAAAAAAAAAAAAAAAATTGTATCTGTCTTGACCAAGTCAGGTCATCTTGCAATTTATCTCTAATTTCTGAGACTGTAGTTAAAGTGTAGCTAATGGCTTTCTGCCATATTGCTGTGACAGAAATGGGTGTGTTCATCTGTTAGTAAAACTGTTGTAAAGGGGCTAACTAATTTGTAGCCTCAGTACATAATGAGCGAGTTAGTGAGGAACAAGTTAAAGTTCATGGAAGGCCCTTTTTGAGTCATCGGGTGTTCTTTTGCCTCTTAGTGAAAATTGCTTTCCTTGCCGGCCTTTGTTCCAGTTAGAGAAGAGTTTCAATAAGGCTCATTTATAATCACAGTAAATAAGTAAGGCCTCATTCTGAACTTCTGACCAAAATTGGTGTTGTCATATGCTCCCAGTGTGGTGCTCTGCTCTGTTCAATGTTGATATCAATCGGCTGCGTGCATGGGCTTCCTTTGTGTGCTGTCCCAGCTCTGCACAGATAGCTGACGCAGCAGACCCCAAGAGAACGCCCAATGACCACAGACTCTAGTAAGGTACGAAGACACTTTGGCCAGGTTTATTGTCAAGCAAAGCACAATAATAGTTCCCTCTAGACTTTACAGGACATACTACGAATATGTGTCTCCTGGCAATGGACTCGGCTCAGTCAGTGGCGGGACTTTCCACTGCCCCCTAGGCTGGACAAAGATATCCACTCGGGGTGCATTCTTATACACAGGTACAAACGAGTTACACATCACTCCTGATGTGTTGAGGTGCAACCCCTCTACATAGCAAGGTACAACCCCTCTACGTAGTAAGGTGTCACCTCTCACCTTGTACATGTTGGTTCGAACAAAACAACTCTAGCCATCAGATTACTCTTTTGGCCCTGTCATTGGGATGGGTCCGCTTGTTCCTTGTTATCTCTGTGGAGTGTGCAAGTATGCGAATGTTCTGATATCTAGTGTCCAGTACCTTTTAGGTATGTCTCTTTCTGCAGTATCAACCCTTTTCTTACCAGTTTCTGTAAGCAGGGCCTGCCTCTGTCTCACAGCTTAATTTTGCTTTATGTTAGCAAAGTCTTGACCATTACTTTAGTTCAGACCTCATACTGTGCCTTTGATAAGGGTTGGTTTGTTTCAGGGCCTCATCTTACCACAGAAGTCATCTCTTTGGCTTTCTTACCTTTCTTTTCCAAACCACATGGGTTCTAGGTAAAGCTAGATTGCCTACTGTGGATGTTAAAAAGGGCTTTTATAATCTGGACAGAATTAGGCATGGGAGAAATCAGATTGTCTTTAGTGATCTATCTAATGACTTGCAGCCCAGCTTACTAGTTACAGTAGAACCTCAGTTACAAAAACCTCAGGAATGGAGGCTGGCTGTAACTCTGAAATGTTCATAACTGAACAAAACATTATGGTTCTTTCAAAAGTTATGACTGAACATTAACTTAATACCGCTTTGAAACTTTACTATGCAGAAGAAAAATGCTGTTTTCCCCTTTAATTTTTTAGTAGTTTACATTTAACACAGCACTGTTTTGTTTGTTTTATTTTTTATCAGTTAGACCAGTGGTTCTATCTCAAACTTTTCCGTTTGCAAACTGCTAAACATTTTCTGAATGAAGGTGCAGACCCCTTTGGAAATCTTAGACGTAGTCTGTGGACCCCAAGGGGTTCACGGACCACAGGTTGAGAACCATTGTCCCAAGGGACACTAGACAGCCTGGGCAATTTTGCTTGCCAAAGACCATTTCCATTTTGGCAACGCCCTCCCTGCTGTTCTGATATGTAAAGACACTTCTGATTCGAAAGCTCAAAGCAGGGTCAACAGCTGCAAACTATTAACTTCCTAATCATGTCTTAACTTACAAATCCGAGCAGAACAGTTGGTTTTTAGGTCAGTGTAAAGCAGGGGTATCTGACAAATGCTATCTATTCGCCTGGCTTCTTGCCCATAAAGTATGTGCTTGGTATTGGGTGTGGCAGAAGAACCTGAATACCTTCTGACTGTCATAAACAGATAAAAGTTAATAGCACAGAAGTACTTTATATCTCTGACTGTAAAGGGTTAACAAGTTCAGTAAGCCTGGCTGTCACCTGACCAGAGGACCAATCAGAGGACAGGATACTTTCAAATCTTGAGGGAGGGAAGTTTTTGTGCTGTGCTGTTAGTTTTTGTGGTTGTTCACTCTGGGGGCTCAGAGGGATCAGACGTGTAACCAGGTTTCTCTCCAATACAGGCTCTTATAAGTTCAGACTAGTGAGTACTAGGTAGATAAAGCGAGTTAGGCTTATGGTTGTTTTCTTTATTTGCAAATGTGTATTTGGTTGGAAGGAGTTCAAATTGGTATTTTGCTGAAAAGATTTGAATTTGTACTTGTATACTTAGGCTAGGAGAGTATTCCCAGTGTCTATAGCTGAAAGACCCTGTATCTATTCCATTTTAAATTTACAAAGATAACTTTTTTCCTGTTTTTCCTTCTTTAATTAAAAGCTTTTCTTGTTTAAGAACCTGATTTTTTTTTTTTTAATTTTTTTTTTTTTTATTCTGGTGAGACCCCAGGAGCCTAGGTCTGGATCCACCAGGGAATTGGTGGGGAGAAAGGAGGGAAGGGGCAGAGAAGTTATTTTCTCTCTGTGTTAGGATTACTTCCTCTCAGGAAGAGTCTGGGAGGGGGAAAGAGAAGGAGGGAGGAAGGTGAATTGTCCTCTGTTTTGTGATTCAAGGAGTTTGAATCACAGTGATCTTCCAGGGTAACCCAGGGAGGGGAAGCCTGGGAGAGGCAACGGGGAGGGAAAGGGTTTACTTTCCTTGTGTTAAGATCCAGAGGCTCGGGGTCCCCGGGCAAGGTTTTGTGGAGACCAGAGTGTACCAGGCACTGGAATTCCTGGTTGGTGGCAGCGCTACAGGTTCTAAGCTGGTAACTGAGCTTAGAGGAATTCATGCTGGTACCCCATCTTTTGAACGCTAAGGTTCAGAGTGGGGAATTGTACCATGACACTGACTTTTACAGACTGAGTTTTGAGTGAAATCACAGCATGCTTCACTGCTTTCCTGCCAGCTGCATCAGGAGAGCGCTCCTACTAGAGGCCATCAGACTGCTCTCAAGAGAGATTTGCAGGTCAGGGTTTAAGCTCCTGAGCTAGCTTCCACTGAAGTCTCTAGAAATCTTTTCCTGGATTGTTAGGGGAGCTAGATCAAGCCCAAAGGTGCCAGTCCAGCAAAGCCCATTCCTAAGTGCTTGCTGAATCAGGATGATTTGCTGAACTGGAGCTAAGTGAGTTGAGTTAATGTGTGTTCATAAAGACCGTTCAATGTCCAATTTAGAGCTGTTGACCCTGTGTTTCCTGAGCTTAAAAGGATATTGGGTTAGTTGATTTATGCACAACAATGTTTTTAATGAGGCGGTTAGAATAGAAAGGTACGCAGATGAGGTAACTGGGCAAACTAAGTCTGTGCAAAGTTACAGAACGGAATAAATCATTGACGCCAAGAAAGTGGAGAAAACACATGGGAAGAACACAGCAGAGACCAGAGATTTCAAAAAGTCTCCCAGTCCATAGGAAAAGTAGACACTGGTGGCTTTAGCAGCAGGGTTGGAATAACTGGAGTTTTCGACACCCAGGGTATGGGATGCAGTTGGGAATTGTGAGATGATATGTGTTTATCAGAAAAACAGCATTAATGTTTGGCCATCTGGTTTCAGAGTGAAAGCAACACTTAAGGGCAGTTCATACCTCTCGGAGCTATCCTCTATGGGCTTGTCTACGTTGGCAAGTTTTGTCCCCAAAAACTGCCTTTTGGTGACAAAACAGCAATAGCATAAACAGTGCAAAGTCACTTTTTTCAGAGAAAAGCCTAGATTTGGCAACAAACTTCCACTCCTGCGAAAGATTCTTGTCTTTTCCACTCCCTTTATTGTTGACAAACAGCCAGTGTAGACACCATGGATTGTGGTTGTTTTTTTTTTTATTTATTTTATTTTTATTGACCTCCAGGAAGTATCCCACAATTCCCATGCTGCCGCTCTGGTCAGCAGTTTGAACTCCGCTGCCCTGCAGCCAACCTGCCCCTCCCCCTTGCAAGCCCCGGAATTTTTAAATCTCATTTCCTGTTTGCTGGCTTCCCAGAGGAGCTTCCCAGGTGAGTATGGCTGGCTATCGCACCAAACGCACTCTCGCTTGGACCACCGCTGAGTTGTTGGATCTGATCAGTATATGGGGAGAGGAGTCTGTTCAGTCGCAGCTGTGAGTGACCTGTAGGAATCGGGACACATATGGGCAGATTTCTTGGGGCTTGATCATAGCCCTTTTTCCACCGGACATGCAGCAGTGCAGAGCGAAGATAAAGGAACTGAGGCAGGCGTACCATAGGGCGCAAGAGGTGAACCATCACTCTGGTGGTGTACTTAAGACCTGCCACTTCTATAAGGAGCTGAATGCTATCCTCGGTGGTGACTCCACCTCCATCGCTGATTGCCCCATGGATACTTTGCAGGCAGCAGAAAGAGGGGGGTAACCCGGAGGCTGAAATTGTGGATGGAAAACGTCGAGCTAGAAGAGGATGTGGTGCTCCCAGTGGGGTTGCCTGGTGGGGCAGGCAGCCAGGAACTTTTCTCCACTCCAAAAGTGCTCAACAGGGAGCAGAAAGCAGATGAGTGGGTAAGTTGCTGTGGCTTGTGTAGGGAATCGAAAAGTGGGAGGCAGGTAGTATTTTCTGTGAGCTTGGATGTTGCCTTGTGTAGCTAATCTGCATGGCCGAGCAGGGTGTCGATGGACATCAGGACCTGCAGGGAATTCTCCAGAGAGGCTCTGGAAAGTTTCCAAGAGGTACTTGTTAATCCTCTGCCACAGATTCCAAGGTGTTGCAGCCTTGTTAGTTCCCCCATTGTAGGAAACTGTACCATGCCATTTAGCAATCACTGGAGCTGGGACCAAAGTTGCACATAGCTGAGCTGTGTATAGACCGGAGTGAAAGCTCCAGGCATTCAGAAGCTGAGCCCTGGTTTCCCTGGTCACCCTCAGCAGTGTTACTGAGATGTCAGCCAGCGGGTTGGCTGCCTGTGAAAAATTGTGTAACTGTGAATAATTTTAGAAAGATCCCTGCTAAGGTGCCCTGCAAGCCATGACCTTTTTGTCCGTATGCACAGCTGCCTTCCCCCACTCCTGAAACTCACCATGATTTGAGGTGCTCATGGAGCTGTGTGCCTGCCTAGAGTCTCAGAGAGAAAGTGATTTCTACTATCAAAACACCCTTTTTACTAAAATGTTTCAATCATTTGCTGGAATGTAATAATCCCTCTTCTGTTCAGCACAGACCTTGAACACACCATGCACCCCCGTGGACTGGGTGCAGCAGATAAGGGGAAAAACCTAGGAGCAGCAAAGAAGACCTGTGAACAGCGCAATGAGAGACAGACCAGGGAACAGTGTGTGTGCTGGGAAGCCGAAAGGCAGGACAGAAAAGAGTGCTGCTTTTGCTAGGCAAGCGACAGAGCAGATGATAAAAATTATGGAGGATCAGACAGATGCCGAAGTCTCTGATCAGCTGCAAACTGAGCAGATCTGAGTTCAAGCACCACTACAGCAGATGCACAACTCTTTGCCAACTCCGCCCCCCTCTATGCCCACACATTCCTTTTCACTTCACAGCACTCCTAAGTTTCCCCATCACTCCACCCCCTCTCACAGCTTGTACAATGATAGCTGGAGCTACACACAGTTGTGAGGTTTTACCCTTTTAAACAATAAATAAAGGCTAAGGTATTTAATGGTACAGCATTTTTATTTTGTGTTCTATAAAAGCATATAACAATCAATTCACTCTTGGGAACAGGTTCCTAAAGCATTGTGTTGCACATATCTTGGGTCCCAAAATTGTACATGTCTGCTTTGGAGTTGCTTCCCTGTTGCATCCATGTTACTGCCCCTCATTGTCAGTGGTTCCTCAAAGCCTCATGTTAACAGCAGACCTCTGGGCTCCTCTGACAGCCCTAGCATCTGGCTGTTCAAACTGTGCAGCCAAGCACCCTGCCTCAGTGCTCCACACCTGAGCAAACATTTCACCCTTAGATTCACACAGATTATGCAAAGAGTAGCATGCGGCTATGACCATGGGACTATTGTCCTTGGTAACGTCTAGCCTGCCATTTAAACACCTCCAGCAAGCATTCAAATGGCCAAAGGCACATTTGACTACCATGTGGTACCTGCTCAGCCTCTTAAAACGCTCCTTGCTGCTGTCCAAGTACCCTGTGTAAGGTTTCATCCGCCAGGTCTGTAAGGGGTAAGCTGGGCCTCCCAGGATTACTATGGGCATTTCCACATTCCCCTACTGTGAACTTGTGGTCTGGAAAGAAAGTACCTGCCTGCAGCTTTCTGAACAGGCCACTGTTCCTGAAGATGCATGCGTCATGCACCTTTCCAGACTAGCCTGCATTGATGTCCGTGAAACACCCCTGGTGATCCACAATCGCCTGCAACACCATGGAAAAGTATCCTTTCTTATTGATGGATTCAGAGGCAAGATGGTCTGGCACTAAAATTGGAATGTTTGTGCCAGAAACCCATCTCTGCAAAGCTAGCCACTATTTCATGCACATTTCCCAGAGTCAGTCCTTTGCAGCAGGATGCGATTTATTACTCTGCACACTTGGAGTAATACAGCCCCAAGAGTGGACTTTCCTACTCCAAATGGATTTGCACCTGACCAGTCGCAGTCTGGATTGGCAAGCTCCACACAGCGATTGCAACATGTTTCTCTACTGGAAGGGCAGTTCTCGATCTGGTGTTCTGGCGTGGCAGGTCGGGGGTCAGCTCAGCACATAGCTCCATGAAGGTTGCTTTACGCATCCTGAAGTTCTGTACCCACTGGTCATCATCCCACACCTGCATGACAATGCAGTCCCATCAATCAGTGCTTGTTTCCCTAGCCCAAAAGCGACAGTCTACCATATGTAGCTGCTCTGTGAATGCACAAAGCACTGATACGTTGCTGCTGTCCATATCACACTGGGCGCCTGCAATTCATCCTCTGCTAACTTTGCAAATAACTGAGATAACTGTGCTGCCATGCGTGATGTCCTTACGACAGCTAACAGCACATTAGAGAGAAGTATAGGATCCATCCTCTCTCACTGCAGAGGCTGGTGCAAACTACAAAAGAATGACAGTTGGAAAAACTGCACGAAAGGACGTCAGAGACTTTTGGAGGGGTGGGATACAAAGCGGTGCATGACGGTACATTTTGCACATCCCATGATGTGCCATGCTCTGTTTCTGCATTCCCACAACACCTAGCGATAGGTGTTGTCACTGGGCACTGTGGGATACATACCCACAGTCTTGCTCTCACTGTCAACAGAGGTGCCCCAAATGTGGACATAATCTGTTGACAGAGGGAGCAAATGTAGACACGCTGTGATGACTTTGCTTTTGTCTTTTCTTTTTCTCCTTGGCGACATTAGTTTAATCAAAAAAAACTTGACAGTGTAGACAAGCCCAGACTGGCTGCAAAATCAGCATGAAGCTGCTGCACTGGTTTTACACTTGATTCATGTCTGTAATGTTTACCCAAAAACATCCAGGCTAGAAAAGCAATTGTTTTTTAAACAAAAGCTCATATTCTGGAGCACTATTTGGCGATAAAGGGGGATTCTGTAGTAGAGTTACATACCATATAGAACTCCAGTCGGTGCCTAGCAAATAAAAATCTGCAATATAGAGCTATAGCTAATTGGCAAATAAAGATGATGGAATTTTTTCTCTCTAAACAGAGGGTCAAAAAGAAATATTTACCAAATATAAAGTTGCACTAAGTCAAAAACTATATTGATAAAGGGCTTCTTTTAGTTGAAGATCTTGAATTCATTATATTGAAGACTGTGTATTAAAAAGCCTCTACTAGCAATTAAAAATGTAGACAAAGAGGGGAAAAAAATAGTACTGTACCATGTCACGTCTTGTCTCGGATGGCTGGGGTACATTGGAAAAAATTTTACCGTAAAGTAGAAAAGAACCTCCTTAAGATCTTAAAACACAACATCTTCATCAGTTTTATTTCAGATGTCTGTTTGAGAACATTTACAAATCTGCATCTGTGCACGCTGTGGAGTAAATTACTTTTGATTCCTTAAAAGTCAGGACCTGATGGGTACCTGACATCTGGGAATTGATCCTGTAGAGTGCTTAAGTACTTGGCTGGATTGAGAACACTCCTCAACTTTAATCACGTGAGCAGTGCTATTGACATAAATGGGAGACTAGCCCCACTCAAGTAAACAGGAAACCCTTGATAATTAAAATTAAACGTGCTTTAGTGCTTCACTCGATTGGGAACATAGTGCTCAGTACCTGGCTGGACTGAGCCTCGGCAGAGTAATTGCAATTCCCCTTTGATTTCAATGGATCAGGATTAGCCCCATTGTGCTGCTCCTTTTCCCATTGAATTCAAGAGGAACAGAGTGCCTGCAGTTAAAATGATTGTATTTAGCATTTCTTAATGTTGCTATCACAGTGGGGCTCTATCATACCCTCTGTTCTGAATCAGAACTTCCCACTGAGGGTGGGACAATATGGCCCAGCGATAACAGCCCCTACACGGAAGATACTGATGTACAATTAAACTCCATACAAATAGAAAATGTAACCAGCCTGTTCTGCAGGGCCCAGAGGTGTAAGGATGAAATCCCTCCAAAGACTAGTTTGTCCACTGAGTGGTAAATTTTGCTATCGGAGCTGTAGGATTCCTTTTCATCTGGCTTGTCTATACTTTGGCTGGTGACGCTTTGTCTTGGTCTTCTCCAAGGTATTCATAGTGGTCTGCAGAGTGCTTGTGGTATCTGTCAGACATGGCATGCAACTCATTGTAAAACCAGCAGGTCTGCAGCTCAGCACCAGATCAGTTGTTGTCTGCCCTGATCCTGTGGTTTGCCTGGCTGCTGATCCCTGTCATACCCCTTTGCCTGCATCCCCTATGCAGTCTTTTCTTAGATGTTCACCTTTGTACATCTGTTTTGTAGCTGTGCTTGCACAGTCTCTTTGCTTTCCACAGGCCCAGGAGATCCAATATCTCTTGTCTGCTCCTCTGTTGCATGGAGCCAACATGATCAGTTGTGTCCAGCTGCCCAACAAAGGAGAACTGCTAGCTGTACTCACCATGCTGGGCAATCAGGAAAAGGCATTTAAAAAAAATTGGATATTTTTGCGGAAGTGTGTGGTTTCCAATCTCCGTTACCTTTTGGCAATGGAATTCACCATTATGACCACAGTGGTCACTGATGCAGGGTATGGGGCATTGTGTCAGGGTCGGCGCAGATCAATCAGTGTCTACTCTCGTGCTGCGTCAACCTCAGTAGGTTGACCATAAGTCATCACTTTTTGGGGTGGGGAGTGTGGTGGTTTTACTGTTGCTGTAATGGGGCACTTATTTTGGCCGAAGACCAATTTGAGCATAGACACATACAGAAATAGGTCAACATAGGGTGACTTTTGTGTTTGTAGCGTAGACTGGGCCTTGGTAACTTCTGTTTTCTAAAGATGCTTTCCACCAGGATTCTTGCTTCTGGAACTTGGCCTTCTAGTATGAAACTGTCAGAACTCCCACAACTCTTTTTTTTTTTGGTACAAGCAGTGATTGACTACATGCTGACAGTCAAAGGCTCACTCCTTTTGAAAAGAAAATGATGCTCTTAAACTTTGCTCTCAATATCCATAGGCTATAAAATGTAAATGAACTATTGATCTGTTTAAAAATGTGACATATTTGCTTAAACTTAGCCTTGTATTGGTTTGGAAATGTAATCATTCTCTTTTCTTGGTGAGGTGGAAATCAAAGGTGGAAGGCATGACTACTACAATGTGCTTCAGAACAAGAGCCTGGAGAAAACTTACACCGAGAATGGAAAAGAGCTTGGAATGGAATTCCTTGCGGATGAGTCTTTTTTGAATGGTCCATCAGGTAACTGTGGAACTTGTTTTTATCTCATTTTTTAGGTGAGATCTCTCAAGTTGCTTTGACTATTAGCTGACTTAAAATGTCAGAACTTGATCAGGATTTTTTATTAACTGCCTATATTCCAAGTGGAAATGGGGGGAGGAGGAGAAATTAAGTGAAGATAACTTTGATCAGTAAGGAAGGCAAATGAGTAAATCACACTCTTCAAAAGGACTATATTAACCCATACTTTCATGTTGATTACTGCAAATTTGTTTGTCTAGGTGAAACCCCAAGTTCTAAAGATGAAAGGCAAAGTATTGCTTTTTTCTAAAAATCCAAAATTAGACCACAAAATCCCCCAAAAACATTTCTATCACTGACATCCAAAGTGTGTAGAATTTAGTGAGGAAATGCTGGGGAGATTCTCACTGCAGAGTCTTGGCCTTCCATCACAAAACAGGTTGAATGCCCAAAGCTGTTAAATTCTCTTGGTCCATAAAGGCAATGGTAGCAAGAAAGAGCATGAATTCCCTACTAGTGGTGTTCACTCACCCCTCCTGATCTTAACAATTGCCTTCAGAACCTTCCAGCTTTGACCATGGTCCCCTGCGAAAGCTGCCCCTTTCTAGCTACTCTTGCTCTAGCTTTTCTTCATCCCATCCAGCATTAATGGCATTGGATATCTTTTACTGTGTTCCTCCTGGCCTTCATTCAGATTGGTGGGTCTTCACAACTTTTTTGTGTTGCTTTTTCGTTGTCATGGTGGGAAATGGGGGAAACCCAGGAACTCTGACTTAGGAACTGGCCTCTGGAGACCTTGAAACTCAAGTTTCTCTATGACCTGGCCTCTATTTTGTGTATTGAGTGTTTGTCACTATTTATAAGGTCTCTGCTTCTTTTAAGGTAAGAGGTTTAATGGCTTAAAGGTTGAATGTGGATTCAATATATTCTTTTAGGATATCTGTTCTCACAGTTGACAGAGAAGGAAGACGGCTCAGTTGCTTCTGCAGTGTCTGTACAGCAGAGAAGTCAAACGTGCAAATCTGTTTGCAGGTATTGCCCTAGGAGATTAAGCATTTTGAAAAATTACTAAAATCCCTCAAACTGCGCACTCCAATACTACACTTAATCTGGCACAGAACTAGCCTTGAGTGAAGGAGAAACCCCTAAGAGTGAACCTGATCTGGCTGTGACTTGGTGCCATTATGGCTTTCAGTACTGTGACCCGATTCGCCTTACACCCTGTGGTATAGCTTCACTACAATATCTTTTTTTTATTCCTTCAAGACAAACAGCTTCATGTGCATGAGACCCCCAACAATTGAGATGATAGCATACTTTGACTTGTCAGAATGAAGCAGAGCCTCCACATAAGACGGTGAGGCAGGTTGCGAGAAAGCCAGCAGTTCTTGAAAACATCACTGTTAAAAGCAAGGACTCCATAGTGAAGCTTCTTGAAATCTTTGGATTTTCACTCCTGCAGTCACGTTTGTGAGAGAGAGAGATGATAATTTCTGGGTTCTGTTGTATGCTCAGTGATCTGACCAACGTTTCAGTATCCACTTCAAGGCACACTTCTGCCCCTTTAGTAGTTGGACCTCTTGGTTCACTTCTCTGTTGAAGTCGGCACAGCACCGTGGCCACAAAGGCTGCATCTCCACAATGAAGACTGCCACAAGCCAATGTTAATGTTTCCTGGATCAAATTTGACTACCTAGGCAGCACCTAGAAAGGTCAAGCCACTTGTGTGACAGCAATCTGATTAGCTGATGGCAGAGACCTGTTGCTTGGATGCATGATGATCAGAAGACTTCTGATAGAAATAGTGTACCTCTATAGAGGAACACAGGATGGTGAAAAGAAGGGAAAAATCTAACATTACCCAGTTTTTGAAAAAGTTGTCTGACAGCATGGTTTGAGTTGATAATGGTGTCTCAACATCTGGCTACCTTAAGCTCATCACAAGTAATTTTTAAGTCCAGTAGTGACATGATCATCAGAAGATGGGTAGCCATTTACCTCTCTGCCAGCAACAGCAAGAAAGATACCTATAGTTCTGCTCCAAAGGAGGTATGCATACGAAATCTCTTATGGATCACTTCTGATGTGCTGGGACAAAAGGTACTAGGATGTCTCTGACAATTTCACGTATTCTTCTAATGATCAGAAAAATAAAACAAGGCAGGCTGATTCTCTTAATCTGATTTGAATTTGGCAATACGAGCACATAGAACTCCTGGAGCCTCCATTTTGTCTTCCCAGGTTTCTGAACTGTTGACTAAGAAGATGGTCTTACAATCTGGTCCTTAAATACATCTGATACGTGCTATGCTAAAACTGGGGTTTATTCAGACCACACTACTAAAGTGGTAAAGGTTCATTGTTTGGGCAAGAAATGGAAGCAGAACAGAAACATTACCATTTTCTCTATTGTGGACTACTTGCTCCACCTAAAGTCTTATGCTTTCTGTTCTCAATGTATGAGATGAAGATTCTCAAGTCTCTTTATTGGCAATATCTCTATCTCCTTCCAAAGGAAAGTTGTAGTTTTCTTCAAGACTTAGTGGTAGATTGACTGAAGGAACTAGTAATGCTTTCCTTCCAGTCAAAGACCTTGTCTTGACATGGATCTGTCGGTGCTTGATAGAGGTATTTTTTGAGTCTGAGAGAACCCTTTATTTAATCTGTTCTCAAAGATTAATTTTCTAATTCCAGTCACAGTTGTGAGAAGAGTGAGCAGTGAGTTCTAATAGGAATTCCTCTTTCACAAATTCTTCCCAAAACCTCATTCTCACCAGGGGAAAACTAGACTTCATATATGGATAGGACATGTCATTCAGCAAGTAGGAAACACTTTGTAACTCTCTTGAATGATCAGTATGAAGGGAATCCCATTTCCAATCAGCACCTGTCTAAATGGCACATGCTGTGCATTAAGATACTATGCTTACCTCAAGATGTTATAACTCCCTTGACCAGGAGGGTGAGACCTCACTGATGTCATGTTTACAATGGGAACATTAGACACATCTACAGGACTGCTATGTGGCATCTTTACAAAACATTAATCTCTTGATTTGGCATCTAGAAGTGACCTTACTTTCCAAGGGCTCTTCTGCAATCCTTGTTTCGCTAGAATTCCTCAGCCGTACTTTGAGTTGTACAGTTTGCTTAGACTCCCACAAATGAGAATAGATAGAAGCCACAGAAATTGCTGCTTACTGTGGTATCCAAGTTCTTCAAGAATGTTGCTTTTGTATATTCACACTTGAGGGATGGCACCAGCCTGGTACTGCTGAGCTTTGGAAGCGTTCTAGAAAACAGTAACTAGTGGATCTCTGCAAGGGCCTGATTGTGGGCACAGATCCTTGGGCACAGTGGTTATAGAAGGTTTGTGCATCTCCAGTCACCTCAAATCCTGCCATTAACCCCAAGGAGGAACAGATCTCTATAAAACTCTATACTTACTGATCTGTGTTGTGAGGAGGCACTGTATTTGAGTGAACTTGTTCCATATGCACTGCTGTTAAATAGAAGTGCAAAATCAAGTAAGTATTGACTCTTTGTTAGTACCATGACCAGATATGATGATCTAGACAGTGATACTGTACTGTTTTACTACAGTTAAGGTGTGCATCCCAGATGTTTTTATTTGTCTTAAAAGCTGTACATTATAATATTTGTTCATTGAGCAAGCTTGTTGGTCTATTCCTAGGTTCCACTGACTTTGGGAATGTTACATATGTGGTTCCTGGGATTCATCCCTATTTTTACATTGGCTCAGATGCATTGAACCATACCGAGCCATACACTGCAGCTTCAGGTAATTGCTTTTGAAGTGAACAGGGCTCTAATTTATATGTGTTCTTTGAAACTTTTAATATAGAAGAATATCCACTAACACTTTATGGTTAAAGCCACGTTCAATAAAGTTCTAGTCCTATAGTGTGCCTCATACAGTTTTGAAGAATGTCATCCTATTTTACTTGTCTCTCCTATAAAAGGTTGCCTTTAAATGTTGCATTATAGGATGGAAATTGAACAGCTATTAATTAGCTTGCTAGAAATATTCTTGCAATTGTTTGAGACTAAAGTACTCCAATATAAATAATAGTTAAGAGGATGTATATAGAACATTGGTTTTGGTCCATTAGTATTTACTATAAATTAACCAACAGTAATCCAAAATACAAACACTTGGCCGAGCTGGAGATGCAGAAGATGAAGTGCTTGTCAAGTTGAGCACTGGTTTTGGATCCTGCTATGGTAAGCCTGTAAAGTTTTAGGTGCTCAGGTATTACAGTGATCACATAATAAGTACGTAGATAGCAATGGTATTCAGTAAATATTTCAAGAATTGACTGTATGCTCTTAAAAAAAAAAAAAATCAAATTGCTATACAGTTGTTCCTCAATCAAAATGGTAACTGTTAAAGGCTGAAACAGCCATAGAAACTAAAATTGGCTGGAGAAAATTGTCATATTTTTCAAATTTGAAAATTGAGTGGTAGTAGGTGTCCCATATTTAAGGTTGAAGCTAGCTTCCTGTTAGAAGCCTGACTTTCTTCTTCAAGTTTGTGCCCCATAGTTATTCAGAAAGAAATCTGATCTTCCTGAAATTGTGCATGTTGCATCTTAATTTTTTGGGAAGTTAAAATCAGGAAAGGAATTTAAGTTATCGTGGTCTGAAAACATACCCAAGGTTAACTTTTTTGAAAACTTCAATTTAAAGAGTTTATCTCTGATATGGCTTAGTCTAGAAACTCTTTTTTGTTTTTTGGGTTCCCTGAGATGTCTTTCAGTATTTTTGAGAGGGTTAATGCACAATGCTTTGTATGTTAAGGAATTTTTGCCCTAGCTTAAAATGTCTTCATCTTTCTGTTGCTGTCTGGGTTTTTTAAACCAGGCTGGAAGCTCTGGTTTTTGACTCACTATATGTTAGCAGCGTTGCCGCCTAGCCATGCCAGTCATTTATCAAACCATAACTTACACTTCCTCTAGTGCTAGTCCCTATGTGTATTCCACACGTGGGCATGCATGCATATCCCAAGACCAGGAAAATCTTGCAAACAGCCTCCGTTGGTCTGCACCTTTGCCCTAGTTCTCCTCTTTCTCTGCGCTCAGAATATAAGGGGAAGTGTGGACCAACTGCCTCTCAGTTCCTTCTTCCTGCTGCATGTCCTGAGTCAGAATCCTCCAGTGTCCAAAGGTATTTTTGCATCAGGTTTGTCTTCATCTTTGTAAATATAATTGAATATAGTTCTTTAGTGATTTTCTTAGTTGGTTTTTTTGTATAGTTAGTGTAGCTTATTTTACTCACCCCAATGACCTTATTTTGTCTCCCCTTTCAGGAGTAGGACTCTGCCAGGAATTCTGGGATTTGAAAACTCTCCTGCCCCTGCTATGTCCCACTCAGTGATGACCACCAATGCTCCCTTTATTGCCTTGGAGAGGCACATATTTCTGCCAAGTGCAGTATCTGTTGCTTGGTCCCACCCTGAGGGGAGAGTAGAGTTCTGACTGAGGAAGTACCTCATGGGGGGGAAAAAAACATGAGACCCCGGTCAGATCCAGGCCAGGGAGACTGCCTTCTCTGCATCATCTGGACACCTCAAGTAGTGCCCCTGTTTCAGGCTTCACACGGGTTTAAAAACAGGTCCCCCTCTAATCCAGTGTCCAGGAGAAGGGATTTTTTTTATTTTTTATTTTTCACTTCTTCCAAGTAGGGTCAGTCTTTGTTTGCAGGTCCCAAGAACTTTAGTCAGCCTAGGCCTTCCGACTATGAAGGGAAAGCACACGAGCAAAGCCAGTGCTGACTGCAATCTCTAAAAAGTCAAAGGACCATCAACTACCAATACCAATGAAGAGCTCCAGACAGGACCCTCTCTCCACAGCAGTACCCAGGCAGTCCCAAAAGGACACACTGGATCTGTAATGGCACTGAATCTGGCGGAATGACAACCAGGACTCATTGTACTACAAGAAGAACTGTGACATATGCTACCACAAAGGATATCTTAGTCTTCCTAGTCCTCCAATATCCTCTTCTTTCAAGCCTGGTTCTTCTGAATTACATATTTATCCCAGAAGAGGATGTGCCTGAAGAAGTCATTCCCTTATTTCATCACAAGCTGGAATTTACTCCCACTGATACTGGCAGTACCATCATTGGAACTAGATATGGCCTTCTTGTTAGCTGAATCCGATGCCTAAGACGAACATAACTTAGGGAAGTTAGCACAGACAGGGCTTCCAAGAGATCGTGGGTACCCAATGTCCTAGGGTCCACCCCAACCAACCTTTGACCCTTCAGATTGGCCCTATTGGGAACCCTGGGACCCTTATGCACAATACCCGAGATCCATATGCTCTACCAGAGACTCTCACTATCCGTTTCCTTTTGGATGACAGCAGCCAGCTCCACAGGATACATGGAAGAGGAAGACTATGAATTAGATCCACCGTGCGGTACCCCAAATATATCATCTTCCTCACTGGATGAGGCAATTGCCCCATCTTCAGCCCGCCCCCCCCCGCCCCCCCTGTGACCATAGGCAATAACAGGGACTATTGCAAAGGGTGGCAGCAGAGCTTCAAATTCTTTTAAGGAAGTTCAAGATACTCAACCCAAGCTCTTGAGCATTCTGCAGCCCACCAGACCCAGTTGGGTAGCACTCCCAGCAAATGCCACTATGGAACCAGTTGGAGTGGTATGGCATTCACCCACAATGTGTACCTCTATTCCTAAAATGGCTAAGAAGCACTAGTTTGTGTCTGCAAAAGGAGCAGAAATCTTTAACTCACCGTGACCCCAGACTCTCTAGTAATACAAGCAGCTATGGAAAGATTAAGGCAGTAACATCCCTGGGCTACTCCTTCCAATAAGGGAGCTAAACATCTTAACCTTCTGGGGAGGAAGGTATTGACATCCACCAGCCTTCTATTCAGAATTTCTAACTACTAGACCCTATTAGCGAAATATGATTTTGTGAACTATTCTGTTACTAGATTTCAAAGATAAACTCCTCAGGACAGCGCTCAATTCCCCAGCCGTTTGTTGAGGAAAGTAGACATGTGTCTGAAACTCGCATTCTGCAGTGGGTGCAGCCGATACCACATTAAAATCTATGATGACTGCAATAGTAATGCAGTGGGAGTCATGGCTCCACTTTTTTGGGGTTCCCCAGGGAGGTTCAAAACAGCACAGAGGACTTGTTCTTTGAAACCAATCTCTTCAGTGAGAAAACAGATTTGTCTTTACACTTATTTAAAAACAAAAACCCACACACTCCAGGTCAACCTTCTCTTCTCTGGGCACCTGTATTCCAGCTCTGAAGAGGAATCACTGCAAACAATCATATATGCCAAGGGCTTTACCACAGCTTTTCTACGACCAGTGACCGTACAAACCACCCTGCAAGTGACAAGAAGGTCCTGAGGCCAAGATAGGCAGGAAACAAGGAAATAAAACTCCAAAACACTTAAGGCAGAGTTAAGATTAAATTGCATCATTTATCTGTGTGCATTCCATCATGGCCCCTTCAAGCTTGTTATAAAAATGGAGTGGCAAAGAGGAGAGTGGAGCTGGTGGTGTGTGTGGCTGAATGCGCAGGGCTGGGAATGTGGGGGCAGAGCGCTTTACTGCATTTACTGTTAGATGTAGCTGTACTGAATGGTGGAGGGATTAGCTGGAGCAGGTTGGCACAGCTGTCACTGTGATATGCAGAATAGTGCATGTGTACCTTGAGGGATCGACTATGCCTCATTTAGTGCTGAGTTCTCTAGGCTCTGCTAGTTAACAGTGACCAACAGTGGTTTTGTCATGGGGATTGTCAACATGGGGGGGTTTGGCATATGTGACTCTGAGGCTTAGTGAAGGTAGTGTGTCAGAAGCAGTCCGCCGGGCAAGGGTGAAGAAGTGGTAACGTTTGTCACCCAAGCTAAAACTGAGTTTTGCCTTTGCCAAAATGTCCTACAGTTGTCATGTGTTCTGGTTCCAACCCATTCTGGATAGAGAGAGAGAGATTGTGTGTGTGTGTTGGGATGTCACTTGAGCACAGCAGAGTTAAAGCTGCATTGCAGTAGTGGTATGTACTGTACATTTTTTATTTTCTGCTTTTCAGGTTTAAGGTTTGCCACTTTACATTCTAGAAGAGTGGAAGGCACCACTGGGCAGCCTTGCCTCCTTTAATGAAGTGTTTGGGCATTTATTTTTAAAGCTGTGTTCTCTCTGCATTATTGTAGAGCTTATCAGAAACCCGCTCCAGTCCCTTCTGCCTAGCTTCCTGTTACAGGTTTAGAGAAAAATACACCTACTGACAGGTTTATATGGCATTGGGAAATAGACGGGACCCCTCGGTTGTTCATTTCCAGGCATTTTACGTTTGTATTTTTCTACAAATAGGATTTTCTGTAAAACAAGTAATATTGGTTTTAGTTAGATGTCACCAAGACTTAGACTTAAAAGGTTCTTCTATTTCCAATAATATTAATTTATTTGAATGCCCTACTATTATACAGATTTTCGGTGACTAGATTCTTAACCTGAAGTGGTGTTTTGGTTTTACCACAGGGTCTCAAGAAGCACAGTTCTACACTCTACGTGCAGCAAAAGCTTTGGCAATGACTGCACTAGATGTTATCTTCAAGCCAGATCTGTTGGAAAAAGTCAGAGAAGACTTCAGACAAACGACTCTAAAAGAGAAAGGCCACTTAAGTGTAACAGAACAAGGCAAAGAATCTGGCACAACAGCAGCGTGTGCAACACGTTAAACAAAACTAAAACCTAAATACTTCCACGTTAACGGAATAAATGTTCTACTTGAATTCTAAAGGAGGCAAGACAGGCTTCTTAGCAAGAGGAAGGTTGACTTTTTTTATTTTATTTTTTTTAAGGGATGTTGAGAAACCAAATGGTCTCATTACTTTCAAAAAAAAATTCCTCTTAAAAATAACCATGTAATTGTAATTTTGCATGCTATAAAATGATACATGCTTTTTTAATCTGTTTTGGTGGTTGATCCACAGTGACAGACAATTGGTTGAATGCTTTTGCACAGTAATTCAGTCTACAGCTACAACATCCACATTTCAGGGTAAGATGGCAGAATCATATAGAAAAGCTCACCTATTAAAAATACACTATATACATTGAGCTGTTATGGTAAACCTTCTGTGGGGAAGGACTGGAGGAGCCATGTGTTAAATCTCTACAAGATGTAGAACAACCCCATCCCCTAGCTAAAGTACAAACTTTCAGGGGAAAGTAACATACCAGAGAGGGAAAATCTGTACACTTGAGCCAAAATAAGGTGCCTAAAATAAAATTCTAAATACTTATGTAGGTGCCTAAATTGGTAGCCTTATTTCTCAGTGGTGCTGAGATCCTGGAATCTCCCACGGAACTTAATTGAAACGGCATGCTTCCAAAAATCAGGGCTTGCTCATAGGAGTTCAACTTAGGTCTTGTCTGCAGGAGAAAGCTACACCTGTTTAAAGGTGTCCATTTTTTTTAAAAAAGCCAATTCAGTTAAACTAGTACAAAAGACTTCATAGACACACCTTATATTTTGGTCTAACTTAAGTTTAATAATCTGTTTAAGTTAAACCAAAATAAGTATCCACACAAAATTTTGCTTAAGTTGGTTTAAAAACAGCTTAAATTAAAACCAGTGCAATTTTCTCAAACCCAGCATCAAATCTATTTTTTTTAATTTGTATTTATTTATTTATTTATTTATGTATTTTAATTCTTAGCCCTGGTGCTTTGTCATACAGAAATAGGCTCCCCAGCTCTCATTCCTATTGATTTCCAAATCATGTCTTGTTGAAAGACTAGAATTCAACACTAACATAACCAAGCAAAGAGAACATCTGTGCAAAATGGAATATAATTAGTATTCTTTCAGATATATGTCTGACATTGAGATTTTTTTCTTATGTTGATAAACAATGGAGTAAATTATAGACACCTCCTCTTATATTTCCCCATGTACTTAGTTTCTCTGGTAAATCATAGAACAGTGTTTGTTCTGGACGTTCTGGAAAACATTATACAAAGTTAAATCACAGAACTTTTGTATTCAAAATGCTGCGTGTAAGTGTTGATAATACTAACTGGAAGCTAAGTCCCATACAGTTGCATAGCAAATGAACATTTTCATAATCATCTTGTTTAAAAGTTACTTTAATAATAAATCTACCATTTTTTCTTCCTAGAGAAACTTCAGTACCTCTGCTGATGTTACACGAGGGATTGGCAACCTTTGGCATGCGGCTTGCCAGGGTAAGCACCCTGGTGGGCTGGGCCAGTTTCTTTACCTGCCACGTCTGCAGGTTCGGCCAATTGTGGCTCCCACTGGCCACGGTTGCCGCTCCAGGCCAATGGGGGCTGCAGGAAGTGGCATGGGCTCAAGGATGTGCCCGCCAACGGGCTTACCCTGGCAGGCTGTGTGCGAGAGGCTGCTGATCTCTGTGTTCCATTCTCTGGTTTACAGCACATGCATTCTTTTCCCTTTGATCTTTCAGAAATTACATTTTAGGCTACACTATAAAATAGTGGGCCCTGGATTTCTTAAGAGCTTTATAGAAAATATTGTTGTATCCCAGTATTTATCCAAACACTTTAGTCACTGTCATCAATAGTCCATGCATGGATCCTTTTAGCTAACAGTATTTGTCCTTGGGTTAATAGGAGACTGATTCTTCATCTTATAGCCAATTAAGATCTTGCCTGTATCCAAAGTTTTACAGGTTTTGGATCAGCAGATAAAAATATTGGTTTCCCTGAAGTTCTTCAAGCATCTGTAAGCCCCACTGTGTTAGATAAGGATGTACAAACCCTCATCTCACAGCAGTCCCTTTGTTCTGACTGAGAGAATCCCAACCCAAACCAGCTAAAAGCTAAACATAAATGTCTGTATTGTCTGTAGCCTTTAGAAATGACAATGCTGCTCTCCCACTTGGTCCATAAAATGCACCCTGCTGGGACCATATGTTCTAACTGGAGGTTTCCTTAATTGTTTAAAGTATTGGAGAGGCAGCCCTGAGAGCAGATTTATCTTGTCTTGCGCTGATCAACTGGAAAGGCCAAAGGTTCAAGGGACAAAATACTGTAAATCTAGGACTTCCTTCAACCTTTGGCCTTTCCAGTTGATCAGCACAAGACCAAAGGAAAAATATTCATGCTGTATTGGCTTCATGGATTATTTTGGTTTTTTGGTGGTATCTCCTTTAGAAATAGTTGTAAGTTGTCACTGAGGTATATATGAGAGAGTGGGTGGAGGTAATATCTTTTATTCAACCAACTTTTGTTGGTGAGAGAGACAAGCTTTTGAGCTTACACAGAGCTCTTCTTCAGGTCAGGGAGAGCTCTTGGTATGCTTGAAAGCTTGTCTCTCACCAGTAGAAGTTGGTACAGTAAAAGGTATTACCTCACTGACCTTGTCTCTCTAAGGGTATGTCTACACTACGGGTTTATTCCGATTTTACAGAAACCAGTTTTTGGAAACATTATATAAAGTCGAGTGCACGTGGCCACACTAAGCACATTAATTCAGCGGTGTGCGTCCATCTACTGAGGCTAAGGTCGATTTCTGGAGCGTTGTACTGTGGGTAGCTATCCCATAGTTCCCGCAGCCTCCCCCGCCCATTGGAATTCTGGGTTGAGATCGCGATGCATGATGAGGCAAAAACAGTGTCGCAGGTGATTCTGGGTAAATGTCGTCACTCAATCCTCCCTCCGTGAAAGCAATGGCAGACAATCATTTCGCGCTCTTTTCCCTATATTGCCTGGGCAGACACCATAGCATGACAACCATGGAGCCCGTTCAGCCTGTTTTAACCAACTGACGCACGGAATTAAACTTCTAGTTCTTACAAGGATTTATCTGTTCTACCTTCTCTACAGTAGGTTGAGTTCAAACAAGTGCTGGTACCCTTTGCAGATCTAAGCCTTTTTTGTTCTGCAGAGCTGTCTGCACTACTTGAACCTGTAACTTGACCTCATTTTTCTAATTTAGTGTGATGTGTAAGGAACTAGTTTTTCTTTCAGCATTTAGTTCACACAGATTGATCATTTTTCCTACTTGTGTGCATCCTATTTTCTGCAGCAATAATAAACCAATTTTGAAAGAATTAATGGACTTCAGGGCAAGTTAAGTGTAGGCCTGTTTATTAATCTGTGCGTACTTTATCCTGACATGATGCTAATGCACAAATGTAGTAATAACACTTACTTCTAAGCCATCTGCAGAAATTATTCTGAGAACTTTACATCTGAGCCCCCACATTGCAATACTACGTTTTGATGCTTCCTGGCATTTTGCATTATGATATAGCATCCGTATTGGATGACAATGTTTAATTGACATAACATTGCAAACCTTACAAGGCCATTTCAAGATGTGATGATGTGAGTTTGTGGCTCTAACTCCAGTGTAATATCTTCTTTCCTTTCCCCTCTCCTGGCAGTTCTTTTAGAAGTGGCGTAGGTGAGGAATATTTCTCCTTCCCCCTCCTTATACTGCTTTTATACACATCTGTTTCTCCTCTATTTGGGATGTGTGAGGCAAGGAGAATTGTATTCAGTTATACAATGTGAAAGTTAATTATAGGCCAGTGCCTAAATTTTTGGAAAATTTTACCTGCCTGGTGGGGGCTCTAAGCTACAGAGTTAATTCTCTTGCTGCCCCAGTGAGTGTGCCACTGTGGATAAATATTTAAATACTCATTGGGCCAGCCAGAGAATGACTCTAGCCTGGGGCTAGAGCCAGGGTCCAGTCCCCCTGGTCCAATCACTCTTTATTATACGTAGCAGAACGGCTTCAACAGGAGAGACTAAAGGAGCCCCCTCCCTTCACCCATCAGACTATCCCATAACTCAGTGGTTAGAGTACACTCCTGAGAAGTGGGAAATGACTGTTCAAATCCTCTTTTCTCCATTAAGTATGCGTGGAGAGGAATTGAACCTGGGTTTCCCATATCCCAGGTGAGTGCAGTAGGTGAAAAGTTATAAGGTGGACTCCTCCTCTTCCAGTTATTTTTGTGTGGAATGAGGCAGGTGCCTAACTCATTCCTACAAGAAATGACTTAGACACCTAAGCCATCTAACTCCAAAAGAAGGCTTCTTTTCCATGGATCACTCAGAGAGAGGCAGGCTCAACACACAACCCTTTCTCCGGCATTTTCCATTGGCTAGCATAAGTGGCTCCCCACCTAGCCTGCTGATTTTTGTGGGTTGCATTCTAAAGCGCCTCTCCCCATTCATTGAATAGGAGCTTTGGCATTAACTCAGGCTTTGTGGATTGCAGTGTTCTTGTGATTTTTCTAGGCACCTCAAAGTGAGGCATTGCAATGCTCAGAGCCACAGCATCTAAGCCTCTTTGTGGACCTGGGAGCATAAGTCCAATTGACTTTCAATTACCTGTGCTCCTGAATCATGTTGGCATTTTTGAAAACCCCATGTGGTGTCTCTTTCTAGCTTTTTACTGCTATAACTGCTTCCTCTTTCCCCCAGTTCTCTGTTTACACTTTATTCAAAGTACCCTCAGTTTTGAAAAATACTGGAGCATCTTTGGCATAAATATTCAATTGTACCAATTATTCAAAATGCATTACTAGCTGTAATTATTTACTTGAAGTTGAATAAATGTGACACCTAAGTGCAGCATATTTAAATTAAGGTTACAGGATCCATATAAAACTCTTGTGGTGAATTTATACCTCTTCATGTCTAATAACCTGCAGTGCTCTGATAAATATCCATCCTAGAACTTGAGCAAAAGATGTGCCTAAAAAGCAAAAGCAACCTATGAAACACCTCTGTAGAGAATTCCTCCTTTCATGAAGCTGTTTTTGAGGAAGAGAGAACTTGTATGTTACAAAACAGGTACTTCAGCTGGTTATAAGGGTAGGGTATCCTTTTATCAAAGCTTATTGAATATCAGGTATGCTTTTTACTTGTGTTTTCTAGTAAATCATTGCTGTTCTGCTTTCACTGTTGCTTTTGATTGTGCAATAAGCTTTTAGTGATGTGCAGTGTATTCAGTACACGTTAAATCTTAAGTAAAAATAAACTGTTTAGTGGCTATGGTGGTTTGAGTACTTATTGTTTTGGTTTAATAACTCAGAATAAAGAGTAAAGGTGGCAGATGAATATTATTTAAAATAGTCTTGTACTGTTGTTCTACTGGCCAAGTCCATTGGAATACTTGACTGGCTAGGTGCTACTGTGCATTTGCTGACTGAGTTTTGGAAGGTAACTGATGTACACCTCCATTCTGTAACAAATATTTTGTGTGGGGAATAGAGAAAAGGACAAACCACATCTATTTTAAGCAAGCACTTGCAGTGTATGCCTAGCAGCACTTTGTGCCACCATGTGAAATACAGGTTTTCATTATGATATCTCTTGCTTTTTTGAACGAGGGTCATGCTTTATCTTTCAGTATGCTCCAGATAAATCATATGTTTGGCCTGAGGACTGGCTCTGGCCTTCTAGGCCCTCTTTCAGGTCGTCATTCTTCAGTAATCCATAGCTGCCTGCCCTGCAGATAGCTCAACAGGGCTCAACTTCTCTCCATTCTCTCACCTTGCAAGTGAGCTATGGGATATTCTGATGTGGGGCTCTCTCATTCTCTCCTGATGAAGCTATTCCACTGAGGATAAATAGTCATTGGAGCAGGGGGACTAGACTGGGTGCCACTTCCCAGATGGGTGCTCTAACCACCAGAATACAGAGTCATTCTCTCTCTGGTCCTGTGACTTTTAGGGCTTGTCTACATTACAGGCTGGATCGACGGGCAGCAATCGATCCAGCGGGGTTTGATTTATTGCTTCTAGTCTAGATGCGATAAATGGACTGAGCACTCTCCCGTCGACTCTAGTACTCCACCAGGGTGAGAGGTGCAGGCGGAGTCGACGGGCGAGTGTCAGCCATTGACTTACTGCGGTAAGTAGATCTAAGTACATTGACTTCAGCTACATTATTTACATAGCTGAAGTTTTGTAACTTAGATCGACTCTCCCTCCCCCCCCCCCCCCCCCCCGTGTAGACGAGGCCTTAAGTATTTATCCACCGTGGATAGACAGCCTAGACTTAGGCATCTGTATGCAAGAGAGGCTTAAGAGGACCCATCCCTCTTGTCAGTATCTCCCAATGACTCTCTTAGGCAGCTTCCCACCTAGCGTTTTGACTTTTGTGAATCATGTTCTAAGGTACCTCTCTCTCCCTATTCATTGTATAGGGATGTCCGTGCCAAACTCAGGCTTTGTGGCTTATATTGGTGGTGTGATTTTCTAGGCACCTAAAAGTTAGGTGATACAACACTCAGCATCACAATACCTAAGGCCTTTTGTAGATCTGGGCCTCTGCCCAAAATAGAGGCTTATAAGGACTCCGTTCCCCACACAGCTTTACCATCGTGGGATGATGAGAGAAATCCTTTCCTGTGTTCAAAATACTCGTGGTGTACTGAGTAAAGCCCCATGAGAAGGAATTAGGTCTCTCCTAAAGCACTCAAATGGCTGCTAGACAGCCTGGGGGAGCAGGCAGGCATTCCCACAAACAGGATATTTGTCCCCCTACCTGTCCTTGGTTGAGTGATCCTTAGAATAAACAATTTGCTACCTCACTGCATATAAAGTGCCTGGGGAAGTACCATATTCATCAACCTTCTCTCCCTGCCCACACCAAAACACACTGAACCCTGCATGAATCCTCTGAGTACTTCATAAGACCTGGGGATGTTAAACTAAGATTTTATAGATTTTATATAAAAACAAAGATACTCCATATGTTTGGGAACCTAAGATTGGTGTAGTAGAAGCTCCACCCGTGAAACAGGCACACCTTCTGAAGGCAACTTCCTTCCAAAAGATTCCAGAGACCATAAGAGTGAGGACACACTACACAGCAATTTCAAATCCTTGACTGTAGCAATTTAGAAGACAAGTATTCCTGATTTAGTAAGGAAAGCCTATTTGGTGGCAAACAAGTGGTTTGTCTAAGGATACAATCCTTACTGTTAGTGTGAGAGATTGTGGGTTCGCCGTCTGATCAAAATTTGGCAGTGGTGCATAAAATATTCTTCCTTGACAATTTTCCTGTGTCTTTGTGTGATTTTGTGACAGGAGCCCATTTAGAGCAATAAACCATACCAAACATCTAACCTGTAGGTCAGAATTTACAAATGAAAGGCTTTCCAAGGAAACATTTAAAGAAATTAATATCTGAGAATGCAGAGAGGCCTCCTTCCTGACTATCACATCCAGTATAGCAATCCTTGCTACTTACATAAGTGGTATTCAGTAAAAGACCGTTTCCCCTAGCAGAAGGAAAAATCTAGAAGAGAGGTTCCCAAAGAAGATTTCAATACCTTTTCTTCCTAAACCAATTAAATCCTCACCATACAATAAATGCTCACTTGTCTATGTGGAACAGCTAACAATTCCTGTACAACACTTCCCTTGGACTTACCCCTAGTCATCACAGCAAGGCTCAGGTTGCAAGTTATGCATTCACGGACAACATCCTAATCTGGGTCTTGCCCAGAGAAACAGATCAACTCATCACTTGTCACCTGTTGGAAAGAATTTATACCTGCCAGTTGTTGAATGTCAAACACTCTATGCAGAGACCTGCTCTTCCCAGGGTTCAGAATAGGCATGGTTCTAGTCATATCTGTACTACTGTAGTAAAGGATTTAAAAGACCCCATGCTGCATTTTATCAGTTGTTACCTGGCAGTGGCCAGCCATAACCAATTAACTCCATCAGCTAGGATTGCTGGTGCCAGACACTAGTATCATGGCCTTAGTAAGATTTTACAAAAAGGTCTCCAGACATTCCTTGTGAGGACATGGAACACTGCCATTACTGGGCACGATGCAAAATTGGGTGGCATTCCCATGTCATGTCTGAAGGTAGGGAGTAGATAAGTACAAACATGCTGAATGCCAAACCAATTTTCACTCTAGACCTTGCATAGTCATTCTGGAAGCAAGCCTTGCAGGCTGGGGAGCATACCACGAAGATTTATGGTCCCTCACATAGGAAAAAAGAAAGTATCTAGTTCTCTCAAGATCACACCTTGTGTTGTACATATTTCCAAAGTTGGAGTTCACATCCTTTTAGTTCACTTCAGTAGCTCTATCAGTGGTATGCCTGGGGGTGGAGAGGAAAATAGGAGCGGCCTAGCAGGTTTTCCAGGTGAAAGAGGAATGATTTTGTGACTCTGAGTGAGTTGTTTATTGTATGATTGCTTGCTAGCCGTGTGCCTGCTTGATTGAAATTTATAGTGTGGTCTGTTTGGGGGACTGTGTCCTGAGCCTACTGGCCTGCTAGGCAAGGCTGAGAGCTCCCTACTGAGGCACTAGTCTGCCATCCTATGATGCCTAATCCCTTTAAGATGCTTTGACAAGGGGACAGGGCTAACTCAGAGAACAGGGGTTTAAAAAAACCAGTTCCTAAGCAACCCCTCTTCAAAGAACAAACAAAACTCAGCAAGTGTAAAAATAATGGAGACAGAAATCTAGCAGCAGAGTGGGACTGAATGCGGCATGTACAATTACCTGCCCTGTGTGCAGATGGTGTAGGTGTGCATTCAGTGCAAGCAGCTTATGGGCCTCAGAGACCTCACACTGAGGATACCCCTCTAGAGGAAAGGATCTCAATTATTAGGAAGAGACAGGTAATAGTAATGGGGGATTCAATTATTAGAAATATAAATAGTTGTTTGTGATAACTGGGATAACTGCATGGTGAAACAGTTTCAGATCTCTCAAGACATCTAAATAGATGCATGAGCAGCGCTGGAGAGGAGCCAGCGGTCTTCCTTCTGGCCAGGTTACTATAGTTTGCCCCTTCCAGGGTAACAAAGGTCCACTGGACAAACAGTCTCAGGCAGTTTTCTGATCAACCGCGACTGTGCCACTTCCTCAGCAGCTGGTAGGGAAACTCAGGCCTGCCCACTACTCCAGGCTCCAGCCCAGGGACCCTATGTCTAGTAACCAGTTACTTGGTTAATACAAAAACCTTAGCTTTGTTAAGTCCCTTAACTCTGTACTTGCTGCTCTTTGGAAAGTAGAATGGTTCTGTGATCTGCAACGTGAGGAGGTCAGACTAGATGATCTCGATGGTCCCTTCTGGCCTCAAAATCTATGGGTCTGTGTACTAAGGTACAACCTACTTGGCCTTGAAATTCAGTGTATTAATTGCTTTTATGTATTGTTTGCAATGGGTTTAATTCTGATAAATGGCAGAATCTCTGCTACATGCTGCCCCCACAGCAGGTGTACAGTCTGTATTCTAACCTTGTTTGGTCTTCACTCATCCTTGCACACTCAATCCTGCCATGTGGGAGAGTATGAGAAAAGCGAGCCTTAGGGACCTGAAGTCTGCTTGATCCTCAGACCTAAGCAAGATTTTAGATCTGTTCAGTGCAGATTTAGCCACTACTCTCAGACATGAGGCAGCTGTGAGAGAAAGTGTACTGGGACTTGGGTTGTTATGGGGTGATTTTTTTTTGCTGGAGAAGGGAAATGAGTCAATGTCTTTTCAGCCCGCTTCCAGTTATTTTATCTGTTTCTCTGACTGGTGTTGCCTCTAGCTACTTCATCCCTGCTGTTCCACCCAAGTAATAATTTAGCATGGAGTAGCAGCGCTCATCTTGCTGAAAAGTGACAGTTTGTGGCACTGAAAGCATGGCTGCCTAATGTAAGAGATTTTTATTAATTATGTAGCTAGACTGAGGCCTTCACTTTCTCCTGGGCTGTTAATCCAGAAATGTTAACAGGCACAAAAATTACAAGTGAGCAAGGATCTGTCAAAGCTCTTGCCCACACACCCTGCCAGTGCATTTCAACCCAGATGTAGTGAGACCACTATGAATATGTAGATACACACACATCCAGTTTTCTTTTAATCTGTAGCAGGAGGGCAAGCAAGGATCTAGGCAGATGCTATACAGTGAAATAAACAAAATAGCTTAAGGGAAAACATCATTTTCCTTATTTTAATATCCTTACTGAGTGTTAGAAGAAAATGGCAACCATCTCTACCAGGGCCTGACCTTGTGAGATGCTCAGCACATTTTTAGATGAAACCTAGTGCTTAGTCTGAGATTACTGAGCATCCTTGACTCTCATTAAAACCAATGAATGGGAAGATATTTAGCATATTGCAGCACTGAGCATCTGGTAAATCATCAGGAAGTTGGGCTGAAATCGCTTCTCGGCCTGGTGGCTGAGGGGTGAAAACATTATCTAATGTTCTTCTAAACAGTGGGAATGAGGATTAGGACACTGTGATGGGGCGCCACTCCCCACATTGGTGACTCCTGAGGATATCTCAGTTCTAGAGTTTAGCCACTTCTCCAATGGTGACAGCAGTCAACTGTCCAGCCACTTTCCCAGTGGCTACAGCACCTTTCTCACCCTCACTTCAGGGCCTCAGCCTGCCAGTCCTAGCAAGCAGCCAGCCAAGAGCTCCCTCTCCCTCCCCTGTTCCTGACGAGCACTGCTGTGTCTAGGGTGCTAACTTTCCTCCACCAGCAAGGCAGCCAGGCTGCTCTCCTTGAGCTCCAGGGAGTAACTGACCTGGCTCTGCCCTGCAGCTCTTTTTATATGGGCCCGAATGGCCACTCCTTGCAGCCTCTCTCTAACTGGCTGCTTCCTGTGCAGCTTCCCTAGGGCTCTATTAACCATTTCCCTGCCAGTGTGAGGCAGACACCCTATCTCAGACACCTAGACAATCTAGGATGGAAGCTTAATACAGGGGCGGCTCCAGGCACCAGAACACCAAGCAAGTGCTTGGGATGGCAAGCCGCAGGGGGCGCTCTGCCAGTCGCCGCAAGGGCGGCAGGCAGGCTGCCTTCTGCGGCATGCCTGCAGAGGGTCCGCTGGTCCCGCAGCTTCGGCGGACCTCCCGCAGGCTGCCGCCAAATTCGTGGGACCAAGGACTTCCCACAGGCAAGTTGCTGAAGGCAGCCTGCCTGCTGTGTTTGGGGCGGCAAAATGCCTAAAGTCACCCCTGTTAATACATCTTCTCACTTATAATTTCAGTCCAGTCTTCTCATTACAGTCCTAGCTCTGATGTCCTAAGCCCTTTCAAACCACTAGTGTCAATAGGAATTAAGGGCATTCAACACTGGCAGGATTAGGTCCTTGAGAAGAAAAGATACTATGCATATTAATAAATTCATGGAGATACAGTTTTAGAATTTTGAGGAGAAAACACACAATGCTGGACATATGCAAAGTTTTATTATGAGTTTGAGTTTTCCTAGAAATAAATTAAAAAACAAACATCTAGTAACCATTATGAAAATGAATGATCTTATGCAAAAATGTATGCTGGAAGGTTGAAAACCAAAAAGCAACTTTTTTTTCTTTTTTATGATTATGAGACTTAAAATCAAGCACTGGCTTTATATAACATAGCCTGTTCTCATGGAAAAGATATATTTATATACAATACAAACCAAAAAGGCACTAGAGCTGAAAATATAGCCATATAAATAAAGTAGCAATGTAAATTCAGATTTGCGATTTGGACAATTTAATTGGAAAGATCCATGATGGGTGAGATTTTCAAAGGCACAAAAGGCAGTTAGGTATCCTATAAAAATCAGTGTGAGTTGGGTACCTAACTCATTTGTATCCTTGAAAGCCTCCCTCATTATTAGGTGGTCAGAGGTCAAAGCATTTGTATATTACTATTTGGTGAGCTATTAAACCATTTAAGTAATGGTTCACCAAACAAACCAGTTATAGGTTATGTGTTTAAATAATTAACACAGCAAATATTTGAATTCTTTAGTGTAAGGTTTTGCAATCCTGCTTACAAAATGTCAACATTGTAACAATGGAAACAATTGTTCTTGATAACACTGAAGGGCTGAGTACCTTACTGTGCAAGTAATAACAATGAAATCTATGGGACTCTTCATGGAGTAAGATATTACAGTATTCTGGTCCTTAGCTTTTCAATTGTTCTCTCAAATGTAACATTTTTCCCTTTATTCAGTTCAAACTATGTCCTTGTAAGAAAGTAATTTCTTTATTATCTGGGAAAGTGTTTAAGAGTTAATAAGACAGCAAAATAATATATGTATGTGTATAATCTGATGTAGAATTTAAACAAAAATCACTGCTGACATACCAGATTTGTATCTGTTAGTGACTTTAACATTATACGATTTCTTTTCCTTATACTTGGATGCTGTGGCTCCATATACCAATGGAGTACTGCTCCATTTATATTTTTTCAGTTCACAATTTCCTGAAACAGCAAAAATTGTGACCATTTTACAATAGTTATTTAATTTGCATATAAAAATAAACAAGTAACATTGTTCGAACAGTTTCTGTGTCTATAACTAATATAGTGCATAGAAGGTCAAAACCAATCAGGCCATAACAGATTTCATTAAGGAAAAGGTCCATTGGTCATACAGCGATAGCACAGCTACAATACGATCCTGATAGCGGCTACAAGTGCAAAAGACAGGAATGTTTTACGGAGTATGAAACAACATTTTTCCTGCACACACATAAACTTTTTCTTTTATAATTGTGGTTGGTTTATGTTTCAAGTCCTATTACCCATCCACATTTGCTTATCTACCTACATTTTTAAAGATATCAAATAACCAATTAACTGTAAGAAACCTTGAGTTATCATTTTGTAAGGGCCACAGGTTTGACTGGGGGAAAGAAAAAATTTTGAGTCAAATATTATTATTTACTGAAGCTATTTAACAGACATAACTTTTTCTGCCTGCACATGCTGGTCATAGACTCACATACATATAGGGCTAGAAGGGACTTTGAGAGGTCATCTTGTCCAACCTATCTGCCCCCCTATCCCCCTGGCAGGAACAAGTATATCTAGACCAACCCTGACAGATATTTGGCAACTTTTTCTTACAACTTCTAAAGACAGGGACTCCACCACCACCTCCTTGGAAGTACTGGAGTACTTAACTATTCTTATAGTTAGAAAATTTTTCCCTAATATCTAACCTAAATCTCCCTTGCCGTACATTAAACCTTTTACTTCTTGTGCTATTTTCAGTGGACATGGAGAGCAGTTGATCACTGTCCTTTTTACAACACTCCTTAATATATTTGAAGACTGTTTTAAGTTTCCTCTTCAATCTTCTTTTCTCAAGACTAAACATGTCCAGTTCTTTTAACATTTCCTCACAAGTCAGGTTTTCTAAGCCTTTTCTCATTTTTATTGCTCTCCTCTGGGCATTCTCCAATTTGTCCACTTTCATAAAGTGTGGGGCCCAGAATTGGACAGAAGACTCCAGCTGAGGTCTCACCAGTGCCAAGTAGAATGGGACTGTTAACTCTCATGTTTCACATACTCTCCAGAATGATGATACCCTTCTTTGCAACTGCATCATATTGTTGGCTTATGTTCAGTTCACTATAACTCCCAGATCCTTTTTTAACAGGACTATTTCCTCGCCAGCCATTCCCCATTTTGTATTTGTACAATTAATTTTTTCTTTCCTAAGTGTAGTACTGGTCACTTGTCTTTATTTTATCTTGTTGATTTCAGATCAGTTCTCCAAGATCTGTTTGAATTCTAATCCTGTTGTCCAAACTGCTCACAACCCCTTCCAACTTAGTGTCTAGTCCATTAACAATGTAATTCATGAAAATGTTGAATAGTACCAGACCCTGGACAGACCCCTCAAGGACCTCACTAGATATGTCCTCCTAGTTTGACAATGAGCAATTGACAACTACCCTTGAGTATAGTCTTTCAACCAGTTATACACTCGTCGCATAGTAGTTTCATCTACATCCCTAGTCTGCTTATGGGAATAACATGTGGGACTGTGTCAAAAGCCTTACTAAAATCAGGATACATTGCATCCACTGCTTCTCCTTTTCCATTAGGTCAGTAACCCAGTGAAAGATGGAAATTAGGTTGATTTGACATGTTTTGTTCATGTGTTGCAGAAACTCTGTCACGTGAATACCATACTTAACTGAATTAGGGGGTGAACTAACTAGATGCTGAGTGCCCTCAACTCCCCTTGAGTGCTTCTCCAATCCTGTCCTGTGAGGTGGTGAGCACTTTCAGTGTGCATCACAGGAGGAATTTGGATACTATGCAATAGGTAGTATGAAAGCCTAGCTAGCTAGAGATGCTCAGTATCTCACTGGATTTGGCTCTTTATGCTGGAAACTCCTTTGCAGGTAAGTTTCAGAGCATTAGTCTTAGTAACTTAGACATTGGCCCAGATATAAAATCCTTATGATTGCTTTGTTGTTTTTCCTTTTGAGACTCATCCTTTTCCGGTTGCAGAAATAACAGACTATTCCCACTGAAATCATTGCTCAGGGGAATTTACACAGTGGCTGAATTTGGCCCAGGTGTAACATTTTTCTTGGTATTTAGAATGCATGCTGCTTACCAGGAATGGCAGGATATTGTAGTGCAAATCTCTGAGGGAAGCTGTTCTTTTATCGTTCTCTTTGTACGTCTGTTTCTCTGAAAAAGGAGGTTTGTCACAATTTTTCTTTAACTGGCAGAAGGGCTTGTTCCCTCCTATGGTGAATTCATTGGCAAAACTCTCAGGGTATGTCTATACTGTGATAAAAAACCTGTAGGACCAAGTCTCAGGGCCCGAGTCAGCTGACTTGGGCTCGGGCAGCGGGGCTATAAAATTGCAGCATAATTGTTTGGGCTCAAGCTGGAGCCCTGGGCTCTGAGATCCTCCCCTTGTGGGGTTTCAGTGCCCGGGCTCCAGCCCAAGCCTTAACATCTACACTGCAATTTCATAAGACCCGCAGTCTGAGCCCTGTGAGCCTGAGTCAGCAGACCCAGGCCTGGTGCTGCCATGCCTGTTGTCTCTTATTGCTCTGTAGATCTACCCAGGTCCACTGAAAGCCTCCTGTACATTTTTTTTAAGAGTATTTTGTTTGTATTGAAAGAAAAATCTCATTTCACTTAGGAAGGTTTGGGTGAATTGCTTAGTAAATATATACTGTTGGTTACACTTAGAACAGGTTAATTCAAAGCAGCTTGAAAGCATTTCCTTTCAGGAATGAACAAAAGGGGGCATGGGTGCTGTACAAGACATTAGTATTTGGCTCTTTCAGTTACTCCAACACAATGCTAACCAAAGCATGCATTAACCAGGGGAAGAAAGCTTTAAACATCAATACATTTTCCAGTGCTTGTAATACCTCTCCTGAACACATAAGTACCTGGGTAACCTTCCTCGTGTGAATATTGCCATTGAACTCAATGGAACTGCTTAATTTTATGCACATGCTTAAGTATTTGCAGGATCAGGACATGAGTCTAGGAAAGGTTTCTGAGGCATAAAATGAGTGATGTGCCCTATATGAGCAGTTGATGATTATTCTTGCCATCTATTAAAACAAATTAGAGTGGCCCACGAGGCACAAGAAGGAACATAGTACAGCTTAAAATTAGTAAAAAAGTTATGCAACGGATCCTAGTTTTTAGTTCAAAGCTGAAGTGTGTAGAAAGATGTTTTACAACAGATGGATTTTATATAATCAATGTATCAAAATTCTGATTAGTCAAGTAGCATTAAAATTAAGTGTTTCCTCCATTTTCTGTTTATTAGCATTATAGATGTTAATTTCAAACAGTAACACAGTGTGACATGCGGACACTGACTAGAGAAATAACTGATATTTATGAAAAAATGGACCAGTATATCAAATTAAATAAAATATATGAGCCTGGGAATATTATTCTGGAATACTTGTCAATGGCATGGGTGTCGATGCGCATGCTGACGTATCTCTGGCTTTTCCTCCTGCTTGAACTCCTTTCAGAACCAAGTGTCAGCTGCATCATCATTCTGTCTGGTTTATCTCCATTCTCAGACACATAGTGTCCCAGTTCATTCACATCTCCATCGCTGTAGCTGCCGTCCATCATCATGGGCCGGGGCTGAGGTAGTCCGCAAGTACAAGGAAGCTGTGAATAAGGTTGAGTGTAGTTATATGAGATAGGTATTTGGAGCTATCTGGACCTGATGCTCCTCCTCTTCCTTACATAGACAGAAGGAGCAAATCCTGGTGGAAACCAGGCTGCTGGGGGACAGAGGAAGAGAGAGCAGTAGCAACAGCTCCCTCTGTAGCATGCCGTCATGGGGACCTTTTCTCTCCTTGGTGCAGATGCTTCAAGGAGTGTGAACAAGGGAATCATGCTGTCAGGGGTGAGGGAAAGCTAAAGGAGTACTGCTGGGGGCCAGCTCCCTGCAGGGGTGTCCCTGGATCCAACTGGATGGAGCCCATTTTACTTTTGTAGCCGCTAATCACCGGGCTTCATGTTGTATAATTTGTAGTATTTACCATCTTTCATACTTTTATATGACAACAAAGGATGGGATTTTATTTGTCAGGTTACTATAAAAATTGTGAAGGCTTGTCCATGCTGGAAGAGCGTGGTAAGTTCTAGGACCCTACATAGGAAGATAGGCTCTTCTGCTGAATCAGCCATAAATCATGTTTTACAACTAGGGCTGTGCACGAACCGCAATTTCTGTTTCTCAGGAAATTCTGCTATTTTGAAATTTGCTTTCATTCTGAATTTCCCACAAAACAAACTTTTTGTGTCATTTCACCTATTCCTTTTTAAAATGTTATACTTTATTATAATATAAGTTTCTACAAGACAAGTTGTTGCAAAACAAAAAATGGAGACACTTCGTTCTGATAGGATTGAAGCCTTATTGAAATACTTCAGTTAGTTTTTTTCTAAGCAAAATTTTTTTGAAATCAACATGTTGCCACAGAATTTTTCATTTTGATGAATCGGCATTTTCCAGCAGAACAATGTTTCACTGGAATATTTTCAACCAGCTCTAGTTAGAACCCTGTGTAAAGATACAGAGATTCCCAGCAAGAGAAAGCGAAGTTGATAGGTCCTGTTAGCTCCACTCCAGGTTATAAAGAGGGCTGGAGTCTCTCCTTGAAGCAGAGGGAACTATGGGGAAGGAGAGAAGGAACTTGCAGGAAGAAAACCTTAGGAAAAGCAAAGCTCAAGAGGAAAGCACAGGTGCAGGATTTTGTTGTTGTTAAACATAACAGCAAAGGCAAAGGGATAAATTTGAATCACCACAGTCTAGACTGTTTCTGGAGAAGAGTGGGAACTCCACTTCTTTACAATTACAAATATTTCTGAGAGGATGCCCATTTTTAAAGGCACATTGTAAACAGAGCCTAAGATGTGTTTGAATCTTCCTCGTTATCTGAACACCCACTCCATCACAATACTATTTCCATCTGGTGCTATTTGCAAGTTAGTCTCTTAACTACAAAGAGAGAGAATTTAAAAGAAAAGATACGAAAAAGTCACATTACAGTATGAATAGGGATTTTGTCCAGTTGACTTTACATGCTGAAGAAACTCCAGATGACATTAGCTAATCTTTAAACTGTCTAACAAGGAATACTGTACTGATACTTTTTGTATATGCTCTATTCTTCCAAGGAAGCTTAGATTTTTCACATTGTGGCTGCAGACTTTTGAAGCACAATCAGCCCATTCAAACACTTATTTCAATTACATACAGCAGCACTGGACATAGTAAACTCACTTTGTCTCGCAGTTTCCTCTCCTTCCGCTCTTGCACGGTTGTCAGGTAGTTCACTGCCGCATATTCCAACACTGAGAGAAAGACGAACACAAAACTGACCCAGAGGTAAATGTCCACAGCTTTGATGTAGGAAACGCGAGGCATGGAGGCGTTTACACCAGTAATGATTGTAGACATGGTCAGTACCGTAGTTATCCCTGGGAACAGACCATCATCCATTAGACATAAACAGTGAAGACAATTCAAACTGTGTTCTTTTCAGCAAACGAGGCCCTATTTCTGAAGTTCTGATTTCTCCTTAAAATGTCTGTTTTCAGTTTCAGACGTGGCTTAGTGGGATCCAGAAATCCCTGATTTCTAACCCTGATTCTCATACTAAGGGGTTGTCTTCAGTACAAAGTTAACTTTGCATTCTTACTCGAGTGATGTTCCTAACCCGAACTTCCATCCACACAAAAACCTCTCGTCCAGATGTTGGGGTGCTTTACATGGGAGGCAGTTAATGGGAATAAAGGCTAACACTCGACTGCTGCCAACACTTAAGCTTCTAACATGGGCACTCTGCAGTGTGGATGCAGACTAAGCAACTCGGGCACTGTTAATTTTCCAGTGCCTTTCCACAATTCCCCCTAGCCTGGGTTTTTGCGCCATCTGCCTACTCCCTGCATCTGCATTGGGAATCACCTACCAGCTCGTATACATTGGTATACATTTGAACCTCATATTGCACATGGCTTGCTATACCTGCAGCATTTCTATTGTGCTTCTACAGCATGTGAACAGAAGAGCTGGTGCCAGGGAGATCATATTCCCACCATCCTGCCAGCTGACCAGAGACTGACACCAGGGTTTTGGTGGATCTCTGGTGTGAGGACAACAAAAGCCATGATTTTGGGGGCAGGACACAAAATCTACAGTTCTGTGATGTCATCTCCAAAAGGCTAGCTGAGGAAAGGATCTACCAAAAAGGACCTCCGTATCAAGAGAAAATTAAATCCCTCAAGAACGAGTAGCAGAAGACCAAATATCGTAGTACTCAGCTCAGCAGCTCCCCAAGAATGTGCCAGAAGTGAGCTCCCTTGGAGGCAGAGAAGTTAAGGGACAGAGTCTGATAGCTTTATTCAGGTTGAGTAGAACATTATTCTGTGAGAAATCCCACTGATTCTAGCAGAATGTCTCATGGATGAAGGTACTACTCAACATGCCAGAGCATAAGAATCTGGCTGTAATTAAATTGCCTCCTGCTATTGTTTGCCATTTGTAAAATAGGGATAATTCTATATACCTCCCTCACAGGCAGGGCTGTTAGCAGGATTAATTACTTAATGTTAGTAAACCGCTTTGAAAATGAAAAGCTCTACATAAGCACTATGTGTTTACTTTCTATTGCTGTAACTCTTAACTAGATTTCTAAGCTTTTGATATCACTGCCTTGATATAAATGTCAACCATTTTGTAATAAAGACATGAATACATATGTTCCATTCATATCTGTTCTATGTCTGTACATATTCTCTCCATTAAGCAGGTTAATTTGCAATAAATATGGCCCTGATCTTGGTTCAAGTTGAAATCAGTGGGAGTGGGATTGGACTCAAAGTTTGTGAAAAATGCTAATAATGATTAATTAAGGATAAGGTATTTAGAACATAAATTTTAAAGGAAGGGATGTGTCTAAGATCCCAATCTTATAAAGTAAGCCTAGGGGTCTGCCTGCATATAGTTCATTATAGAACTGAGAGCTAAATCCCACAGATTTCTTTGAAAATATCACCTAATATTTTAATTCCAACGATAGTTAATTTTATTGTAAAGAAAAAGGTTGTAAGATTGAACAGAGAGTTGCTGATGCTGGTTTTCACCTCTTTTTCTGCTAGAATTTGTAAAGTGATTTGAGACCAATGGATGGAAAATACTCTGTACTTGCCATGTATTATAATTAGGGCTGTCGATTAATCACAGTAAACTAAAAAAATTAATCACGATTAATTGCACTTTTAAACAATAATATACCAATTGAAATTTATTAAATATTTTAGGATTTTTTTCTACATTTTCAAATATATCAATTTCAGTTACAACACAGAATACAAAGTGTACAGTGCTCAGTTTGTATTATTTTTTATTACAAATATTTGCACTGTAAAAATGATAAAGAAATAGTATTTTTCAATTCACCTCATACAAGTACTGTAGTGCAATCTCTTTATCATGAAAATGCAACTTACAAATGTAGGGGTTTTTTTGTTACATAAGTGCACTCAAAAACAGAACAATGTAAAACTTTAGAGTCTACAAGTCCACTCAGACCTATTTCTTGTTCAGCCAATCACTAAGAGAAACAAGTTTGTTTACATTTTTGGTGGATAATGCTGCCCACTTCTTAATTATAACGTCACCTGAAAGGGAGAACAGGTGTTCACATGGCACTGTTGTAACTGACTGTGACGTTCCCTTGGTGTTATCTGGATCGGTGATTGGCTAGGTCACTCCAATCCTTGACTGTGGGAGCCAGCCTTACCCTGATCTGCTGTGAGAACCCCCACTCCTGGGCTGTTCACGCACAGCCTCTGGCATGTAAGCTGCTGGATTGCGCACAGGACTGGCGCTAGTATTTTTAGCGCCCTAGGCGCACGGCCATTTTGCTGCCCTGCGCGCTGGTCCCGTGGCTCCGGTGGACCTCCCGCAGGCACGACTGCGGCAGCTCCACCGAAGCTGCGGGAGCAGTGGACTGTCCGCAGAAATGCCTGCGGCAGCTCCGCTGGAGCCGCGGGACCAGGGGACCCTCCGCAGGCACAACTGCAGCAGGTCAACTGGAGCCGCCTATCCCGCCCCCCCCGGCAAAATGCTACCCCCCAATAATCCTGGTGCCCTAGGCAATTGCCTAGGCCACCTAAATGGAAGCACCAGCCCTGATTGCACAACTGAATGACACTAGCCAATATCTCCGGTCCCAGACCCAACCCTAGGAACCGCCATCTTGCAGTGTCCAGTTATGCCCACTGGACGCTGCAAGGTTATATGAGTTCATCAATTTAACAAAGAAATTGGTATGTACCAGGCTTGTTATCCCAAGGGGAGCCTCTGATACTCTTCAAACCAAATACACTGCTTCAGGTAGAATAAACAAACATGTATTAACTACAAAAGATAGATTTTAAGTGATTGTAAGTCAAATCATAACAAATTGGATTTGGTCAAATGAAATGAAAGCAAAACATATTCTAAGCTGATCTTAACACTTTCAATGTCCTTTGCAAATGTAGATGCTTCTCACCACAGGCTGGGTGGCTGCTCTTCAGCCAGGTTCTCCCCTTTGATCAGCAGTTCAGTCACATCTGTAGATGTAGGTGGAAGAGAGAGGAAGAGCATGAGAAATGTCTCTTCCTTTTATCATTTCCTTTCTTCCCTGTTGGCTTCCCCCACCCTTCAGAGTCAAGTGAGCATTACCTCATCGCAGTTCCAAACTGATCAAAGGAAGGGGGGTGACTCCGTAGAGAGTCCAACAGATTCTTTTGTTGCTGCCTAGGCCAGTGTCTTTTGTTCCTGTGAGGCTGGGCTGGGTTTGTCCCATACATGCCCTGATGAACTGCCCCTCTGTTTTTGGAGAGTTTTGTCTGGGCTTGTTTTAAGCCATGAGGACACATTTTCAGCCTCATAACTATATACATGAAATTACAACCTATAGCATTGCTATAACAACAATGCTCAGTGCATCATGAGCCTTCCAAAGACATTCGACATAACAAACTTTGCCCTGGATACCACACAATCATATTATGAGGATGAACATGTGTGTGCCGGGGTGTTCCCCTGAGAGACAGAGTGTCACACTAATGTCACAAGGTAGACATGTCAGATGCGCTAAAGATTCATATGCCTCTTCATGCTTCAGCCATCATTCCAGAGGACATGTTTCCATGCTGATAACGCTTGTTAAAAAAATAATGCGTTAATTAAATTTGTGCCTGAACTCCTTGGAGGAGAATTGTATGTCTCCTGCTCTGTTTTACCCTCATTCTGCCATAGATTTCATGTTATAGCAGTCTCAGATGATGATCCAGAACATGTTCATTTTAAGAACACTTTCACTGCAAATTTGACAAAATGCAAACAAGATACCAAAGTGAAATTTCTACAGATAGCTACAGCACAGGGCCAAGATTTAAGAATCTGAAGTGTCTTCCAAAATCAGAGGGATGAGATGTGGAGCACGCTTTCAGAAATCTTAAAAGAGCAACACTCTGGTGCAGAAACTACAGAACCCAAACCACCAAAGAAGAAAAACAACCTTCTGCTGGTGGCATCTGACTCAGATGATGAAAATGAACATGCATTGGTCTGCACTACTTTGGATTGTTATCGAGCAGAACTTAGATTTCCAAAAAGCCTTTGACAAGGTCCCTCACCAAAGGCTCTTATGTAAATTAAGATGTCATGGGATAAAAGGGAAGATCCTTTCATGGATTGAGAACTGGTTAAAAGACAGGGAACAAAGGGTAGGAATTAATGGTAAATTCTCAGAATGGAGAGGGGTAACTAGTGGTGTTCCCCCAGGGTCAGTCCTAGGACCAATCCTATTCAATTTATTCATAAATGATCTGGAGAAAGGGGTAAACAGTGAGGTGGCAAAGTTTGCAGATGATACTAAACTACTCAAGATAGTTAAGACCAAAGCAGATTGTGAAGAACTTCAAAAAGATCTCCCAAAACTAAGTGATTGGGCAACAAAATAGCAAATGAAATTTAATGTGGATAAATGTAAAGTAATGCACATTGGAAAAAATAATGCCAACTATACATACAATATGATGGGGGCTAATTTAGCTACAACGAATCAGGAAAAAGATCTTGGCATCATTGTGGATAGTTCTCTGAAGATGTCTACACAGTGCGCAGAGGTGGTCAAAAAAGCAAACAGGATGTTAGGAATCATTAAAAAGGGGATAGAGAATAAGACTGAGAATATATTATTGCCTTTATATAAATCCATGGTACTCCCACATCTCGAATACTGTGTACAGATGTGGTCTCCTCACCTCAAAAAAGATATTCTAGCACTAGAAAAGGTTCAGAAAAGGGCAACTAAAATGATTAGCGGTTTGGAGAGGGTCCCATACGAGGAAAGATTAAAGAGGCTAGGCCTCTTCAGCTTGGAAAAGAGGAGATTAAGGGGGGATATAATAGAGGTATATAAAATCATGAGTGATGTAGAGAAAGTGGATAAGGAAAAGTTATTTACTTATTCCCATAATACAGGAAGTAGGGGTCACCAAATGAAATTAATAGGTAGCAGGTTAAAAACAAATAAAAGGAAGTTCTTCTTCACACAGCGCACAGTCAACTTGTGGAACTCCTTACCTGAGGAGGTTGTGAAGGCTGGGACTATAACAATGTTTAAAAGGGAACTGGATAAATTCATGGTCGCTAAGTCCATAAATGGCTATTAGCCAGGAAAGGTAAAGAATGGTGTCCCTAGCCTCTGTTTGTCAGAGGATGGAGCTGGATGGCAGGAGAGAGATCACTTGATCATTGCCTGTTAGCTTCACTCCCTCTGGGGCACCCGGCATTGGCCACTGTCAGTAGACAGATACTGGGCTAGATGGACCTTTGGTCTGACCCGGTACGGCTATTCTTATGTTCTTATGCAGAACCTGTCGTCAGCATGGACACATGTCCTCTGGAATGGTGGTTGAAGCATTAAGGAACATATGAATCTTTAGCGGATCTGGCATGTAAATATCTTGCGATGCTGGCAACAAAAGTGCCATGCAAACAACTGTTTTCACTTTCAGGTGACATTGTAAACAAGAATCAGGCAGCATTATCTTCATAGAATCATAGAAGATTAGGGATGGAAGAGACCTCAGGAGGTCATCTAGTCCAACCCCTTGCTCAAAGCAGGACCAATACCAACTAAATCATCCCAGCCAGGGCTTTGTCAAGCCAGGTCTTAAAAACCTCTAAGGATGGAGATTCCACCACCTCCCTAGGTAACCCATTCCAGTGCTTCACCACCTTCCTAATGAAATAATGAAATACCCAACCTAGACTTCCTCCACTGCAACTTGAGACCATTGCTCCTTGTTCTGTCATCTGCCACCACTGAGAACAGCCAAGCTCCATCCTCTTTGGAATCCCCCTTCAGGTAATTGAAGGCTGCTGTCAAATCCCCCCTCACTCTTCTCTTTTGCAGACTAAATAACCCAGTTTCCTCAGCCTCTCCTCATAAGTCATGGGCCCCAGTTGCCTAATCATTTTCATTGCCCTCTGTTGGACTGTCTCCAATCTGTTCACATTGTTTTTGTAGTGGTGGGCCCAAAACTGGATGCAATAATCCAGATGTGGCCTCACTAGTGCCGAATAGAGGGGAATAATCACTTCCCTCGATCTGCTGGCAATGCTCCTACTAATGCTGCCCAATATGCCATTAGCCTTCTTGGCAACAAAGGCACACTGTTGACTCATATCCAGCTTCTCATGCACTGTAATCCCCAGGTCCTTTTCTGCAGAACTGCCACTTAGCCATTCGGTCCCCAGCCTGTAGCAGTGCATGGGATTCTTCCATCCTAAGTCCACCTTCCATCCTATTATCCACCTTATAGTCCATTCATTCAATTCATACTAGACAGTATCAAAAACTTTGCTAAAGTCAAGGTAAATTTAACTTCTGCAAATGTAAACAAACTTGTTTTTCTGAGCGATTGGCTGAACAAGAAGTAGGACTGATTGGACTTGTAAGCTCTAAAATTTTACATTGTTTTATTTTTGAATGCAGGGGTTTTTTTGTACATAATTCTACATTTGTAAGTTCCACTTTCATGATAAAGAGATTGCACTACAGTACTTGTATTAAGTGAATTGAAAAATACTATTTCTTTTGTTTTTACAGTGCAAATATTTGTAATAAAAATAAATATAAAGTGAGCACTGTAATCTTTGTATTCTATGTTGTAATTGAAATCAAGATATTTGAAAATGTAGAAAACATCCAGAATATTTAAATAAATGATATTCTAGTGTTAAACAGCACAATTAATCACAATTAATTTTTTTAATTGCTTGACCGCCCTAATTATAATTATATAATAACAGAATGAGAAAATGAATGCTGTGTTTTTTCTTCCCTATGTTTTTGGTGTGCATCTGTCATTTGTGATACTGACTAATACAGTTAAAGTGTTGTTAGGGTAATAAAGAAGAGATGAATGAGGTCAGCCTATCCTAACCTACATGTGTGTGAGCAAGTGCAGTAGATTAATTCAGTAGCTGAATTCTAAACTACGTGGCAATGTGGTCTGTCATACATTAGAGGCCGGAGATTGATGCTGATGAGATTGTCTCAATAAGTAGGTCTTTGCTAGTGTATGGTCACTCAGGTGTGCTGATTACAAGATTATTGTTACCTAAAGGGACCCTGGCAGGTACAGCTCTGCGATCAATCCAGAAAGACACCCAGGACAGCATGACCATCAAAGTGGCAGGGAAATAGGTTTGCAGCAAGAAGAAGAAGATGTGGCGGCGTAAAGTGAAGTTAATGTACAGGCGATTGTACCACCCTGTACCACAGAGAAAAGGAAAAAAGGAAACTAACACCAAAGGAAAACCATCCACAAATACAATATAGGATATTTTGAAATCATTTCAACATCCACAGTGGAACATACTATACTTTCTTATAAGAAAAATATTAGAAGTGACTACTACAGGTTCATCTCCATTTAAGAACAGAGTGGATCTTAAATCAAACCATTCATATTCTTGAAGTCTCATCACCTCACAGGACTGGACCTTTAGAGCAAACATCACACCTCTTCTTGAAAGCTCCCTGGGCAAGGAATTCCTGTTGCAGTCAGTTCTGATTGGAATAATGGGATTTCCATGCGGAGAGGGCTTATAGGATCAGGACCTTCATTGTATATATAATTCTAACAAATGCACCAGATAACTATGTGGATATAAATTTAAAATTGCCAATTAGCTTTGCATCTGCAAATCTTCCCACACTTCAGTCAAGGACATTCCCAATTACTGTGAGGTCCAGCTGTAATGCAACATGCTTCCATACAGGAATTATTATTCTTTATATAGCACACAAATGTATCATTACACAGCACTGCACAAAGGGAGAAGTGTGATTGTGGCAGGGTGTACCAGGCCCTGCGGTCCTACCACACCTTAGCCCAGGAAAGGGAGAAGAAGAGGTGAATCTTCACGGCTGCCTAGAGAGCTGCAGGGAGCAGCCAATCAGAGACCACAAGCCTTATATAAAAATGAGCTTCTGGACAGAGCAGTTCAGTTGCTGACTGGAGCCAGAGGACCAAAGAGGGTGCTCCTGGTTGGCTGCAGGAGCTGGAGGGCTGGACAGATCAGTGCTGTCTGGAGCCAGGCTCCAAGGATGGTGCTCCTGGCTAGGTGCAGGAATTGCAGTACCTGGACACAGCAGTTGCTGGCAGGGACCAGGGAGCAAAGAAGGTGCTCCTGGCTGGTAGCATGGACTCAAGAAAAACTTCAGCCCTGAGATAAGGATGAAGGTACTAGGGCTGTGGGGAAGTGGCCCAGGAAAATGCAGCAATTAATTAAGGGATCCAGCAGGTAACTGCTACTTACAGAGTCCCTGAGTCAGGACCTGGAGTACTGGGCGGGCCTGGATCCCCCACACCAGCCACTAGGGAAGTGGCTTATGAAGAATCTCCAGGGAGGAAGCCCTGGGGGCACTTCTCCATACCAGAGCAGGGACAATTTGAGAGAGAGAGCCCAGAAGGCGTGAGAGATAGTTTGAAGGCTAACCCAGGAGGGGCCATAACCAAGGTACTGCAATAGGCCTTGTTGGACTGTTAGACGTTTGAACCTAGGATGGGACTAGAGGCTGACACCAGCAGAGGGCACTGTGATAAGCTCTGTTGGACTGATTGAGGCTCAAGCCCTGATTGAGGGCTACAAAGACTGTACTGAGGGCACTGAGGTAGGCCCTACTGGATCACGTATCCTGGAAGGGGTCTGCTTTGTGTGTTTGTTTCACATGTAAGCAGAGTCAGGATGAGCTCTACCTTGACATCTGGTGGCAAATTGTGGCGAGTTATGGAAAAGAACTTCAGCGGCTGATCTTGTTTGCATAGGCATACCCACCCCACCTAGCATGAGTCCACAGCAGCCCAAATGGTCACTTTGGCTGCTGTGGGATCCCCAGTTTCTCTGTTATAGGGGCAGGAAGAATAAACTGTTACCCTGATTATGTGAATCAAGGACAATGAAACTGTTTTACGACAGAGGGACTTGCCATCAACTAAGTAGCACTTGCTAAACAAGGGACATGGGTTCCAAAACCCAGTGAATTGAGAGAGGCTGGGGGTAGGTATTTGTACCTGATGGTATGGGCCCCATTGGAGGGTCTGAAATGCCAATTGCACTTCCTTCTCTCTGTCTACTGTGGAATGTCAGAGCTAATTTTAATTCTATTAGGAGTCTAGTTACAGCCTGCTGAGCTGAATTCACTTTCGGCCAGTGGTGCACCAGCACTGAGGCTCCCCTACTACAAACTGAAGTCAGTAAAGAGCTAAAATTACTGAGTGCTGTGGGGGGGCCTGAAGATGTGTTGCTGAGCAGCTGGCAGAGCAGAGCAGTTTGCGGGATGGCTGGAGTGGCTCACGGAACGGCTGGTGGAGTGGAGCAGTTGGTGGAGTGGCTCGTGATGAAGGCTGCAGCAGAACCCCATGGAGAGGTGGGGCAGTCAGCTTTGGACCATGTAAGGTGCCCCTTAACACCGCTGTGTCCCCACCCCCAGGTTGGGAGGTAAAACTCTGCAGATAAACTTTTGAACTCTGAGGCTGCACTGACCAGGGACAGAGACTTTTGGGTTGTTGGACTTATGGGTGATTTTTGGATTGCTGGACTCAAGAGACTTTGGGGGTGTTGGACTTTTGGGACTTCGGGTGATTTTTTGGGTTGCTGGACTTAAGACCCTGAGGGGAAAAGGACATTTCCAGACTTACTTAGGGGATGGGTCTTTTGCTCATGGTTCATGTTATGAATCCTGTTTGTTGTGTTTCCCCAACATAATGCTGCATTGTTTCCCTCCTTTATTAAAAGGATTTTGCTAGACTCAGACTCCATGCTTGCGAGAGGGGAAGTATTGCCTCTTAGAGGCGCCTGGGGGATGGTATGTGATTGTCCCAGGTCACTGGGTGGGGGCTTGAGCCGGTTTTGCATTGTGTTATTGAAACGGTACCCCTAGATACTGAACCCGGCCCTGGTTGCTGCCAAATCAGACGGGCAGAAGGGTTACACACACATGGACTGTGTGAGACTTGGACGGATGGTTGAGTCACTGGAAACCTGCCAGAGAAGTTAACTGCCAGGTGCAGCTAGAGAGAGAGTGTAGGCATACACACACACACAATAATAGAAGCTCGTGTGAGGTGAGTGGGTCCCATCACAAGTGATACCAGAGTGGGTTCCTTTTGGCCCAACTCCTGAAAACAAGGGGTACTACAATGAAAGAGGTGATCTGCCTGGTAGTGGCAGAATAGCAGCAGCAGGTAGCCACTATGCCGCAGAAGCAGTGGACCCAGGCCCTACTGATGCAGCTGTTGGAGAACCAACAGAACACTCGGTTTGCAGCACAACATTGATGGCAAGAGGCCCACTCCAGAAAGCAGGAGTGGATACAGAAATGCTTGAGCTGCATCATACCCAGTTGGTTTACCAGGCTGGATGCCTGAAGCCCAGCCGTGGAGATGTTATGGGCATTTAAGAAGGGGCTTGCCCTGGAGTGAATTGAGGGAGGAAGGGTAAGGCTTAATTGCTTTGATTGTGGAGAGGTGGGCCACATAAAAAGGTTTTGCTGCAAGAGGAAAGGCAGGGACCCCAAGGATTAGCCAGATGAGAAGAGCATGTCTGATGGTGCAAATCCTATTGCTAGGGGCACCAGAGCTGACACCAGAAACAGTGAAGACTATCACAGCTCAGCAGATCCACTCCGTGAAGAGTGTAGGATACAGAAGGGAATCACTCAGGTCACTGAGGCAGAGCCTGCTGGTCTCCGATTGGCTGTTCCCTGCAGCCTCTTTAGACAGCCTGCAGAACTCACCTCTTCTGCTCCCTTTCCTGGGGCAGGGTGTGGTAGGACCATGGGCCTGGTACACCTTGTCACAGTGATGAACAAATAATTAAGTCCAAGTCCGCAATTCCGCATGAACTTTGCCTATGCTTCAGCCCTTGTAGGAAAGGGAATGCCTTGGACCATTTGCTAGTGAGTCCTATGTGGCCAATTCAAGGGCAATTTTTATGGGCCCCAGAGGAAGCCGCATACCAGTCCATCTCTTAAGGCAGAGGTAAAGTTGATCTCATCTGATTGGGGAGGGAGGGGAGAAAGCAAAAATCCATCATGATTTCACAACTTTAGCAAAATTCACTTACCTGTACTGCTGTAAAAGGCAAGCTTTGTGGTGGTGTGAAACTCCTGTATAAGGAACTGGGATAGCGATATCCTCTCATCTGTTTTTAGGGAATCATTCCCATTCTTCCAGTACAGCATTAGATCATCTTCAGTGTAGGCATCTAGGAAAATAGGAGTAAATCTTTGGTGGAGTGCAATTATACCAAATAGTATCGACTCTACAGTTCAGAATGTGTCAATAAGACTGCAAAGGTAAGTATAAAAGCTTTGGTGGAAACAGCAAATTTTCTGCCAGTTTGGTCCAGTATTAGTGATGGTCATGGATGATTGTGCATGTGATTATGGTTAGGGCTACAATTTAGTCTTGAGTATTTTTAGTAAAAAGCATGGAGAGGTCATGGGCAATAAACAAAAATTCATGGCTGGTGACCTGTCCATGACTTATTCCAGGGATTGGCAACCTGCGGCACGCATGCCAAAGATGGCATGTGAGCTGATTTTTAATGGCAGCTGCTACCTGCCACCTGATGGGGTCCCAGCCCCACTCAGTCCCCCGCTCGCCGCTCTCTCCTGCGGGGGCAGGAGGCAGAAGTTTGGTCCTGCTGGCAGCCAAGATCCCTCCTCCCCCGCTTTTTCCCCCAGCGCGCTGCCTTCCTGCGCCTCCTCCTCTTCTTCCTGTGCTGATCAGCTGACCACCCTTGCGAGGGGGAGTGGAGCCACAGCGTGCTTTCTGCTCCAGGGAGGAGGCAGAGAAAAGGTGGGGACGGACGGGGCCCTGGGGAAAGGGGTGGAATCGGGCATATTCCCTCCACAAGCCGAGCACCCCATCCCTCTGCCCTACCCCTGAACCCCCTCAAAGCCCTCTGCCCTGACCCCTGAACCCCCCCAACACACAGCCCTCTGCCCCGAGCCCTGCACCCCCCCCACACCCAGCCCTCTGCCCTGACCCCTGCACTCCCCCCACAAACCCAACCCTCTGCCCTGACTGCTGCATCTCCCCCCACACACAGCCCTCTGCCCCGACCCCTGCACCCCCTCCACACACCCAACCCTCTCCCTGACCCCTGCACTCCCCACAACCCCAGCCCTGACTTCTGCACCCCCCACATACCCAGCTATCCCACACCCTGACTCCTGCACCTCCTCACACACCTCCAACTGCCGTTCTGACTCCTGCAACCCCACACATACCCAGCCCCCCCACCCTCCATGCCCTGACTCTTGCACCCCCCCACATCCTCACCCCCACCCTGAGCACCAAACGGGAGCTCCTGCACTCCCCTCCGCACATTCCCACCTCCAGCCCTGGTCTGGGGTCCCGGGCACCAGCCCCACTCAGCCCGCTGCCAGTCTGGGGTCCTGGCTGCCAGCCCCTTGCCAGCTGGGGTCCTACAGGCCTCGCTCAGCCTGCTGCCAAACTAGGTGAACGGAACCCCAGGCCGGCAGTGGGCTGAGTGGGCCAGCAACATAAGATCAGCATTTTAATTAAATTTTAAATTAAGCTTCTTAAAGATTTTGAAAACCTTGTTTACTTTACGTACAACAATAGTTTAGTTATATAATATAGACTTATAGAGAGAGATCTTCTAAAAAACTTTAAAATGTATTACTGGCACGTGAAACCTTAAGTTAAAGTGAATAAGTGAAGACTCAGCACACCACTTCTGAGAGGTTGCTAACCCCTGACTTATACTATAAATACTCCTGACTGAATCTTGGGGAGTGTTACTGGGGGGGGGGGAGAAATCTGGGAAGAGGGGTAGCTGGGGTCCACTGCTGTGACTGGGGGTGTCCTGGGGGGGTTACTGCTGGGGAGGTGGGGCCAGCAGCACCAGCTGCTGGGGGTCACTGGAGCAGCAGCTGCTCCATTCACCCAGGGACTGATGCTCAGGCAGTCCCTGGGGCCAGCCGCACCAGCTGCTGCTCAGGTGGTCCCTGAGGCCAGCTGCCCAGGACTGCTGGAGCAGCAACCACTGTTCCAGCAGTGGTTGGTGTGGCTGGCTGCTGGGTCACCTAGCAGCCTTTGGGTCAGCCACACTGGCCACTACAGAAGTCATGGAGGTCACAGAAAGTCACGGAATGTGTGACTTCCACAACCTACATGACAAACACGGAGCCCTAATTATGATAAAGGATCATTCTGGTTATTGTTATGAGTTGGTTTAAGTGTTGTTATGAGTTGAGTTAAAACCTTGTTGAAACTGCTGTGTGAATGTGCCTTTGTTTAAAATGGTTGTAAGAAACACTTAAGGCCTAATAGAGTCTGACCACACACTAGCAACAGGGGGGCAGAGGGTTCCCTCCTGTTCTGACCAGGTGGGTGAGTGAGCCTGTGGGTGTGAGAAAGTCCAGCTGAGGGGATAGACAAGAAACTGAGACTGAGGCAGAGCAAGAAAGCCAAGCTGGAATATTCAAACATGATGTGACCCTAGAGGATCCCTAAAAAGAGCTTTTGGGTCTAGGGTTGGCTAAAGAGGGTTGGGGCTGGAGACAAAGAAACTATTCCCTTGTTTTGGTTCCTCCTGCGTTCAGAGGAGCAGGACTTTGTATACATCTTGCAAATAAACAAGACTGCATCAAATAAAATACCAGCCTCCATCCATTTCTATTCTCAACTGGAACATTCTCAAGGCCCCAAAATTTGACTAGTTGCTTGGGTGAAAAAAGTGGTAACACTATAGTTTGATTTCAAGATGCCTTAGCCTTGCATCTTGCAGAGAGTTATGGTGACTGCTAAGGGGCATAATAATCACCTCTTTCCTTGTGTTCCAGTTAGATTTAGTTGTCTAGTCTTCGGTTTTATACCAGGGTTAGTTATTCCCAGAAAAAAGACGAACAAAACCAAACCCCACCCCAACCCCCAAAACAACTGTTAAAGCAGCATTAAGAGTGTAAATGCTTCTTAACAATGCAAGGGGAAAAATATGTCAATAGAATATAGTTATTTTAAAATATATATGTATGAAAGCCAGGACATTCAAAGTTAGGTCAGATTTAGAAAAAGGAGCTCCATGGGGATGCTAGTTTGAATGTATCTTTAGTTTGTACTCTGGATAAATTTGTGACGCATATTAGGTACATTCATTTATTTGTTGAGTAGTACAGTGCAGTGGGATTATCTGAGGTAAACCACACTTACTATTATTGTAACTGAAAGAGAGTGGAGAAAAAGCTTTCCTAGTTGTTTTCAGTTTGTGGATTTTGGTCGGACTTGCAGGTTGCTCTGCACTTCTGAAAAATAGGCCATTTACGTAGGTGTCTTACATAAATTTAGGAGCCTAATTTTAGGCTTCCATTTTTGAAAATATTGGCCTATGTATCCTGCTTACTTACAACTTTCAATTTCCAGTGAACACGTCTGTGTGTCCAGGGGGAAGCGACTGAAATCCATGTTGCACATTGCAGTTACTGTGACCCTAGAAATGAAAAATGCACGTTTAAAAATGTTGTTCTCTTTATGACTGAAAAATGGTAAAGGAAAAACAAATAAAACTGCAAGTTAGTTTTGTATCAAATAAAATATAGTCCCTACATTTTCAAATAAACCCACATATTACCAGGGGTTGAATTAAAAGGGAAAAAAATAAGGCTATTAGCCCAACTTCTGCCCACTTGAAATGCCAAGTCTCTCTTTTCAGAGAATGCCAGCTTTGTCATCTGCTTTCCAGTTGTAAAGAATAGTTTATTGATATTCAGATAACCATCAATGCATTGGCAGTCCTACGTGTCACTGTTCAGGGCAACTGCACCTGTATTTCCCCCTCATGGTACAGCAAGTAACTCACTCAAGGCTCCGGCTTCTCAGTCATCATCTCTCTTGGGTGGAGACCCATGTCTCTCTGCCTCCTGACCAGGGTATTTCAAGGCTACACAGGTCCCTTCCTACACTGTGAATTCTGCAGCAAGTCAGCATGGCCTAAGAAGGCCTGCTTTGCTTTCTCCTCAGTGGCTAAAAACAGCATAATTGCCCACGGTTATAAGTTAACGTGCAGCCCTTTCTAAGCAAGCATATTTATTTTTAAGGTGAAAGAATTACAGAGAAACATTTAAAACAATACCAGAACCTACACACATGCTAATAAATTTACCAGAGTTCACCCCAACTCCAACAAGGGCTCTGGTAGAATTCTGTCCTTCAAACAACACCAAGGGATTTGTCTATGGTCATAAGTTCATAACAGCTTTTGCTCAGAACAAGAACCCACAATCATAGGTTGGCCTTTCCTTTTTACGGCTGGGGATTTTGATAGAGATTGTGAACAGGTAGTCAGTCAGACAATAGTTTTCTACTCAGGATATAGCTTCAAAGGGTTGGGTCTGGAGGTGGGAATTTGCATTTACCTCCCCCCAGGTATTTCTTAGGAAACTCACTGTACTGTGCCTGTCTCAAAAGTTCCTTCTTGTCTGGCACATTGGTTAAAATAGTCCTTTGAAGCTCATAACACTTCCCCAGGGTTTACACTGGCCACTTCTCCCTGCTGGAGAAGTTACAGACAATCCCACAATAATATATAAATTTTGCATTTTTAATACAACAGACTCCAAACCTATTTAAATGTAATTCAGTAGGATCTCCCATAGATATTGCAGGAAATGGCCATGTTGTCAAACTACGCAGTGGTGTAACAGGGCCCTGGTGCAAGAATAGGTTAGGGGGGCCCTTTTCAAATTCTGAAATCTGTCTCCCTCCATTTCCCATCACAGCCCCAGTCCAGCCCAGCTGCCTCCCCAGCTCCTGTCCAATTCTCCCATAGCCCCAGTCCAGCCCTCTCATCCCCCAGCTCCCTCCTAGCTACCCTCCAGACTGTTTTCTTCTTTCCAGTTCTGATCCACCCCTCCCAGCTATCCTTCAAACCTTCCTTCAGCCTCCAGTCCAGCCCTCAGCTCCCCAGCCTTAATCTAATCTCCCCTCCAGGCTCTTTTAGCTCCCCTTCTTCCCCACATCCTGGTCTACCCCCCCAACCCCATTTTAGGCTCTCACAAGCCTTCCCCCAGCTCCTCCCCTTGATCTCCAACCTTGTCTGCACCCATCCCCTCAGTCCTGATCCAGGCCCCCTGAATTCCGCTCCACCCCCTTCTCCCACCCCAACAGCACCGATTCAGCCCCCAGCTCCGCCCATTTCTGTTCCAACTCCTCTCCCTGCAGCTTTGATCAAGCTACCCCAGCTGTCCCTCTCTCCTGCTCCATGCAAAATGGTTGATGCTTTTCCTTGCATTCTGTCTCTAGGGGGGCTGTGTCTTCTGTCTCCAGGGACCCCACGTGCCCCCATGCATCCCCCAGCACTGCGATCTCACTATGCCTTCTCCATGCATCCTTGCCAATTGCTCATGCCAGGGTCACCCCTGCTGGAGGGATCCCCGCACCCCAGCTACCCCCTTTTGCCCCTGCTCTTCCCCAGAAGCCCCTCTTGTTGGATCTCAAAAATCTCATGGGCCCTGGGCTGCCCCACTTGCACCATTGTAGTTACACCATTGGTGTTACTGATGAAGTACATCAGTATTCTGTGAAATGTTATCAATGTTATCACAGTCTAACTAGCTATCATTTATATCATCCACTAGGGGGCACAGGAAATACCTCTAGTCCTACTAAATTTGTTTGAAAAGAAAATACATTGAAATGCTCCACCTTATAAATCAAAAGCTCTGGCCTTGCTAAGAACAATTCATTATTTTATTTCTTAACAGGCTAGTTTTCAGGGCCGCCCGGGGGAAGGGGGCCAAGTGGGGCAATTTGCCCCAGGCCCCGGGCCCCACAGGGCCCCGTGAGTCCTGGCCCAGCGGCTGTCTGGGTCTTCAGTGGCATTTCGGCAGTGGAGGGCCCTTCAGTGCTGCCAAAGACATGGAGTGACTGAAGGGCCCTCTGCTGCCGAAATGCCACCGAAGACCTGGAACACTGCCAGGTGAGTACAAATGCTGCAGCTCCCCCGCTTTGCCCCAGGCCCCCTGAATCCGCTGGGTGGCCCTGCTAGTTTTGTGATTTTGTACAAGAAGCATCAGGTAATTATAAACCCAACTGATATAAACATTGGCGGTGGGAAAATAAATGGGAACAATTTTATAGATTATATAGAGAGAACAATCTATGAACCATAAGAAGTTTAAGACAGTCAACAACTAGATAACTGAGGCACTAACAGAGCCTGCTCTTGTAAACCCTTATGTTATTAATCTCTAGTCACATTGTATTTCCATTGATGTCACTCTCATTTGTATTTGTTACTCTTTGAAAGTAAGTGTGCTCAGATTTCTTATTTAGCTTGTGGTGCTGTCTAAAACGTGACAGGTGCTTTCCACACACAGTTGAAGACACAGTTCTGGCCCCAAAGAGTGAAGATTCCTACAAAGTCAAAATTTGGTGAATATACAAGCAAAGTGATCAGGGTAATGCTAGGCAGTCAGCTTAACACTTACATGGTTGTTTATTGTGTTTAACTTTAAAAACAAATTCCCCGCCCTCCCCTCTCAACTCAGCCCTCTTGTCCTTCTCCCCTTCTAGTCCTGCTCAAAGTGCAAATCTCAATGCAACCTTACCTATGGAGTTGCTTAGTCACCTCCATAATAATGGACCAAATCCAAACACTACGAAATTTGGGAAAGTTCTGATTGAACTGAGGTCTGGATTTAAAACCACCTAATTTGTGAGTGTGTGGATCTGGGATTTTGTTTTGACGCAGTATAGAGATAAGATGTTCAGATCCAGAGAATTCAGAACCTGAGTTTGAATATGCGGTATAAATTCAGACTAATCGCTAAACAAAATGTTTTACACTGCTTTAAATTTTAATAGTATTAAACTCCTTTCTTCAGTGTTTATAAAGTGCCCAGCATGTTGTCGGTGCTACTTGAACAATAATAATAATACAGTTTACTATTTAGTTTGCCATTTAAAAGGTGTGTCATAAACAGATAGCTAAGGGTTAATGTCTCTTTCACCTATAAAGGGTTAACAAACAGTGACCTGCAAACACCTGACCAGAGGACCAATCAGGAGACAAGATACTTTCAAATCTCGTGGAGGGAAGCCTTTGTTTGTGAGTTTTGGGTTTGGTTCTGTTCTCTCTGGGTCCTGGACGGGACTAGAGGTGCAACCAGGTTTCTGCCAATCTCCCTGCTACAGTCTCTTATCTATTCAGAATTGTGAGTAAGAAAAGGCGGTCATAGTCTTATTTGTTTTTTTTTTCATTTACATATGTGTACTTGCTGGAAGTAGCTTAAATTGTGTTTCTGCTGGAGAAAGTTTCTTTCTATTGTTTATAAGTTGAAAGACCCTGTAACTGTTTACCATCTAAAGTGCAGAGATAAACCTTTTACTTTTTTCTTTCTTTTTTTATTAAAAGTTTTGCTTTTTAAGACCTGTTTGATTTTTTTTCTCCTAGTTAAGTTTCAAGGGAATTGGTGGGGAGAAGGGAAGGATAAATTTTCTCTTTGTGTTATATTCACGCAGCTTGTATTGCCTCTGGGTGAGGGGGAAGGTAACACTCCTCTCGGTGTGGTGATTCAAAAAGTTGAATCAGGTGATCTCCTAGTGTTCCCAGGGCGGGAAGGAGCTGGGAGGAAGAAGGGAGGGGGGAGGGAACGGCTTATTTCCCTTTGTTGTGAGACTCAAGGAATCTGGGTCTTGGGGTCCCCAGGGAAGGTTTTGGGGGGACCAGAGGGTATCAGGCCCTGGAAAATTCCTGATTGGTGGAAGCTTATCAGATCTAAGCTGGTAATTAAGCTTAGGGAAACTCATGCTAGTACCGATATTTTGGACGCTAAGGTCCAGAATTGGGAATTATACTACGACAAGTTGTAATACTATTTTTGTGTAGGGTGGTTATAACTAAACCTTGTGTCATAAACAGATAGCTAAGGGTTAATGTCTCTTTCACCTGAAGCACCTGACCAGAGGACCAATCAGAAAACCGGATTTTTTTCAACTCTGGGTGGAGGGAAGTTTGTGTCTGAGTCTTTGTCTGCCTGCCTGCTTTCTCTGAGCTTTGGAGAAGTAGTTCTGTTTTCTAATCTTCTGTTTCTAAGTGTAAGGACAAAGAGATTAGATAGTAAGTTATATGGTTTCTTTTCTTTGGTATTTGCATGAATATAAGTGCTGGAGTGCTTTGATTTGTATTCTTTTTGAATAAGGCTGTTTATTCAATATTCTTTTAAGCAATTGACCCTGTATTTCGTCACCTTAATACAGAGAGAGACCATTTGTATGTATTTTTCTTTCTTTTTTTTATATAAAGCTTTCTTTTAAGACCTGTTGGAGTTTTTCCTTACTTCAGGGAAATTGAGTCTATACTCACCAGGGAACTGGTGGGAGGAAGAAATCAGGGGGAGATCTGTGTGTGTTGAATTTGCTAGCCTGATTTTGCATTTCCTCTGGGTGAAGAGGAAAGTGCTTTTTGTTTCCAGGACTGGGAACGGAGAGGGGGAGTCACTCTGTTTGGATTCACAGAGCTTGTGTCTGTGTATCTCTCCAGGAGCACCTGGAGGGGGGAAGGGAAAAAGGATTATTTCCCTTTGTTGTGAGACTCAAGGGATTTGGGTCTTGGGGTCCCCAGGGAAGGCTTTTCAGGGGGACCAGAGTGCCCCAAAACACTCTAATTTTTTGGGTGGTGGCAGCAAGTACCAGGTCCAAGCTGGTAACTAAGCTTGGAGGTTTTCATGCTAACCCCCATATTTTGGACGCTAAGGTCCAAATCTGGGACTAAGGTTATGATATGGTGTGCAGTGGTGGGATAGACAAAATCCAGAAGCCAGTAGGAATATTATTTTTTTCTCTTCTCTGCTAAGGGCTTTTTAGCAGAGAGAAACAGTTTGGTTTTAAAAGGGAACCAGAGAGAATTTTTTTTTCTGCTCTCTCTGGCAGTTTGTGGCTTGCATGTTAAGCAAGAAGCCATTAAGGAGCTGTTACAGGTCTTTTGTCATGCAATAGCACTCCCATTAGGAGTCATTACCAGCACTATATACATGCAAATAAAGTGGTTTTTCAGGTTTACTTAACATTGAAGATTAGCTAAAAGCATTGTTGCTAGGCAGACCCCAGGAGGCAACAGAGCCTGCAGTTCAGAAGAGAAACACCAGAGGGCACCCCAACACAAGAAAACAGGAATCATGACTTCTAAGGCAAAAATTGAGGCCGAAGAACAAATCAAAGAAGCTGAACACAGGCGACAACTGTCCTGATGAGATAAAGCTCAAATACCAACGGCTGAAGACCTAGACAACAGCCCTAAACAAAGTAAGAAGCATCCACTCTAAAAAGAAAAGGACAACAGAAGGAAGATCAAAGCCAGGTCCAAGGCTGAAAGTCACTCCTGCAATTGATGGGTGATCAGTCTAAACCCAGAGGCAGCGTGACACAGCAAGACCTATAGACTTTGAATCCAAACTAAAAGCCTATAAAAAAGAAGGGTGAGATGAGAGACTTTGGGTAACATTCTGCTGCCAACATGGAAGAACATCGGTGCCTGCCCAACAGAGATCCAGCTCAGCCTTGTGCCCAGCTTTCCTGGCCAGTTAGCTGCCACAAGCTACGAACCCAAGCTGCAAAATCAAGCCATGAACTTAAGCTATCTTCAGGACTGGTAACTATGCAGCAGCTGCAGAACACCTGATGAATGTGGATGTGTGTGTGTGTATAGGTATTAGGTATAATGTGAATGTGTGTGTGTGTGTGTGTGTGTGTATATAGGTAATAGGTATAATGTGTGTGTATAAGAATTAAGATATTAGTTATTAGTCATAAATTGTTATCATAATAAATGTGGCATCTTTGCCTTGTCCCCTTTAATAAGATCCTGCTGGTTTTTACTGGTCTAATATAATTGGTATAACACTTTACATCCTATTCTTGCCTGCTCTGGTAAGTGGAGAAACATTTTTGACAGTAGGGAGCTTTCAAATTTTCATCAGTTTTCAAATTATGTTTTCTGCCAAAGGCATTGGAAAAAATATTAATAATCAGTTACACATGTCTCTAGTACATTTTGGCAAGTCTGAAAAATCCCAGTCAAACTCTAGCACTCACCACAATACAGACTGCATTACTGGGGGTAGATATTGATTTACCAATGGCTGCCAACATGAGCATTGTAATTTTTAGTCTCTTTGGGTTTCCTTTGTTAGCTTAACATCCATAGTTGGACTAGCTGGATAACCTGGCGTGACAGAATGCTCGCCTGTATTCACACTCTACATACTACTGTAATAATCTTTGTACAAAATATAGCTTGTGAGGTATCATTTGAAAACCAATAGCTCACTGGTCAACAATATCATGTTGAAACCTATGTAGAAACATTATGTGTAAAGTTACAAAATCCCACTGTATGATGTTAAAGGCATATGTTCAAACTGACATAACCCTGATACGATCAAACTGGTCAGGCAGGTCTGTCTTAAACAAATGGGTGTATGTTTACCTCAATTTGCATATAAGCAGTAAACAGAATCCTCAGAAAGTGAGAGGAGGAAGAAAGAAAACTAAGAAAATCTGCATTTGAGCATACACCAGTGAAAAGAAACAGCATGAAGTCTCCTTCTGACAACAGATTCCATGTCTCCTTGCTCTCAGCTGGAAAGAACTTTATCTAGGGGTCACTCTCAGGAAAATGTATTTCAAAGGGTGACTGCATTATACGAGTGAGGGACAAAACAACCCCAAGTTCTCTCTCCTTCTCCACCTCTCTTTTCCACCTAAGAAGATAAAATAAACAGTCTATAAACTTTGGAAAGCAGATCCTAGCCTAAGAGTTTGGTCAGCAATGTACTGAAAACATGTAGTAAGAACTTCATCTTGACCCAAACCTAGTTAGTTAAGTTTAGGAAGCATTGTGTCTTTATTTTTCTTGTAACCGTTTCCGACTTTAATGGCTCATAGCTTGTGAGTACAAGTAATCTCTCTGTGGTTAAGTAAACTTGTTTTTTCTTTAATCAAAGTTTAACCAGTGTTGTGAATTGTTTGAGTAACTCCATTTAAGGTGGCAAGCTGTTGAGTACTGATCCCCTTAGGGGAGCAATGTCCAGGAGAGGGCTGGACAGTGCAAAACACATGTTTTGGGAGGGGAATCTGGGCCTCAGAGAGTGTTGGGTTTACTCTGCAAATAGCAGTGGTGCAAATACAGTGGTATGGTCCGGTACACCATAGCAGTAAGATATTTATAGCTGGTACAGCACACCGGAAAGACAGATGAGGAGCCCCTACCCCCACACCCAGCTCTTACATGGAGCTGCATCTCCTTTGTCTGTACAGCAGCCCCCTCAGAGAACAGGGCTGACGGGGTGGGGGCGGTACAGTCACCAGAGGAGCTGCCTGTGTTCTGCTCCTTTCCGCACTGGGAACCGCAGTGGGGAAAGGAGCACAATGCTGACAGCTCTTCTGGTGTGGCTGTACTGCCCCCAGCCCTGCCCTCCAGTGGGGCTGCTGTAAAGATGGAGGAGACACAGCTCCGTGGAAGGGCAAGGGGCGGGGCTGGGGGTTCTGCTCCTTTCCCTGCCATGGTTTCCAGGAGAGACCTCAGCTAGAGGGCTCTCCCGTGAACTGCAGTGGGTAAGGGAGCAGAGCATGGGACCGCCAGGCAACCTCACATTCTTCTACTCCTTTTGCTGCTGCAGTTCCGGATAGCCTTGATCTCCCAGAAACCACAGTGGGGAAATGACCAGAATGTGGGGCCACCCAGCAGCCCCATGCCGGCAGCTCCTACAGCGTGGCTGTACTGCTCCCAGCCCTACCCTCAGCCCTTCCACGCAGCTGTCTCTCCTGTATCCTCCTGCCTGGGATCTGTACAGCAGAAGTCTCCAGCACAGCAGGAGGAGGACAGAGCCCCCCACTACCACAAGGTAACATGGGATGATGTGAATCATGGGGAGAGCACGGGGGCCCAGGCTGGGGTGGTGTGAGGAGGAGTCACATGGTGAAGTCATGTGGGGGAGGTCATGTGCCCCTCATTTGTATCCCTCCCATGGGTGCAGCGTACCGGCAAGAAATGATTTGTACTTGCACCATTGGCAAATAGTAACCAAGGCTGGTGAAAGCCAGAGTGTGGCTGGTGTGTTGCTGACAGGCTGCTGAGGCCAGAGTTGCTGGACCAGGGCTGTGGCTACACACAGATTCTCAGGATGTGACCTGCATGCTGGCAGGCTGATTGTGAGCAACCCAAGTTGGAAGCTAGAAAAGCGAAATTTTGAGGCACCCAAGGTTGCATGGCAGGAGTAACAGAGCCCCTCACTGGTCTGTACTGCATCCCAGAATGTCAAAACTCTCGTGGTTTAAATTTATATCTGTCATCATGCTACTTCATGGCAGTCTCATAGAACTAGTATTTGTCAGATTCTGCTTCTTTTTAATGTGATGTCCTTCAGAGAGAGATAATCTGCACTTGCATAGCTATACAGATGATACTCAACTATTCACTTTATTCTTACTTCAGAGTATCCTACAGCAATTTTATCTCTGACCAGTTCTTTATGGGTCATTTGGCAATATCTGTCCCATAACATCCTCAAGCTGAAGCCAGGAAAGACAGAAGTACTGATTATTGGCTCTGTCAGAGATTGCTGAAGGCTACTTATTTGCTTGATTATGTCATTGATTCTATCTTCACATACAAAAAATAAAATAAATCAGGAGTTATATCTGTAACATTGCACCCCATATTCTTCAGAGTGATATTATGATCATATGATTATGGCACAATTATGATGCATTTTGTACAAAATGGTCATGTGAGGTGTCATTGGAAAAGTTACGATTTGCTGAATATGATTATCCTATCTGTATGCATGTATCAGTTTTGTATCTAAAGCTAGGAATATTGACTATGTATCTGTATTTCAAATATGCTTACTCTGGGTGACACCCACATTTAGCCTTTCTGGTACAACAATGAAGAAGCCAGACAGTGCTGATGACATATCAGCAAAGACAATGGACTCTGGAAGAACGTAACCTTCCTGTAAATGTTCCAGACAGCCCAAAAGTAGTGGTTGCTATGACTCAGCAAGGTATGCCAGGGCATGTGACCAGGCCACATGACTCTGGACTCCATCTTGAGATGTTCACGTTTTTCCACAAACTGAGTTTGGGACTAAGAGTGCTCACCATATGCTACAGTTATGTAAGGCAGAGAATGACATCATCTGTGTTCTTCACTCCTCACACAAGAGCACTCCTGGAAACACCTGAGGAACAAAGACTAAACTGGAGGAAGTACTGGACCCAGGCTAAAGGGATTTTTGGTCCATGTAAGAAAAACCTGGAGATTCCAAGCTGCAAAACAAGTGTAACTTGTGCCATAAGAATCTGCAACCTGCCTGCATCATCAGTCAGGGTGAGAGATTGTTAATTCAAATCCTATCTTTCGAGTATGTTAAGCTTAGTTTGCGTTTACTGGGTAATTTGCTTTTGTAGCTAATCTATCTTTTGTGGTTAATAATTTTATTTTATGTTTTAATCTAAACCAGTATGTTTGGAGTGAAGTGCTTGGGAATCTTAGTTCAGGGGGCTGTTGTATTTCCTTTTCACATTGAGGGAAGGCCGAACTCTATGAGCTTATGCTATACAGTTTCCTGTGCAGCACAAAATCATATAATTTTGGGTTTATATTCTAGAGTGGGGGTTTGTAACTGGGGAGATAAGTGGTTATCTTGGTTGTAGCCTCTCTACTGTTGGTTCATGCAGTGGCTAGTCAGAGAGCCTGCATGTAACTGCAGCTGGGTGTGTCCCTGACTATGTGAATGCCCTTGGAAGTGTAGGACCAGGAGCGGCTCTGCAGCTTGTCACAGCAGCACAGTGTGAGAGGGAGCCCAGACTGGTGATTCAGAGGGCTCAGCAGTACCCCAGTTCCAGTTGGCACTCCAGGGGGAACTCTCACAATACTATCCTCAGATTTACTGATGGTCAGGTATCTTAGGTCCATTATTCAGACTTCTGTTTCATATAGGAAACTTTTTCAGGCTGTGACCATTGCTGGGAAAAGGAGATTTTGAACTACCAATCTTTGTCTTTTCAAGGTTAGATTATCATAATTATTTTCAGGAATTTTTATTCACGTTCTATTCTATTCTGATGCAATTATTATTAATGTCTAAGTAAGTGTCATTTGAGTTGCTCCAACTATAATCTTGAGTTAGTGGGAGCCAGGCCCTTTTGTAGCTATATACCCTGGTTACAGAGTTCATGGCCTAGTGATCAGATGCATGGCCAGCAGATGGCCGAAGGACTGGATAGAACAGCATGAATGACGTGTGATCGGCGCTCTCTCGGTGAGGGCTGATGGACCAATTGATCAAGATGACATTATATAATGCCGTGAGATTCTCTTGTTTCCTTAGTTTACCCCTGATTTGGCTTGCTGTCCTGGGAATATCCTTCAGAGACCATGGCTTGCTTTTTCTTTCTTGGTGAGCTATCAAAGGAACTGTTCTTTGTTTTAGGAGAGGATTAAGCACACTAGGAAATGGGGCATGGCTGGAGGGACATCAGTATTTAAATCTACCTTATCAGATCACAATCCAGCTGGCACTGCAATGGGAACTTGATAAAGTACAGGTAGGAACTGAAGAGAAACAGTCAAACAAAAAAGAGTCCAGTTCAATTACATCACATGAAGGCAGACAAGTAAATATTATAAGTTTTTGAGGGGGGTCAACAAACTTATGGACAAAGGTGATCCCATAGATATACGTGGACTTTCAGAAAGCCTTTGACAAGGTCCATCACCAAAAGCTCTTAAGCAAAGCAAGCTGTCATAGTATAAGAGGGAAGGTCCTCTCATGGATCAGTAACTGGTTAAAAGATAGGAAATAATGGGTAGGAATAAAAGGTCAGTTTTCACAGTAGAGAGAGTAAAAGCAGTGTCCTCCAAGGATCTGTAGTGGAACCATGAATGATCTGGAAAAGGGGGTAAACAGTCAGGTGGCAAAGTCTGAAGATGATACAAAATTGTGCAAGATAGTTAAGTTCAAAGCTGACTGTGAAGAGTTACTAAGGGATCTCACAAAACTGGGAGACTGGGCAAGAAAATGGCAGGTGAAATTCAGTGTTGATAAATGCAGAGTAATGCACGCTGGAAAACATAATCCCAACTATACATACAAAATGATGGGGTCTAAATTAGCCGTTACCACTCAAGAAAGAGATTTTGAAGTCACTGTGGATTGTTCTCTGAAAACATCTGTTCAGTGTGCAGTGGCAGTTAAGAAAGCTAACAGAATGTTAAGAGCCATTAGGAAAAGGATAGATAATAAGACACAAAATATTTTAATGACATTATTATGCAGGTTTGCTCACCCTATCTCAGAAAAGATATATATTAGAATCGGAAAAAGTACAGAGAAGGGCAACAAAAACGATTAAGGATATGGAAGAGCTGCTACATGAGGAGAGATTAAAAAGACTGAGACAGTTTAGTCTGGAAAAGAAGCGACTAAGGTGTGTATGATACAGGACTATAAGACTGTGAATGGTGTGGAGAAAAAGTTATTTACACCTTCACGTAACACAAAAAACAGGTGTCACCCAGTCAGGGCCGGCTCCAGGCACCAGCATTCCAAGCTGGTGCTTGGGGTGGCAATCTGCAAGGGGCGGCAGTCCCTGTTGTTTTGCTCCCAAGCAGCGTGCCAAATTGCTGCCCCGGACGTTGGGGGCAGTCCATGTGCCCTTAGGGTGGCAGGCGCGTTTTTGTGGTGGCAGCAATTCCACGGCAGCTTCTATGTTTAGCTGTCCGGGGCGGCTTCAGCTAAACATAGAAGCTGCCACCGAATTGCCGCTGCCACGGAAACGCGCCTGCCGCCCTAAGGGCACACGGATTGCTCCCGCCTCCTGCGGTGGCAATTTGGCGCACTGCTTGGGGCGGCAAAAACTGTGGAGCCAGCCCTGCACCCAATGAAACTAATAGGCAACAGGTTTAAAACAAACATAAGGAAGTAGTACTTCACACAGTGCACAGTCTGCCTGTGGAACTCATTACCAGGGGATGCTGTAAAGGCCAAAAGTATAACTGGGCTAAAAAAATGATTTAGATAAGCTCGTGGAGGGTAGGATGGTCAGGGATGCAACCCTATGGTCTGGGCATCCCTAAACCTCTGACTGCCAGAAGCTGGGACTGGATGACAAGAGACGGATCACTTGAGAAACTGCCCTGTTTTGTTCATTCCCTCTGAAGATCTGGCACCAGCCACTGTCAGAAGACAAGGTACTGGGCTATGCTGACCATTGTTCTGACCCAGTATGGCTTCTCTTAAACTAACACAATCAATTGTTCTGGGAAAGTCCCTATATAGAATTCTATGAGCCAAATCCTACTTCCCACCATCCATAGGCGTGGGAGGGCCAAAAAGGCCCCAGAACTGGTAGAGTTCCAAGGGGTGCAGGGGTTCTCAACCTTTTTTCTTTCTGAGGTCCCCCCAACATGTTATAAAAACTCCACGGCCCATGTGTGCCACAACAACTGTTTTTCTGCATATAAAAGCCAGGACCAGCATTAGGGGATAGCAAGCAGAGCAATGGCCTGGGGCACCGCAAAGCTAAGTTGCTAAGGCTTTGGCTTCAGACCTGGGTGGCAGGGCCCGGGGCTCCAGGCTTCATCCCCATGTGGTGGGTCTCTGGCTTTCTTCCCTGAGCCCCAGCAAGTCTGCTAGCCCTGCTTGGTGGACCTCCTGAAACCTGGTCATGCCCCCGCCCCCGCCCCCTCCAGGGGGCCTTAGACCCCTGATTGAGAACCACAGCAATAGGGGAGATTGGCTGCTGGAGGGGCTGTAGAGAGAGGCAGCTCTCAATAGACTGCATGCACAGGAGAGACAAGTTGTGGCATGACGGCACTGACTGGGGGGAAGGGCAATAAGTGGCAAACACCTAAGGCCACCAAGTCAGTGGCAATAATGTTGTGAACAGAGTTCAAATCCTGACTCTCAGTCCTGTTTTTACATTACTAAACCACTCTGCCTCTCCAAACACATTAATGCTTTATGAGATTATAATGGATATATTTTTAAATGCTTTATTGTGCTATTCAGTGATTTATCGGTTGATTTGTGTATGTGTGTGTGTGTGTATATAAGCTTTGCACAATAAAATATAGGAATCAATTTAATCCCTTTCACTCTCATTTCACTAATAACTAAAATTGTGACTGCAACTTTACCTGAGGCTATAAAGTACCTTCCCATCTGGCTGGACCCGTAGCATGACGTTGTCAGTGGTGGTGTCATGGATAAAGGAGCGCTTGGAATGTACAAAGAACATGTCAGGAACCCAAATTTTTTTCACTAGCCTGCCATCAAATGTCATGCTTTGGTTGTTGGTGCTTGGGAAGGACAGTCTTTCATCTTTCCAGTAGTGTCTCAGATAAAGGGTCATGGTGAAGTCCTGAAAGTAACCAACAAAAGAAATAGGTTTCACATTATGATTTATTCTTTGTGAGGAACGTTTCATTACATTTAGAACCAACAGTATATAAATATATACAACCTAATTTAAATGGGAATAATTATAGAATCAGAGACAGGTAGGGCTGGAAGGGACCTTGAGAGGTTATCTAGGCCAACCCCTGCTGAGACCATCCCTGACAGGTGTTTGTCTAACCCAGGGGTGGGCAACCTATGGCACACATGCCAAAGATGGCATGCAAGCCTATTTTTAATGGCACGATGCTGCCTGCTGGGACTCCGGCAGGCAGAAGCGTACGATTAAAAATCCTGCCCAACCCAGCCCACTCTTCTCCACCTTCCGCTCCCCCTCTCAGGGGCAGGGGGCAGAAGCTTGGTCCTGCTGGCTCCCCTGCCTCTTCCCATAGTGTGCTGGGTTCCTGCCCCTCCTCCACCTCTCTGTCCCTCCCTCCCTGCCGGCTGATCAGCTGATGGCCCTTGCGAGGGAGGGGGTCGGGGAGGAGCAGAGTCAGCGTGCTCGCTACTCCCAGCGGAGGCAGAGAAGAAGCAGGGGCAGGGCCTTGGGGAAGGGGTGTGTGTGGAATAGGGGTATATCTCCTCTAGTCCCCTGCCCAGACGCCCTGAACATACACCCCAGCCCTCTGCCCTGACCCCCTCTCACACACACACACAGCCCTCTGCTTGACTCCTTCACCCACCCACCCCCCACGACCCCAGCCCTGACTCTGGCACCCCCACACATATGCAGCCCCCCCTTCCCTGATACCTGCACCCCCCTCACATGCCCCCAGCCCTCTGCCCTGATTCTTGCACCCTCCCCACACCCAGCTCCCTCAACTCCCTAGGCACCCCCCACATCCTGACTCTTGCACCCCCCATATCCCCACCCCCACCCTGAGCACCAAACAGGAGCTCCTGCACCCTCCCCCCACATTCCCACCTGCACCCCTCACACCAAATGGGAGCTGCCCCAGGTAAGCGCTCTACACCCACACCTCCTGCCCCAAACCTGAGCCCCCTCCTTCATTCTAGCTCCTGGCCAGACCCTTCACCCTTCTGCACTCCCATCCTCAGCTCAGTGCAGAGAGAGGAAGAGAATGGGCCAGAACCAGGGAGAAGGTAGATACCCACTGTATATGGGCAGGGCCGGGACCCCAGACCAACAGCAAGCTGAGCGAGTCTGGCAGCAGGGATCCCGGCTGGCAGGAGCCGGCGGATGGAACCCCTGAGTGGCAGCGGGCTGAGCCGCTCAGCCCACTGCCAGTCTGGAGTCCCGGCCACAACCCCGCACAGCCCGCTGCCGGTCTGGCTGCCTGACCCTTGCCAGCTGGGATCCCGGCTGCAGGCCCCGCTCAGCCCACTGCCAGCCTAGGTGAACAGAACCCCAGACCAGCAGCAGGCTGAGTGGGCCCGCGGCATAAGATCAACATTTTAATTTAATTTTAAATGAAGTTTCTTAAACATTTTGAAAACCTTATTTACTTTACATACAACAATAGTTTAGTTATATAATATATAGACTTATAGAGAGAGACCTTCTAAAAAACGTTAAAATGTATTACCGGCACGCAAAACCTTAAATTAAAGTGAATAAATGAAGACTCGGCACACCACTTCTGAAAGGTTGCTGACTCCTGGTCTAACCTATTCTTAAAAGCCTCCAGTGATGGGGAGTGCACAACCTCCCTTGGAAGCCTATTCCTATACTTAACTAACCTAATAGTTAGACAAGTTTTTCTCAACATCTAACCTAAATCTCCCTTGCTGCAGATTAAGTCCATTACATCTTATTCTACCATCAGTGGATATGGAGAACAGTTGATCACCCTCCTCTTTATTAACACTTCTTAATATATTTGAAGAGTGTTATCAAGTTTCTTCCTCAGTCTTCTTTTCTCATGACTAAACGTGCCCTATTTTTTAACTTTTCCCAATAGGGCAGATTTTCTAAATCTTTTTTCATTTTTGTTGCCCTCCTCGGGACTTTCTCCAGTTTGTCTACATCTTTCTTAAAATGTGGTGCCCAGATCTGGACACAGTATTCCAGCTGTGTTTATTTTCAGGAATTCCTTTCTCCTTTATGAATTACAAGTTCAGCACCCATTCCTGCCCCACTGAAGTCACTTGCTCTCCTTTAACTCCTGAAGACTGATTAACTGTGGTTCATTTTTCATTAGAGCGAGGGGACTTACGTAGTTCAGAAACCAAAGACTCTCTAAATGGAAAATCCATTTATAAAATATATACTCTTATACTTACACAGTGTTTCTCAGTGTGGAGGGTAGACACACTAATCCACTGATGGAAGGTGAAGGCAGTGGGGTGGAGAAAGCTACATGACTCTAGATCCTCCCTCTTCCCACCTCACATTCCTGTGGCTGATAAGAAAAAGAAGCAGGTGGCTCCTAGAAACCACCCACCTTCCATTCTTACTCTTGCAATGGCTCTTCATGGATCCAGCCAGTGGAGTAGCTCCCATGCACAGGACTGCACTCTGAGCCGTCAGCCTGTGCTGAGAATAAACTGGGAGAGGGCAGTGAAATGTGGGAGCCTTTTCTAAATTTTGTCAAGAGACAGGCAAATCTAAAAGCAAAAGGCTGTGCAAAGAGAATGTGCAGTCTGATGCAGAGCCCTGTGCAGGCAGGCTGCAGATGGGATCCTATGCATGAGGAAGATTGTCACTGTCTTTTTGAAACGTGCAAAGCAGAAACCCTCCAAAACATGACTTAGCTGCAAGATGAGAGAACTTTCATGTGCGTAAAACATTGCAGACTCCACAATTTTAGGGCCTCCAATTATTTTGTTGGACATATTTTCTCGCTTTCATTTTAAGATTAAAAAAATATATGGGAGTACAGACCCTGAGCTAGTGTAAGTTGCCAACACTGATTTGCCCCAGATGAGGATCTGGCCAAAATTGTGGAATTTGTTGGTCTTATTTTTTTTGGTAAGATTTCTACTTCTCTAGACTTAAAAGACTAAAACCTAGTATGGGAAGTGTTTCTATTAGGGCTGTCAAGCAATTGAAAAAAAATTAATCTCGATTAATTGCACAGTTAAACAGTAATAGAATACCATTTACTTAAATATTTTTGGATGTTTTGTACATTTTCAAGTATATTGATTTCAATTACAATACAGAATACAAAGTGTACAGTGCTCACTTTATATTTATTTTTATTACAACTATTTGTGCTGTAAAAAACAAAATAAATAGTATTTTTCAATTCACCTCATACAAGTACTGTAGTGCAGTCTCTTTATCATGAAAATTGAACTTATAAATATAGAATTATGTACAAAAAATAACTGCGTTCAAAAATAAAACAATGTAAAACAGCCACCATTGCAGAGGACATGTGTACATGCTGATGACAGGTTCTGCTCGATAACAATCCAAAGCAATGCAGACTGACGCATGTTAACTTTCATCATCTGCGTCAGATGCCCCCAGCAGAAGGTTGATTTTCTCTTTTGGTGGATCAGGTTCTATAGTTTCCACATCAGAGTGTTGCTCTCTTAAGAGTTCTGAAAACATGCTCCACATCACATCCCTCTCAGATTTTGGAAGGCACTTCAGATTCTTAAATCTTGGGTTGAGTGCTGTAGCTATCTCTAGAAATCTCACACTGGTACCTTCTTTGTGTTTTGTCAAATCTGCAGTGAAAGTGTTCTTAAAACGAACAACATGTGCTGGGTCATCATTCGAGACTGCTATAACATGACATATATGGCAGACTGCGGATAAAACAGAGCAGGAGACATACGATGCACCCCCAAGGACTTCAGTCAAAATTTAATTAACACATTATTTTTTTAACAAGCGTTATCAGCATGGAAGCATGTCCTCTGGAATGGTGGCCGAAGCATGAAGGGGCATACAAATGTTTAGCATATCTGGCATGTAAATACTTTGCAATGCTGGCTACAAAAGTGCCATGCGAACACCTGTTCTCACTTTCAGGTAACATTGTAAATAAGAAGCCGGAAGCATTATCACCTGTAAATGTAACAAACTTGTTTGTCTTAGGGACTGGCTGAATAAGAAGTAGGACTGAGTGGATTTGTAGGCTCTAAAGTTTTACAATGTTTTGTTTTTGAGTGCAGTTATGTAACAAAAAAAAATTCTACATTTGTAAGTTGCACTTTCACAATAAAGAAATTGCATTACGGTATTTGTATGAGGTAATTGAAAAATACTGTTTCTTTTGTTTATCATTTTTACAGTGCAAATATTTGTAATAAAAATAATAATATAAAGTGAGCACTGTACACTTTGTATTCTGTGTGGTAATTTAATCAATATTTTTGAAAATGTAGAAAAACATCCAAAATATTTAATCCATTTCAGTTGGTTTCTATTTTATTTGTTGCATTTTGTGCTACCTTTTCAAAAGATGGAACTTCTGCTAGATCTGAGATGTGTTCCATCTCTTTTGGTTCAGTTATATCCTTCACAACCTTGAGCCCACAAGTGCTTATACTTGTGTTTAATTTTTAGCAAGTGAGCAGCCTCTCTGACCTCCACCGGACTACTCAGTTACCCAAAGTTAGGCATGTGCATAAAGGTTTTCAGGATCAGGGTTTTCAGGGTTTTATTGTGAAACCAAATATGTTGCAGGGTGGCTGGACACTTTAGATGAAGCAGGTCCAGAACCCATGTGCTAGAACAGGTGTCCCATTTGGCCAATTAAAAGGGAAGGGCAGCACCTGGGTCTGTATAGAGCCAGGCAGTCAGTAAGGAAGGGATGGTGGCAGAAGAGGATAATGGTGGTTGGGGTCTGGGTCCCCCAGAAGAAGCTGTCAGAGTCTAGGAGGGGAGGCAGTGGGAACCTGCTGAGGAGAAAGCCCTGTTAACCAAACACAGAAAAATCCTGCAGTAGCACCTGAGGCGGGTGGAACTGAAAGATGCAAAAAGGAAAATCCCCTGGGAGCTATGGCCTAGAGTGGCACTGTTTTTGTGCTTTGCTTGTGTTTGCAACATAAAAGTGTGCCTGAAAAGCGACTCTGGATGTAGCAGTAGGTCCTTTGTGGCTTAAGAACGAGCCAGCACTATTTTATGAGGCAATATATAGCACCCTATTGTATTGACGGAAACTGCGTTGGCTTGTGGACATCTGATAAAAGTGAATTGACAGCTGAGACATATAGTCAAAAAAGCTGGATTTTTTAAAATTGTTTGGATTTTATCCCAGAATTGTTGGGTTCTTTTGTAACATCAAAACCTGTTTTTAATCTGTTTTATTTTAGTAACTCCAACAGAGATTATTAATTATTTCTTATGCTATTAAGTTAAACTGAGGACCACTATAGCTTATGAAACGTTTTACACACAATATATCAATTTGACATTCCTGTCCCTTGTAACCTGTAGCTCTTCCTTCATCTTTTGGTCCATTCTCATCTAAGAAGCTATAGTTCAGGTCTTTTTCCTATATATGCTTTAAGAAAATGGATCTAAGGCTCAGATCTCATTTTAGCAATAATGTATTAACAGATGTTCATTTTTCAGACAGGAGCTAATTCCTCAAGTTTTTTGCATAAACGGATACATATGTAGATGCTGCAAAATATCATGTATTAATTGTTATGGGGTGATGCTCTGCAGTTATGGATGCAACTGAGTTTCTAAGTTTTATTACAGCCTGATTTTGACTGACACCCTCCCCCTGCCCCAAACCCTCCCAAATGAAACAAACTCACAACAAAGCCAAATTAGTCTCCAAATCAGGGCCCAATGTAGGGTATTTTCCTGCACAATTTGAAGTGAATTGGACAAAGCTTCTGAATTGTGACATCCTAAAGCTTTTCAAAATGTCTTCTTTTTTTGCCGCTTTATAGTGAAAAAAAAATCTGAATTCAGGAGAGAAATAAAACTTAATTTATTTGTCTCCCATGGCATAAATCTAGTGCAAATTCAAATTGAAGTCTAATTAAAAAAAACAACGTTCTTGCAATGTTCTGGTTTTATATATATATATATCTATATGTAACATGAATGCAACATGATCAGGGGTAAGTAAGCTGGTTCGGGCCAATACGGCTTAGGGTAAAAAGTTGCCACCAGTACCAGCCCATACCCAGATGATTTTAAAGTGCTGCCCCTTTTGCGCCCCTCCAGCCACCAATAGGAGGGGGGCAAAAGGAGCAGCTGCTTGGGGGCCAGTGATTTAAAAGGATGCCCTGGGCCCTTTAAATCGCTGCTGGAGCCTCCGGTGGCATGGGCCAGGCAACATGGAAGGGCTGGCTGGGGAGATGTTCACTCCCAGGCCTGCCCCTTCCCCCAAGCCCTGCCCCTTCCAGGGGCCGGAGCCTGCCCCTGTACCGGTAAGTCTTTGGCTTTACTTTCACCCGACCATGATATTGTCTACTGTGGTGTCATGGGACCACATACAATGCATATAGACCATAGACTCATAGACTTTAGGGTCAGAAGGGACCAATATGATCATCTAGCCTGACCTCCTGCAAAAAGCAGGCCACAGAATCCTACCCATCCACTTATATAACAATTCCCTAACCTATGTCTGAGTTATTGAAGTCTTCAAATTGTGGTTTGAAGACCTCAAGCTGCAGAGAATCCACCAGCAAGTGACCCATGCCCCACGCTGCAGAGGAAGGCGAAAAACCTGCAGGGCCTCTGCCAATCTGCCCCGGAGGAAAATTCCTTCTCGACCCCAAATATGGCGATCAGCTAAATCCTGAGCATGTGGGCAAGACTCACCAGCCAGCACTCAGGAAAGAATTCTCTGCAGTAACTCAGATCCCATCCCATCACAGACCACTGGGCATACTTACCTGCTGATAATCAAAGATCAGTTGCCAAAATTAAGCTATCCCATCATACCATCCCTTCCATAAACTTATCAAGCTTAGTCTTAAAGCAAGATATGTCTTTTGCCCCCACTAGTCCCATTGGAAGGCTGTTCCAGAACTTCACTCCTCTAATGGTTAGAAACCTTTGTCTAATTTCAAGTCTAAACTTCCTAGTGTCCAGTTTATACCCATTTGTTCTTGTGTCTACATTGGTACTAAGCTTAAATAATTCCTTTCCCTCCCTAATATTAATCCCTCTGATATATTTATAAAGAGCAAGCATATCTCCCCTCAGCCTTCTTTTAGTTAGGCTAAACAAGCCAAGCTCTTTAAGTCTCCTTTCATAAGACAGGTTTTCCATTCCTCGGATCATCCTAGTAACCCCGTCTCTGAACCTGTTCCAGTTTGAATTCATCCTTCTTAAATATGGGAGACCAGAACTGCACACAGTATTCCAGATGAGGTCTCACCAGTGCCTTGTATAACGGTACTAGCACTTCCTTATCTTTGCTGGAAATACCTCGCCTGATGCATCCTAAAACTGCATTAGCTTTTTTAACGGCCATATCACATTGGTGGCTCATAGTCATCCTGTGATCAACCAATACTCCAAGGTCCTTCTCCTCCTCTGTTGCTTCCAACTGATGTGTCCCCAGTTTATAACTAAAATTCTTATTATTAATCCCTAAATGCATGACCTTACACTTTTCACTATTAAATTTCATCCTATTACTATTACTCCAGTTTACAAGGTCATCCAGATCTTCCTGTATGATATCCCGGTCCTTCTCTGTGTTAGCAATACCTCCCAGCTTTGTGTCATCCACAAACTTTATTAGCACATTCCCGCTTTTTGTGCCAAGGTCAGTAATAAAAAGGTTAAATAAGATTGGTCCCAAAACTGATCCTTGAGGAACTCCACTAGTAACCTCCTTCCAGCCTGACAGTTCACCCTTCAGTACCACCCGTTGGAGTCTCCCCTTTAACCAGTTCCTTATCCACCTTTCAATTTTCATATTGATCCCCATCTTTTCCAATTTAACTAATAATTCCTCATGTGGAACCGTGTCAAATGCCTTACTGAAATCGAGGTAAATTAGATCTACTGCATTTCCTTTGTCTAAATAATCTGTCACCTTCTCAAAGAAGGAGATCAGGTTGGTTTGGCACAAACTACCGTTTGTAAAACCATGTTGTAATTTGTCCCAATTACCATTGACCTCAATGTCCTTAACTACTTTCTCCTTCAAAATTTTTTCCAAGACCTTACAGACTAAAGATGTCAAACTAACGGGCCTATAGTTACTCGGATCATGTTTTTTCCCTTTCTTAAAGATAGGAACAATGTTAGCAATTCTCCAGTCGTACGGTACAACCCCTGAGTTTACCGATTCATTAAAAATTCTTGCTAATGGGCTTGCATTTTCATGTGCCAGTTCCTTTAATATTCTTGGATGAAGATTATCTGGGCCCTCTGATTTTGTCCCATTAAGCTGTTCAAGTTTAGCTTCTACCTCAGATGTGGTAACATCTACCTCCATATCCTCATTCCCATTTGTCATTCTTCCATTATCCCTAAGCTCCTCATTAGCCTTATTAAAGACTGAGGCAAAGTATTTATTTAGATATTGGGCCATGCCTAGGTTATCCTTAACCTCCATTCCATCCTCAGTGTTTAGCGGTCCCACTTCTTCTTTCTTTGTTTTCTTCTTATTTATATGGCTATAGAACCTTCCACTATTGGTTTTAATTCCCTTTGCAAGGTCCAACTCTACATGGCTTTTAGCCTTTCTCACTTTATCCCTACATGTTCTGACCTCACTAAGGTAGCTTTCCTTGCTAATCCCACCCATCTTCCACTCCTTGTAGGCTTTCTGCTTTTTCTTAATCACCTCTCTGAGATGCTTGCTCATCCAGCTTGGTCTACAACTCCTGCCTATGGTTTTTTTCCCCTTTCTTGGGATGCAGGCTTCTGATACTTTCTGCAGCTTCGACTTAAAGTAATTCCAGGCCTCCTCCACATTTAGATCCACAAGTTCTTCAGTCCAATCCACTTCCCTAACTAATTTCCTTAATTCTTTAAAGTTAGCCCTTTTGAAGTCAAAAACATCAGGGACTCTGATGTTATACATTAGTCTGTCATCAAATGTCATACTGCAGATATTGATGTTTAGAAAGGACAGTCTTTCCATCTTACTAGAGAACCAATGAATTGGTGGGGGGCAGTGTCAGGAGAAGTGGCAGCATTGCCAATCTCAAGCATTCAACAATTAAGTCAGGCCCTCAAAAACCCTGAGATTTGCTTCAAAAACCACGAGATAAATGTGTGAGATAAGGTGGGTGAGGTAATATCTTCTACTGGACCAATTTTGTAAAGCTTTAAAATGTGCAGAATTAAATTAACTTCCTGTGGGAAGTGGGTAGGAATTCAAAAGTACAGAGACTAGAGTAAAATTAAACCCTATGCAGCCAGACAGCACAGGTCCTGTGTGTCACTTACCTCCTACTTAAGGTTTATTTTAAATAATTAAGGGGCACCAAAACGGGGCACAGTTCTCCTGTTGACCCTCGGCTCAGGTGAATTTCACCTCCACAGAAAGCAGATTCTAGATAAGCTGCATCTTCACACTGCTCTTTCTATTCAGATCCCTTTCCTAATGGATGATTTGCCTCATGTGGTAGCATTGAAATTGCAGGTGTTTCAGTTCTCGCTACGGTTCTACCTCATGCTGTGCTATAAAGCTGACATACTTATGGTTTTTGTTAGCAGTTTCTAATCACCAACCTCCATCACTTATTAAGAAGCACTTTCACATAGCAATCAAAATCCTTGGTTTTGTGGGAGCACAGTATTGTTCTCGAGAATAACAAATGTTCTACAGAAGAAGAGCATATAATCTTAGCGGTCATTCCTTCTTCCTCTGTTCTGCCTGACATTACAGTGGTGGGACAGTAGTTTGAGATCATTTACATAAGTTGTCAGACAGACACTTACCATATCTACCTCTGAAATACTATCCAGACTCTCAACTTGTACATCTACTCCCACCGGAATAGCTGGGCCTGCAAAAAAAGAAAAGAATTAAAAAAAAATAACCTTGGAGGCTAAAATGCACTCAAAAGGATAGAGGAAAATATCTGTCTTCTCTGGAATAGAAATCGCAGTAAACCACTGTAAGAGACTGGAATTCATAACAAAATGCTCATTGTAACAGTATTTAGACTGATCCATTACTCAGTCATCTGCTAGCAGATTACTTTAGATTAGTGACTCCTTAAAACAATCATTAATATTTTATATTGCAACAGAGCAGTTTACAATTTATTTAAAATATGCAAAAACCAACCAACCAATTTCCTCCCACCCCCAGAAAAAAAACCCAAGATGACAAAAATCAATCAAACAAACAAAAAGACACCACAACCATAAGTAATTCTAATATACATGCCACCTGGTAAGGTCTATCCCATGTACTACACAGGAGAAAATTCAATATGATAGGATGATTTTCGGTAAATGCATGATAATATTTATATAACTGAAAAATGGAATTAGTCCACATGCATATTGTTCCATAATTGACCACAATGGGGTTTCTGAAGCATCTGATACTGAGCACTGTCAGAGACAGAACATAGGACTAGATGGAACCTTGGTCTAATTAGTATGGTAATTCCTAAGAGGTTTCCCCCACCCCCAATGAACTATAGTATTTTTTAGTTTTAAACCTTTGGATATGTTAACTGTGTACAGTGTATAGGCCCTTTGAACAGCAAAAAGCCTCAGGTTTGCAAACATCATTTAATTGCTGATGTATTGCAAACTATAAGATACAGAACACAGAGCCAGATCTTTGACCCCCCACTAAAGCCAGGTCTATACTTAAAAAGCTAGGTCTGCCCAGCTACATCGCTCAGGGGTGTAAAAAATCCACATTCCTGAGGGTATGTCTACACTACCTGCCGAATTGGTGGATAGTGATTGATCTATCAGGGATTGATTTATTGTGTCTAGTGTAGACACAATAAAATTGATCCCTGATCGCTCTGCTGTCGACTCCGGAACTCCACCATGGCAAGAGGTGGAAGCAGAGTTGATGGGAGAGTGGCAGTGGTCAACTCACCGCCATCCTCACGGCCAGGTAAATCAACCTAAGATACGCCGACTTCAGCTACGCTATTCGCGTAGCTGAAGTTGTGTATTTTAGGTCGACCCCCCGCCCCCAGTGTAGACCTAGCTTGAGTAATGTTGTTAAGCCAACTTAACCCCAGAATTCTTCCATTTCCCTAGCTACCAGCTCTCAGGGAAGTGGATTAACTACAGCGATGGGATAAGAACCTGTCGCTGTAACGAGTGTCTACACTGAAGTGCTACAATGGTGCAGCTGCAGCTATGCTGCTGTGGTGGTTAAAGTGTAGAACAGTGGTTCTCAAATTTCTTTTTTTGCGGACAATTTGAAAATTGCTGAGAGTCTCAGCAGACCACTTAATGATCTTCCCAAATGTTGTTTGTACCATTAGCTAACTATTGTAAAGCTCTTTGGATAAAAGCGCTATATAAAAAAAAAATCTTAATAATTAACTTTTTTTGTTCTACAAATAAAAGCACACAACTCATATTTTAATATCACTAGTCTTACCTTTCTAATGCCATGGATGTGCCCTCTCTCTCCCGCCACAGCAGCCCCCGAGCTGGGGCTAGGAAGGAGTTGGGGAGGGGGGTCTCTCCCACCACAGCAGCCACAGAGCTGAGGCAGGGAAGGAGGGGGGTCTCTCCCCAGCAGCTGCAGCCCTGGAGCTGGGGAAAGTCGCTTCTTTCTTTGGCCACCACGGCCCTGCACATCCTAAATTACCTCCCACCCCCTCTTCTCACCCCACTGTCCTCGTCCCACCTACCCTCTATTCCCCCCAAGGCCACCACCTCACCTTACATGTGCATCTTCTCAAGGGTGCAGGCACCTTAGTGGAGCCATGCCTGTGTGGCTCCACTAATTAGGTGGATGGCCCTTTATTCTCTTGTGTGCTGCCACTCAGGCACGCACCTTAGAGGAAACTATCCGCGGACCACCTGAGTAGAGCTCGCGGACCACTGGTGGTCCACGGACCATAGTTTGAGGACCTCTGATGTAGAAGACATATCTTAAGTCTGCTTTGAATCATTCCTCTCCTACTCCTGCTTTATTGAGAAGCGCTGGTGTTGCTTGGAGTCTGGCTGTGGAAAGACAGGGGTCAAGACTGCGCGATCTCCATTCGTGTATGGATGTCACCTCCTCCAAACCATCTGACAAGAGTCTGCCATACTTTAGGAGCCGATCAGGAGCTGAGATTCAGTCCTGTGACACTCACTAGGAAACTAAGGGCATTTGAAAGTCAAGCAGTAAAAACTGACCTACTGCAAGATGCTGCTTCTTTTTCTTAACAGCCAATGAAAGTCAGAAGCTAGACTCTTACTTTCCATCACTCTCTCAAAAATGTTACCTATTTCACCCTCTCAGAATCTTCTGTTGCTATCAGATAATTCTATGGCATGATTAGAAGATGAAGGATGGTTGAGAAGATGAAGCCCAGGAGTGGAAGTGATGAAATTTGTTCCCCTACTCATCACTGCTAGTTCAAAATGATGATGGTATCTACCTTCCTCACAGGCATGTTGGGGGACTTTGGGCTTGATCCAAAGTCCATTAAAGTCAGTGGAAAGACTCTCAATGACTTTACTGGGTTTTAGACCAGACCTTTGAACATTAATGTTTATAAAGCAGTTGAGATACTCAAATGGCAAATGTTACAGTAATGCAAAATATTATTATTATAATGTGTGTCTATTATTGTGTAAACATCACCTCCTTTTTTGTATCTATTTCACTCATTGCCCTAGCATAGAGGTGGGCAAACTACGGCCCCCAGGCCACATCCGGCCTGTGGGACCCTCCTACCTAGCCCCTCAGTTCCTGGCCTGGGAGGCTAGCCCCTAGCCCCTTCTCTGCTGTTCCCCCTCCCCCGCAGCCTCAGCTCACTGCACAGCCAGCGCAATGCTCTGGGCGGTGAGGCTACAAGCTCTTGCCGGGAAGCACATCTGCAGAAGCACGGCCTGACCCGGTGCACTGTGCTGCGCGGTGGCGTGGCTGCCTCCAGCCGGGTGGCATGGCTGCCTGTCCTGGTGCTCTGGGTGGCACAGCTGTATCGCTGCCAGCCACCGGTGATCCAGGCAGTGTGGTAAGGGGGCAGAGAGGTTGGATAGAGTGCAGGGGAGTTCGGGGGAGTGGTCATGGGGCAGGGATGTGGATAGGGGTCGGGCCAGTCGGAGGGCGGTAACAGGGGGTTGAATGGGGGCAGGTGTCCCAGGGGGCAGTCAGAAAGGAAAGGGGGAGTTGGATGGAGTAGTGGGGGGCAGTCAGGGGGCTATAGGCCGGGGGGGGTCAGATAGGGATTGGGGGTCGGGCCAGACCTGACTGTTTGGGGAGGCACAGCCTCCCCTAATCAGCCCTCTGTACAATTTCAGAAACCCGATGTGGCCCTCAGGCCAAAATGTTTGCCCGCCCCTGCCCTAGCACTTGGTGTTCTTCTCTTTTAGTCGAGAGCATAGTCCTCTCCAGAAAGCAGAGTTAATTTATCATGAGACAATTAAATGTCTGGGTAGTACTGAATTATGTTTTATTAACTTCCCACACAAATGCTGTGGAACCTTTCCTGTTACATTATGTCTCGGCTCCATAATCAAACTGTAACTGACAGAAAATTATTTGTAATCTCACCCAGTGGTTAATACTATGTTGACGATAGTGCTGTTTCATAATGTAATTAATATTGTATGAATTATGAACTAGACAATAAATTAGACAGTTAATCTGTGAAGGAAAAACTAATTATCCCTTTACAACTTGTCCCTGACCTGCAAAGGTAAAGCTGCTTCTTTCAAACAGTGAAAAACAAACTGCATTGCCAGACTTTGTTTGCAGTGTTGTAGTAGCCGTGTGGGTGCCAGGATCTGAGCAAGACAAGGTGGCTCAGGTAATACCTTTTATTGGGCCAATTTCTGTCATTTCTTTTGAAGGATTTTAGGGCAGCAGAAAGCTATATTTGGACCATTATCCCAGTGGACAACACAGCGGACCCTGGGGCAAAACCAGGACAGTGCTATGTCATTAAGGCCCAAATGATGATACAAAATGTCAGATGGCCAAAAGCCTTTTTAGTCACAACAGCCGTAATACCAGTCCACATGACTGTGGTACCTCAGGAAGCACTGAAAACACCACTGCCCACAATCACAGCATCACCCCACACAGGTAGTTGGGGAATGGGTGGAACTTAAATTCTAAATTTAATTGGATGGCATTAAAGTCTTCAGAGGAAATGTACATGGCAATTAAATGCCACTCTAGCCAGACTTCTCTAGGGTGTCTGAAACTTGCACCTAAAGGCTGGTCCATACATAGTTGTTTTACTGATTTAACAGTATTGGTTCAAAAACATAGTCAAAATAATTCCAACTCCCTAGTGTGGATGCAGTTATACCAGTATAATGGTACTTACAGTGGTATAACTTTTTTCATATATTTATCTAAATAAACTATACCAATATAAGCACCTTTCTATTCATATAACTGTGTCAATAGTAAGGGGTTGCAGTGTTTTAATTATAGTAGTTTCTAAACTGCTGTAGCTGAAGTGGTACAAGAACTGTGTGTAGACAAGCCTTAAGAAAAATTAGGGTGCCTAAAATATAAGGGTGAATACAGAAGGGTGAACTGACTCACTCCTATTAGTTTTTAAGACACTATTAAGGGGTCAGATTAACAGAAGGAATAGTTTTACAGGGCTCAGGAGCCAAGTTTTCATAGGTCAATTAGATAACACAGAGGAACATAGGTATGGATGCACAGAAGGAGTTAGGCACCACCTAAGTTGCTGTTTTAGGCACCCAAATCCTAGGCGCACAAAACTGCTGAACACTGTAAGCACCTAAATTCACTTGGCTCCTAAGTAAAAGTTTCACAGGCACCAATGTTTCAGCCTCTGGGTATGCACCCTGCTGCTTCCCTCTTGGCATTTGGATGCCCATCTCTTGCCTAAACCCAGAGGGATTCATGAGCCAGAGGAAGATAGGCAGCTGACCACTTATCACATGCAGGTCCTGATCCAGTAGGTCTCCTCTTAGGGCCTTGCATCATGATAATGAAGGAATGATTGTAGCAGAGGGGCTGGACCTGGGGTCTCTCACCTCCAGGTGGGTTCCCTAAACACTGGACTACAGAGACATTCCCACACACTTTCTCTCTCCAGCCCGGTGACTGTTCCACAGTGGATAAAAACTTAAATAATCATTGGACACGAGAGAAAAAGAGCACATGAGAATGACTCTGCAGGCCAGTGATTAGGGCACCCATCTGGGAGGTGGGAGACCTGGGGTCCTCCAGTTACTGTTACAATCACTATCATTATTTTATCCAGTGGAACAGCTTCAGCAAGAGAGACTGAGGGAGCTCGACATAAAATATCCCATAGCTCAGTGGTTGGCACATTCTCCCATGAAGTGGAAAACCCCTGCCCAAATCCTTTCTTCCCCTCTGGCAGAGGAACGGAGACTGCACCTTGGTCACCCATATCCCAGGCAAGTGCTCTAGCCACTGGGCTAAACATTATAAGGCGGATCAGTGATGGCACCACCTTATCCTCTGGCCATTTTGTGTGGAACAAGGCAGGCACCTAACTCACTCCCTCAAGAATCTCCTAAGGCACTTGACTCCAGGCTGCAGGTTCCTGTTTGTGGGTCGCTAAGCAGAGCTAGGCACCTCTCTGCAGCCTGGACTTAGGCACTCATCTTCATGAGAGAGGCATGGCTTAGCACAGCACTCTGTCGTCAGCACCTCCCATTGGCTGGCTTAGATGGTTCCCCGCCCAGTGTGCTGGCTTTTGTTAAGGTGACCACATTTCCTAAAGAGAAAACGGGACACCCCCAGCCACTCGCCCGAGGCCCTGCCCCATGCTGTTTCCTTTCACTGGAGCCTTGCCCTCCACACCACCCCTGCGCAAAGCTGTTGCCTGCTTACTGGAACCCTGCAGGAGGCTGTTGTCCGGTCGCTGGAACACTGCAGGGGTTTGCAAGAGCAAACAAGACAAATGTCCTCCTTTTGGAAAATAAGTCAGGACGGCTAGGAAAGGAAGGGACTATCCTGGCGAAAATGGGACATATGGTCACGCTAGACTTTGTGGATTGCATGCTTAGTGCCTGTCTCTCCTCATTCAGTGTGAATCGTAGTGGAGTTCCTGTGATTTTCTAGGTGCAAAAGTTAGGTGCCATGATGCTCAGCATTGCAACACCTAAGTCCCTCTGTGGATCCCACAGCTGGTGTCCAGAAAAAAATCCTATTCAGTAATGGAGGGCAGGGAGGATTAGGCCTCTCTGCTGCTCCCACTCTGCAAACCATCTGAATAATCAAACGGGTAGAATGAGTGAGCTGCCACACACTGAAGAATCAGGAAAGGGAGGCCAAGCAACCAATCTAGAGGCTAGCCAGCCAGCAGAAGGTATCCTAGTGAGTCCCAGCTGCCTTCTCTGAAGGCCATGGCTCTTGGAGCTCTGGGGGAAATATGGGAGCTATGCTCTGAGAAAACAACACAACCTGTTGTGTGTTACCCTCATAGTCTGATCTGAACAAAATTAAAGTCACCATGTGTAACATCCCCACTGAAAGCCTCGAGGAGTGGAGTACAGGTGCTAATAAGTTATGTAATACAAATAAACCAATATTGCTCTCTGTGTGTCTAAAAGGCTTGCTCTTCACCATAGCTAGGCATTCACACAGAGGGAAGCTACTTCCTATTGCTCAAACCATGCTGGGACATCAGAGTTGTTGAGGACAAAAGAGCTGTGACAGGCACTTGGAAACCTTTCACAAGCACCTGGCTGGCAGCACAACCAGCATGGTCAGTGTAGAATTATGTCCTGCTTCTAAAGGCTGCATTGTTCACCCATGGAGCAATTCCTAGAACTGAGCGAAAGCCTGCAGCAGGGTTCCAGGTTACAATGTAATCAGATCCCCTCCTGATCACAGCAAACTGGAAATCTTACACAGGTAAAGACTGCAGCCACGGATAGCCTTCGTGTCTACTACGGCAGGGGTTCTCAACCTTTTTCTTTCAGAGGCCCCCCCAACATGCTATAAAAACTCCACAGCCCACCTGTGCTACAACAACTGTTTTTCTGCATATCAAAGCAAGGGCTGGTGTTAAGGGGTAGCAAGCAGGCAGTTGCCCAGGGCCCCATGGCTCCAGCTTCTGCTTCAGCCCTGGGTGGTGGCTGAGCTTATACTCACTGGGGCTCCGGGCAGAAAGCCTAAAGCTGGTCCTGCTTGGTGGACCTCCCTGAAACCTGCTCACAGACCTGCAGAGAGCCCGGGACCCCTGGTTGAAAGCCACTGTTCTACGGTATTTTGGAAGGCCTAGTGGCTGGAAGTGCCATGGCAGAAGTGACCACTACAGACAAAGTGTGTGTCCATAGTACCACCTTCTCCAAGTCCTCCTTAGCTCATCATATGGGTGTACAATGGCTTCAGGAGTGAACCTGTACCTCTGCATCAATTACACCTCCATGCAGCTGAGGAAGGTTCCACAGGGCTGATATATTTTACTGCAGTGCCATACTCCTCCTCTCCTTTACCACCTAAAAAGGAGTTGGGCCTGGAGACAGTGCAACAGATAAGCTGTGCAGCAGCCCTTCATTGGTTGAGACCCCCCTTCAAACCAAAACCACATCCCTGCTTCCCTTCCATGCTCCCAGAAGCCTGTCCCATACCCTTCTCTTGCCCAGCTACTACAATTAGTTGCCTGTCTCCCTCCCAACCCTTCTTCATGTCCTAGTCCAGCCCAGACTGTTCTGTTTGCGTAGCGATCCTTTAATCAGTGTGTAATAGAGGCTGGGGGTATTTGTATATGTGTGAGACAGTGGATAGATGTGGGGTGACTGGGTGAACTTGGTTTGGCACTAGAGCAACAGCCGCTAGCTGCATGCATGGGACATCCCTGAAAATGCCTGGTTTTTGCCCTTAACCACTGTCCATTCCCAATCCTTTTTTTAAAGGGCAATGAGTGCCCACAGGCCTCCCCTTAAGATCCTTTGAGCTGCTGATGCTTAGGACAATGCTGCCCTTAAAGATTGCCACTTATTCAAAGAGTAAATACATGCAGTACTGACCGTTGGAACTGCTTCAACATACCAAATATTTACGGCCCTTGGTAAACTGAAAATGGCATCCTTCAGGTACAAGATAAAACCAGGCAGAGTTTTATCCAGCAATATAGCTGCGTGAACAACTCCTGTGCCAGTCAATGGGAATTCCACGGGCAGGAGGCCTGGGTAAAATGAATCCTCCATGAAGCTGGTAAGAAACGGTTAAGCTGTTTTTCTCTGTGGATCTAGTTGATTGTGCGCTCTTTAGGCCCTAATCATGCAGTCAGAACCAAGTGAATGGACCCCCTGCACCCATGTGGTGCTCCACTGACTTCAATGGGGCTCTGTGCAGTGCACATCTGTCCACATGCAGGGGGATGGTGTGCTTATTCTGTATGTTTGAAGAGTTGTTTGTTTGTTTGTTTTTTAAAATTCCTTTGTGCTATGTGCTGCCAGTCTGACAACCCTGGAGAGCATTCTGTTAATACACAGAAGAGGTACTGTATGAGTAGTGGCAAATTTAGGGATGGGCTACCTCTATGAGTGAGTGGATTTTTCCATATGTCATTACTTGCCTTCTCATCTCAGACTGCTAACGGACACATGCCAGCTAGTACCAAACACTTCTGTTTTTTAGATGTCTGGCATTTAATAAGGATGTGTTAAATGCATACACAGACTCTTCTATAGATTTACTGCTGTACTTCCTCTTCCTCCTCCAGACTTTGACCAGCCACTGTATAACTTTGGCAATTACAGTACAAGATATTTATTATAATAAATAATGGCAATATTAATGGACTGTCCTGAAACTGCAGACATTTTAAAATGAACTGAACATACTAGTATTGCGTATATCAAGCATTTGGTAATAAACACTTCTCCTATCAGAATGTATAATGGTATCCTGGATTTAAATGACCATCTGTCAGCCAGGAAGGGTAGATAAATTACAACATTCTTTAATCCAGCGGGTCATAAGAAAGCACATTCTCCTTAATCCTTTGCTCTAAAAGCTTGGTTTGCTGTCGCATATAACTGCAAGACTGTGAGCAAAACATTAACACATAGTCTAAATATTCTCTTAGTTTATAAGAAGAGACAAGGTCAGCAAGTATTGTACATGAGTTGATTACACACAAACATTGTCATAGTGAGATATAACCTTAGGATTTCACAGTAATCTAGAAATAAATGTTAACTGAACCTGGATATATTTTTTACCAGTCAAAGGTTCAGCTCAATACGAGGAATTTAAAATCCATAAATGATGCTTCTATCTACATTCTCATGGTTTTGCTGAAAGTTATTTGGTGATCCTAGGAGGAAGACCATGTTGTTGTAAGCCCTCTCAGTCATAAGAATGTGCTGTGCTGTAAATTCAGAACAGAAACAAGGATGGTCTTTCCCTATGAACAGTTCTTTCGAATCTCTCTCATCAGTCCACTCACCAGTGAGACACTGTTCTGTACAGTTTTTCTTACAGAAAAGATAGTCCAAAAATAGGAATCAGATGCATGAGTTTTCATACCTCCAAAACCTGGTCTCATGCTGAAATCATGGTCATCTATTCTCAGGAGTTGTTCTGACTTGGTTAGCGGTGATTTGGTGATGTCAGGGCTTCGTTTTAGTATTGGGCTATGTGGAAAAGATATACAGCATTATTAGAATTAACTGCGTTTAAGAGACATTCAATTATTTGATGCTAATCCTTCAACTAGAGACCAGTCTTGTTCATCTACCAATTAAACTATATCCCTGTGTTCATATCTGATGTGTGATAGCATGTCATTTAAAAAGAACTCTTGGATTTTACATGGTGAGACAGGGTATTCTGAATGATTCTCATTCTAATACTGGCTGAGGCAAAATATTCATTTCAAACTCTTGTTTCTGTATAAAGATTATCTGTGTTTGTAATATATTTTAGATACAAAAATTCAAATGTTTGTTTACACTAGATGCTATTAGAAGTGAATAAAAGAATAAGCGTTTTGGGGGAGGAGGGCAGCATTTCTGACGTAGATTTATGGTAGGACACGAGGATAGGAATTAGGGAGACAATATCTCAAATAAAAGCCTACTGGCTGCAGCCCAGGAACAAAATGGAGATGGACTGGGAACCCAGCCAGGAGGCAAGTTGACTTGCAGCTTGGAATAAAATGATTAACTCCTGCCCCAGATTTCTAAAGAGAACAGAGAGTGCTAGAGATAGGAATATATGAGGTCATACCAGAAGTGTATACAGTTGCACCATATCTTGTAGTCGATACTTTGCTTTGAGTGTGTGCCAAGTTTACCTCTGAAAACAGAGTAAAGTGTTTCAGTCTAAAGACAGATTTCAAGTGCAGCATCTCTCTGATGTAGTTATACTTAATGTGGGAGTCAGAGTTGGCTATAGAGTAGGTGGCTCTCTTTTATGGGCTAGGCTGCTTGAGGAACCCAAGAAAAAGGATGATTCAGGAAGGTTTTCTGTTTCCGATCAAAAAATATATTGGATGTCAACAGCTTGCGCTCAGACACCCCTTTTCACAATTAATTAAAAAGGTAAGTCAGTAATAGACCAACCAAAACAAAAAACCAAAAATCCTTGACTGTGGCATGCTTTCTGAATGTAAAAGAAGAATCTTTGAGAGAGAAAATTTATTTCTAGTGAATGTGGGGTCTTCTTTATCATGTTGAATTCTCATAGATCATAAACATGAAGTCCAGAAGGACCATTAATATAATTTACTCTGCCTTCCTGCATAACACAGGCCATAAAATTTCACTAGCGATTTCTTCATCAAGCCTATAACTTCTGGTTGAGTTAGAATATACCTTTTAGAAAGAAAACCAGTCCTGATTTAAGGATTTTGTGTGTTGGAGGATCCACCACATCCCTAGGTGAGTTGTTCCAATGTTTCCTTACCCTCACAAATAAACGTTTGTGCCTTATTTATAGTCTGAATTTGTCTAGCTTTAACTTATTGTTATACTCTTTTAGGCTAGATTAAAGAGCCCTTACTAGGTAGGTACTTATAGACCACGATCAAGATACTTTCAACCTTCTTTATTAAGCTAAATAGGTTGAGCTTCTTTAGCCTCTCACTGTAAGGCAGGCTTTCCAGACCTCAGATCACTCTTGTAGCTCTTTTCTGAGCCCTTTCCAGTTTGTCAACATCCTTTTTGAATTGTTCATACCAGAACAGAATATAAAATCCCAGTAATGGTCTCTCTAATGACATATACACTGGTAATACCACCACCTTACTTCTACTCAATATTCCTCTGCTTATACATAGAAGGATTGCATGGATTTGTTCTCTTAGCCCCAAACTCATCTTCAGCTGGGTATTCACCATGATCCCTACATCCTTTTCTGTGTTACTGTCCCCCAGCCTGCATAATCTACATTCTTTGTTCATAGTTGTATAGACTTGTATTTAACGATATTAAACACATGTTCAAGTGCATCCAGTTTACCATACAATCCAGAACATTCTGTAGACCTGACCTGTCATTTATAGAACTGGCTCAACAACAGTTTTTGTGTTGGTTGACAATTGAAAAATCAATTGTTTCAGGTTGAATGACAATATTTTGACCCCAGAACACCACATTTCCATTTTAAGCATTTTTTAAATGAAATGAAAGGACATTTAGAAACAAAGTTGCTTGGAACAGAAAAAAAACCAATGTTTTGATTTTTTTGGAATTTCTGAAGGTTTTTGTTCCCCAAACAAAACAATTTGACAAAAATCAGCACAAATTTGCATTTTTCCCTGAAAAAAGTTTGTAAAAAAAATGTCACTAAGCTCTATTCATCTACCACAATGCCAATTTGTGTCATCCACACACTTTCGAGCTATGATTTTATGTTTTGTTTTAGATCAGTGATAAGAGATATTGAATAGTGCAGGTCTGAGAACAGATTCCAGCAGGACTGGGAACACGCCCATGGGATATTAAGTCCCCATTTACAATGGAGCAGAGAGAGGGAGTTTGGGGGCAGGAGGGGATATGTGGGAAGGGGGAGGGGGTGCACGCTCTGGGAGGGAGTTTGGGGATAGGAGGGAGTGCAGGGGTGAGGGCTGTGAGGCTGAGGATGTGGGGTTCATGATTCAGGAGGGGGTTCAGGGCTGAGGCAGAGGATTAGGGTGCAGGGAGATGAGGGCTCTGGCTGGGGCTGAGGATGCGGGGTTCATGATGCAGGAGGGGGCTAAGGGCTCGGGCAGAGGATAAGGGTGCAGGGGGATGAGGGCTGGGGATGAGGGGTTTGGGGTGTTGGAGAGGCTCAGGGCTAGGGTGGAAGGGCAGGGTAAGGGCAGCCTGCCCTGCCATCAGCAGTTGGGGGGCACTAGGACCCCGGGGCAGCAGACAGCAGTTGATGCTGGGAGCAGGTGTAGTGTAGGATACCGCTCCATGTAGGAATGTGCTACACCAGCAGCACAAGCAGGCACGGGAGAGGCGTGCACCACATTCTTTCAGGCAGGGACGCAGTGGGGCGGGTGGGGGAGATGCATGGCGGGAGGGGTGGCAGGCGGGGGCAGAGCCCTGCTCCAGGCAGGACCAGGGGAGAGACCCAGCTCCAAATATTGTTGGAGCAGAGCCCCTAGCCCTGAATATTTCTGGAGCCCGGGCACCACAAAAGAATATAACTTGTTGCCTATGCTGCTGACTAAAGCTGGTCAAAATGTTTGAGAAAGGTTTTCCTGTCAAAAATGCTTTTTAGTCAGAAATGAGTCACCCAAAATCGGAGGCCACTTGGGAAGATTTTGGCCAATAAGTGTGAAGCTGGTCAAAAATATATAAATCTATTTAAATGAACATGTTCAAATAAAAACTATTTTATTTACTTGAAATTTTAATATTTTATTTTTTAGAATTTTCAATAAAAAGGTGAAATGAAGATTGTTGCTTTGTTCAAAATTTGAAATTTTTCATTGTAATTTTTGAAAACTGAAAACGTTTTGGGGATTGATTCAGTTTTTGTTCCTCTTCCCTTCCAAAAAAATATTTTCCCCTTTGGGGTCAGGGGAAAATACAATAGAGAGAGAAATGAGGATAACCCCCTCCAACCCCAAAAATCAAAGCCCAACCTTTTTGGATTTTTGAAACAGAAACAAAAATGTTTTCTAGCTGAAACATCAAAACAAAAACAGAACAAATGTTTTCAATTTTTTTTTAATCAAAATATCAAACCTTCAAACAAAGCAATAGTTTGTAAGAATTTTAGGTTCATTCAAAATGACTTTCCACTGAAAAAATGTTGACAAAGATTTTGACTAATCCAATGTGATTTGCTGCTTTCTTCTTCCTTTTTGGAGCACGGGAAGAGGAAAATGGTCCCCCAAATCTACAGCAGACACTCCTCAGGGTAAGCAAAGTAGAACCCCTACCTTGTTCTAATTTGGTGGAGGAACAGCCTCCTCTATCTATGCTGCAATGAACTGATTCAGAGTAAGGCACTGAGACACAGTTTTCCCTCCTCACTTTCTGATGTACTGGCCTCCACTGAGCAGCCCTGAGTTTTGTGGATATCTAAATCTGGCTCTGTTTAATACCCGTGCTAAGGAGATTGCCTTAACGATCAGAAGGACAGAACTGAAGAGAGGGAAATGAGTGACATTTCCTGATGCCAAGTTTGCCAACCGCTGCATTAGTGGCTAGGACTGACATTGCACAGTACTTCTGTTACAGAGACTGCTGCTGTGGTCTCTGTATAGGTTAGGCTGATGTGGAAGATTACAACTGACACACAGACACTGTATTTTTCAGCCACATATATTCTGTGCACATATACTGCAGCACCAGAAAGCACAGTTGTAGACCCCGGAGGAGAATGCTAGTATCTGTGGGAGAGGAGTAGGGGGGGTGAGTGCACTGGATTTCTAAAAGACGCCTTGGAAGCCAATTTGTTTCTCGAACTCACTGTCCTCCTCTGGGATTCATATGGTTCTGTTCAAGGTACAGCTTCTCCCCTGTTCTCTTGACAATGCTCCCTTTTCCTGATTAGCTAGGGCTATACCGCAGCCATTATAAAAAGCTAGTGCCACCTACTGAATCTGTACATGTCACTGATCTCAGTCATATATTTAATGGTCCTGATCAAGGAGAGAAGCTTTCCATAAGGGACAGAAAAGTCAGCACGAGGCAGAACTCAAAGGATGTACTGGCATCTGAACTGCTACAGACTCTCCTGGGGTTCGAGGAGTGGGATTCCTAGCTAGACATAAGGGACGGTTGGACATCTTTTATATTCATTGACTTTAAGGCCAGAAAGGACTTTATGATCATCCATCTCCTGCATAATACAGGCCATAGATTTTACTGACTAATTTCTGCATAAAGCCCAATAACAGGTGCTCCAGTTCAACTACATATTTTAGAAATACATCACTATTGATTTAAAGATGTTCAGTGAGGGAGAATCCACTGCAGGCCTAGATAAGTTGTTTCAATGGCTCACTACCCTCACTGTTCCAAATGGAAATACAAGGTCGTTTTAAATTTGTCTAGCTTCAGCTTCCTGCCATAGTACCTTTTTGATGCCTTTGTCTGCTGGACTAACGATCCCTCTGCTATCAGAAGTCCTCTTCTGTAGATACTATTCTGTTACTAGAAGGGATGGGAACCCCCAGCTGCTAGGGTGAGTAGAGGGTGTGGAATTTCCTCAGTATCTCAGTTAAGGGCGAGATGGACAGATGTGTTTGTAACACACTGACGGTGATTGTTATGCATCTTTCTGTACCTGGGCCACAGAGGATGTGAGCTTATTACATCCTCCCATTACAGAAGCTGGCTCTTTAGCTTGAGCTGTAAAGATTAATGTATTCAGCTCTGGAGGTCCCTAGTCAATCCCTAGTGTGCTTGCCAAGATGGCACATGACACATAAGCAGCCACATGTCCAGGATTGAACAGGAGACCTCTTGAGCAAAAAGCACAGGTCTCTCCAGCTTAAACTAGAGAGCCAGGCTCTGTTATGGGAGGATGTAAAAGGCTCACATCCTCTGTGGCTCAGGTACAGAAAGATGCATTCCAGTCCCTGGAAAAATCATGGAGCAGGTTCTCGAGGAAACCATTCTGAAGCACTTGGAGGAGAGGAAGGTGATTGGGAACAGTCAACATGGATTCACCAAGGGCAAGTTATGCCTGACCAACCTAATTGCCTTCTATGATTAGATAACTGGCTCTGTGGATATGGGAAAAGCAGTGGACGTGATATATCTTGACTTTAGCAGAGCTTTTGATATGATCTTCCACAGTATTCTTGCCAGCAAGTTAAAAAATTATGGACTGAATGAATGGACTGTAAGGTGGAAAGAAAGCTGGCTAGATTGTGGGGTAAAACGGGTAGTGATCAACGGCTTGATGTCTAGTCGGCAGCTGGTATCAAGTGAGTACCACAGGTCAGTCCTGGGGCAGGTTTTGTTCAACATCTTTATTAATGATCTGGATGATGGGATGGATTGCACCCTCAGCAAGTTTGCAGATGACACTAAGATGGGGGGAGAGTTAGATACACTGGAGGGTAGGGATAGGATTCAGAGTGACCTAGACAAATTGGAGGATTGGGCCAAAAGAAATCTGATGAGGTTCAGCAAGGACAAATGCAGAGTCCTACACTTAGGATGAAAGAATCCCATGCACTGCTACAGGATGAGGACCGACTGGCTAAGCAGCAGTTCTGCAGAAAAGGACCTGGGGATTACAGTGGATGAGAAGCTGTATATGAATCAGCAGTGTGCCTTGTTGCCAAGAAGGCTAATGGAATATTGGGCTGCATTAGTAGGAGCATTGCCAGCAGATCGAGGGAAGTGATTATTCGGCACTGGTGAGGCCACATGTGGAGTACTGCGTCCAGTTTTGGGACCCCCACTACAGAAAGGATGTGAACAAATTGGAGAAAGTCCAGAGGAGGGCAACAAAAATGATCAGGGGGCTGGGGCACATGACATACGAGGAGAGGCTGAGGGAACTTGGGCTTGTTTAGTCTGCAGAAGAGAAGAGTGAGGGGGGATTTGATAGCTGCCTTCAACTACCTGAATGGGGATTCCAAAAAGGATGAAGTTCAACTGTTCTCAGTGGTGGCAAATGACAGAACAAGGAGCAATAGTCTCAAGTTGCAATGGGGGAGGTCTAGGTTGGATATTAGGAAACACTATTTCACTAGGAGGGTGGTGAAGCACTGGAATGGGTTACCTAGGGAGGTGATGAAATCTCCATCCTTAGAGATTTTTAAGGCCCAGCTTGACAAAGCCTTGGCTGGGATGATTTAGTTGGTATTGGTCCTGCTTTGAGCAGGGGGTTGGACTAGCTGACCTCCTGAGGTCTCTTCCAACCCTGATCTTCTATGATTCTATGATTCTGTAGATGGAGGCTGTAACAGTCTCATCTTCAGTGGATTAGGCACAAAGGAGGATACCACCACCTCCTGAGCAGTACGTTACCTGCCCTAGAAGCAGAGAGAACAGACTAACACCTCACCACTCTGAGCATCAAACCAGAACTTACCATTGGAATTCCCATGTTCATTTGCTACCTGGGATTTTTTTCTTAAATCTGACCCTTTCAGATGGGGAGGAAGGCATTGTGATTTTGCTGCTGACAGCCAATAATATAAAGAGCTAGCAAGATGTAATGGCTACCAGGACGATATGTTTTTAGTAGCATACCTGCCTTGCTTGTGTGTTTCTCCATGTGTTTCCCGTCTCTGTCTTTGCGGTTGACTGTAAGAAAAGGACAGAGACAAGGAAGAATTTAAACATTCAGAATATCACAAAAAGCTTGTCATATTATAAATCTAACCTAATGCCAGGAAAAAAGGTGGTGTTGGAGTCGGTAGTGGCAAGGGGTAGGTGGGAACTACAGCACCTATGTGTCCTTGCTTTACCCACCTTTACAAAGCATGTAAATGTTTCCACCTGCATTTTTTTTAATCCATCCTTCTGGTTGCCTCTTGAGTGCCAACATAGCCATAGGAGATGAGGACCTGCAGAGTACTCCTAAACTACTGTAAGTCAGGGGCGGCTCTAGGCACCAGCAAAGCAAGCAGCTGCATAGTGCAGCCCATTTGCAGGGGTGGCAGCTGGCAGGGATCTGGCCTGGGAGCTGAGAACCAACAGGGGACCCTGGGAGCTGTAGTTCCTTGGTTGGCTCTCTGCCTATATAGCCAGTCCTGGAGCAGGGAAAGAACTACATTTCCCAGAATTCTCTTGGCTGCTATCAACAGGAAAGGGAGGGGGAGGGAGTATGGTAGCTGAAACTTCATGATGCAGCTTGCTGTGAATGGAGAGCTCACTGCTAGAGCGGGGCGGCACTGTGAATGGGGAACAAGTGTGCCCAAGGAGTGGAAGGCTTTGGCCCAGATATTCCCTTCAGAAGACATCCCCAGACTGGATTAGGGATACTGGTATGACTTCACCTTGCAGTCCCTGAAGAAGGAATTGGGTGGACTAAATGTCTAGTGGGATCCACATACTTCCCTTACTAGGCTTCAGATAGACAGCGTCTATCTGAAGCCTAGTAAGGGAAGTATGTGGATCCCACTAGAATTTAAAATGATAAGTAAGGGAGAGGAGGCTCTGGACCTGGGCAGCTTTAGATACAGTACCAGGCACTTAGGAGGATTTCCGCTTCTGAGCCATGGAAGCAGAAATTGACTTTTCCTTTCCAGATTTAGCTAATATTCAGAAAGGGAATCTAGCACCTGCCTTCCAGGTTTGAACACCTCAAAATTCAGGAGTGCTCAAGCTCAAGCTCAATTTGGGCAGCTGTTACTTCATTTCTCCCAAATCAAATATACTGATCCACTGTAACTTGCTGTAGAAAAAGTAGGATAAAATTGAGCAAGAAATGCTTCCCAGTGGTTTTTAGGACAGGAATTGCTATTTTCAACAGCCATCGCTTTTTAGTTTTATTTGTTTAAAAGGAAGACAGTGATATTGCATTGGCAAATTCCCCACAGAAACAAAGAGCAGAACAAAAGAATAATAAACTTTTCCTCATTTATGGAGGACGGTCTTATAATCTGCATCCAGATATCCTCCAGTCACACAAGCTGAAAATTGTTCCACTTTACTGCAGTTCTGTAACCATATGGGAACCAATCCTGTCTGTTCTGTGCACATCCAAAATTCCTGCTGAATGACACACCCTGGGAGCAACTTACCAGTGACCCAGGGCTGGGGCAAAAGGAGGGTGCAGGTGGGGGTGGGAGAGAGCCCAGGGCTAGGGCGGCAGGGGGTTCGGGTGGAAGGGACAGAATCCAGGGCTGGGGCGGCAGGGGGTGTGTGGGTGGGGGGCACTGTTGGGGGGGGGACGGGGGCCCAGGGCTGGGGTGGCAGTGGGTGCGGGGGGGGGAGATCCCAGGGCTTAGGTGGGGTGTGTTGGTGGGGGAGAGCCCAGGGTTGGGGTGGCAGGGAGTGTGGGTGGGGGGGACAGCCTAGGGCTGGGATGGCAGGGGGGTGTGGGTTGGGGGGGGACAGCCCAGGGCTGGGGCAGCAGGGGTTGTGGGGGGGAACCCAGGGCTGGGGTGGGGGCAGCCAAATTTTTTTTTGCTTGAGGTGACGAAAAACCTAGAGCCAGCCCTTCTGTCAGTATTGCTTCTAGGTTGCTTGACAGAGGGTTGAGACAAGATAGATCACATTCTTTACACAGGGTCCAATACTGTCCTTTGTAATAATTTACTTGGTTCCATTGGCTCAGCAAGAGGAAATCTATAATAATTTCTGGACCTATGTTTACTATAGGGCAGTATGGTCCTTTCTGCTTTAATTAGAAGCATGGTCAGCCTTTGGCTATAGGGAGGTTATTGACCCTGGCCAGTGATTGTCTATGAATAATGCAATACTCAGAGGTTATATGATTTCAGAGTAACTTATTTAAAACCCTGAATTTTTCTTGGGAGAGGATGGCAGAGTTAGTCTTAATTTGGTGTAATGGGTCTTTGTCCTCTACCCAGCTTTCTCTCTTGCTGCACTTTTGGATGCCACAGTACTGGGCTGGATTTTGTCATCCTGTACAGGAAAACACTTAACGGTGGAGAAATAAGAGATTTCTGTGCAATCGCCAAAGCAGTCAGCACTAGGTATTCAGAAGAGTGTGGCAGGACATACAGCAGACATTCAGTTTTATTCAGATAAAAAATTAGTCTTGGAAGAATGCAGGCAGCCTAAAGTGAATTATAAAAATACTGCAACCTACTAGGATAAACTTGTTCAGCCACTCCTGACAAATGAGAACTGCATTTCATTTGCACCTAGTTCAGAAACTCTGCAAAGCTACCTAGCAGCCAATTTTAGTTACACATCCTCTCAGCTGATAGTGGCATGCTTCTTATAAGGATGACATTTTTATATCTAAAATGTCCCATTTTTGTTGTGCTATTCTGTAAGGTACATAGATGAAACAGCAGGTATGTATGACAATGATATTTGTGTTCAGAAGAAGCCCCAGTCCCTATAAAGCCCAACCTGCTTTCTGGTTGTTACTTAAGGGTCTGATCTTGTAAATACACATGAAACATTCCCACTGATGTCAGTGGAACTCAGATTGCTCAAGTATACCTCATTTTGAGGGCCACCACCCATTTTAGTCCCCAAATTCCACATAATTTCCTGCTCACTGTTATTGTTAAAAATTATTTACATTAGAAATAAAGAACCAAGGTTACAGAAAGATAGTTACACCAAAGGAATTAATCCCACAGTATGTTACATTACCTGCATGAATATGCTTTTCGTATTCCTCATTTTGGGTCTCTGTCCCACATTATGTACCACGTTGAGCAGGCTCAGATGCAGACATCCTGTCTGAGTAAAAGTTTTCAGGACTTGGCCCAAGATTAATACATATCACATTAGTGGATGATAATGGAAATACTCTCCTACTCCCAAAGCTTGACATTTTTTTTAAAAAAATCATCTTTTCTTGCTGCTCTGTCTCCTTGAATCTCTGCATTGGTTCCTGCTGTTCTTCCATAGCAAGCACAAGCTCTTCTCCATTTCGCCAACCCTGTCTACATTTATGCCTTTCTCTCCTCTTCCACCCTTCTTTGCTCCCCATGTCTTCACAAGCTGGCAGTCCCAAATCCAAAGCCTTTGTCCCGGCAGCCATACCAGGTTACAACACTACTTTTTTCTATTTCCAAGCTTCTGAAGAATTTCCTCACTTCCCTTTAGAGGCTTGATAGATCACTTATTAATTTGGCCCAGAAACTATCAAGTGATGTAAGTTACATGTTGGTAAATGTGTTACAGGAGTCTGAGCCTAAGGGAGACTTAGGCTGTAATTTACATTTTGAGGTGCCAGAAGTCACAAAAAGGAGGAAGCTAAAGACTCAGATGGCCTAATGTAACTTTTGCATTGGGTAATTTGCCTGAAACACTCGTCTTACAGACCACAGTGTGCGAGTTACTTTGTTAGACTCCATTACACTCAGTGGGCCAACATAAGAATTGATGTGTAAAGTGGTGTAAGTTACACCTTGATAGGCTGGTGTGAGTCAAAAGGATTTCCAGCTGGACATGTTCAGTACACACTGATGGGGCTGGGGAACAGGATGGTAGCCCATGAGCTAGTGAGCCTGGGGCTAAGCTAGCCCTGATTACAAGATGAGTCTCACCTGAGGGGAATCAGGTGCTCTCAAAGATAGCAGGCAGCTGCAGGCATGTGTCCAGTTAAGACACAGTATGGAAGTTTGGCTAGAGGGCTAAGCTCCAGCCAGATGGCTGGGGACTAGCCGCTTCATGTGGAGCAGAGTGACAGAGACAGAGCTCTGGGTGTGGCTGAAAAACCAGAGCTATGTTTGAATGAGGGGGTTTTTGAGCTATTTTTGAACAAGATTTTGGACTTTATGTTGGGGGCTCGTTGGATTGTTTGGCTCCTTTTGTGACTGAGGACTCTGAGGTTTGTGTGAACTTTGATGTTGAACCAGCCTCAGCAAGGGGTTCTGTAAGCCGCAACAGGGACTGTCTGGAGTGCTTAAGGGGCCAACAAGAGGGGGATAATAGAGGCTGGGTGCTGGTAATGTGACCCCTGACCATGAGGGTTGCTCAATAAGTGGACGTTGCTGGGGTCGAGTAAATTATAAAGTACAGTAATTTGGGCTTGGACTAAACCTAGAAGTTGCACTGGTTTAGCTAGTGATGTAATGTTAAAATTATTTAGTATTTCTGTGTGAGCAATCTTGTATTCTGTTTTTTGAACCAGAAATTTACAGGTACATCTCTGTGTATAGACCAGCCCTGAGTTAAACTGGTGCAGTTTGTGTGTAGACAAACCCTTAGGGCTGGTCTACACTACGGGGAAAATCGATCTCAGATACGCAACATCAGCTGCGTGAATAACGTAGCTGAAGTCGAAGTATCTAAGATTGAATTACTCACCGTCCTCACGGCGCGGAATCGATGTCCGCAGCTCCCCATGTCAACTCTGCAACTCCATTGGAGTTGGAGTTCCGGAATCGATATAAGCTCGTTCGGGGATTGATATATCGCATCTAGATGAGACTCAATATATCGATCCCCGAGCAATCGATTGCTACCCGCCGATACAGCAGGTAGTGAAGACGTAGCCTCAGATTCATCTCTGAATTTGGGCCTGTGTGCCTAAAAGCCTCCAGGTTCTTCTACCACATCCAGGATCCTTCAGTTCTCCACCAAATCTATAATTTAACATCCTCTGAACATGAGTGAATAGAGCTGGCAAGCCTGGGTGGCTGTTCAGTCACACAGTGTTCTTTTTCTGTCCACTTGCCAAGATCCTAAGGTGTTTCTTGAACTTAACATGGACAGAAAGTTCTCTGTGTGGTACTTCAGATATGTGATCTTCTGAACAGACCACATGGTGTGTGCAGGTCCTCTGGTATTCCCTGCAGGGGCCCTAAAGTTACCACTCTGCATCTCAGTGGTGCTTCTGGCGAAGGCCTGACTGAGACAGATGATGACCAAGAAGATTTTGGAATTATGTCAGACCAAATTTTCATCAGGTGAAGATGTGCCTAGTTATGCTCCTTCCCCTTAAAAAGAATTGAGCTTCTCTCAGAGTCCTTGGGTTTCTAAGACCCGGGCATCAGAACTCTGGAGATATTGGTTAGGTTTTTTATGTTTAAAGCTTTATTAGAGTCATAGCATTTAAGGTCAGAAGAGACCACTGGATATCTAGTCTGACATCCTCTATGCCAGGAAGGGGATGTGACCTGAGACCATACTAATTTGCTTTGTTTCCCTTAAGCCCTCAAAAGAGGGTTGGTCTTTGCTTGACATTAGCCTCCTGTGGAGTTTGACCTTGACATTGCGTATAGAAAAATAAAGTCAACCCATTTTTAGCGTAATGCATCCTTACAGAATTTCTTACTTTTAAGGCTGCTATTACTTGTCTATCACTATGGGTAATATTGTTACTAAGTCAAAGCATGGCTACTCTGCAGTGCCATCTAGAGGTGTTAAGAGAAGTATATTAGAACCAATCTCTCAAAGCCTTCATGGTGTGTGTTACTTCCAGGCAGACATGACATATTTAATATTGTTCTTTCAGCCAGGAGTTTAGAATTAAGTGTCTATTTGGAGAGTGATCAGAATTAGAAAGCCAGTCCTACTTAGACTTGTACAGTATCCTTCCCTCCAACTCAGAAAAGATCTATTCTGACCAGAGCAGGCTCTCTGACCCTTGCTAATATCCTATCAAGCCCACTGTGGTGGCTCAGCAGATGTGGCTGTCTCTGCTGAGCCAGCTGCTCTCTTCAAATCTTAAGCATTTCAGGGATTCCCTGGAGTCAAAGACATAATGAATTCTGGGGAACCTGCCATGTAGATGCTCTGCTGTACGTAACATTGGACAATGTCATTCTTCTTTGCAGGTTATGCAGTACCATGCTTTGAAAGAAGATCTTCTAAATTAGCATACTTGGTGGGACGTGTCATAAACAGATAGCTAAGGGTTAATGTTCTTTTACCTGTAAAGGGTTAACAAAGGGAACTAAACACCTGACCAGAGGACCAATCAGGAAACAAGACTTTTTCAAAGGATTGGGCACATTGTACATTTTTACAATTCTTGGTAATAGCAACACATTAGTTACAAAAATCACCATTAGCAATAACAACAAATTCATTGCAAGTGTCCATCTATAATCATGTTTGTCATGCCATACCTTTGGCTCAATACCACTGGGGTTTTGACATTTTAGGGTTAACCTGCGGCTTCCCTTTGCAAAATTCAGTTCTCTTATTTCCTTGTCCTGTAGGATCAAACCCTGATTTCTTTTGCTTAACCAAATTCACTGGCTGATGAGGTGGGCTCTCTGTGCTAACAGCTATTAGCAAGTTCTTCTTTGCATGAAAGTGGAAAGAGGGAAAGTAGATGTTTCCACATTTTTTTTAAACTTTCACCACAAGCACTCATTTCTGAGGGGAAATTCTTGAATGGAGATTTTTCCTGATAATTCTTTCAGAAAAGTTCTCATTTCCCACACAGTTCTAATCAGACATAGTGTGCCATAAGAAACTCAAGCCAGCCCGAACTTGATTTATGCTATTTTCCAATGGTTTTTTGAAGCTAGTGTAAAGACAGTATGTAACATACCCTATCTATTTTGATAATGTATCGCCTTGGTTAGCGTGTAAGTACGCTTACATAAACCGTACCTGCACTGGCAGAAATAAAAGGAGGGATTACCAAATGAAGCTGCTAAAGTGATGCGTTGTTTTGTTGTTCATGAAGCCTGGAGTTATGTGCTTAAAGGCCTGGTTGCTTGTTTCGTCCTGTCATAAACAGATAGCTAAGGGTTAATGTTCTTTTACCTGTAAAGGGTTAACAAAGGGAACCAAACACCTGACCAGAGGACCAATCAGGAAACAAGACTTTTTCAAATCTGGGTGGAGGGAAGTTTTGGGTGTGAGTTCTTTGTTCTTTGTCTTGGTTCGGTGACCCTCTCGGCTCTGAGAGTGATCTTTCTATCTCCAGGCTTTCTAATCTTCTGTTTCCAAGTTGTAAGTACAAGGATAGTAAGACAATAGGTTTATTTTTTTTTTTTGTATTTACATGTGGGTAGTTGCTGGAATGTGTTAAATTGTATTCTTTTTGGATAAGGCTGTTTATTCATATTTTCTTTTAAGCAATTGACCCTGTGTATTGTCACCTTGATACAGAGACCATTTTATGTCTTTTTCTTTCTTTTTATATAAAGCTTTCTTTTTAAGACCTGTGGATTTTTTTTTTAGTGGGGGCTCAAGGGGATTGTGTCTGCAGCTCACCAGGGAATTGGTGGGAGGAAGAAGACGGGGGGTGGGGGAAGAGAGAATCTCTTTGTGTTAGATTTACTAAGCCTGAATTTGCATAACCTCTGGGTGAGGGGAGAGAGAGATTGATATCTCGGTACTTGTGTTTCAAGGACTTGAAGCAAGGAATCTCCTAGAGTACCCAGGGCGGGGAAATCTGGGAGGAGGTAAAGAGGGAGAAGGGAAGTGGGTTATTTCCCTTTGTGGTGAGACTCAGGGCATCTGAGTCTTCGGGGTTCCCCAGGGAAGGTTTTGGGGAGACCAGAGTGAGCCAGACACTGGAATTCTGGCTGGTGGCAACGATATCAGATCCAAGCTGGTAATTAAGTTTGGAGGTTTCATGCTAGCTTCTCATGTTCTGAACTCTAAGGTTCAGATCTGAGTAGGACAGTTATGACATGGTGGTAGCGGTGGGATCCGAACCCATGCCATTGAAATGACTGGAGATAGAAAGATCACTCTCAGAGCCGAGAGGGTCACTGAACCAAGACAAAGAACAAAGAACTCACACCCAAAACTTCCCTCCACCCAGATTTGAAAAAGTCTTGTTTCCTGATTGGTCCTCTGGTCAGGTGTTTGGTTCCCTTTGTTAACCCTTTACAGGTAAAAGAACATTAACCCTTAGCTATCTGTTTATGACAGGACGTAACAAGCAACCAGGCCTTTAAGCACATAACTCCAGGCTTCATGAACAACAAAACAACGCATCACTTTAGCAGCTTCATTTGGTAATCCCTCCTTTTATTTCTGCCAGTGCAGGTACGGTTTATGTAAGCGTACTTACACGCTAACCAAGGCGATACATTATCAAAATAGATAGGGTATGTTACATACTGTCTTTACACTAGCTTCAAAAAACCATTGGAAAATAGCATAAATCAAGTTCGGGCTGGCTTGAGTTTCTTATGGCACACTATGTCTGATTAGAACTGTGTGGGAAATGAGAACTTTTCTGAGAGAATTATCAGGAAAAATCTCCATTCAAGAATTTCCCCTCAGAAATGAGTGCTTGTGGTGAAAGTTTAAAAAAAATGTGGAAACATCTACTTTCCCTCTTTCCACTTTCATGCTGTTTTCCAACTTTTTCTAGCTGGACAACAACCAAGCCCCCCTCACTGTTTAAAAATTTTCAACCGCAAGAGTCAGTTTTATTTTGTATCACTTGCTCTCAAAGTAAGAGTTACTTATTATCAACATTTTAATGTTAAATGTTGATAATGTTCATTTGAGAGAATCTTCCACTTTTTAAATCATCTTTGTAACTGAGTGTTAACACAGCATAAACTTAATTTAAAAATTAAGTAACACATAACAAGTAACAATTTCCCCCCTTTTTTGGGAGGGGGGAAGTGGAACGGAAAGAATGTGGGCATTTCCCCACAATTTCAAAATGAGAAGTGATTTCTTTCTTCTTTTTTTTTAAACCAACCTTCCTTCCTATCCCACCCCCCAAAAATCCTAATTTCAAAGTTTTTTAAAAACCAAAGAAACTTATTTCAGTGAAAATCTTCGGCCATCTCTCCTATGGCATTTGTCTACTGAATGTAGAGACATTTAAATCCTCCAGTTCTTCTTTGAGAATTACTGTCAAAACTCCCATTGTAATAGTGGTAGTATTGTCCCATTGGCCAAGTAGTAACCCACATTCAGAGCCTTACAGAATGAGTTTCCATTTGGACGAGAAATTGACAGCACTAAATCTGGGTATGTACAATATACACATATTCTGTTTCCCTGAACAGCAGTAGGATCAAAACTGCCCACACACAATTGTTTCCAAGTTCTTGAACCGGGCACCTCCTACCTTATCCCAAGAAGCAGCTCCCTTGCTAGTATTTCTCTCCAAGGACCTAGATGTACAGCAAAATACAGGTTATCCCTGTTGACTGGCCACCCTCCGCTCCTAAGCTTGAAACTTGTGAAACCCTGTTAACTCCACACTCTTCTGGGCCACATAGTTTTCTTTGGTGGCTCTAGGAGTGAGACTCAGACCTCTCTTTTGAAGTTGCTTTTACTGCACAAAGCAACATCTGTGGAACACTTAATGCACCTATTTACTCAAAGGTGATCAGTGGGATCTCTGAAGCAAAGATTCCCTACTGGTAGGCCGCTAACACCTGGTTCATAACATTTTCCCACTTTGCGATCTATGGAAGAAAGGCACTAAGTACTTTTCAAAAGTAAATGCCCACTGGGTTGTCTTCCCTTATTTCCTCCAACTTACAGAGAAGTTAAATTATTTGCAGCATCATGCAAAAAGTCAATGGCACAGCCAAGAATAAGACCCAGGTGTTCCAACTTCCAGCCTATCCACTATGTTGGCGTAGTGTCCAGTAACTTGGATTACAGCAGGGGTGGCCAACCTGTGGCTCTGGAGCCACATGCAGCTCTTCAGAAGTTAATATGCGGCTCCTTGCATAGGTGCTGACTGTGGAGCTGGAGCTACAGGTGCCAACTTTCCACTGCTCAACTCCAGGCCCTGCCCCCACTCCACCTCTTAGCCCAAGACTCCTGCCTCCTCCCCTGAGCCTGCTGCACCCTTGCTCCTCCTCCCTCCATTCCAGAGCCTCCTGTACACTGTGAAACAGTTGATTGTGGCAGGCAGGAGGAGGTCCTGATCAGCAGGGCTACTGGTGGACAGGAGGCGCTGGGGACCTGGGGGGAGCTGATGGGAGGCTGCTGACTTATTACTGTGGCTCTCTGGCAATGTACATTGGTTAATTTTGGCTCCTTCTCAGTCTCAGGTTGGCCACCCCTGGTTTACAGGATTTGGCCCGAGGGAAATACTGTAGTGTGAAGCGAAAATCCCAAACTACTAGTGTGTTGGGGTAGAGTGTTATAATTCCTATTCTCACTCAATCTCTCACTGATGATCTGAACAAGGTAGGTTAGTGAGGTGGAACTAGACAATGAAACTTGCAACAAACAATTTGACAGATTTAGCCTCTGCTTGTTACAAAGTGACTTTTTAAAAACTCTGGCCTGATCAGACAGTTCTCTACGAGTACTAGCAACCAATGTTTACTGAGCTATTTTTGGTGGGGCAGTTATGTCACATGGGATTTTTCCTGTTCCCTGATGGAATAATTTCATGAACATTTCTGCCATTAATAGTTGTATGTGTAGATAAAAAAATTCTCTTAATCAGTACTGCCAAATGCAACGTCAGAGTTCTTTTCCTGCCAAGACTAGCGCACATATATTCATGGAACACAAGCACAAGAGGTGAACATAAGAAAAGGCTCATTCTTTTAAGTTGGTAATTCATAGTGTTCTACCACACTACCTGTATACATCACTTTCTAAAGTGGGTAAATCTCATCTCTATTTACATAGGGGAAAACTAGGGCACAGAGGGGTCAGTAACTTACCCCAGGTCTTTCAAACAGTGGTAGATATGGGATTTTACTCCAATCATCTGACTTCTGATGGCCTTGTCTGCTCTGCCTCTCAATATTCACTGAAACCCGGTTTTGCAGTATATTTCTCTCTTCTCCACGAGGACCTTGCTTTATGGGTTCCTCCTCCACTCCAGCAGCTACTGTGGCAACTATGTCAGCTCCACTTCTTCCAATTTGGACTCTGCTTTACTGAGTGTCTCTTAGCAGACAGCCTGCACTGCAGTTCTTCTCACAGCACATCATGCGTCTTCCTCCCCAGAAGCTACAATCCTAACACTAAGGCTTTGGCTACACTTGCAGATGTAGAGCTCTGAGAGTTAAACCAGCGTTCGGCGGGGCCGGCTCTGGCTTTTTTGCTGCCCCAAGCAAAGAAAAAAAAGGGGGCTGGGCCACTGAAGCGGCAAAGCAGGGGGAAAAAAACAGCGTGGCTGGAGTGGCAAAGCGGGATGGGGGGGGGAACATGGCACGGCTGGAGCAGCAAAGCTGGGGGGAACACAGCATGGCTGGAGTGGAAAAGGGGGCGGACAACACAAAAACAGCGCAAAGCAGGGGGGCGGGGGGAGAAACAACAGTGCGGCCGGCAAAGCAGAGGGAAAACAAAACAAAAAAAACCCTACAGGGTGGCCGGAGTGAGGGGACTCCCTGTGCTGCAGAGTGCACCCCTGGTCTAATGAGGGGGAAGGGGTGGGAGCTGGGGGGAAGAGAGTGAAGGGGGGCAGCCAGCGCTTCAGCGGTGCGATCACCACGTGACCCTGACCACCGCGCCACCTGCCAGGAAGGCTCCACTCCGCTCCGGTTGGCGGGGAGGGAAGGACGTGGACTGCCCTGCCGAGTTTGCTGCAGGGCACTCCCCTCCTCTGGGCCGCTGCCCCCAACGGGGCGGCCGGAGCAATGAACAAAAAAAAAAAAAAGTGACCATGCCGCCCTAGGTTTGGGCAGAATGCCGCCCCATAGAATCTGCTGTCCCAAGCACGAGCTTGCTAAGCTGGTGCCTGGAGCCAGCCCTGGCCCTCAGAGAGCACAGCAGGGAAAGCGTTGCCATGTGTTTACACAGTCAGCTGCAAGCATAGTGGCGTGGCCACATTAGCAGCTCTTGCAATGGGAACAGGGGCTGCTAACGGGGAGTTTCGCAAGGGAGTTCTCCAGGTGAAGGAGGACCAAATACAGCATCTGTGGGGTAAGTGGTTGTCTGTAGTGTGAGTGTTTGGGGGTTAATTGCTGTGTGCTGAACTTGTGTTTGTCTATCTGTCTGTCTGTTCGGTTGTTTGAAGGATCGTGTGCTGTGGCTAGCAGTTAGAAGCTGTGAGCTTCAAAGTAAAGTTTGAAAGCTAGAAGCCTCTGTTAATTGGCTGAGCCTTAGTCAGTGGGCAGGGCTATCAAGAAGGCCAGGGCTTTGTAAAGCAGTGCACAAGTGACCAGGGGCTGCTAACAGGGAGTTTTGCAAGGGAGTTGGGAAGGGGGCAAGGTTCACTTGCTGTTCTTTAAAACCTGTAAACTAAACTACATTCAAAACGTCTTGATTTAAACAAAACCTTAGGTAGCTGCAGGAGACAATGCAGGCAGAAGCTCAGCAGCAGAGAAGGGGCTATCCAGTTTATTGCGCTGAGTGCAGCATGTATGATTACCTGCCCTGTGGGCGGGTGGCATGTGTGCGCATTCGGTGCAAGTTGCTCTTGGCCCTCAGAGACCATGTACAGGCTTTGGAGGCCAGAGTGGTGGAACTGGAGGAGCTAAGGGTGGCAGAGAGGTATGTTGATGAGGCTTTCCAGGACACTGTAGGATTGTCCCACCTCCAGTCAGACAGCCCCTGCATGGTTAAGGAGGATGAAAGGCCCAGGGAAGCAGAGCAGTCAATGGGAGCAGAAAGAAACCTTCCCATAGTTGGGACCCTCCTTCCAGGTGGTATTAGGGTATCCTCTTGCACAGAGGTTACTTCTCTGAGGGAGGGAATTCCAGTCACTAGGAAAAGACAGATGTTAGAAATGGGAGATTCGAACATTAGAAACACAGATAGCTGGGTTTGCGATGACCGGGAGAACCATATGGTGACTTGCCTGCCTGGTGTGAAGGTTGCGGATCTCTCAAGGCATATGGATAGACTTATGTGAAGTGCTGGGGAGGAGCCAGTGGTCGTGGTACATGTAGGTACCAATGACATAGGGAAGGGTAGGAGAGACGTCCTGGAGGCCAAATTTAGGTTGCTAGGGAAGAGACTGAAATCCAGGACCTCTATGGTGGCATTCTCAGAAATGCTCCCAGTTCCAAGTGCAAGGCCAGGTAGGCAGGCAGAGCTTCAGAGTGTCAATGCATGGATGAGACGATGGTATAGAGAGGAGGGGTTTAGATTCATTAGGAACTGGGGAAACTTTTGGGATGGGGGAGCCAGTACAGGAGAGATGGGCTTCACCTAAACCAAAGTGGAACCAGACTGCTGGCACTTAACATTAAAAAGGTTGCCGAGCAGTTTTAAAACTAGGAGATGGGGGGAAAGCCAACTGCTGTGGGGGAGCACGTGGATCGGACACAGACTTCTCTTAGAGGACAGTCTATTGATAGAGATTCTCTAGGTTATAGTCAGGAGCAGAGGATGGAAGAGGATAATGTAAGGGCCAGATCAGATGAGAAACATTCACATAAAAAAGAATCAGACACATCAGAAAAGGGCAGACAAACAAAGAGTGACAAGTTTTTAAAGTGCTTGTACACAAATGCTAGAAGTCTAAGTAATAAGATGGGTGAACTAGAGTGCCCTGTGATAAAGGAAGATATTGATATAATAGGCATCACAGAAACCTGGTGGACTGAGAGCAATCAATGGTACACAATCATTCCAGGGTACAAAATATATCGGAAGGACAGAACAGGTCGTGCAGGGGTGGGAGTGGCACCATATGTGAAAGAAAATATAGAATCAAATGAAGTAAAAATCTTATGTGAATCCACATGTTCCATAGAATCTCTATGGATAGAAATTTCATGCTGTAATAAGAATATAACATTAGAGATCTGTTATCGACCACCTGACCAAGACAGTGATAGCGATGATGAAATGCTAAAGGAAATTAGAGAGGCTATCAAAATAAAGAACTCAATAATAGTGGGGGATTTCAATTATTCCCATATTGACTGGGAATGTGTCACCTCAGGATGAAATGCTGAGGCAAAATTTCTCGATGCTTTAAATGACTGCTTCTTGGAGCAGCTGGTACGGGAATGCACAAGGGGAGAGCCAACTCTCGATTTAGTCCTGAGTGGAGCACAGGAGCTGGTCCAAGAAGTAACTATAACAGGACCGCTTGGATATAGTGACCATAATATAATAACATTTAACATCTCTGTGGTGGGACGAACATCTGAACAGCCCAACACTGTGACATTTAATTTCAAAAAGGGGAACTATGCAAAAATGAGGGGGTTAGTTAAACAGAAATTAAAAAGGTACAGTGACTAAAGTGAAATCCCTGCAAGCTGAATGGACGCTTTTTAAAGACACCATAATAGAGGCCCAACTTCAATGTATACCCCAAATTAAGAAACACGGTAAAAGAACTAAAAAAGAGCCACCGTGGCTTAACAACCATATAAAAGAAGCAGTGAGAGATAAAAAGGCATCTTTTGAAAAGTGGAAGTCAAATACTAGTAAGGAAAACAGAAAGGAGCATAAACTCTAGCAAATGAAGTGCAAAAATATAATTAGGAAGGCCAAAAAAGAATTTGAAGAACAGCTAGCCAAAGACTCAAAAGGTAATAACAATGTTTTTTAAGTACATCAGAAGCAAGAAGCCTGCTAAACAGCCAGTGCGGCCTCTGGATGATCAAGGTACAAAAGGAGTACTTAAAGACAATAAAGTCATTGAGGAGAAACTAAATGGATTCTTCGCTTCAGTCTTCACGGCTGAGGATGTTAGGAAGATTCCCAAACCTGAGCTGTCCTTTGTAGATGACAAATCTGAGGAATTGTCACAGACTGAAGTGTCACTAGAGGAGGTTTTGGAATTGATAAACTCAACAGTAACAAGTCACCGGGACCAGATGGCATTCACCCAAGAGTTCTGAAAGAACTCAAATGTGAAGTTGCGGAACTATTAACTATGGTTTGTAATCTGTCCTTTAAATCAGTTTCAGTACCCAATGACTGGAAGTTAGCTAATGTAACGCCAATATTTAAAAAGGGCTCTAGAGGTGAGCCGGGCAATTACAGACCAGTAAGTCTAATGTCAGTACCAGGCAAATTAGTTGAAACAATAATAAAGAATAACATTGTCAGACACATAGAAAAACATAAATTGTTGGGCAAAAGTCAACATGGTTTCTGTAAAGGGAAATCTTGTTTTACTAATCTATTAGAGTTCTTTGAAGGGGTCAACAAACATGTGTACAAAGAGGTTCCAGTGGACATAGTGTACTTAGATTTCCAGAAAGCCTTTGACAAGTTCTCTCACCAAAGGCTCTTACATAAATTAAGCTGTCATGGGATAAAAGGGAAGGTCCTTTCATGGATGGAGAACTGGTTAAAAGACAGGGAACAAAGGGTAGGAATTAGTGGTGAATTTTCAGAACGAAGAGGGGTAACTAGTGGTGTTCTCCAAGGTTCAGTCCTAGGACCAATCCTATTCAACTTATTCATAAATGATCTGGAGAAAGGGGTAAAAAGTGAGGTGGCAAAATTTGCGGATGATACTAAACTGCTTAAGATAGTTAAGACCAAAGCAGACTGTGAAGAACTTCAAAAAGATCTCCCAAAACTAAGTGATTGGGCAACAAAATGGCAAATTAAATTTAATGTGGGCAAATGTAAAGTAATGCACATTGGGAAAAATAACTCCAACTATACATACAATATGATGGGGGCTAATTTAGCTACAACTAATCGGGAAAACGATCTTGGAATCATCGTGGATAGTTCTCGGAAGACATCCAAGCAGTGTGCAGCGGCAGTCAAAAAAGCAAACAATGTTAGGAATCATTAAAAAGGGAATAGAGAACAAGACAGAGAATATATTATTGCCCTTATATAAATCCATGATATGCCCACATCTTGAATACTGCGTACAGATGTGGTCTCTTCAGCTCAAAAAAGATAGACCGGCACTAGAAAAGGTTCAGAGAAGGGCAACTAAAATTATTAGGGGTTTGGAACTGGTCCCATATGAGGAGAGATTAAAGAGGCTGGGACTTTTCAGCTTGGGAAAGAGGAAACTAAGGGAGGATATGATAGAGATCTATAAAACCAGACTGGTGTGAAGAAAGTAAATAAGGAAGTGTTATTTACTCCTTATAATTCAAGAAATAAGGGTCACCAAATGAAGTTAATAGGCAGCAGGTTTAAAACAAATAAAAGGAAGTTCTTCTTCATACAGTGCACAGTCAACTTGTGGAACTCCTTACCTGAGGAGGTTGTCAAGGCTAGGACTATAACAGCATTTAAAAGAGAACTGGATAAATTCATTGTGGTTAAGTCCATAAATGGCTATTAGCCAGGATGGGTAAGGAATGGAGTCCCTAGCCTCTGTTTGTCAGAGGGTGGAGATGGATGGCAGGAGAGAGATCATTTGATCATTACCTGTTAAGTTCACTCCCTCTGGGGCACATGGAATTGGCCACTGTCAGTAGACATGATACTAGGCTAGATGTACCTTTGGCCTGACCCAGTACGGCCGTTCTTATATTCTTAGGAAATAATTAAATATACTTACAATGCAAGCACCTCTTGGTGGAGACCAGATTATACTTGTCTATAAAGTGCCTGTAAGAAGGCCAGAACACCCAGAATACCCTCCTTTGGCAGGTCACAGTACAGCTTGTGCAGCTGCCTCAGTTTCCCTCTCTCTGAGCTCCCCAAAAATAGTCCAAAGCATCTTTCAAATATAAATACAATCCTTGTGGAGTTCATTTATTACAAAAGTTCCATGCACATAAGAGTCCCACAAACATAGTCCAGAATTCCTCAGCATAGTCCAAACAGTGCATGCAACCTACAACCCTGCTGTCCCTCACGTCTCAGCTTTCTAGTACAGTCCCAGCACCCCTCATCATGCCCCAGCTCTGATTATTTGTCCACTTTTGAATAGGAAAGTATCTCTAATCATTCTTTATGGGACAAACCCTGACCCCATTTGGGAAGCTGAACTATCCTGCAAAGGAGACCAGCTTACTGGGAGTTGTGAAGAGGGTGAGCACCCCTGTGCAGTGTGGAGCTCAAGCCAGCAGTGCCACCTTGTGTGTCAGGAAGGGCAGAGTATCCTGTGGTTTGGGACCTGTTACACTTGCCTCCTCACTTCCTGGAGAGATTATGTCAAGGATATACCTGCTAATCTCCCCGGCTACTTGTGCTGGGCACAGGTTTGAAGACTTACACCTTAGTTTCTAGTTATTTGGTATGAATAATGATGCACCTAAACCCAAATCTTGGTTCCTAATAGCAAGGATGGGCCAGTGGTCAGAGTATTGTCTTTGGCAACAACAGTTCAGTTCTCTCCACTACAGACTTTTTGGCCAAATCACCTAGGTCGGGTATACAGTTGGGAGGCTTTTCCAATATACTAGTGTAGATATAGGAAGTGTAGTGTAAAGCCCTAGTGTAGATACCATTACACCAACAAAGGCCTTTTGCCAGTATATCATTTGGGGGAACTGATACAAACTGTATACATAACTCCTTTGCTGGTAAAGCAGCATCTATACTAGGAGGATTTGCTGGTGTAGCATAGGCTTGGGTTTTGAGGAGAAGGGAGTGGTCCATAGTTTCAAAGGCAGCCAAAAGACTGAGGAGAGGGAGTAGGGGAAAGAGGTGCCTAAATAAATAATGGCTGAATACTTTGCATATTCAGTCATTAAAATATGTATTATTCTTTGAGGAGAGTCTCTTTATCCAGAGAAAGGTGAAGATCTAAAAACTCCTTAAAGTCCCTCATCACACAGATTTAATTTGCTTGGAAAGCTCATAGCTGTCTAAAGATAGGGTGATGGGCCTAGTTCTCTGTCCCTCTCTGGTTATATCAGCATCAGTTAATGACTTTGGTGGGCAATGGCATGCCCAGGGCAGAAGCCAGACTGCAGGAGATCAAGGAGGGAGCTGAAGAGGGAGTATGAGTTGACATCAGTCTCAAGGAGCTTGGAGCTAAATGGGAAGTGGGAGCTGGGGCAGCAATTGGAGAGAGATGTAGAGCTGAAGGGTGGATTACTGCAGGATAGAGGTAAAAAAAAAAGAGTGCTTTAATATGGAGGAAAAAGCCAGTGAATAGAGAGAGGCCAATAGTAAGGGAAAGGAAGGATGAGAGGCCACTAGGTAGGGCTGGAGGGAATGAGGTTGAGGGGACATGTCAAAGGTTTTGAAGTGGATAGAAGACAGGAGATGTTAGAGTCAGAGACTATGGTAAAGAATGGGGAAAAAAGGGAGGAGCTATGAGGACAGGATGGCCGTGAGCTCTTATGAGTCTCCATTTGATGTGTCAATAAACTGTCCAAACTAGTAGGAGAAGGGGAGTTGGTGCTGGAGAGGAAGATGGTGCAGCAAGTTTGAGCAGAGATTCAAAGTGGACTATCGTTGCTTGGGAATGGAGGAGGGAAAGCAGAGTAAGATGGTTTAACAAGGGGAAAAGCATACAGTTGCTGAAGGAAGAAAGGGCAAATGTACAGTGTAGGAAACTGGCAGTCATGGGACCACAAGCCATTATACCCCTTAGTTTTATCCACTTACCCACAGACTGAAACAGAAGACACAATATAAATAATATTACTCTTTGAAGATGTGGCATAAAACCTCATTGATTTGCATTTATGAGCAAGGGTACCGTAAATTTCTGAATTGTAAACAAACACTTAAAGCAAGGAGAACATAACTCAAAATGCATCAGTACTTTATCTAGATATTTGGCAAACAGTTTAGTTGTCATTACTTATGATCATACTTTGTAATCTGTAGTATGAAGTCTTAATATTTCACCTCAGTACAGTGGTCTATTAAATCTCTGATGCAAAGTGAGGGGAGAGAGAGCCCTTTTCTGCATACAAATGTGTGAGGATCAGTGGGATGAGCTGAAAAGGTTCTACTATATTACTTAAAGTGATCCAGAAAATTCTATATGAAATCCCTCTGCCATCCCCATATTATTTGAATATGGAGCAATCTTGAGAGACAGTACAATGCCAGTTTTGAAGATGGAAAGTACTGAGGGAACCACCAGGAATATGGTGTTGGGATCTATTCTAGGCAAAATGAGTGGTAGGAAGGGCCAGAAGGCACAAAGGCAGGACTGAACAAAGTATACAAAAGAAATAGACAGGAAAGAAGCAAAATAAATTAGAGCAGAGAGACTGAGATGAGGAGTAGGCAGGACTGGATTAAGGAATAGGCTGTATAGCCCCTTTGTGATCCCAACTCCTGGAGTCATGTGATTGACTATGTCAAAAGGAAGTAGCTCAAGGTGAATGAGACCATTATTCTTTTAGTGAGAGGAGTTTCAGTGAGGTGAGCAAAAGATAGATTATATGGGGTTAAATTGAAAAAGGGAGGAGAAAAAATTCAAGTGGGGGTGAACAGTTAATTTTCTTGATGAGTTTAAAATTAAAGTGATGGAGGGAAATGGGATGTTGGGGGTTTTTAGAAGAGAGATGACACTGAGTCCAATGTTGGGCAATGCAACATATGACAGATGACCTTGGAATTTCTAGGATTGATTGAAATAAAAATGCCAAGTAACTTCATTTCATTATTGTGGCAAAGTACCTGCCTCTCTGCTAGCTCAGTCCTTCTTAACCTTGGAGACACAGGCTTGGGCAAAGCAAAAGCCCTTCACAGTCGCACAGGGTCTGGCTGATCCCTTCTCAGTCAGGCCCTTGTTCTGTTTTCCTCTCCTTCTGGGGAGAGTGCAATCTGCCTTGCAAGAAAAGTTTCAGAGTTCAGCTACCCCTACTCACTGGCAGCTACTCTACTTCTCTCCTCCCCTGCTTCCCTGCCAGGGAGGGTTTAAAAAGGTCTCCAGCCATTGGGGCCACCTGAAACTAATTAACTCCCTGGTAACCCCTGTTCCAGCTGAACCTTATTCCTCCATGGTTAAGCCTTCTGGGACTAATTACTACCCCTCTCCTGGTAGCTAAGTGTCCTGAGTTTGCCACATTATATTATGATAGCACTGGAAATGCAAAGAAGTACTTTGGGGGAAAAAAGCCAGATAAAGCCTTTTCACATTTTATATGGGCAGCCAAAAAAATCAACAATTTAGCAAATTGTTTCATGACTAAAGAACTGGAAGTATCTAAATTTCTCACTTTAAAATATCAACATTTATACTAACACTCAATTTACCAGTGATAACAGATCTATAAGGATGTAATCTGCATCTCATGGTCAGCATTGTGTCCAAAGCTTCATGGCATCTCTTAGATTGGAAAGAGTGAAGAAAGACTGGTTTGGTATTTGACTACCTAAGGGCAATATGCTGAGTGGTGAGATAAGGTGGGGCATCAGTAAGTCTATGGACAATCTCTGCTATGTACGTTGGCCAAACTGGACAATCCCTACATAAAAGGATAAATGGACACAAGTCAGTTATTAGGTATGGCAATATACAAAAACCTGTAGAAGAACACTTCAACCTCCCTGGACACACAATAGCAGATTTAAAGGTAGCCATCCTGCAGCAAAAAAACTTATGGACCAGACTTCAAAGAGAAACTGCTGAACTTCAATTCATTTGCAAATTTGACACCACCAGCTCAGGATTAAACAAAGACTGTGAATGGCTAGCCAACTACAAAAGCAGTTTCTCCTCTCTTAGTGTTCACACCTCAACTGCTAGAAGAGGGCCTCATCCTCCCTGATTGAACTAACCTCGTTATCTCCAGACTGATTCTTGCCTGCATATTTATACCCACCTCTGGAAATTTCCACTACATGCATCTGACAAAGTGGGTATTCTCCCACGAAAGCTCATGCTCCAATAGGTCTGTTAGTCTATAAGGTGCCACAGGACTCTTCGCTGCTTTTACAGATCCAGACTAACACGGCTTCTCCTCTGATACTTTTAAATGTGTTGGTGAGCATCTCTCCTTAAAAACCACAAAAGGGAAGCACTGAGAAGATGCTATGAGATAATGTAAGTAAAGACAGGCTGGTAAACCAGTTTTGCCCACTTTGGAACACACTCATTCATTATGGCTTGTAGAGTTTAACTAGAACTCAAACATTGAGGTTGTTATCCCCCATATAAGAGGCTAAAAATCAGACAGGAACAAATATCTGATGGGGTGAAAAATGAGAGAAATTAGAATGAGAAACAAATACAAGGAGAGTAGGGAAAATATAATGAAAGAATATAATATATACACAGTATACAAGTGCCAACTTAACTTTGGAAATTCTTCTTTTTCCCTAAACAAAGCATAGGCTTTCCTATAGTTTGAGAAACAGGTTTGTTTTTAAACTGAATCATCCTTGGAGGGGGAAAACCCTGAATTTAAATTACAGTAATAAAAGGTTTGCTGCCTTGAACTAATTTTGGTGAATCAAAAATAGTCTGAGAGGTGTGTTTACCTCTAATTACATGCAGAGCAAGATGCATTCTGTCCTGATAAAAGTGAGTAGCTGAATGAAGAGTATGATAGGTAGGCTACTGTCTGTATGAAAGCTTAAAAATTAGGGCTGCCAATTAATCACAGTTAACTCACGTGATTGACTTCAAAATAATTGCAATTAATTGCAGTTTTAATCATACTGTTAAACAATAGAATACCAATTGAAATTTATTAAATATTTTGGATGTTTTTCTACATTTTCATATATATTGTATTCTGTGTTGTAACTGAAATCAGTGTACATTATTTTGATTACAAATATTTGCACTGTAAAAATGATAAAAGAAATAGTATTTTTCAATTCACCTCATACAAATACCATACTGCAATCTTTGTCATGAAAGTGCAACTTATAAATGTAGATTTTTTTTGTTACATAATTGCACTAAAAAACAAAAGCAATGTAAAACTTCAGAGCCTACAAGTTCACTCAGTCCTACTTCTTGTTTAGCCAACTGCTAAGAGAAACACGTTTGTTTAAATTTACAGAGGATAATACTGCCCTCTTCTTATTTACAATGTCACCAGAAAGTGAGAACAGGCATTTGCATGTCACTTTTGTAGCCAGCATTGCAAGGTATTTACATACCAGATATGCTAAACATTTGTATGCCCCTTCATGCTTCGGCCACCATTCCAAAGGACATGCTTCCATGCTGATGAAGCTCATTTAAAAAAAAGCGTTAATTAAATTTGTGACTGAACTCCTTGGGGTAGAATTTTATGTACCTTACTTGGTTTTACCCGCATTCTGCCATCTATTTTATGTTGTAGCAGTCTCGGATGCTGTTCATTTTAAGAACACTTTCACTGCAGATTTGACAAAACACTAAGAAGGTACCAATGTGAGATTTCAAAAAAACAGCTATGGCACTTGACCCAAGGTTTAAAAATCTGAAATGCTTCCAAAATCTGACAGGCTGAGGTGTGGAACATGCTTTCAGAAGTCTTAAAAGAGCAACACTCTGATGCAGAAACTACAGAACCCGAAGCACCAAAAAAGAAAATCAACCTTCTGCTGGTGGCATCTGACTCAGATAATGAAAATGTACATGAATCAGTATGCACTACTTTGGATTGTTATCGAGCAGAATCTGTCATCAGTATGGAAGCATGTCCCCTGGAATGGTGGTTGAAGCATGAAGGGACATATGAATCTTTAGTGAATCTGGCATGTAAATATCTTGGAACGCTGACTACAACAGTGCCATGAAAACGCCTGTTCTCACTTTCGAGAGTCCAACAGATTTTTTTGTTGCTGCCTAGGCCAGTGTCCTTTGTTCCTGTGAGACTGGGCTAGGTTTGTCCCATACATGCCCTGATGAGGTGTGAACTGCCTCTCTGCTCTTTGAGAGTTTTTGCCTGGGCTTATTTTAAGCCACAAAGATACATTTTCAGCTTCATAACTATACACATGAAATTATAACCTATAACATTATGATAACAACAATGCTCAGAGCATCATGATCCTTCCGAAGACACCCAACATGACAAACTTTGCATTGGATACCCCATACAATCATTTTATAAGGATGAACATGTGGTTGTTGGGTGTCCCCTCGAGGTACAGAGCATCACAGAGAAGTATAAACATCTCAAAACACAGTTTAAAATTATCCTAATTGGCAGTCTAGGTAGCCAGGCTGAACACTGAATGAGAACACCAATGACTGAATGAACTCCCCTGTGATCAGGTGTTCACTCCCCATAACTCCTGAGCAGGTTAATATGGGCCAGAAGGAGCCAATTAATCATATATGCTGCACCTGGAGGGCAACCAGGGATTGATAAAGCCTAATTCAAAAATGAAGCCGAGGTCGGGAAGGAGTTGGGTTCGAATTATCAAGATAAGAAGTGAAGTCAGCAGGAGACTGCTGGGAAGAGGCCTGCAGTTGTACGGGGGAGCAGAATATTCCTGTGATCCTGACCTGGGATAGGCAAGGGGCTAAGAGGGATGAAGTAGCCGTGGGGAGTAGAGGAAGCTCTGGTGGCAAACCCAGAGATAGAGCAGTGGGATAGGAAGGAGTTGGGGAAATAGCAACAGGAAGTGAGACTGAGTGCAGACCTGGGTTGCTAGTCGTAAGGCCCATGGGCTGGGACCTGGAGTTGCAGATGGGCTGCGGTTCTCCTACCAGGCACTGGGAAACGACACCTTAGAAGTAGAATGGAAGATTGCTTGAGGTGGCACCTGGATAGCTTGTCCAATGGGACCTTGATATGCCGGATAGTATGCCATGACCTGGCTGGAGGGGCACATCACAAAGAGGAAGCACTTTGGTTGTGAAGAGTGAGCAACCAATGACACTTGCTCTGTGGGGCAAAAGCTAATCCCTAGACCTAGCCACAAAGAGGTGAATGTGCAGTGAGTGGAACCCTTTACGTACCCTTTCACCCCTTGAGCTGGTTCCACAGACCCGAGCTGGCAGAGCAGTGCTAAGAAGCTTGTGCTGCTGCTACCCATGTGGTACTAGTTTAGTGAATAGAATTCTGAAGTCTTGAGGACTGGCTGCCTCATACATGCATTAACAGTCCATCTTAGCAATAAAAAATGAGCTGTTACAGAGGTAAAAGTAACAACTAAACAAAAGAGCATTTATGATGATGATTCACACATACCAGTTTGTACTGTCAGCTTGAGAATATGGGCTAGTAAACTGTGTGCTAGGTGTAACATACACATTTCTTAATTGCTCTAGCCCAGTGTCTCAAACTCAAATGACCACGAGGGCCACATGAGGACTAGTACATGGCCTAAGGGGTGCATTACTGACACCTTCCCCAGCCGCCCTCGGCCCTGCCCCCACTCCACCCCTTCCATGAGGCCCCGCCCCTGCCCCACCTTTTCCCACCCCTTCCCTGCCCCCATTCCAACCCCTTTCCCAAAATCCCCAACTCCGCCCCCTCACTGTCCCCCAGGGCTGCAGGAAATGTGTGAGATGTGGCAGGGGCTCAGGGCAGGGAATTGGGGTGTGGGGTGGAGGAGGGGTGAGGGGTGTGGCTGGGGGTCAGGCAGAGGATTGAGGCGCAAGAGGGGTGCGGCAGGGGGCTCAGTGCAGTGGATTGGGGTGCAGGGGGATGTGGGGTGTGGCAGGGGGTTCAGGGCAGGGGGTTGGGGTGCAGGAGTGGTGTGGCAGGGGGTCAGGGTGCAGGGTACAGCAGGCAGTCAGGGTGCAGCAGGGGGCTCAGGGCAGTGGGTTGGAGTGCAGGAGGGATGTGGCAGGGGGTCACGGTGCGGGGTGCAGCAAGGGGCTCAGGGCAGGCGGTTCGACTGCAGGAGAGACTCGGGGGGGGGTGGGCTCTGGCCCGGCGTGTGCTGGGGGCAGGGCAGACAACCTGCCTGCATGCCCTGCCCCCGTGCCGCTCCGGGAAGCGGCTGGAACATGGGGGAGGAGAGGCGCAGGGGTGTGTGTTGCTGTTGCTTCAGGCACTGCCCCCAGCAGCTCCCAATGGCTGGGAACAGGGAACTGTGACTGAAGCAACATCAACACCCCCTCCTCCCCGTGCCTCTCCTCCCCCAGGTTCTGTCTGCTTCCTGGAGCGGCGCGGGGCCACGGCAGGCAGGCAGGGAGCCTGCCCGGCCTCCGGTGTGCGTCGGGCTGGAGCCGCTCTAGGTAAACGTTGGGGGAGGGCCGCGAGGAGCTTGCGGGCCACAGAAAATAACCTTGCGGGCTGCGTGTTTGAGACCTCTGTTCTAGCCATATTTTTGCTCTGCTTTTCTCGTTTGCATGTTTAGCAAATGTTGCTTTATGTAATTGAGTCCTAAATTAAAAGGAAAAACAAGAAAAGAGAAGGGAACTATGATGGGATATAAACCTCACAGTGATACTGAGTGGGTTAACAGGAGCCTGGGAGCTCAATTACCATGTCTGCTGGCACCTGGAAAGGTGTTCAGTATGTCAATTAGCAGGTCCACTGGAAAGCAGTGAGGTATCCTTAAGGTGAGAGGAAAGGGGAAAAAAGAGGGAGTTTTTTCCTGTTTTCTGAGAATGATCTGATAAAAGTTGGAATGAGGAGAATTGGGAAAAGATACAGGAGGGGAGCTGCCCCCATTTTGAGACCTGCCAGAGGAGTTAAGACTTCTGGGAGACAGCCATGGGGTTTTGGGTCTCAGCTGAGGAACCGAGAATCAGAGAAGACTTATGAGGGATTAAAGCTCAAGCCTAGGAAAGGTGGGAGTGGTTTAAGTTTGAATTTCTGGCTTGGGATTTGTTGGCTAACTCCAGGGAGGAATTGTGAGCATCATGGGCCACTCCTGAGACCTTGGAGTCTGAAAGTGTGACCAGGGTCCCCAGGGGCACACTGAGGTTGCCCAGTTAGGGCAAACTGCAAAGAATGGAGCAGACAATCCCCAAAGCTGGTAGTTATTCCAATCCATCCAGCTAGTAGCAGAACAGCTTCCACAGAAGCCAAAACATAGTTCCCTTAAAAGCAGCCCAGCATTTGGGCTCCCTCCCAGACAGCCAAGTCAAATATGAAAGTTCTACCAATCCCAAAGGATAGGACACATTCTCTCTCAGATTAATAAATATTTCAGATTTTACCCAAATACATGCTTACAGCCAATTCCTATTAACTAAACTAAAATTTATTACAAAAAAGAAGAGAGAGAGAGAGAATGTGTATTTGTTAAAAGATCATTCTACGTAGCGACATGAGTACAGTTCTGGGATCGATTTCATAGTAGAGATGGTGAGCTTAGGAGTTGCACAGAGTTCAAAGAATTAGTCCATAGGTTTAGTCCAACACCAGGGTGATCCAAATGGTTTATGGTGCAAGCACATATTTGAGTTGTTATAACTGCTCTCCATTGAAGGAAATGTGAGATAACTTGCCCCACACTAGCAGAAATAGAGTCCTATGTGGAGAATATAATGAGCTGAAATAATATGGATAGGGTCATGCAATGAGATGGTGAAGAGGCAAGTGTTACTCCCTCCTGCCCCCTTTTTAAAAAGACAGTATGCGTATATTTAACAAAACCTACCTAGTAGGCTGGCACATGTCCGAAAGGTGACAGTAACAACGGCTTCAGGATTTTAGTGTTAAAAGATATTTTAGCTAATGGTCGGCTGGGTTCAGAGAGCCTAGGCTTCTTTTCATGTGCTCATCTTCACCAGTAATAATTCTGCAGGTCTAACTAGGCCATCAACACCACCCGTGTAGCCCTAGAGTCCTTGAGATTATCTCCTCAGTGACAGTTGTGCAGGCTGCTGGCTTCAAAGGGTTTCAACAGGTGTAACTGACTGGAACTCAGTAAACCATTCTGTTTGATGCTCAAATTCTCTGCTTCCTCTCTTACCACGTTGGCTCACCAAAAGACCTTGCTCTTATCCAATTCAATATTAAACTAACTAAAGGTTTATTGACTAGGAAAACAAAAGTTTATAAATTTAAAGTAGGCAAACATATACACACAGACACACAAAGATGAGTTAGTCTTGGGTTTCAAAAAGCACTAGAAGCTGTTGTATATATATCCTTTAGGGCTAACCCATGTTAAGAAGCTTGGGAATCCCTTGCTTATGTTTAGAAACATTGCCCTCTCCAAATAGGGAACAATTAACAAAATCTTTTGTCCACCGATATTCCACTATGGTTCATTTGATGTATATGGGTCTTCTTTTGTTGGACAAGAGATGACACTTCTTGTCATAAACTAGTACTTTACACTTGGTAATGCTTCTTTCCTGACTGGGTTTCCAGTTGCATAGCAAACATTTTTATAGTTTCAAAGCAAATAGTTACCCTATAACATGGGATACAGATATTATAAGCAAGATAAATGCAGGCAGCAACTCACAAGCATTGCATAAAGTCTAAACACATTCTTAACACCTATTTTACCAATACTAACACAGGTGAGCCAGAACAGCTTCCAGCTATGCATTGGTCAGTGTTCAGAGAGGCCTAGGGGTCTTGGTGTGAGCTGGCACCTGGTCTGCGGCTATAACACCACCTCATTATGTAGGCTCTGTACTGTTTTTCATTTCAGTTCTTACTTTACAATATCCTGTCTAGTCTCAAAGTCTTAGACCAGGGGTCAGCAACCTATGGCATGCATGCCAAAGACGGCACATGAACTGATTTTTAAAGACACGCTGCTGCCTGCCGGGGTCCCGCTCAGTCTGCTGCCAGCGGATAGAACCCCAGACCGGCAGTGGGCTGAGCAGCTTGGCCTGCTGTTTGTCTGGGCTGCCGGCCCCACTCAGCTCGCCGCTGGTCTGGGGTTCTGGCTGCTGGCCCCTTGCCAGCTGGGGTCCCGGGTCCCAGCCACCAGCCCCGCTCAGCCTGCTACCAGCCTGGGGTTTTGGCTGCAGGCCCCGCTCAGCCCGCTGCCGGCCTAGGTGAACAGAACGCCAGGCCAGGAGTGGGCTGAACAGGCCGGCGGCTTAAGATCAGCATTTTTATTTAATTTTAAATGAAACTTCTTGAACATTTTGAAAACCTTGTTGACAGGGTTCAAATAAGCCCAAGAAGAATGAAGAAGTCTGGAAAACATTCCTTTTAGCAAGAAACTAAAGAATCTCAGTCTACGTAGTTTAGCTGAGAAAAGGTTAAGAGGTGACTTGATTACAGTCTACAAGTACTATACAAGTACCTAGCTGGGGAAGAGATATCTGATTATAGAGAATCTTTAATCAGAAAAAGGCATAACAAGATCTAATGGTTGCCTGGCTTCTGTTTCCAAATTTGAACTAGAAATAAGATGCAATTCTTTTTAAAAGTGAGAATAATTAACCACTGCAACAACTTCCTTAGGACTGTGGTGGGTTCTCCATCACTTTAAGTCTTTAAATCAAGCCTGGATGTATTTCTAAAAGAGATAAAGAGTTCTATAGCACCTTATAGACTAACAGACATAATGAAGCATGAGCTTTCGTGGGTGAATACCCACTTTGTTGGATGCACATTGGATGCATCTCTAAAAGAGATGCTACAACTCAAACAGAAGTTTATGGGCTTGAAGTGGAAATTACTGTGTGAGGATTTATAGCCTGTGTTATACCAGAGGTCAAACCAGATGATAATTGTCACCTCTAGCGTTAAAATCTACAAACCTCTGAGAGATTTTGGGCCAGGGCCAGATTGATCATTGCTGCAAAGCTATCTGAAAACTTCCTTACTTGGCCAGTGGAGGATCACTTCAAAGTAAGGATTGTCAAGTGAAGTAGCATTGCTCTATGGGGTACTCGCTTCCCGCCTCCTTGTGACTGGTAGAGGGGGCATGGATGGTGTGTTCCTATACCCTGGTGATCCTTGGCTGCTGTAACAGCCCTTTCCAGCCTTCAGGCTATTCCAAATCGCCCCAGGAGGATCAGCCCTACAGGGTGACCCAGGATCACAAAAGTTGCTTAAGGTGGTCTCCCAAGGTGTGCTGAGTGGAGTGTTGCTGGACTGCAGCTTGGGATCTGGCCCTGTGTGATTGGGCCCTCACATAGATTGGCTTGATTGCCTAACATCCTGCTTTGCTGAACAGCCCCATCACCCCAGTTGGGGTTTTCCTACTTATTAAGTGATTCTGTTGGAACTATCTTAATATCTATTTCATCCTGTGGATAAAGTTCTTTATACTTTTTTCTACTCACTAGCCCTCTCCATTACTATTACACTCCTACGTTCTGTCTCATCATGTTTCTCCCTTTTTTGTAAAAATAGAGAGATACTTAAAGGCACTTAACTATTGCAACACTCCCAGATGCTTCTTCTGTATATTAAACAAATTGACATACAGTTGTGTCTATAGATCAGAACAGGGAACTATGCATGTGCTCGTTGAGAGCTTTCCACATAGCAACAGCCACAAAGAGCAATTTCCTTGTTCCCTCACGTCTTTGACACCTTAGGTCAGAACAGGCAGCACACAGGAGAGAAGAGTGCCAGGCACCTTTCCCCTCCACCTCCATTTTGTACCACTAGGGAAGGACTGGGCACAGCTCCAGGCCTCACACTTCTCTAATTGCATGAACTGCTCAAGGCTATTGCTACTAGCAGAGCTGGTGTTAGGGGGTAGCAAGCAGGGCAAATGCTCAGGGCCCCACGCCACAGGGGACCTCAGGCGTTGCAGAAATCCAACCTGTGAGCAGCTCAGGGATGCAGGATGGGGGGCCGACTCCTTAGGTTCTGCCCTGGGCCCCAACAAGTCTAATGCCAGCCTGGCCACTAGCAGAGGTAACCATCCCAAATTGTGTATGGAGGAGGAAGGGCCCAGGGTGTGCTCCCCTCCACACCAGCCAGCAGCAGTGTCACCTCAGTTGGATTCTCAGTGCTTCAGAGGTCCTGGTGGGATAATGAAACCACACAAGGCACAAAGAACAGTCTATTTATTTTCAAGTGCTACCTGAATATGTCATTCTTCCTTTGGCATGTGCCTCTTAACGTCTGCCCTCACTAGGATTTAGTCTTTCCCTTAACCATATTTTTCATGAAGTGCTTGGGGATATCTCTCTAATAAAGATGCTAATTACAGCTGCATTATGGGCATACACAGGTTTGTACAACTTGTACATTGTATTTTTGTTCAACCTGTTAAAGCTGCCAGTTTACACCTTGCCATCTCCTTAGCTAGGGTCAAATACAGGGTCACTGCCATTTTTGTGAACTTGAATGAAACCAACAAAGGATGGCATTGGTTTAATATCTCTTGCAATGTATCCATTTGGGTCTGTTTGTGGACAGGGGCCACTGCAGCCATCTTCCCAGTTTTATTTCTGGATATGTGGCATCACCATTGAACCCATTTCGTACTTTACAAGATGGATCTTGGATTCATGGATATTAACACTGGAATAGTTGTGTAATAGGGTAGTCTGGCTCATTTTCAAGAAAGCAGAGAAGGGGAGTATTTGAAGACAGACAGGAACCATACTTCATTCTCTGATGATTTTCCCCCAACACGGATGTTTATAGAAATGGCTTATATTCTTCCTGCTTGACACTACTGCATCTCTATTATTACTTCATCTCCTTTAAAACTACTTTTTCTCATGTTAATTAAGATAGCATTGGTGACAATTCAGAGTTGCTAATGAGCAAAAACAATGATTGCAGTGAAGGGAAAATCTTAGTTTGTGTTGGAAAGCTTCAGCAGACATCATTTTAAACACTGACTTCTTAGAAGGCACAAGCCAGTGATACCCTCCAGACAAGTGCACAGAATTTTTTTTCTCCAGCAATATCCCCTCGTGTTTGTCTACTTGCATGTACAGGTCATGTTATGTAATTATTCTTACTAGACCTCAACATTTTTTACAAAACAGAACATGAGTACTCCAAAACGCAACATGAAACTGCTCTAATATCAGGAAAATTTCCTCCAGTCAAACTCCTAAATGAGCGCATATGGAGCACTGGAAAAAAATTAGCATCTAGCCCTTTTGAAAACAACTGGGCAATTGATCTGCAGGTTATTCAATGTCCTTTCTTGTTCACAGGCATAACTGATTGTATCCTTGTAGTCTGCAGAAATGTTGGAACTAATAAAACTTTTGTATCCACTCTTGTAAATACCCCAGCATTCTACCGCAATAAACAATCAACTCCTCTTTTCCTTCCCCAAGACTGCTATAATCAAGAACAAGTAAACCAGATTGTTGCCACATTAAACCAGATTGTTGATATTAGTGGTTTTGGATGTAAAAAATGTAAAACAACTAGTCATTGGAGGAAAAAGAAAAAGCTAAGCACAATATTTGTTGGTCAGATAACCCTGAATATACTGCAATACGAACTTCAGAGGTCTGCATTAGGAATGATATAGTTATCTGCAATGTTGCATTTGCCCAAATTGTATATATCTGAATTTACCAGGAGACTCACCTGCCCTTCTTATATACCTCATGAATTTCTTTTCCTTGCCGGTGAGCTCTGCATTCAGTAGACAAAACCCATCCCCACAACAGCAAGAAGACGCTAAACTGCATTTTATGGACAGTCAACATGATACTTTGGGGTCCTATATCCAGAAATAGTCCATACAAGAAGAAAACCAAAATGTAGATTCTGTTTCTCTTTTTAAGACATTATCAGTCCCTTTGTTATTGGAAGGATGTTTACTCATACAAAAAATCATCCTGCAGTATTTAATCTGGATAGTGGGGAAAGCAATTTCCACTAAACCTATAAATCCCTTTACGTCAGATGGTAGGGATTTTCGACCAGTGTAGAATTCACGTATTCCTACAGAACGATTTTTTTTGTTCAAACAGGCTATTGTATAAATTGTTTAAAACAGGTATTTTGGAAAATGGCATATTTCTGGTGAACCAGGGTATTCTAGCTGATCAAAGAGTTCTTTAATTGCTGATTTAAGTGTACCTGTTAATGCCTAGTACAATAGTCTTTATTAAACACTTATTTGTATCTGCTTCCAGCAGCTAATCATCATGATTTCTATCTAGCTTTTAAGGAACATATTTGATCTTATTTTTCCGTTTTGCTTCATGCTTGTGGTGTGTGGTGATGCCATTATTGATGTGCTTACGGAACCTGTGTCGGCACTTCATTGCCAAGCTGTTTGGATATACAGAGGATCTATGGAAAATATCTAGTTAGGGAGGTAAAGATGAGCATAGGGTGAGTCATTTGTCCTCTCTGCAGCTGGATATTTATAAGAGATCATGGTTGATTGTCACTTGCAGACTAGAGAGTGACAGGGTGAAGAGAGCAACAGAGGATTTCAAAGGACTAGAGGAAAAAAATGTTCTACATCTTTAGCAAGTAAAGAAATTGTCTCTGATGTTAATTAAAATTAGAAATAGCGGTTGCTTGCATTTCTGTACTTGCTGCCAACATCCTGATCCTTCTCTTTGAAGCACTATAATGGCTCCCCATTATCAACAGCTTCAAGTTTAAACTCCTGGTTTCATGACCCTATGCAATTCTGCGTCGATCTATACCTTATCTCTTATCACTTGCTACTATCCGTTGCATTCTACCATTGACACCAAATTTTCCCTAGGCCTCCATTTCTTCCACAGATGCCACCAATGCTTTTTCTTTACATGCCCGCTATGCATACAATTCCCACCCTATATCAGGACAACTAGTCACAACCTTCTCTTCAGGCTGATTCCTCTTAAAAACATTGGGGCAGATTCTTGCCTGGTATAAATTGTCATAGCTCTGTTGACTTAAGTTGTCATAGCTCTATTGAACACCTCAGCTAGTATACAGAGTTTATGGCTAGAAGGTACCATTAGATCATCTAGTCTGACCTGTATGTCACAGACCACAAGAGAGACATGGGGGGCATGTATGCTATGAGTAGAGAATTGTAAATATAGGTACTATATTTAAGAAAGGTGAAAAAAGTGATCTGGGAAACTACAGGCCTGTAGGTTTGACCTCAGTTGTATGCAAGGTATTAAAACAAATTTTGAAAGAGTAATTAAAGACAAAGGGGTAAACGGGATAAAATACAACATGATTTTACAAAAGCTAGTTCATGCCAAATCAACCAGATTTATTTTTTTAACAAGATAACTGATTTTCTAGATAAAGTAAATGCAGTAGATCTAATCTACCTGGATTTCAATAAAACATTTGATACAGTTCCAGACAGGAAATTAGTGAAATTGGAGAAGATGAGGATTAATACAAGAATTGAAAGGTGAGTAAGGAATTGATTAAAAGGGAGACTACAGTGGCTCATGCTGAAAGGTGAACTGTCAGGCTGGAGGAAGCTTACTAGTGGAGTTCAAGAATAAGTCTTGGGACAAATCTTATTTAACATTTTCATTAATGATGTTGGCACAAAAAGTGGGAGTGTGCTAATAAAATTTGCAGAGGACCCAAAGTTGGCAGGTATTGCCAACACGGTGAAGGACCAGAATATCATGCCAAAATAGCATGCATCTGACGAAGTGGGTATTCACCCACGAAAGCTCATGCTCCAAAACGTCTGTTAGTCTATAAGGTGCCACAGGATTCTTTGCTGCTTTTACAGATCCAGACTAACATGGCTACCCCTCTGATACTTGATGCCAAAATAGCTGGATGACCTTTGGAACAATTTACCAAGGGTCATGGATTTTCTATAACAAACAATTTTTAAATCAAGATTAGATGTTTTCCTAAAAGGTATGCTATAGCAGTTATTCTGGGGGAAGTTCTATGGACTGAGTTATACAGGAGGGCAGACTAGATTATCACAATGGTCCCTTTTGGCCTTGAAATCCATGGAATCTATTTTGAAGTCTACTCTATACTTTCCCAAGGAGATTGTGGTAATCCATGGTGGTTCTCTTTGGTCATCTCTGGCTCCAAGGTGTCCAATCTGTGTCTTTTGGATCCTCTTCTTGAAAATCAGCAGCTACCATATGTTTAGACCATCTGACTGCTGTATAATGCCCTCTTTTTAGACACTTCCTGCATGTGGTGTCCCTTGCTGGACAAAGCAGTTTGCTGTGAGGTGGCTTGCCACACCATGGGCATTCTTTCATGCTCTTGTTGTATTCCTTTTCTCTTACTCCATGTTAGTATAGCTGCTCTGGATTCTTTTGTGTCTGTACTGGTTTGGGTGTGTACTGCTTCTGCATCGGGAGGTATTTTCCTTCCCATGGCTCTGTGGCCTGTTCCTTAGTTATTCCTGAGGAGAAACTGTTGCTTTATGTATTGGCTTTGAAGGACTATGTTCTTGGCTGCTTCTAGTGTGAGGTTAGGATCATTCTGAAACCTTCCTGATAGCTGGCTGCCCCTCTGCTCTGCAACAAGCCTGTCTCTGATTAAGTTCTTTATTCATCTCCCTATAGCCACAGTGTTGGATTAGGTTGTACTGGACTGTTATGAAGTCATTTGCTGATTCATGCTTCTCTTGTTTGCATAAGTGAAATTGTGCCAGCTCAAGAAATTGTATTGAAGCATGGCATGAAATGTGTATTTAGTTGTTTAACTGTATTGCTCTGTTTCATTTGAGCAGCTGTGAGGCTTCTGGAAAGTATAATGTCCTCTGCTGCAGGGACCATTGTATGGAGCAGGGTATTAACTTGTTTCTCTTCTGATTGCTCATCCAAGCTGGAAGTTTGATAGAACCTCAGGAATCTGCTTACCCTGAGGGTGTTGGAAATCAAATTCTGCTAGGTTGGTATTTGGAAAAAGGCTGAGTCAGACATAACCATCTGGATTAGAGACCCAGCAGACCATGGCTAGGGTGGATGCAAGCCTGACTGACTACATTTCCTGTTACACACTCTTGTCTCTTAGCAGTGTACATCCTAGTGGCAGCTCTAGATATTCACAACTAACATCACATCAAATTTGTATGTAACTGTCTGAGAAGTTCTCTGTTTGTCCACATTGAATGTAACCAGGTCATAATCTTTGGTCCCAATGCAACCACCAGTTTCCAATCCACTGATTAATTTATCTTTATCCATCATAATGAGATCAAAAATACTTACCTCATGTGCTCATCCTGTGATTTGCCTTTGCTTTCTGTAAATTGTTGAACAGGCCCTGGTTGGTTTCAAAGCCCCTAATGGCGTAGGCCTTGGCTGCCTTACAGGGTTCCTCCTTAAATCTCATCATGATAGTTAGCTATGCTCAGGTGTCAGCCACTTTTTAGATACCCCACCATCAAGACTTAGGTGGGGAGTAGGTGATTGTGTCTTTGCTATGATGGGCACCAGGGAATGGGAGCAAATGTGCTGCAACATTCTGAACAAGCTGCAAGTGATAGAAAAGCCCTGGTATCAGCCCCACCAAGAGGGAATACAATAATAATTGAATCTAATAGTCATGAGGGCATATGCGGCTGTTGTGAAGTTGTCACTGAATAAATAAGGGTGTAGACTATGTTAATTGTGCCACATCTAACAAAAGGTTTTCCCTGGAAAGAGAGTGGTTGAAAGTGATGCAAAGATTCTTAACCTGACTTGCTCTTCCTGAACAAATCACCTCAATTTGGCACATGAAGGAAAAGTGAGTCATAACCTCTGCTTTACCAGGGCTCAGGATGAGGTAGCTGATGATAATATCACATTACTCCAGGGCAGACATGGAGCACGCAAGGTCCGTGGGGCTAGATATGTAGAGGTGTGTCATTGGCATACAGAAGAAACTTGATGAGTCTGATCCTTGCTAGTGTAAACGTGTCCTCCTATGAATAATGAGACCATCCACAGTTACCTTGGGTAAGATGATAAAATACAGGGGATATAAACTTCCATGCTCCAGGGCATAAGCAAACCTCTGATGGGGGTTAGGAAGAAGCTTCCCCTATGGGCAATCTATTCCGTAACTCAAGTATCAGAGAGGTAGTCGTGTTAGTCTGGATCTATAAAAGCAGCAAAGAGTCCTGTGGCATCTTATAGACTAACAGACGTATTGGAGCATGAGCTTTCGTGGGTGAATACCCACTTCGTCTGATAGCTCATGCTCCAATACGTCTGTTAGTCTATAAGGTGCCACAGGACTATTTACTGCTATTCCATAACTGTCTGTTATGTCTGGTCATGGTCAGATAGTAGTATTATTATTAAGGGTGCTAGGCACTGTACAAACACAAAGTCAAAGACCATCCCTGCCCCAAGGAGCTTATAACCTAAATAGAAAAGACACACAAAAGTCAGGGTAGGAGGGGAAACTGAGGCACAGAGAGGCAAAGTGACTTGCCTAAGGTTACACGGTAAGTCAGCAACAGAGCCAGGAATAGAATCTAGGTCTCCTGAGTCTCAGCCCAGTATTCTTTCCACTAGATTATATTGTGTTAGATGAACCCTGCACAGATCCAGTATTGCAATTCCTATTTTCCTATCTTGTCTGACAGGAACATCACAATAATCAATTGCAGAAATCAGCAAAGGAGGAAATTAGTCTAAATTACTCAGACTTTCCTCTACCTGAGAGTTTAGCTGGATATTTCTTCAGTGTCTCTGACTAAGGAAAAATAACATCACTTAGTCTCACTCATAGCTCTTCTGTATGTCTACATAAAATCCCTGCACAGAAGGTGATCAGGTCAAGGTCCCAGCCATCACTTCTCCAGATTGTTCCACAGCTTCAGCTCCCAGTGAGCACCATTCAACCCTCGTAGCCGCCAACCACAAGAAATCAGAGAACCACAAAGAGCTAGGAAATCAGCAAGCCTGTAACTGAAAACAGTTTTTGGTGAGCTGGCTGCATCTTTGGTTAGAAGAGGAGATCAGCTATGCCCCAGGATCAACGCGGCAATAAAAAGCCATAGATTTGGGACTATTTAAACGCCCATGGGAGCTAATGGCAAAACTATTATGTTTGCATAGGGCTTAGCACAATAGGGCTCTGGTTTCCTGGCGCTACAGTCTGCAATATACATTAATAATAAATCTCCAATGAATACGTTGGGAATAGGATTGGGCCCTAAAATATTATGTGCTCTTTAATCAGGTCAAACCAGCATCAACTGACTTCTGAGTGCCCAGGGCTTCCAGAGTCTGGGTAGAAAATTGGCTGCTTAAGATGAAGAAATAAGGTTTATCTTAGATCATAATTTTCTTAAAAGAAGGAGCAAAGCAGGCCTTTGAGAAGTAAAACAAGGATGGAGGGGAGAGGGAAAGGCATTTGAAAATTAAGATGAAGAGGTCACCATTTTTAAAAAAAAAGGAATAAATCTCTTGGCTTTAAACATTTATTCTATCAAAATTACTAGCAGGCTGAGGGTTAATTTTGCCTGCTTTCCATAAGTGAGATTTTTGCATGATGCTGGAGATTAAAACAGACAGCATTTTTTATTCAGTGGCTAGAAGGCCTTGTGGGTACTGAAAAGACCTGTGTGAATAATTTTCAGTGAACAAGATACTTAACACATTTATCCTCTTGTACAGCTTATGGAATAGCTGTGAAAAGACTGATTTCCTCACATGGATTTATCATTCAAATTTGATCAGTGAATATCTTCCTTTGTTTACTCTAGGGATTGATTGCAAATACTGTACATTTTGAATTGTTGCTTAGTAGTGCCTGGTCAGATGATAGCATGGAGTTGTTTGTTATCTCATAGGATGAGCCTTTGTAAATACTGATTTTTTTTGCATTATTTACCCAGCTCTAGTTCTGAACTAAACTTTCCACCTGTTTTCCAACAACTTGAACAGTTTGAGCCCCTGGAGGTAATATAAGCAATAATATGGGTACATATAATTGTACATATCTAACACCATTCATCCAAAGCTTTCAAAACATTTTACAAATATTTAATTAAATATCACAATATCCCTGAGTTTGGTAACTCTTTTGTCTGTTCCATGGATGCGGGGTGGGGGTGGGGAAGCACTACAAAGACATTAAATGATTTGCCCAGGTCCACATAGCAAGTCAGTGTCAGAGCCAGGAATAAAATCCATGAGTCATATAATAGCTGTCCATCAAATCCACCTTTGAAATTCTGAGTCCCACAACCTAAAAGATGTGTCTTGGTTTCAGGACTGAAATGGTCCTTCTGTGCATACACTTTTGGGCTATAAAAAATTGTAAGATTACTGAGCACCACATTTGTCTTAGAACCAGTCTATCTCCAGAATGATAGCACAGCTGGAACAAAAAGTGTGTTTTGCCTTAAGACACCTTTATTCTGAATCCTATAACCACAACCTTGTCTGAAATAGAGGTACGGTCAGGATAAAAGTCATGTCAGCAACTAGGTACTGTACCAACCAAAAACAGTTGCATTGTCCTAGATGGGAAAGCAGGTGGTCCATATAAGGCTGTTCACCACAATTATGTTTCTACCCACAGTTATGAACCTTCCATGATTTTGACGTTCTCCTATGTGATTAAATTATCTGATGGTTTACAGACCTCATGGTGGTGAAGATGTTGCAGTGTTATGTGGAGTGCATCTCTAATGCCCCGAGGATCACATTTGGGCAAAGGGAAGAACACACTGCAGTGAAGTGCATGACACTAGACTTCAGTTGGCTAACATGGAGGAGTTGGTACTGTTATTTTAGGCACAGGAACTATTACAATACCTGGATTATATCAGTCACTTTTAAAAGAGCCCATTAATGGAGATATTTTTAATGGGTGTCACCCCTGGGAATATTAGAGCTTGTTATGCAAACCTTAATGGGCATGTCACTCCATCTGCATGTGATTTAAACTAGAACTGTGAGAATTATAATGATCTTTCAGTTCACTGGCAGTTCTGAAAAACTGAAAAAAAAATTAACCTCAATTTTGGGCTTTTTTTTAGGTTAAATCCTTAAATAAAATTTGGATGAAATTTTGACAGGAAATGCTATTTCAAATCAAAAAGTTAAAACATTTCCTTTAAGCATTTTAAAAATGAAATGTTTCAATTTTTAAAACTTTTGGGTTTCTGACCAAAACAATTTAGTAAATTCAACATGAATTTGAACAGCTAATTGTTATAGCTGGAGGAACAACAAGTGGACCTAACTAATTGAAATGATGTTGTTGGAAGATTATTATTGGCTCTCTCAAGTTCTGCTTCGTTATGAAGCAGCACTGTGCAGGTGGGTTGCAGACTGTCAGGAGTGTGCCTGCATGTTTTAGTCTATCCCTTGAATGCATTATTACTTTTTTTAAAATTAGACTTACTGAAGGATTATGGTCCATCTATCACCCTTTGATCCCTGTACTTGTGAACTTTGGGGAATTGTTCTACTGCATTCGCTTTGTGGTGGTATTCTCTCTATCTGTCCTGTACCGGGGGGTGAGGGGTAGGTGGGGGAGGAGATGAGGCTATACAAGTACCTGAATAAATAGTTCACAGTTGTTGATGATACAAAACGTTCACTAGTGAAGGATTTAGCCCAGATAGCTCATGATATTTTGGAACATATAGCAACTAGTGAAGTTCACTGTTGGCCTCCATCATGGCACAGTTGTTGTTTTGGACAGCCACAACTTTGTCCTTTGTATTTGAAATAGTCTTTTCCATGGATGTTAGGGGACAGAAAGTAGGGGAAAATATAGCTGCCATGTTTGTACTGAGGAGATTATTTCTAATGCAGAGTAAAAGGGAAAGAAGAAAATATTTCCTTAGAAGGTACAAAGAAGGAAATACTTATATCCCAGTGTCAGGTTTTTGTAATTAGATCTGCTGTCTTCATGTGTTGCAAAGATCAGCAGACATGCAGAGACAGGGGGAGAGGTGGGAACCTCCCTGTGACAGGGTTGGGGAAAACCCTGTTCAGTGCGAGACCAGTGCATCCATCACACGCCTAACCCCTGTCTATATATTAGTCCTTCTTAACAAGGGAGTGCAGCCCAATGGCCAGAGTCAATAAGTTGACCCCAGTTGGCAGGATGGTAAGGCCCACGGGCTATCGTCAGTAAGTTTGCCCTAATGAGGCTGGGCAACCCAATGGCCAGCATTAATAGATTCACCCCTCTTAGTAGGATAGTAAGGCCTAGTAACCCCTGTCAGTACCTTTACCCCAAAAGGACAAGGCAGTAAGGCCTAGCAACCAGAGTCCATAGATTCACCCTTCTCAGCAGGGCAATGAGGCCTATTGGCTACGGTCAAGGTATTCACCCCTACTAGCTGGGCAGTGCAGCCCAATGGCCAAAGTCAATATGTTCACCTCTCTTAGCAGGGCAGTAAGGCCTAGTAGACACAATCAGTCCATTCATCCCAGGAAGACAGGGCAGTAAGGCCTAGCAGCCGGAGTCCATAGATTTACCCTTCCCAGCAAGGCAGTGAGGCCTAGTGGCCAAAGTCAGTCCAGAAGGGGGCCACTACACACAAGGAAGAGGGTGGTGGCCCTGGTGGTGGCGGAGGCAGTGTCCAGACCCTCCCTCTCCACTGTACCCCAGCCCAGGTCCCTGGTAGTGCCGGGGCATGTGCCTCTGAGTCAGCGGGGGGATTCCAACTGAAACTCACTGACTCACAACTCTAGTTCACCAACCGGGCCACTATCTAATTTCCCTGGGCTGCTTCTTAGCATAGTTCCCATGGCTACAGTCTGGGCACCTCTGCTGTCTCCGCGTTCCCCAGTCTGTGTTGTCCCCTGTGACTTCTGGCACGGCAGGGTCTCAGAAAGTACTTACGCATCTGCTTGGGTTGCAGCAGTGGTCCCCAACCTTTTCCATGGGGCAGGAGCTGGATGACTAGCTGCCAAGGACCGTGGCCACCAGACAAGCAGCCACCGAAATGCCGCCGTGAAGCGGCAACGTCAAGAGGCATCGCCGCCAAAATGCCACTGTGAAGAGCATCATCGAGAGGTGTCGCCACCAAAATGCCGCTGAAATTCGGCGGGATTTCGGCGGTAGCGCTTCTTGATGTTGCCACTTCTTGGCAGCATTTTGGCAGCTGCTTGTCCAGCGGCCAGTAGGTGGGTGCAGATGGATGCCCCGGTTGGTGCCATGGTGCCTGTGGGCACGATGTTGGGGACCTCTGGGTTACCATATCTCAGGCTTTGGGTGATCCTTGGCTGGAGCCAATGGAGCACATTCTTCCTCCTCAGGAGTCAGCCCCAACTGAGCTGAGCTGCTCCCTTTTATACCAGTGCACATGGAACATGCCCGGTAGAGTAAAGGGGGCATGGCTACCTCAACCCACAACCCGTTAACCCTTCCCTGTCCAGTGAAAGGCGAGTGCGCCCTGTCACACTCCCTAACAGGAGGATGTCACTTCAAAATACTAAGGACAAATCCTGAGCTGGCATACATTTGCATCAATGTTGGAGCTATATCAATTAACACCAGCTGGCCCTAAGTAACTGTGTGATATCTATTATTGTCATCCTTCCCCCCTCAATCTTGTCTCTTTGTGCCCCCCACTTGTTGTGTCATTTCAAATCAGGCTTGCATGCTTTTCTAAGCAAAGGTTGGGTCTTTATTTGCTTTGTGAGTGTCTAGAACATTTGGGGGCACTTAAGAAATCACTAATAATAACAAATAAAATATTAAGGAAATCTAGTAGAGCAACAACCTCAAATCAGAGGGAAGAAAAGTGCCAAAACATCTTTGATCCAAGCCTGCTTATCAAAGAATAAAAATAAAATAGAGGCAAAGTATAGTACGTGTCTCTACGCCAGTGTAAATCCCTAAATGGATTGTATGCTATATAAATTGAAGTGAAAAAGGAGTTCAGGAGAGCTGGCAGTTTCTCAAAGAAAAAGTATTAAAGGCATAACAGCAAATTATTCCAATGAGAAGGAAGGATAGGAAGAATAGTCAGAGGTCAATATGGCTCCATCAGGAGCTCTTTAATGACCTGCAAATCAGTAAGAAATCCTACAAAAAGTGGACATGTGAACAAAGTGCTGAGGAGGAGTACAGAAGAACAGCACAAGCATATAGGGACAAAATCTGAAAGGCTAAGGCACAAAATGAGTGACATCAAGCAAGGATCATAAAAGGCAATAAGAAGATGTTCTTTAAATACATTAGGAGCAAGAGAAAAACAAAGGTAAGTGTAGATCCTCTATTTGGTGGGGAAGAAGAGCTAATAACTGATAACATCAAGTAGGCTGAGGTGTTTAATGACTATTTTGCTTCAGTTTCCATTAAAAGGGTTAAAGGTAACCAGATAATCAACACAATTAATATTAACAAGTTGAAAGGAGTGCAAGCCAAAATAGGGAAAGAACAAGTTAAAGAATATTTAGGTAGGTTAGATGTTGTTAGATTCAAGTTGGCAGGGCCTGATGAAATTCATCCTCGGGTACTTAAGGAACTAGCCAAAGCAATCTGGGAACCATTAGCGATTATCTTTGAGAACTCCATGGAGGATGGATGAGGTCCCACGTGACTGGAGAGGGGCAAACGTAGTACCTGTCTTTAAAAAGGGGAACAAAGAGGACCCCAGGAATTATAAACCATTCAGCCTAACCTCAATACCTGGAAAGATACTGGAACAAATTATTAAATAATCAGTTTGTAAGCATCTAGAGGATAATAGGATTATAAGTAAGGATACGGTTCTGTCAGGGAGGACATGGATTCCGTGACTTCCTGGGACCTCTGTAACGTCTTCTGGGGCAGGGCTAGAGCAGCTGTAAACCTCAGGGCTGCTGGAGCAGCAGCCACTGGAACAGCTCGCCAGAGACCAAAGCAGCGGGTGGGCACCAGAGCAGCGGATGGGGGGTATGTGTGTGCCAGAACAGCTGACTGGCAGCCGTCGCCAGAGCACTGCTGAAGTTGGGTCAGTCCCCCTAGAACTGGAGCAACAGCAGTCAGCCTCTGCCACAGGAGCAGTGGCAGGGCTGGAGCAGATGCGAATCCCAGCAGTGCTCTGTTTGTGGTCCCCCATGCCCAGAGTATTTTTAGTAAAAGTCAGGGACAGGTTATGGGCTTCCATGAATTTTTGTTTCTTGCCTGCCAACTGTCCCTGACTTTTACTAAAAATGCCTGTGACAGAATCTTAACCTTAGTTATAAGGAATAGCCAGCATAGAAGATTTGCCAAGAACAAATCATGCCAACATCAACCTTATTTCCCTTTTTGACAGGGTTACTGGCTTAGTGCATGAGAGGAAGCAGTAGACATGAGGACTTCAATAACTCAGACATAGATTAGGGGTTTGTTACAGGAGTGGGTGGGTGAGATTCTATGGCCTGCATTGTGCAGGGGGTCAGACTAGTTGATCATAATGGTCCCTTCTGATCTTAAAGTCTGTGAGTCTATGATACATCTTGATTTTTAGTATGGCTTTTGACACAGTCCCACATGACATTCTACTAAGCACACTAGGGAAATGTGGTCTAGATAAAATTACAAAGGGTGGGTTTAACTGGTTGAATAACTACTCAAAGAGTAGTTATTAATAGTTCGCTGTCAAACTGGGAAGGCGTAACTAGTGGGGTCCCACAGCAGTCAATCTGGGTGTGGTACTAGTCAATATTTTCATTAATAACTTGGATACTGGAATGGAAAGTATGCTTATAAAATTTGCAGATGTCTGCGAGCACTTTGGAGGACAGGATTATAATTCAAAACAATCTTGACAAATTGGAGAATTGATCTGAATTCAACAAGATGAAATTAAATAAAGACAGGTGCCATGTACTTCACTTAGGAAGAAAAAAAATCAAATTCACAGCTGCAAAATGGGGAATAACTGGCTATGTGATAGTAGTACTGAAAAGGATCTGGGGGTTATAGTGGATCACAAATGGAATGAGAGTCAACAATGTGATGCAATTGCAAAAAAGATTAATATCATTCTGGGGTGTATTAACAGAAGTGTCGTATGTAAGACATGAGAAGTAACTGTCCTAGTCTACTTGGCATTGGTGAAGCCTTAGCTGTAGTACTGTAACCAATTCTGAGTGCCACACTTTAGGAAATATGTGGGTAAACTGGAGAAAGTCCAGAGGAGAGCAACACAAATGACAAAAGGTTTAGAAAACCAGACCTATGAGGAAAGGTTAAAAAAAACTGGGCATGTTAATCTTCAGAAAAGAAGACTGAGGGGGAACCTAATAAATCTTCAAATATGTTAAAGGATGTTATGAAGATGGTGGTGATCAATTGTTCTCCATGTCCATTGAAGGCAGGACAAGAAGTAATGGGCTTAATCTGCATCAGAGGAGATATAGGTTAGATATTAGGAAAAACTTTCTGACTGTAAGGGTAGTTAAGCTCTGGGCTAGGCTTCTAAGGGAGTTCCTGGAATCAACCATCACTGGAAGGTTTTAAGAACAGGTTGGACAAACCCTTGGCAGGGCTGGTCTAGGGTTACTAGTCCTGGCGCAGTGCAGGGGGCTGGACTTGATTTCTCAAAGTCCTTTCCAGCCCTACATTTCTATGATTTTATAAAGAGAGGAAATATGCCAACCCTGCAGTAGTTGGCCAGGAAGCAGAAATCTGAATGTCTACAGCTGACACATGTCCCTTGGTGAACTGCAGTGTTTTGAAACAAATGCTTTTGGAGACTGTTCCTCACTGCTCTGTTCAAATTAATAACAACTTTACTGAACTAGAACATTAAAGATCAACTATGTTTGTATTTTGTTTTGGAGAGAAGATGAAGCACGAAAGCAATAAGAGACAAATGTTTAATATTTAGTTTTTGTTAGCGTTCTTTACTCCGAGTCTTCTTTATCTGTTGCATGGTTCCCTTTCTTCATCGCAGTTCTTTCATGCAGACCAAATTCCATGTCTGAAGTTTTCCAAATTATGAATGTGCTGTTTCGTAGAATTGCTTCCTTTTGTCTCTGATCATTCTGCAATGTTATTTGCATTCTGTTTGCTGGATTATCCTGTGTGGCAGAATATTTTGACCTCTTGTATTGAGGTTTTGCTGCTAAAATTGGAATAAGCTTTTATAATGATGCTTAACATTTTTAAAAGAGATTTTAAAATGTTGAAATATGTATAATTTTGGTGGTTTTTACAGACTATCAGAGATATGTTGTTTGGTATTAGTGGCATATAGTGTGTGTGTCTGGGGGAGAAGGGGTTCAGCATATGTTTTATGATGGGGCCCCAGGATGTCCCTAGGGTATTGTGTGCATGGTGCTTTATTTACCACTGATGAGGAAAATCTCTTCTTTAACAGATACCCCCTTTTAGTGCAGGACTCTCCAACACACCTGGGAATCTAAGGCACTCAAAACGGACTGAAACAATACTCTGTAAATTCTGGACATGGACTAGATCTGCTCTGATTTTCTGGTTTCTGTTCCTTACTTATGCTATCCTACTAATGCCACTTCTCCTCTGTGACTGGCAATGGACACATCTCATACCTAGAAATTTCCATTATGGAGCTCTGCAGGATTCCCCTTCCCTTCTTGGTCTCATTCTTTTTGGCTACCTCCTTTCTGAATTCTGCCAATAATATGTAGACTATACCTAGAGCTTATCTCTCTTCCTGTTTCAGTCCTTTTGGGCTACTTCAGTATTATTAGCTCCTAGATTTGCCATATCCTTCCACACAAAGTATCTTAAACTGATATCCTGATTGGAAAAGCAAAAAAAGAAACAAAATTAAAAACCCTCACTCAGAACTCCACTTCTTCTCTCTCCCTTCTCAAGTCAAATTTCACATATGCTTTATTTATAGTAGGCATTCCACATGACCCTGAACTCAGTGCCCTCCCAGATCTATATACGTGATTACAATGAACATCACCTGCAACAGACTTCCAAATTCTGCTTATTGTTATAGTGCTGTAAACCAAAAGTGACTTCACTAGCATGAATTTAATCTGTCCTCCAGATTTAAACTGATAAATTGAAGGGCAGATTTTAGCCCACTATCTCAACCAATTTTCTATCAACATTCTTATAGTGGATGCAGCTTGGATTAACCTTCAACTCTTCTTACTTTGACTGCTGTAATTCTCTTCTTTGTCTCCCTAAATCTCAATTCACAAAACATCCATTTGCCTTGTGTTATTGTTTTTTTAATATTAGCTTGTCTTTATAAAATGTTATGGGCCTGATCCTCAGAAGGTGTAAATCAGTATATGCTAGTTTATATCAGTTGAGGATCTGGTTTCATGTTTTTAGTATTGTCTCTTTATTCTTTGTCTGGGATACCAGAAGCTATATGGGAAGTTATAAGACTAATACTTTATTAATAGTGTTGTGCTGACTGGGATTTAACTTAAAGGAATAACATGTTGCTAACAAATTCTCTTAAGGTAGACCAGAGACTGCAAGTGTGAGGGGATCAACAGGTAACTTTATGAAGCACTGGAATTACTGAATTTTCCAAATGAGCACGTATAGTAAGTGATCAACAATACACTAGTGCATCCCACTTGCCTCAGTCAGATCAAGACAGAAGGTAACACTTCTCACCCTTAACACAATTTTGTGACATTAATTCAGTAAAAATTTGGAAGACAAAGTGCCACCTACTGAATTACCAACTCATTTTGTGCAACACCCCATGCTTTTCTTTAAGGGTCTACAATTCAAGTGCTGCCCCTGCTTAATTCACGATCTCCGGCAAGATGTCTAGACATGGCTGCAGGTATTCATTTGAGGTTTAATTTTGTGCAATTTCTGTACATTAAAATAGATGAACACATGTTTTCTACAGTACCTATCCTTTGGTATGTTTACTATGATCATAATTCACTAAAGCACCCAGGATGGCTTCCCCATCAGGCATCGGAGGTTCCAGATTTGCCATGTTCAACTCCACTTTCTGAACTCCACCTGCAAATCACTGTCTCTTTATCGCTAATGGTCAGACATCCATGAATATTGGCTAATGGCTAATACCATTGAAGCAACATATTCTTTATGTTAAGAAATATTGTGTAAAGAAAAACTGCTAGTTCACTATTTTAAAATAATTGAGTTAACTTTAGTATATGATCCTGTACTGTTATTCAGTGCTTAAGAATTGTGGTTTATATTCCATTGATAACTTAGTTTAATAGGTAAAGATTGTAAAACATCTAGAGGAGAAAAAGAAAAGATGGAACCACATGAGTCTGTGATAGACTGACCATGTTTTCTATAAAATAAAATGTAGGCGGCATTTTGGGGAAAAAGTAGGCAAACATGTTACCTTTCGTGATTTGAATGTGCTGAATCTGAAAAAAAATGTTCAACAAATTGAATTTTGAATATTTCGCCATCTAAATTGTAGTTCAAATCTGAATTCAATTTGAAAAAATAGTAAATTTCTATCATTTTTATTCCACCTCCTGCGTTATAGGCAGTAATGATGTGCTGTAGTATGAAATGATCAGACTTTACTGTGACTACCTTTTCTTTTCCATCTGCTCAGAAAGGAAAACATCAAAGCCCTCATCTTTTTCAGTGGATCACAGAATTTGGTATGGACACTTCCCTTCTTTGGCGTCTTGAGCTTTTTCCTGAACACAGGTATTCAGTTGCTCCTGGCCAAATATTTCTGCATTCAGCAGCGCTTCCTGAATTGCTTCTATAGCCAAATCCTTTCTTGCAATGTTTTGCAGTGTGTTGGAGGCTGGCTCACTAGTGAATAAGTTGAATCTATGAAGTGTCATTAACACTTTGTTTTCATCAACAAGATCATGCTAGTGTGGATTCGCTGCAAATCATTTGGTCATTAAGTCCAACACTGAACGCTTTTCTGATGTTCGGCTGTAGATTGGTACCTATAATTCCTCCTCTTTTTCTAGTGGCATTGAGTCAGTCTTGGGAGTAGGCTGGATCGACCTGATAGACCAGTGGTGGGCAAACTACGATCCGGGGGCCACATCTGGCCCTCCAGACATTTTAATCCAGCCCTCGAGCTCCCACTAGGAAGCAGGGTCCGGGGCTTGCCCCACTCTGGCACTCCAGCCAGGGAGCGGAGTTGGGGTCTTGCTCCACTCTACATGGCTCCTGGAAGCAGCGGCATGTCTTCCCTCCGGCTCCTATGCGTAGGGGCAACCAGAGGGCTCCACATGCTGCCCTTACCCCAAGCGCTGCTCCCACAGCTCCCATTGGCTAGGAACTGCAAACAATAGGAGCTGCAGGCCCGGTGCCTGTGGAAAGGGGCCAGGGCAGCATGCAGAACTGCCTGGCTGCACCTCCATGTAAGAGCCAGAGTGGGAACATGCCTCTGTTTCTGGGAGCTGCTTGAGGTAAGTGGCACCCAGAGCCTGCCCACCTAAACTGCTCCTGCGCCTCAACCCCCTGCCCCAGCTCTGATCCCCCTCCTGCCCTCTGAACCCCTTGATCCCAGCCTGGAGCACCCTCCTGCACTCCCAACCCCTCATCACCAGCCCCAGCCCAGAGCCTGGACCCCCAGCCGGAGCCCTCTTGCCCTCCAACCCTCAATTTCATGAGCATTCATGGCCCACCATACAATTTCCATACCCAGATATGGGCCTTAGGCCAAAAAATTTGCCACCCCTGTGATGCTGTGGTTGGAATCTTTCACAACTGAGTTGTTCATGTTGCTTAGCACAAACGATGACATCTGGTCATAGAAGCTTGCTGATGACAATACGCACTAGGTTATTGTAGTCTTCTGCAGCATCAGATTTTGCAAAATCCAAAATTTTTTCTTTGAGTTTTTTGTCATGTTTCTGTAAATAGCTCAGAAGCTGTGGTAATGACAGTTGCCACAATACCTGTAGAGTGATCATATGAGCATGAGTGGCTTTTGCACAATTTTTACCAGCAATTATATGCTCTATTATTTGTCTACCTAAAATTCCAGTCCACGCACTCGACAATCCAGAATCCTGAGTATGCTGCCCTGTCACTTTTAGGAAGTTCATTATTATGTATAGACCTCCTAAGCATGGAGTCTAGGTTTTTATATTCTAGTACAGTCCATTTTTGATTCCTCAAAGTAGAGAGGCGTGCTTGCTCAACTGTCAAGACTACATGTTTCTGTTAAAGATAATGTGTAACTTGTGCAAATCTTTGCACAACAATATTCAGTGCATCAGTTCATGAGCTGAGGACTGAATGATAGACATGAAGCTGTACGTTGTTAGTGGAGAGTTATTGTTGCTGTGCTTTTCATTAAAGTTTGTCCATCCAGATTTTGGATTTTCAAATTCCTGTTTGAGGGAAAATGCCATATCCTGTATTTGTGCTTTCAGAGCTGACTGGCAATCATTTATGTGTCCATTAAACCACTATACCAGGACATCTTCACTGAATTTTGGTTCTGCTGTACCTTCTGCGATCTTAGCAGAAAAGATGGTGTTCATTGCATCTGGAACAGTCAGAGTAACATGATTTGTTGGCTCAATGTCCTTCAGTATTAGATCAAATGCGGGTCTTCTGCCAGGTGGCATACTATGTGGTATGAAAAGTGTTTTTCTCATCAAGTGTACACTCATTTTATGTCAGCATTAGCTGCAGTGAAATCTGTAAACCAAGTTTGATGGGATCACTGTTCCATCCCCATTCATTGTCATCAGTATGCTCTTGGTCAGTGCTGTGTCAACTCGAAGTATGCTCTTGTAGCTGATCGTGCCCAGCACTGTGAAACACCTAGACACATGTTTTTGATTGTGTGGTTTGTTGAAGGGTGCTTCCAAGCCCAACACGTTTGGGTATCCACTTCTTACCTCCACTTACACTGTAGATGAAATCTTGTGCAATACTTAACATCATGGACCGTTTATATGATTCCTGGTTCTCATCTTCACATGCTGCTTCAACATATTCTTTAGTGTCTTTTCTGTCTTTTTCCTTCTCTTTCTTCTCCTCCTCATCATCATCACTATCTTCAAATTCCCTGACTTCAGAAATAGACTGGTTACCCAAGAGAAGTTGCAAAAACATGTATACAGTCTTTGGCACACAGGCAGTGCCTCTTCCTCACTAATGTTTAGCCCAGGATTAGCAAGCATATCTGAGAATAATTTCAATGCTAAATTGAGAGAAAATCATCTTCTAGCTCTGTCTTGTAAACTGGAATGGTTGAAACATTTTCTTTTCCTGCACTGTCAAACAATTTAGAGGGAGAGATGTGGTGGAATTTGGCAGACACTAAGCAGATTGGTCAGGTAAGATAATGAACTCATAAGCATCATCAAGACATAGAATGCTTTTCTCTGAAAGTTGTCATATGACTTACAAATGAACATGGGACCTCTCTGCCAGAAAAATGAGAGAAAACAGTAATGAGTCCATACCTGTGAGAGTCCCAAAATGTGACCTTTTCCTGCACGATGTTTTAACTCATTACTAAGCCCAATCATTGCCCCAAGTCTGTACCACAATGAGTGGTTTCATACTTAGTTTTTGTTACTTTTCTTAATAAATGCTTAGGGTGGTATTTCCCTTCTGAGGCTATAAGGTCACCTACACCATCCAAACATACACTGAGCTCATGTTCAAATTCTGCTGCCGCAAGTATTTGTTTGTTTCTTCTGTAACAAGATTCAAAATAAAGTTTTTTCTTTGGAACGTCCCACCTGGGGGGAATCTTACTCTGAATCACTGTAAAGCTTTTGGTGATTGTAATACAAGATTGGGGTTGCAGCTCACTTTTGCTTGTTGATGAAGTCTTCCAATTTTACTTTTATCTATGTACATTGCATAACAGGGTTTTTGGCTTTTGTTTTGTTTTTGTTTGGTTTGGTGTTTTTTTCATGTGGCCAAAGTAACAATTGCCTGCAATCTGATTGAAGAGCTCTTAGAATTCTGTCAGTTGCGTCCCTGTTTTGGTAGTCCCTGAGTTTGTCTTGCATTTGTTGCCTCTTCTGTTGCAGCCAGTCCCTGTTTACTTGTTGGCATTGTTCAAAAGATACTGTTGAGGCAGTATTCAGGTTCAAGACTGCCTCAAGCTTTCATCTATGGAATACTTGATGATTTAAATATAATTAATAACTACAACATGAATATTGAATGAATAAATAAATAAATTACCATTATGTAGCTTGTGCTGTGGCATAGGTATCCAAATCAATACCCAACTCACTTACACACTAAGCAAAAGTCAACTTTAGGTTAGGTTAGTGGATAGTGCTAGTAATAACTTATATTTTTGAAAGAGAATCTATGAAAATAAGTGATGTGATATACTATGTTGTGTATGATATTTTGTGTAATGCATAGCAGTGCATTTAATGTCTTCACATAGCAAAAATACCTGAAAAGTATTTAGTTTACTTAATCTTAAACATCATCCTTACTGCAAAGCCAACAAAATTCAAGTGCATGCCATTGCATGACCAGATGAAGCAGAGAGTATGCTCTTCAACAGAAACAGCTTCTTGAATTTTCTGATAGGAAATTAGGAACATATTCCATATTTAGTACTTATCCTTTATTTTCTATTTGTTTTTTAAAATTACATATGGTAGCCATTTTCGTTTTTGTTTTTATTCGTCTTCAAGTTCAAAATTCAGCTTGGTAAAAAAACATTTTCAGATTCAGCACATTCAAAATGTGGAAGAAAACAGTTTACCAACTTTTCCCTAGAAATGCTTTTTGTTTAATTAATACAAACTTATCTGGGACTTTGGCCTACTCTATAATCAAGTAAGACAGCTACATACACTCCACACTAACTAAGCCATGCAATGAAGCACGTTCATGCATGCAATGCCACGAACTGGAAAGCCCAAGTTCAACACACTGGTGAAAATCTGGCAGGAAACTGTCATGTAACATTGCTCATGCAATGTCTCAGTGGTGAGGATTGATTTTATTTTTAATCATTATGCTTTTGGGTAGTTGTGGACTATTGTCTAGTGGCTAGAGCAGCAGTGACCTGGAGTCGGGCATTCTGTGTTCTTTTCCCATTTCTACCACAGACTTTCAGTAATGCCTTCCATATTTTATGATAGCGGAAGTGTGAGAATCTTTGTTTTTATTTTAAAACCATTTAATTATTATGCAAATGTTTGAAGGTGTGAACTCAGTTTAGGCTTTCCTGTGTTTGGTTAGATGCACTGACCCTTTTCTGGTAAAGAAAGTTTGCAAAAGCTAAGAGAGACAATTGTTTTAAGACGAGCGGTAGTGCTAGTCAGGGTGAAACCAGGCAGTAGACAATTTGGCTATTTTTTTTTTTTTTTTTTTTGGTAGCTGGGTCATGAGAGAGACTCCCAAAGCATCAGCAGAACAGATTAAGGCCAATACAAACTGTCCCACTACTAACCTCCAAGAGGAATAGCAATAATGGGCTGTTCATTCCTTGGGGCCAATATCAGGTAGCGATTTAAACTTCATGTGGATTTAAGAGAATCTGTTAATATAATCTCCATCCTGGCCTACACCTCTATTCCCCATCCTTCCTTCTTCCCCTGTAATCTACGGTCCTTATATGTGTGATGTTGTCTTCTAGTGGGTGGCCCAAAGAGTAATGAGACCTAATATTACTGACGATTGCAGACTGATTTTTAGCTCAACTCATAGATATATGTGCTTAGGAGTTTTAGGACCCAGAGTTTTAGGACCCGGAGTTCTAGTCTTGGCTTCCCAGATTTGTGTTACTTACAGTAATTGTATCCATTATCTGCATCTCATGGACGTCTTTAGAACTCTCGTGGCTCCTGCCCAAGACTCCCTTTGTATACTTCTTACACTCTTGTCTCTCTAGCTGCTTCTCTCTTCCAATTCTCTTGGGCCATACCATCCTCCTCTCCTTCTTCAGATCCCCTCTGAAAGCACGCTGCTTTCCAGAGCCCTGTCAGGGATGGCTGCTGCAAGACATCTCCGTCCCTTCAAGCTTGTACCGTACTTTGCTGTAGTCTCTATGACTGAACCACGGTTTGCCTTAAATGGATCGTGAGCTCTTTGCTAAGGGACAGAGGGCAAGATCCACAGTTGGTGTTAACTGGCCGGTGACTTCAGTGGAGCTTTGCTGCTCTATAGCTGCTGAAGATTTGGCCCCATCTATTTGTATAAGTATTTTAAAACGCTCATAGGTGGCAAATATTATTATACCTCTGTACAAGGCTGAGCACAGTGCTGGCATTCAAGAAATAATACTACAATCAGCACACATTTCTACTGTCTTCAATTGTCTCCTCATTGAAACCTGCCAGAACCGGGGAGTTTTATTTTTAATCTGCTCTGATGCTTTTAAGCTACTTGTCTGTAAGAAATGAAGATATTTTTAGCCTTGCAGCTTTTTCCTTTTTCATGGCCTGGATTTTTAGCACCTGTAGCACTCTCCGTTGGCAAAATGCAGCCAGGGCACAGCTGTCTCAGTGGAGCCATATAGAGATTCTTAATGAAGTATCAAATTAAGGTTCCTCCTTTGCTGCTTGAGCTTCCATTCCTGAAAAAGAGCTCTCGTTCTGCGATAGCCAGGAATTGCTAAACACCTGTCCATGAGATGGGACCTATGGACTCTCTTATTCTCGGGCAGGAATTTATTATGCTGAGTTTGGGGGAGAAAGCAAAAGCTATTAAGGAGAGACCCAGATATCTTTAGTCAAAAGATCAACGTTAAACTCTTTGCTGTTACAACCCCAAGATCCTAGGCAAGGACTGGATCATAGGGAATAAAGCAAAGCTGGCAGATCGTGACTGGAGTCAGTGACAGCTCAAGAGAAATAATCCCTATTATTATTTATTATTGCTAGCTGATAAAGCACTGCTTCCTGAAGTGATGATTCAGCAGAGGACAGGCAGCTCAGCTATGACAAGAGAAGCCTTGAGCTGTCATAAACAGGGATTATATTAAAAAAAATGACAGCTCAGAAAGGAAAATTCAAGTGCCAGATGTTGACAAGAGGGATTGCTGCCTTGGGATTGTAATATGGAAAATGAGCTGAGCTAGAGAACGGCCAGCCTTCATAACCCACATGATTTCATCAACTTGTCCTTTTTTCCCTTCCAAACCAGGTCAAGCTCAGCTGTATAAATCTGAATGCATCTCACTGTAATGACCAGACTGCACTCACTGAGACCATTCAAAAGAGCTTTGCTGTGTCAGAGAAAGATGGCCACGGAGGGCTTGGAATCATCAGTAATTAAGGGCAGAAAAGTTCTGTGAGATAGTCAGGGATGGGCTGCAAGAAGAAGCAGACTTTATGCTGGCTGATCTCCATACCAAACACTGCATTAAGACAGAGAGGAAATCTGAACATATTGTGCTTCACAAAAACATTAATAGAACGGTGTCACTTAAAACAGTCTAGAAACTCAGAAAATTCATGGGTATAGACCTCAATATTGATTAAAAAATTGTTATTAAAACTATTATAATGTATTATTAAAACTTTAGATTATTACAAGACTGCCTTTATCGAATTTAAGGAGATGCTTGCAAGTATTTTCATAGATGCTTGGAGAATGGTAGCTCACATGCTTATGTTTTTGGTTTCTTTCTTTAAGGAAATGTTCAAGCTAATTAGGGAAATTCCTGAGTAATCTCTGCTTTCTGTCAACGAGTGATAAGCGTCAAAAGTGTCAAAGAGGATGAGCCCTCCTTAGCCATAAAGCCATGTTTTGGTGTGTTTATGCTGACTCTGAAGTGTAACCTCTATTTTGCTTTAACTTCCTATATTTTATTTTATATTGTGTTTTGAAAGTTGTATGTAAATGTTGTGATTTGTGACTCGCATAAAATATTTAATAGGAGTCTTTAATTGTAAATATGCTATGAATGGCAGACTGTAAATCAAGGAACCAAATCGAGGTCAAAAGTCAAACAACCAACAAGTGTCTTAAAGAAGAGAACAGCTCCCCCTTGTACAAGTCACCAATTTGGAATAGACAAGATCTTTATCTCAAGAAAACTTCTTAGGATACTAATGTTTTAGAACGAGACCTGGTTGTGTAAAAGAATGTGAAGCTGTTCTTTATTCAAAATAGTCAAAAGAGGGGTGATGTTAGGATGATTAAAATGGGCCCCTTTCCTCTTTGCAAAGAGAAAATTTAGTTTGAAATCCACACAAAGAAGTCCAGAAATATTCCTACTGAAACCGATTTTTTTATCAATACTCTAAATATTCATTCTTTAAACTTTAAGGAAATTTTAGTTGGGCGATTACATGTATTACAGAAGATATTGGTTAATTCTAATTCATTTTTTCTCAGAAAGGTGGAAACCTTTTTGTCCCTCAAATTCTTAACATGGGATAAGCTTCCTTTGAGATATTTGTTTGGAAATGTCTTATATCTAGATGCAAGTCCTTCATGTAATAATGGCCTGATACCATTATGTAAATAGTGAGCTGTTTTATTACAAATCGGGAGTCAAATCTGATGCTATAATTCATTACTAATATAAAGAGTCATGTGAGGATACAAATATTTATATTAATTGGGGATTAATTAGTTCTGTGGCAGTTCTTAAGCAACTCATTACCAAACTCAGGAAGACAAGAACCTCTCCAAGATTATTAAGAAGAAAAGGCAATACTTTCTTTAATGATAATTTAAGTTTAAAAAGATAATTTGAGAGAGGAAAGATATTTACATTGGAAATAGTGTTTGGACTCATTGAAGAGAATTTCAATTTATACTGAACTGGAGGGAACTAAAAGTGGTTCATCATGAAACTGATAACAAATTGGAGCTTCATCTTGCACCCTGGAGAACAGTCAGCTGTCTTTAGGCATATCCGTAAAGGACTTCTGTAAAGATCTGTTCCAGCGCCTCTCCTTTTCAACCTGTATACTTATGATCTATCAATAACTATGCCCGATAAGTATTTATATGTGGATGACATCTGTTTTGCTGATGTGAGTAATGATCCACATGATAGCAAAGGGTCCCTCAGCCAGGACAGGAATGCTCTGGCCACTTACCTTCATCAGAGGAAACTTGCCTTAAGTGAGTCTAAGACTGTGGCCACCGTTTTCCATCTGATCAATTGCCAGGCCACGCAACCCCTCACTGTCTGTGCTGAGGATTGCCCACTCCCTTTGCAGCCAGTTGTCACCTACTTAGGAGTCAAACTGGACTGTAGTCTAACATACTAGTCCTATCTAGAATGCAAAGAAAAAGATCACCTCCTGAACTGCCTTGATCCAGAGGCCTGAAGGACCCTCCTGGGGAGCAAAGGCAAGTGTTTTATGAACCTCAGTCCTGGTGCTGGTATTTGCTCCAGTGGAATAATGTGCAGCAGTTTGGGGGAAAAGTGGGTATACACACCTCTTTGATTCAGCGCTAAACTGAGCTACCCCCATTGCTGGTGATTGCCTTAGCCATACATTAACATCCAATTGATATGTGTTGGCTCATATCGCTCCTTCAAAACTTTGACGAGATGCCATTGCCCTTAAAACTGCATGGAGGCCTATGACGGATTAAAACAATCTGCTGCGCACAAGGCTGACAATGGTTCCAATAGGTGCAAATAAGCAGTGCATGCTCCCTCTGAGAAGAGCTACCCACCTCCAGAAGAAAATACCTACACCTCCCATCCCTGTTGACTTGCCACCAATGAATTCATGACATCCTTTTGCAGCAGTTGTTCAGGCACTCTTGGCAGTGCTACTGGCCCAGTGCCAGTCTCGGATGAACAACAGTATACAAGGGCCAACAGCTGTGTCTTCACAGTATAGCAGCAACTTTGGGATACAGAGACAGTCATGCTGATGGATTTCAGAACCCTAACTTAGATCCACATGTTTGCAACCTGGGACACGGATCTGGACTAGGCTTAACAGGCTGCTGACTGGAACAGCCAGAGTGACTGTCACAACGCAGAAATTTGGATTAGTCCAATCTTCACAGTCCTTACCTGAGGAGGTTGTGAAGGCTAGGACTATAACAGTGTTTAAAAGAGAACTAGATAAATTCATGGAGGTTAAGTCCATAAATGTCTATTAGTCAGGATGGGTAAGGAATGGTGTTCCTAGCCTCTGTTTGTCAGAAGGTGGAGACGGATGGCAGGAGAGAGATCACTTATGTTCTTATGTTTGTGCGCATTGCCATACTCTTCTTTGAATGCAAGTGGGGCTAGTTCAGATCTGTCAGAAGTCAATTGGAGTTTTTCAAATGACTTCAATGGGAGCAGGTCTGGCCCCATTTTATACTGTACTCTGAAACAGATGAGACCCAGATGAGGGACAGGGGGAGGACAGAGTCCAAAATTAAAGGGAACAGTGAAATTATTCATGCAAAATGAAGTGGAATTCCTTCCTTTAGCATAAATGACACTCTCTGGATTCTGTCTGCTTCAGGGTAAATAAATCAACACAATCGTGAAAAGGAGACACCTCCATTGATGTGAGAAGAGGAGAAGGAGGGTCTGACGTAAGGGGGATGGCTCTCAAAATACACAGTTGGTATTAACTGACACCTTGTTGGCAGTCTCAGCAGAGGGCAAGGAATGGAAGTGCTGTGCAGGTCTGAGGGGAGGCGCAGTGTTGGGAAAGCTTTCTTGCTGCTGCCCATCATTTTCCTGTTATGTGGATAAACAGAAGCTTTGAGCTTCAGGGGAGTCAGGCCAGCAGCTTTCACTAGTGCTAAAATCATTTTTTAAACTGTAAAAAATAAAATTAAATAACATTTACAAAATATTCTATAGGAGACATTTTTGAGGAATTTTCCACAGTAAAATCATACACAGGGGTGGCTCTATGTTTTTTGCGGCCCCAAGTATGGCAGGCAGGCAGCTTTCGGCAGCACGCCTGTGGGTGGTCCACTGGTCATGCGGATTTGGCTGCACACCTGCGGGTGGTCCACTGGTCATGCAGATTCAGAGGCATGCCTGCGGGAGGTCCGCCAGTGCCCTGCCTCTGATTTGCCTCTGAAGCCTCAGGACTGGTGGACCTCCCGCAGGCACGCCGCTGAAAGCCAACTGCCTGCCGCCCTCACAGCGACCGGCAGGCCTCAACCTGTGGCTTGCCGCCCCAGGCATGCGCTTGCTGCGCTGGTGCCTGGAACCGCCTTGATCACACATAAATGTAAAAACAACGAGGAGTCCTTGTTAGTCTTTCTTTAAGCTGTCACAAGGACTCCTCGTTGTTTTTGCTGATACAAACTAACATGGCTACCACTCTGATGCATAAATGTATTATTTGATTCATTTTCTTTAGACGAAAGGGTTATGTCAAATAGAGACTTAAAATGAGATCTGGTTTGGGGGCAAATCTTTCCTCTTCCCTCTCCCGCATGATCTATTTGTTACTGTTGTGCTGTTTTGTGAACACTCGTTTTAAAGAGCTTGAAACCGATCTGATTTATTCTGTGTCCAGTTCCAACTGGCTGTACGCAACAGCAAGAGCTTCATGGGACCCTGCCTAGACTTTGTCTGGAAAGCAGAACCCTTAAAAGCACCTCCCCCAACTCCCCAACTTTAGGATTGCCTTAAATGCTGAACTGCTGGCAACTTTTTTTTTTTTTAAAGGAAAAGAATTATTTATTTCTGGGGAAAATCCCAATACCTAAAGAACGGAGTTGTCTAGTTGAAGTGGGGCAGTGGCTTGACACTCAGTAGCCAAGATGCCTGGGGAGTAAAGTGCTGTGACTTGAGCTTGCTGATTGTAGCACAACAGCATGACTTCAGCCCAGAGGCAGGAAAAGTCTCTTCACGAAATTCAGCTCTGGATGGGTGAGAATGTGATTGGCCTAGTCTCACGCTGAACAGGTGAGGTGTCATATGTCTGCAGAAAATACATGGCCTTTGCAACAACGTATAAGAAAATTAAGAGGTATCAAAGATCAAACTTGAGCATTGTTTCTTACAAGAAATGAGTTGACTTTCCATTATCAAATATGGAGACCACTGCATTTTTAGAATATTACATAGAGAGTAGATTGTAGGAAATAGAATGACATGACTTTGTGCTTTTGCTGTTTTTCTTTAAGTGCACAAATAGTTCTTTGCTTCCAGCTTTTAACTGTCTTGATTCACAGATTTATACCCTGGCTACATACTGTACTCATGATGTGAAAATCATTTATATAAGCTCCTCTACTGCCATCTGCCTCTTAAACTCCTTCCAAAAGAATGGCATGTGTAGCCCAGACTATGCTTTAGATTCAGCTGTTTCCTGTGGCAGAGATTTGGTGTGTTTGTGTTTTCAACTTTTTGAGAGAGAATGCTAACCTACCAAGACATTCTGCCCCTTGTGGGTGTGGGGGGGAGGGGAAGGGATGGTATGATCCCTATTGAGTATTAGCACTCCATACCTCCCAAGACAAGAATGTCCCAGGTAGCAGAAAGGTGTAGTTCTACTAGGGAAGTGGATGGGACAGGTAGGATGGGGCCATGCTAGATAAGGGGCCTGGAGTGGATCTCAAGAGGGCTTGCTGATATATGTACGCTGTGGGTCCCACTTCATGGAGGAGCAGGATACGAGGTCATGAAGCATCACTATAGCTACTCAGCAGCCTGGGGAAAGAAGGTTGATTCCTGCCCCCTTCCTTATATGCAATGACGGATCAGCTGCTTGGCTAATGGGCCCCCTGGAAAAATGGGTGGACCCTGACCCACTCCACCTGCCTGGTGCTCCTGCTGGGGAGCAGGGTCAGGACGCAGGGGCTTGCCCCGCTCCACCCACACGGTGCACCTGTCTGGGAGCAGAGGAAGCCCCCACACCCTGACCCCGCTGGGTAAGAACATCCAGCTGAAAGCTTTGTTTTTCAGGACACATTGGCCAGGTCTTGCATCTACTCCAGATAGAGAGGAGACAGGGCCAGTAACTCTAGGAGGAGGGGTTGTGCCCAGCTTAAAGTAGGGTGACAGATATTTTTGTTTATTTTTTTTTAAAAACTTTGTGTTGATTAAAAAAAACTCTAAAAAGGGCTGTGATTGGGCAAGAGAGACTATGTGGTGTTCTTAAGAGGCCCTGAAGAATAGGAAAGAGGCAGGGCAGTGTGGAGCAACTGCTGGCATGTGGGGGTACTCAGGTGGCAGCTGGCCTTGTTGCAAACCTCTTTACATTTACTCTAAGCATAAAAAATGAATCAATAACGCTAATAACCCACTATAATTTTGTGTTTTGAGAGGTTGACAGAATGCCTGACCTTAAAGGATAAGGTTACGTAGGGAGTGGCAAACTGTGATTTTCTTTCCCTTAAATTGTAATGAAATTTCAAACTCGTAACTTCCCGTTCCAGAAATGACTGGAGGAATGTGGCCCACACAGCTGAGAAATGTTGGTTTAGACTACATGGACTAGGGTCTGTATTCTTCCACTGGCAATTGATCACCCCCAGCTAAAGCTCCAACATCCCAGAGTATTTAGTACCTAGTTTTAAAATGGGAGAAGACAGTTGCCCCTTTCATCAACAAATACATCCATTACAGAGTGTGCTCATCTCCTTCAGTAGCTTTGGGAATCATTCACCAATCAGCTCCCCAAGTCAACAATGCATGTGAGAACAGCTTGTAACGAGGGATGATGACTACAACCCTTTTGCTAATATCAGTACACTCAACCCTCTTTCTTGCATGATAGTCATGGGAGTGGATGACCAGCTGGGGGAGCCACCTGGTTTACACATTCTTAAAGCTTCTGGTAGCACTGACAGTCTTTCCTTTTATGGACTGGCACTTTTAGGGGATTTTCCCTTGGGCATTGGTAGATCAGATATCAACCACATGCCGTTACTGTTCACACTGGCTATTTTAAGTTGAATCTAGTTGTTTCAGATTGCAACTAGTCATGCTGTTTGTCAGCAGCATAATCTCTTTCAACAACATCTTCCCTCCACATTTATCAACTGAGACGTCTATTGCAACATTGTGCCTGCCTCAGAAGGAGAAACAACATTCATGTATCATGAGAACAGGGCCGGCTCTAGGCACCAGCTGAGCAAGTGCCTGCTTGGGGCAGCAGATTCCAAGGGGCGGCGTTGCGGCTGCCCCTTTTTTTTTTCTTTTTTTTTTTTGGTTCCCCGCTTTGGCTGCCCTGTAGAGGGCGGCAGTGCGGATGAGGGGAGTGCCCTGCAGCAAACTCGGCAGAGCAGCCTGCGTCCTTCCTTCCCAGGTGACCGGAGCAGTGCAGAGCCCTCCCGGCAGGCGGCGCAGCAGGAGGAGCAGCGTGGCGAGACCCCTCGTCTCTCTCTCCCCCGCTCCCTCCCCCTCCCCCTGCTAGACCAGGCAGCACAGGGAGTCCCCCTGCACCCTGGCTCCAGCCACCCAGCAGGTGGTTTTTTTATTTCTGCTTTGCTGCTCCGGCCGTCCTGCATTTTTTTCCCCCCTGCTTTGCCGCTCCGGCCGCCTCACAGGTTTTCTGTATGTGTGTGTGTGTGTGTGTGTGTGTGCTTTGCTGCTCCGGCCACCCCGCAGGTGTTGGGGTGTGTGTGTGTGTGTCTGTGTGTGTGTGTGTGTGCTTTGCCGCTCTGGCTGCTCCGCAGGTGGTTTTGTGTGTGTGTGTGTGTGTGTTTTGCTGCTCTGGCCTCCCCACAGATGTTTTTGTGTGTGTGTGTGCGCGCGTGCGCGTGTGTGCACGCTTTGCCACTCCGGCCGCCTCGCAGGGGTGTGTGTGTGTGTGTGCTTTGCCGCTCCGGCAGCCCTGCAGATATTTTTTTTTTTTTTTGCTTCACTGCTCCGGCCCTCCCCAAATTTATTTTATTTTTTTCGCCACTTGGGGCAGCAAAAGAAGCCAGAGCTGGCACTGATGAGAATGATGACGACAAACTAAATCAAAGCACCTTAGAATAGTTTTCATTGTCAGACATCTACCAAGGAAAATATTGGGCCGCCTTCTCTCCTTCTCTGAGATCTGATTGTATGGGAGCATTTGGGGAGGATCCGTCAGGAAGCTGGCTTTGCTCTCTATGCTGCCTCAGCTGTGAAGTAAGAGCAGCCTAAGGGCTGCTCTAATTGATTGGTGTTATATGCCTGCTGTGAACAGGCCGAGTCGAGCTGTACTCTGCCCTGCTCCCATCTCACGGGGGCATTTGGTATAAGAGCTGGCTGTGCAATGCTTTTCAGCAGCAGAACAAGGTTGCTGGGGCTGAGCAGGGCCTTGCACATCCCCAGAATACAGGTCATGTAAAGATAGGCTTAAAGCTGCCTTCCTTCTCTCCTTACCTTTGTTGCTGTCCCAACTGCAGGAATGGAGTAACTGAGAACCAAGCCCTATGTGTTCTATGGTCACCGCGTGACTTGTATAGACTGGCCCTTTTAAGTTATCCATTTCTGTGCTGTGCTATATTGTATAAAATGCAGAAACAGCTTCTCTTTCCAATATTAGAATCACTATTTTATGCTTCCTTTACAGAGTCACAGGCAAACCTACTTGTAGCCTTCAATTTCTATTGATGTTTGAGTGGGATGTTGTCATAAACAGATAGCTAAGGGTTAATGTCTCTTTCACCTGAAGCACCTGACCAGAGGACCAATCAGGAAACCGGATTTTTTCAACTTTGGGTGGAGGGAATTGTGTCTCTGTGTCTTTGTTTTTCTGCCTGGCTGCTTTTCTCTGAGCTTTGGAGAAGTAGTTCTACTTTCTAGTCTTCTGTTTCTAAGTGTAAGGACTAAGAGATCAGATAGTAAGTTCTATGGTTTCTTTTCTTTGGTATTTGCATGAATATAAGTGCTGGAGTGCTTTGATTTGTATTCTTTTTGAATAAGGCTGTTTATTCAATATTCTTTTAAGCAATTGACCCTGTGTTGTATTATCTAATACAAAGAGAACATTTGTACTTATTTTTCTTTCTTTTTATATAAAGCTTTCTTTTAAGACCTGTTGGAGTTTTTCTTTACTTCAGGGAAATTGAGTCTGTACTCACCAGGGAATTGGTGGGAGGAAGGAATCGGGGAGATCTGTGTGTTGGATTGCTAGCCTGATGTTGCATTCCCTCTGGGGGAATAGGAAAGTACTTTTTGTTTCCAGGATTGGGAACAGAGAGGGAGATTCACTCTGTTTGGATTCACAGAGCTGGTGTCTGTGTATCTCTCCAGGAGCACCTGGAGGGGGGAAGGGAAAAAGGATTATTTCCCTTTGTTGTGAGACTCAAGGGATTTGGGTCTTGGGGTCCCCAGGGAAGGTTTTTCAGAGGGACCAGAGTGCCCCAAAACACTCTAATTTTTTGGGTGGTGGCAGCAGGTACCAGGTCCAAGCTGGTAACTAAGCTTGGAGGTTTTCATGCTAACCCCCATATTTTGGACGCTAAGGTCCAAATCTGGGACTAAGGTTATTACAGATGTAATTTCAGATCACTTCTGGTTTTGGCCTAAGCCTCAGGCTTTTGGGGCGGGGCAGGAGGGGAGTCTCAAACTCTCAGGACTGTTTTCAGACTCACAGGGTGCTTCTTGGTTCTGTGGCTGGTGGATCTACAAATATGCATCTGTGAATGCGGTACTGAAACAGATTGGAGGAGCACTAGAGAACAGGATGTTGTCCAGAGATGCCCAAAGGACCCAACTCCCACTGACATTTGAATTCCCTTAAAGGCAGTGACACTATTTTCTTACATAAAATATATGATCATAAATAATTCTTTTTGAAGTGGCAGGGTAAAATCCATCTGTGATTGATTGGGAGTGGTCATGCAATAGGAAAACTTCTGGGTTTTCACTTGTCTATTGTAGGTAGGCATGTTGCCAATGGACTGTGGGCCAGAAATCAGTGGAACTGTGCTGATTTACACCAGCTGAGGATGTGGCCCCCTACAGCTGAGAAGTCTGGAGAACAATTTCAGAAATCTCCTTCCTTAGAGGTTTTTAAGGTCAGGTTTGACGAAGCCCTGGCTGGGATGATTTGAGCAGGGGGGGATTAGACTAGGTGACCTCCTGAGGTCCCCTCCAACCCTGATATTCTATTATTCTATTCTATGATTCTAGTCTATGAAAAATATTGTTTTCCTAAACTGTTTTGATCTCTTGCTTTTTGCTATCTGTTTTCTTGTGTGTAACAAAAGTTAAGGGCTAGACTAAGGCCCTTGCCCTGCTTGAGTGCACAAGAAGCCACACCATTGTGTCTTTGCTTGGTGGCTTGAGATTGCTGGCAGCACTAGCCTCCTCAGAAATGGCGTGCACACCACACCTTTAGAAAGGACAGCAGAACTGATGCTCCCAGGTGCACTGCCCAATAATCCAAGTAGAAGTCTTGCTGAGTCGGATACAATTCCTCCTGGGTCTCCCACTGCAGTGGACGCCCCTGTGCATCCCTCCAATACGGGGCTATGCCTTACAGGTGCAATCCTTTTAAGGAACTCAAAGTGGGTATTTTCTGTATGTGATCTATATATAATTCTCTATACCACTATCCTATTGACTACCCATAGTAGCTTGAAGTGAAGCTGACAATACATACAGGAGAACTCTATCTATAATTTAATATACTGTACTATTTAGGAAACAAATCTGATGCTCCTGGAATTGATTTAGGCTGGTTGAATTGTAACTTGAAAAACTGGTAGATTTGGAGGGGTTTTTTCCTTGTGGAACAAAGCCGGATTTAAAGGTTTGCCGTGGGTGGATGATCGCTACCTTTGAGCCACAGCCAAAAGCATTACATTACATAAAGAGTTTTTTCTTCATTAAGAATTAATCTGTATTAACCAGCTGTCATCTGTTGGTAATGACAGTTTATTAACATGCTGCCCTCACTGAATTTGGGCCATTTTGCTTATTTATTATATTACACACAGTAAGAAAATGCACATATAGGTCTACACAGACATACCTAGGGCCTAATTTTCAGCCCTGAAGTCCATCATGCATTCCCCTAGCTGCATGTCTGCAGGATATATACCTGCCCAGCTAGAGCTGGCTTCTCTACTGTCTAGCTGTGTGTATCAGGCAAATGACTTAATTGATCTTTGCCTCACTTACCTCACCTGAATAACAGAGCTGATAAAGCTTCTCTTTCTCTGCAAAGGGGTTTTGTAAAAGATCTTAAGTTTAAAAGTTCTATTTGATGTCATTATTTATGGAGGGGTGCCCTTTTGGAGGGGATTCTTCTGAAATACCACACTGACCATCTAGGGAACTCACCCCTCGACTACAGCAGTAATGGTGGCAGAGGCTTATGATTCCATTTCCCAGCTAGCCTTGAGTCCAGGGCAGAGACAAAACAAGCTGGAAGCTACTCAGGAAGCAACCATAAGCCAGAGCCCAGAGACAAGGGGATCACTGGCACTTTTGGTCTTGGCTGTTTTTGGTCTATAGCAAGAAGAAAACCTACACAGCCAGGGGGCACCCTTCTACCCTCCACATTCCTACCCAAGGGAAGACTTTGAGTCCTTTTGAGATTTCTGGGACATTAGGCAGTACCATCTCAGCAGAGACCAGGAACCCAGGAGGCTGAGGAGAGAGTCAATGTCAGGTTACCAGAAGCGAGCTCTAACTGCACGTTTGAATCCAGACCAGAGAGCTACAAGGACAATCTTACCCTCCTTGCTGTGGAGCCTTTGTAAAATCATCCTTGTTTATTTTGCTGCTGTGTTTTAAGCCAGCCACCGATTTCAGTGTTGAACCACCCATCAAAGGCAGAGCCTAAAATCACTATTTGATTCTGCAGGTGCTGGGAGGGAGCAGGGTGGTTTGTAGGGCTGTAAATGTTGGGGTGGGGTAGACTTTATGTATTGTTAACTGTCTTTTTTTTTTCCTAACCCCTTTTCCTATTGTACTCTATCCTGAGTTCCCCATACCTAATAAAGCCCCAGTTACTGTGTTGTTATGCTAGGAATTGTGGTAACTATTTTATTTTGTTTACTCTAACATGCCGCTGTATGAGATTCACTGTTAAACACTGTTCCAAGGGACAGGGACAGCATGTTCTCTGCGCTAGGAGGGGTTTCCTTGGGTGAAGGCGCTAGGCACCATTCTAGGTAAAACCACAACCCATGCCCCTGAGAAGAAAAGGGAGAAGGATGTAGCCATATGTAAGGGCTGCATTACATTTCTCATTAGGGTATTGACCAAAATGTGCTGGGACTTGTAATGTCAGAAAGCACCACAGAGTTTAAATTAAAAAAAGCGGATTATAGGAGCAGTTGAGTTCCAAACTTTAGTCAAAACAATAACGTTTAATTAAGTATTGGTAAAACAACAACCCACAAGTGGACAAATACCAGTGTCAGATCATTCTCCCTAGGTCTGTGTACAGAGTAGGCCCTCTTTGGTCAGATATCTTCTGCTCTGCACAGGATGGAAGAGAAAGAGGGAGAAGAAATGTAAGGGATTAGCATGGGAAATGGCAAGCTATTGAGTAGGATTGCTACCTACAGTGGTGGATTAGCCACTGGGTCAGTGGGGCCCATGTCTGGGGCCCTCACCAATTGGCGGGCTCCTGGAAAAATGGGCACCCCTGTGCCCTGATCCCCTCTGCCTTGTCCTGCGCCCTGACCCTGCTCCCTGGCAGGAGCACTGGGTGGGGTGGGGAAAGCCCTTGTGCCCTGACCTCATTTCCGCAGCAAGAACTCTGGGGGGATTGCAGACAGAAGGGGTGGGAAGGGACCCCCACTTGCTCTGGCCCAGGGCCCCACAAACCTCTAATCCACCTCTGGCTACCTACCTGCCTGCTCCTGGACCAAACAATTCACTTTTTTAACCCTGTAGAAAAGCCTGCTTTCAGTGATTAACCAACTGAGTTGTTTCCAAGCCTTGTTAGCATCTGCATAGGATACAACAAGAAGCCCAGGTCTCTCAGCTGTAATTGCCAGCTCAGGGCCAGGTAAATCTTAGCCTTGGAAAGCTTGTAAAGTGAACAGTTTTGTTGAGACATTGGCTATACTGTACCTATTCCATGTGTTAGTAATTTCTGTGAAGGCTGTATAAGGGTGGGGGAGAGAAATAACATCCACAGAATATGTTCCACCATTTGTATTTATTCATTAATTTCAGGAAAGGCATCCTGGAGCTTTGCAGTTATAATAATATTTCAGTTAAAAATTTGAGCTACACATTCTTCATTTCTACTGTTGTTAGAACAAAGTTGTGAAGGTGAGAGCACCTCAAATGCAAAGCGAACTGCAAAGAATTACAAAGGGATCTCACAAATCTGGGTAACAGCAGGGCTGGCGCAAGGATGTTTCATGCCCTAGGCAAAACTTCCACCTTGTGCCCTCCCCCGTCCCCGAGCCCCTGCCCTGAGGCACCCCCTGTGTCAGCTCCCCACCCTCTGCCCTGAGGCACCCCCCACCCCGCGGCAGCTGGTGACCAAACAGAAAATGAAATTCAAAAGTTCCTGGGGCTTTTCCTGCCCATCTGGCTAGTGCATTGGAGTTGAGAGTGTTGTTCAGAGTGGTCACAAGGGAGCATCCTGGGATAACTCCCGGAGGCCAATAACGTTGCATTGCATCCACAATACCTTTAACCCGGGATTGCGATCTCGATTTAAGTGCTACTTCACTTGCTGAGGAGTACAGAAATCGAATTAAAGAGCCCTTTAAATCTGAAAAAAACCGTTTGGTCATGTGGATGGAATCATTTTTTTTTTAAATAACTTGGCTAATTCCGAACTAACAGGCTAGTGTAGACCAGGCCTAACACGCTCTCCCTCCCTCATGCCCTATGATGGGCTGGAGGGGGGAGGTTCCAAAATAACACAGCATAGTCTTTTTTTTAAAAAATCTCATGGTTTTTTTGGGAGAGTAACGACTCATGGGTTTTGATTTCTTTAGATTGGCAATATTGCATGGGCGATGACACTGGGACTGTGTCACAGGGTAAGTTAAGTTGGGCTTGTAAGGGGGTAAGGCCCCGTGCTCTGTTCTGTTCTGTATAGGTTCTTATATTGCACTATTGCTGTAGTATCTCAGCACCTTCCAGGAGCACATTAAATGACATGACTAACATCTGTCACATGTGGGTTGTTCTTTCTGTCATCCATGCCCCAGAGAGAGAATTGTGTGTGTAATGTAGTGTAGGGTTTTGTTTCAAGAGGATTCATTGTTGTTGGTATTCTCTGTACCTCTACTTTGACTACTGCCACAGAATGGTGCTAGGAGGCACTATGCTGCTGAAGCTGCCATCTTTCGACTGACGCAGCACATCCAGACACTGACTTATCTTGGGCATTAAAAAAATCCTCTAGCATCTTTCCCACAAGTTGGCTGCTGCCGAACAGAGTCCCACCATGATGAGGCAGAAGTTTGAAGTCCTTGAATTTGGCATCTAGATGTCATGAGAATTGATGCATGACTCTGGGATTATTTTGTGTACGTTTATGGCACTGTGTTCATCTAATTTAGGTGAATTACCATCTCTTTTGCTGCATTTAAATGTGAACACTTAATGGGGCCCATTATAAGATTGTTCTGGACTTTTGCATCTTTTATTGAGATTAGAATCCTTGGTTTTAAGATCCCCCTCCCTCCCATCTTTGGGCAAAATGTGTAACAAATCTGCAATCCATTTGAACATCGATTGAGGCATCCATGACATTTCCTCTGATTTAGTGTCATCCAAATGAGGACTGCCCCACTTTGTGAAAAATGGCAGTTGTTATGAGAATGTGATAGAGACCTGAAGGATTTTGTAGCTACAAATGACCATTGTTCCTAAGGAGTGTACCCTAGCAATATACAACTTAATAGAGAAGGTATAATATTTCCTGGGTGAAGTGAGCTTGGACCACACTAACAGATCCAGATAAACTGGAGAGTTTTACTGCTTCAATGTTATGTCCCAGTTCCCAAAATGTATTTGTTAAAGTAATTTCAAACTGTCATAACAATTAACTTCTCTTTTCATTTTTCTGAAATGAACATTCCCTCGAAGCTGAACATTCCCTCGAAGCTAAACATGCAATTCTCTTCTAGAAATCTGTGTGACAAGTAGAGCAGTAAAATCTATTTTTATATCATTTCTATGCATTTTCCATAGACTAAGTTCCTAGGCCGTTTTGCTAAGCTAATTTTGTTGGTTCCAAGTGCACATATCAACAATAGAAGAGACCTAGGAGACTCATGGTAGAAATGCAGTTTGGAAAACTGGCAACAACATATCTTGCATATTTTCACAAAAGAGTGAAATTTTAAAAATTGGGCCTCAGCTTTACATCATGCTGTAAGTGGTAATATATAGCTAGGCCAGGCCAGGCCAGGCGCACCCAGCTGACGGGGGTGACTGGGTGGGCATAATCTGTGCCAGACCTTCATGAGTTATGGCTCCTCTGTACCTGCTGAGCTATCCAGGCCCCTCTGAACCTACACTCTACCCCTAGCATAAGACTGGCCATTGAGCTAGCACACACTGCGCAATGCAAGGGACCTTCCATCCCCTTAGTCTCTTGCACAGAGGGCAAGTTACAATCCATAGCTGGGATCATTTAATGGCTATGTCCTCTGAATACAGTACTCCTGTACTGCTCCCTGCTTCTTCTGTTTATCACTTATGTAGTGCTGCAAGAAAAAGATGGTGAAGAAACAGAGCTAGCTGCAGGGGTGTTTCCTTACACAGATGTATTGTTCTCTCTTTGCTTTCCTCCTCCCTCATCCCCATTGTTCTTGCTTTGTCTGAAATTTTAATCCCTTTACCCATGGAAGTACTGACCCTGATGCATTAATGTCCTTTAGTTTAAAAAAAATGGGGGGAGGGGATTAATCAGTTTAGTGTGAGACTGGATTACATTTTAATTTTAATAGTGCTAACGTCTTTAGGTACATTTTGCAGTGTCTTAATTTTTCAGTCAGACTGTCTGAATGTAACTTTTTTATTGTGTCAACCTGACAAAGCATTGTCCTTATGCACTAGGTCTAGTATATGTGCATTTTCATGCAGTCATATTGTCTTCATTAGGCACAATGGCTAAGATGGGGCAGCTGGGTGCTGAGAGCAGATTTATCTTTCCATTAGTAATTAAGGTGGAGATTTAGTCAAAGGCACAAAGGGGCACTAGGCATCCAACTGGGAACTGGGGCCTAGCTGCCATTTTTGCCTTTGAATAGCGGCCCATAAATACAGAGTAATTGTTAGCATTTTCTTCAGCTGTGGGCTGTAGTGTCTCCAGAGTTCTGTGTAGCGTGCAATTATAATCATGATTAATGGCTTAATTTTACATGGGAGCCTTGAATGCTTATAATCTGCTGGAAGATGCCCTTTTACTTGAATTTCTTCAATAGCTAAAGACTGCTTTATATTTAAAACCAATTACAAATGGAGCATGTAGTTTGTTTTTTTGTCACTACTGAAAGATGGGCATTATCTCTTATTTATCAGACCTTGCAGGTAAAATGAAAATAATGTTAAAACTTCATAAAATATCTCATGAAACAGAGTGGGATGATTATTTCAGCCTGTCCCACCCACTTGTGGTTTTATCACAAAGTTTGAATATAGGAATTAACTGGGTCATACCAATTGTCCATCTAGTCTGGTATCTGTCATCCACACTGATCAATACAAGCTGCTGCAAAGTAAAGTGCAAGAAAATCCATAATGGACAATTGTGGGATAAGCTGCCCACAGGGGAATGTTTCTTAACCCTTAGGCAGTACAGTAAAAGCTTTTCATCAATCTGACAGTGTGTGTATAAGTTCTTTTGAGTCTAATATTTGGTAGTTTATATATACAGTATATAACTACTAAATATATATATATTTGTCTAACATATGTACATGTCCCAGCTACCATCTTTGCCTTTGTTATAAGGGTATCATTGTCTGTATATATATATTTTTCTTGATTAAAAGTTCATTGTTAGGTTAAAGAAAAAGTATAGGTTTGATACTGTGAGGGCAGGATGGAGTGGAATAAGGTTTCCTTTTTCTTTTCTTTTTTTGTTTTTGCACTTGGGCCAAGATTTTCAGAAATGGGTGCCTAAAGTCAGTGGGACTTATGCAGCTTAGATACTTAGATATCCCTTAGATACTTTTGAATATATCATCCTTAAGTAGGCACTTAAATAACTGGCCTAATTGTAAAAGATGCCAAAGGCAGCAGATGCTCTGCACTCTTAAAAATCAGACTGTTTATTTAGGTGTCTAACTATGGACTTGAGTTTAAGTATAGACACCCATTTCTAAAAATTTTGGCCATAGGTTCTTGCAGACAGAGGTTTAAATTACACTATCATCTCACTGGTCAGTGAAATCTTTTACCCAGGAGACATGGATGGTCAACTGTATTATTAATTTCACCCCTCCTTTTTAGGATTTGCTCTTGCGCCCTGTCCTGTTCATTTCCTCCTTGTTGGCAGGCAAATACAATGCAGTTATTACAAATGTGTGTGAATCACTGATGGCTTGTTCTTTATTTGCATCTAGTGGTTAATATAATAATTAAAAATCTCAAACAAGAACACGGCAGTGTTCAAATTAACTTTCCCTAATGGTCAAACTCTCTCCTCAGCAATTATCTGGGCTGCATAGTTGCAGTGGCTAGAAACAAATGTAGATATGTCACAGCAGGCACATATCTCCATTACCCATGTATGCATACATACTAAATAAGCTGAACTTAGCCTCCTCAGAGGAAGCTTATTAGGTAGCCTATAAGTAAGAGAATGTCAGTACAGAAGAATGTAGCATCTGAATAACTGTTTCCTATCACCAGGTAAATTCTGAGGTGAAGATGAGACCTTTAATAAAAATAAATGGCAAAGTAAAATCAAGATATATATTTTTTACAGCAGCAGACATTGTCCAGTGACAGAATTCACTTAAATACCTTGGGCAAAATTTATCCTTGGCGTAACTCCACTGAAATCAATGGCATTGCACCAATAATAAAAGTGGCCCATTATTTCTGTACTCCCAAATGGCTCATGTAGATGAAATCATTTTGTCTGATGGAAATTGGTGTTCAATTTGCCATTATTAATCAATTGCACTCTGAGAATAGATCTGTAGTGTGCATTAATAATAATGCCTCACCCTTTCATAGGGCCTCTCAGCCAAAGATCTTAAGGTGCTTCATAAATAATTAATTAATTAAACATCTCATCACCACTCTGTGAGGTAGGTATTATTATTCCCCATTTGACAGATGGGGAAACTGAGGCACAGAGAGGCTAAATGAAGTGTCCATAGTTACACAAGAATCTTGTGGCTATGTTTGGAATAAAATCCAAGTCCCTTGCTTACCATTTCTCTGATTTAATCACTAAACTTTCCTTCCTCCTCGTCTTACATCAGCCAAGAAGAACCGATCCATGAAAGCATTTTAAAATATAAAACTGGCTTCTGATTGGCTAAAATTTTATTTTAAAATGCTAATACTCAGAAATGCATTTGATTAAAAAAGGAATTACACCTCTATTAAGACTCTATGGAATATTTCTATAGTTCTTCTTGCATAATAATGGTGGTTGGTTTTCAACTTGAACTGCTATTGTGAAATGTATTCTTTAAATCAGTGGAACAACACCTGATCTGTAGCATAAGAAAGAGGTGGCAAGCTGGGATATAGGAATATGCCTTCTTTGAGATATTGGTCCATTTCTTGACTTCGGTTTGGTTTTAACTAGGGATCTTAGGGATATATTTCCTCCTTTATGACAACAGAAATCTCTCATTAGTTACATACACATGCAATGAAGGGGGAATATATTTCTTAATTTGTTTCCTTATAGACTCATAGACTCTAGGACTGGAAGGGACCTCCAGAGGTCATCGAGTCCAGTCCCCTGCCCTCATGGCAGGACCAAATACTGTCTAGACCATCCCTGATAGACATTTATCTAACCTACTCTTAAATATCTCCAGAGATGGAGATTCCACAACCTCCCTAGGCAATTTATTCCAGTGTTTAACTACCCTGACAGTTAGGAACTTTTTCCTAATGTCCAACCTAAATCTCCCTTGCTGCAGTTTAAGCCCATTGCTTCTTGTTCTATCATTAGAGGCTAAAGTGAACAAGTTTTCTCCCTCCTCCTAATGACACCCTTTTAGATACCTGAAAACTACTATCATGTCCCCTCTCAGTCTTCTCTTTTCCAAACTAAATAAACCCAATTCTTTCAGCCTTCCTTCATCGGTCATGTTCTCAAGACCTTTAATCATTCTTGTTGCTCTTCTCTTGACCCTCTCCAAATTCTCCACATCTTTCTTGAAATGCGGTGCCCAGAACTGGACACAATACTCCAGTTGAGGCCTAACTAGCGCAGAGCAGAGCGGAAGAATGACTTCTCGTGTCTTGTTTACAACACACCTGTTAATGCATCCCAGAATCACGTTTGCTTTTTTTGCAACAGTATCACATTGTTGACTCATTTAGCTTGTGGTCCACTATGACCCCTAGATCTCTTTCTGCCATACTCCTTCCTAGACAGTCTCTTCCCATTCTGTATGTGTGAAACTGATTGTTCCTTCCTAAGTGGAGCACTTTGCATTTGTCTTTATTGAACTTCATCCAGTTTACCTCAGACCATTTCTTCAATTTGTCCAGATCATTTTGAATTTTGACCTTGACCTCCAAAGCAGTTGCAATCCCTCCCAGTTTGGTATCGTCTGCAAACTTAATAAGCGTACTTTCTATGCCAACATCTAAGTGATTCCTTAATCATTTTCATTTCATTTCATTCATCCCAGTTTGGTATCATCTGCAAACTTAATAAGCGTACTTTCTATGCCAACATCTAAGTGATTCCTTAATCACTTTCATTTAGACTAACTCTAACATTGAAATGTGTTGCAATTTAAGCAACAATAATTGCACAGGATAAATTCTAGGGACTGATGATAGGCTAGGAAGAGTTTACTCCAGCCAATCACTAAATCCCTGCAGAAAAGTCAAAACTGCTATTGTAAACTGAAAATGTAAAAGCCAAATAAGTATGTAGGGATTTTTTTCTTTAAGTGGGATTGCTGTTTCATTTGGTATGTGTAGGGTATTGCTCTGTATATTATCTGTACTATTTACATCCTTTCTGTTGACATTCTAGTCAACTGTATAGTTTAATGATATTGTTGAATGATCTTCTAACTTCAGCACAGAATCATCTGGGTTCAGGTCTGACCACCCTGGTATGCATCAGCTTGGCACCCAGATGCTCTGATTGACGACATCACTGCCACAGCTCAGCATGCTTGGGCATTTTCCTTAAGAAATGAGGAAAGATTAAATGTGACCTGTTGCAATTTTGTACAAAATTCTATATCTTCCTGTCAGCATTACGAGCAAAGGAAGAGGAGACAACACTGTGTGAAGCATGGAACGCCATTTACAGAAGCATGCTACTGTTCTCTTGAGCAGCTACTAAAGAATAATTTAGACTTTTATGCCAGTTACCAGAGTCCAGCTCATGAAGTATGACAGTGCTACTTATGGCCACATTTATCTTTAAAATGGAGGTGCACCTATAGAGACGACGAGTTCCTGCATGCAACTTCCCTCTTGATCCAAAAGGCCTAAACAGCAGGGCAAGTAGAGAGTATAGCTGCTCTGTTGGAGAGAGAGAGCACTGCATGCTGGGAAGTATTGTCTCTGTGGGCTGTACTTTTCTGTTAGAAATCAAGGCAGCCCTTGAATTCCTGGAGAGGTGCCAGGCCTCCCCCTACACTGTTCTCTGCTTTGAACTATGAATAGGGCCCTACCAAATTCATGGTCCATTTTGGTCAATTTCAGAGTCATAAGATTTTAAAATCATAAATTTCATGATTTCAGCTACTTAAATCTGAAATTTCATGATGTTGTAATTGTAGGGGTCCTGACCCAAAAAGGTGAGTGTCGGGGGGTGGGGAGTGTTGCAAGGTTATTGGAGGGAGGGTTGTGGGATTGCTACCCTTACTTCTGTGCTGCTGCTGACAGCGGCGCTGCCTTCAGAGTTGGGCACCTGGAGAGTGGCAGCTGCTGGCCGGGGGCCTAGCTCTGAAGGCAGAGCTGCTGCCAGCCACAGCACAGAAGGAAGGATGGCATGGTATGGTATTGCCACCCTTACTTCTGTGCTGCTGCCTGCACAGCTGGGCCTTCAATCAGCAGCTGTCACTCTCCAGCCACCCAGTTCTGGAGGCAGCAGCATAGAAGTAAGGGTGGCATGTTATGGTATTGCCACCCTTTCTTCTGCACTGCTACTAGTGGGGCACTGCCTTCAGAGCTGGGCCCCTGGCCAACAGCCATTGCTCTCCGGCTGCCCACCTCTGAAGGCAGCGCAGCAGTAAGAGTGGCAATAGTATGACTCCCCCCTAAAATAACCCTGCAAACCCCCTGCAACTCCCTTTTGGGTCAGGACCTGAATTTGAGAAACTCTGGTCTCCCCTGTGAAATCTGTATATTATAGGGTAGAAGCAAACAAAAGACAAGATTTCTTGGAGAGAGACAAGATTTCTTGGTCCGTGACGCGTTTTTCATGGCCGTGGCTTTGGTAGGGCCCTAGCTATGAAGAGAGGAAGCAAAAAGAGCTAGCTGCTCCTGGATAAACTCCCCATTCCTATACACTAATCAAAGGCTCCAGTTGGTTACCTTCCACCCCCGTTACAGTGGAAAGCACTCATGATCCATTTATTGTACACCAAGACCAGTTTGTCAGAGCGAACAGGCTTATTTATACTTCCAAGTTGTCATTATAAACGAGCTCCAGAGCTCATGTTGCCCAAGTTCAGGGGGTTTCTTCACTTTACTTTACCATTTCTCCTAATTTTTAATTCAAAACAAACTAATTGCCTAGACTTGGTAGAGTGAATTCTGCACCCATGCAGCAATCCCACTTTCTTAATGGGAGGTTTGTGTAAGGACTGCAGAATTTTGCCTGATGGCTTGATGAAAGTGTATCCTAAAAAGATGCCATTTGTTTATAAGCAAAGGAAAAAGAAAAACAATGGTCTAAAGTGAGCTCTGTTTTCATGTAGAGCTTTCAATGCAGAGTTATTAAGGAGCCTAACTGTTGTCTATTTCAGGCACCTCAGCACAGCCATAGGAACTCACACGTTAACCCAGCAGTGGAGGCTGGGTGATTCTTTTGTGGTAGTTGCCCTGGCCTAGATTTCCAAGGCATTTTGGAACCTAACTCCTCTTGAAAACAGTGGGAATTGGCACCTAAATCCCTTTGAGGATCTGGGCCTCAGTACACATCAGGCACGATCAGCATTGCCTAGTATATATAAACAATAGCTGTTGGGCAAACCAAGAGAGCAGAGGGGAGATGGGGGTTAAGCATATAGAGTAATTGACACAGCAAATTCTCTGGGAAGCCTTTGGATGAATGTGCCTGTTGCAGGATATATCTAGTGCTTTATGCTCCACAGGTACAATAGGAGAATTAGTTTTCTAGCTTAACAGCCAAACTGAATTTTTTTTTTAAAAAAAAACATCGACTTAGTCCTGTAAAGGGCTTCGGCCTCGGTATGTCTAGCAAAATACAGACCAGTATATCAAGTTAAAAAATATATAGGTGCCTGGGAATATTATTCTTGAGTATTTATCGATCGCATGAGTGTTCTGGATGATGCGCAAGCCAACATGGCCTTTCAGCCCTCTCTTTCTCGATGAATTAGAGTCATTGCTCATGGCCAAATGAATCACCATCTTGTTTTGTTTTTCTTCCTCAATCACTATCTGGCTTCTTGTGTATCCTGCCAGGCTGTTGACATCAGATTCACTGTAGGTTCCATCCAGCATCATGGTTTTTGTATTAGGTATTCCACATGTACATGGAAACTGAGAACAGAAACAAGCAAACAATAGTCAAACACTGAGCAAAAATACTAGAGACAAAGACGATACATTTTTTATGGACAGCTTGTAAAAACTGGAGCTGAACATTATAGTTCAACTGTGATATGTTTCTCTATTAAAGCTTAAGTTTTCTGAAATGAAAAGTTGCTGACTAGCCATACTGGTTGCAACTTAATATTGTGTCTGTCTTTGTTTCTGAAATCCTATGTGGAAAATAGGGATGGGAAATTGGTTTGATTGAAATTAAACCTGACCAGAAGTTTTTCCCAATTAATTCAATTCCCTCTGGCTGCTTTTGCATTCCTTTTCATGTTCATTTTCTATGGATATTATAGCGCAAGAGGCAGTAATGTTTATGGAAACAGCATTTTAAGCGAAGATGAGAAAAACATTGAGAGAAAGTAAGTTTTGATGTCCTAAATGCAAGTATTCCCTCTGGAAACCTGATTCTAAAGCTTACACATATCCAGCCAGAGAACAGGAAAAATATCTGGTGCGAAATTCATCCCACTTGTCTAATCAAAACAGCTAATGTATCTGGAATTCTAAATAGCAAATACTCATAAGCACACTGCTCATGAACTGACCAAGAATAATTTGGCAAATAATTGTGGCCTACAAATCAAACTGCTCACAGACAATTCATATACTGGAAAAAGAGACTATTGTCTCTGTTCCAGTTGTAGCAAAATGATGTGGCTGTTCAGTGCACATGGGTTCAAGTACTGTCACAAGAACTGTGGTATTCTTCAGACCTAGGCTACAACACAGTTGTTCTAAATAGTTTATTCCCATCAGTGATGGGATTTTTTAAGAACTCTGTTTGACTACAACCCAATTTAAACTGTGTTTATAACACATTTTATACTTAGCTTGAAGGCAAGCGTAAGTACAGGTGGAACCCATGATCTTTTAAATGTAATTTTATTTTTGTCTCTCTTTAAGCAGCCATTATATTCCTTAATATCAAACGCCCTCTCCCCCCTCATGTTATAGGGGAGGATTAAATCAGGATCCTAAGCATCAGGCCCCTCACTTGACCAATCCAGGACACAATAGTAAGCACCAGGTTGCTACAGGCCAATTGCTGCAGGACCCAAGAGGAAGAGAAATACTGTTGATCCAAGTAACTCTTAGCCCCTAGGTCAGATTATGATTTGGCTTGAGAGAAGGTCACAGACAGTGACTAGGAACTGAATGACTCCTATTTGTTTAATAGGTGTTGTATACACTGCCAACTGTCTAGAAGATAGTGGGAGGAGAAAGCAGGCCCAAAGTTTAGATGGTTCTGGTCCCAGCGTAGTCTTAATCCATCCCTGATGTATTCCCATGTACACATGTGCACACACAAATACAGAGAAGAGATGTGCTGAATGACTTCAGGCCACCATACTGCCACAGTCCATTTCTGGAGAGTGCAAAAATCCAAATTTGGATTCCCCTGGGACTTTCACAGCTGAATGGCATTGGCTAATGAGGTCAACATTTATTCTGGTGAGAGACAATAGTCTCTTGTGTCTCTTAAAGAGCCCTCATTCCACTCGGAAGCCATGCTTCCCTATAACCTCATTAGAAATAACAAACACAATTTCCTTGACCATCCTTAATGATTATTATTGCCTTGTATCTGAGGGTAAGAAAAAAACTTTTGATGTGTATAATCAGCCTTTTCAGCCTGCTTCCTTTATTGTATAATGCTACAATTCAGTGCAGGGATATTGACAATTGAAAGAAAATTTGTGACATAAATGATAAATTGTGCCATCACTGAACTGTCCTCTTTTTACCACGGTGACAGATAATGAAAAAAACTAATGATATTTTACTTGCCATAAAAATGACCTTCTCTGGGTCAGTAGAATTTAGCAAGGCTGAATTATTATTTAATATTTGCTAAGGACTGATGATGGTGTCGGAGTTTAAGACAGGACAGAAAGAGTCTATGCTCTGCGGATCTTATAGTCTAATAGAGAGGCACAGATACAACAAGATGCATTGAAATACCCACAGGAGTTGGCAGGCTTAAGTGAAGCTTTGGGTGTGTGATAGTTTTCCTGAAATCACTCTCTTCTTCTCTAAACGATGTTGGGAGGAAGAAACCATTAGACATGAATAAGCATTTGTCATGGAAACAATGAGAATATAGGGGGGATTTGAAAGAGGGAGGAGCCTTGGATTGGCATGTCAGAATTTGGAGGTTATTCTATACATAGAGTGTAGAATGGGAGGAGGCACAAAGTGATGATGTTTAAACTTGATATAGAGGGAACTGATGGAGGGATTCAAAAGTAACATCATTGTCCAATCATCAGGCAAGCAAGATAACTTTTTCAGCTGCATTTTGGACAGATTGAAGATGTATCAGAGAGAGGATTGCCTCAGTAATCAAGGTGGGAGATAACCAGGGCAGATCGTATATTTTAAATGGGAAGGAAGAAGTGGCATGATTTAGGGAGAGGAGGGAGTCAGAAATGACCCAGAGGTTCAAAGCTTCAATCATTGTTCAGAAGGATGGTGATTTGGTGAATGGCAATGGCAAAGGAAAGGAGGTTTAGGAGGACAAATAAAAAGTTCAATTTCAGCAATGTTTTGTGTGATCTGGCAGTGAACTGTCCAAGGTATGTTGCAGAAACACTAAGATATGCAGGCCTAGACATCAGGAAACAGGACAGGCTGAAAAGCAGATTTGTGAATTATCAGCGTAGAGATGATAGCGGAAGTTGTATGAGTGGATGAAGCCACGCGGTGACAAGATGTAGAAGGAGAAGAGAAGCACACCACAATTACAGTCCTGTGGAATTCCTGTAAAGAGCAGGAGAGCCACCAAGAAAGTATAGGTTCTCAAAAGCCAAGGGTGGACAGGATATTAAGGAGGAAGCAGTGTATTGTTGGGTACAGAGAGGTATTAGATAGACTGTAGTACTGAAGGTTGCAGAGGGCTTATGGAGAAGAAGAATGGAGCAGAATACATTAGACTTGGCAAAGAAGAGATCATGGGAGGCCTTGGTGACAGAAGTTTCAATGGAGAGGATGGAAACAAGATTGGAGTGAATCCAAGACTGAGGTAAAAGAGAGAAAAGGCAGCAGTTGTGAGCAGCTTCTTCTCCTCCAGGAGACTCTGGAAAAATTCCACCACGATTTCAACAGCTTCCACCCCACCATCAACCTCAGCCTGGACCAATCTACACAGGAGATCCACTTTCTTGACACCACGGTGCAAATAAGTGATGGTCACATTAACACCACCCTATATCGAAAACCTATCGACCGCTATGCCTACCTTCATGCCTTCAGCTTCCATCCCGGACACATCACACAATCCATTGTCTACAGCCAAGCACTGAGGTACAACCGCATCTGCTCTAACCCCTCAGACAGAGACCAACACCTACAAAATCTCCACCAAGCATTCTCAAAACTACAATACCCGCACGAGGAAATAAGGAAACAGATCAACAGAGCCAGACGTGTACCCAGAAGCCTCCTACTGCAAGACAAACCCAAGAGAGAAACCAACAGGACTCCACTGGCCATCACATACAGCCCCCAGCTAAAACCCCTCCAACGCATCATCAAGGATCTACAACCCATCCTGGACAATGATCCCACACTTTCACAGGCCTTGGGTGGCAGGCCAGTCCTTGCCCACAGACAACCTGCCAACCTGAAACATATACTCACCAGTAACTGCACACCGCACCATAATAACTCTAGCTCAGGAACCAATCCATGCAACAAACCTCGATGCCAACTCTGCCCACATATCTACACCAGCGACACCATCACAGGACCTAACCAGATCAGCCACACCATCACTGGTTCATTCACCTGCACATCCACCAATGTAATATACGCCATCATATGCCAGCAATGCCCCTCTGCTATGTACATCGGCCAAACTGGACAGTCTCTACGGAAAAGGATAAATGGACACAAATCAGACATTAGGAATGGCAATATACAAAAACCTGTAGGAGAGCACTTCAACCTCCCTGGCCACACTATAGCAGACCTTAAGGTGGCCATCCTGCAGCAAAAAAACTTCAGGACCAGACTTCAAAGAGAAACTGCTGAGCTTCAGTTCATCTGCAAATTTGACACTATCAGCTCAGGATTGAACAAAGACTGTGAATGGCTTGCCAACTACAGAACCAGTTTCTCCTCTCTTGGTTTTCACACCTCAACTGCTAGAACAGGGCCTCATCCTCCCTGATTGAACTGACCTCGTTATCTCTAGCTTGCTTGCTAGCATATATATACCTGCCCCTGGATATTTCCACTACATGCATCTGAGGAAGTGGGTATTCACCCATGAAGGCTCATGCTCCAAAACGTCTGTTAGTCTATAAGGTGCCACAGGATTCTTTGCTGCTTTTACAGATCCAGACTAACACGGCTACCCCTCTGATACTATTTACACACAAACTCCTTGGGATACCACCATGGGAAAGGAAGTACAGAAAAGGTATTCATCCATTAAATGGGCTTTCAGTGAAACAGGTACATTTTAAAAAAAGATTATTTTAAATTACCCAACAGCATGAGTGAAAACCATAAAAATGATCCACTTAGCATCATGGCCTTTCATGGCACATTAAAAGAATAAATATAAAGATTGTTTGTTGCTCAAGTGTGTTTTGTGCCAAGGAACAATTCTACTATTGCCTTTATTGAACCCAATTTTTAAATGTACCAGATTGTGAGTTAGAAGTCTTTAATTCACTCAGAATAATTCATTAGCTGTAACTTTAAAAATAAATTGTGGTGACCACAGGGAAATATCAGTCTGGATTTCCCCTTTCTTACCCTCCACGTATGGTCTCTGCCAAAGTCCCAGGTTGCAAACATCTCAAGTTCTGATCTTTGTTTTGTTCTCTCTTCCTTTTGTACAATAATCAAAAGAGACCAACTCCTGTTTTTGTGGTGTCAGCATTTCCGTGTCAGCTTCAGCATTGTAGACACATTAATCACACACCACGAATGTCAGAGTTTTCCCATTCTTTGTCCCAAAACATCCAATATAAAGCACATCACATGTAAAAAGATTGTCTCTGACCTTCTCTCGCAACTTCCTTTCCTTCCGTTCTTGCACCGTTGTCAGGTAATTCACTGCTGCGTATTCCAACACTGAGAGAAAGACGAACACAAAACTGACCCAGAGATAAATATCCACAGCTTTGATGTAGGAAACTCGAGGCATGGAGGCATTTACACCAGTGATGATTGTTGACATGGTCAGTACTGTAGTTATCCCTGGAAAAAATCCCCACAAAAATGTACTTCATATGCCAAATATAGTTCAGAAGGCATCTACTATTAATTAGTTTTGTCTCAAAATACAGCACTGTCCTCAGCACCACTCATAGCCTATAGAAATGATGTATTGGGTCATCTTGTCTAGATGCCTCACAATGCAGGATTTTTCCTTACACGTTCTTGAGCATTTTTAAATGCGATGGAGCAGCCACCACTTCCCTTGTGATTCTCTTTAACTCTAGTGTTTAATTAGGAAGTGATGCTTCAGCCTTAACCTACAGGGGCCGCTCATTAGATTGAGGAAGTTGTTCAGCCTAGAATGCCATTTAGTCATTTTTTTCCTGCTTTAGCTATCATCCAGGGTGCCAGTGGTGATAAGGACTCTTGGTTCACTGAGAGCACCAATTTGTTTTACACAGTTCACCAAACAGCAGTCAATCGCCAATGACTTTTGGTCACTGCCGAAGTGGACTTGGCTGGAATCATTGTCTCAAAAGCTGAAACCCATTTATGTTAAATCCTGTGTGTGCGTGCGCACGTGTGTGTGTAAATGTCTTGCATGACATGATGTGACAGAAAAGCCCTCATGTGCTCACCTTAGCTAAGGTGACTGAAAAGTTCTTAATGGCATCCACTGTATCCATAGTATAAATTTTACAGTTAAGCAGGTACTCTGTGGTGATAAAAGTAAAATACTTTCCCTAATTTTCACCAGTTTGCAATAACCACTCAACAATTAAGTGCCAGAGGCACAGCGTATTTGTGTGACTTTAATCAGGTCATTCCAAACTAGCGAAGTTCTTTCACTTGAGTGGACTCTGCTGGTTTTTTCAGATGCTTGTTATAGTGTGTATCTCTATGAGTATCGCAAACTATGGGACTAACATGCTATTTTTACTCTGTATTTATAAGAAGTCATATGCACTCATATTCAGAGAGATACACTAGACTTGTTATTACATCTCTGTCTCTCTCTGACCTGGGCATTAATAACTGAGCACATCTGTTTCTTTTTTTGTTTTTTAAACAAAAGAAATTCCAACAGTTCTGAATTAGACAAAACTATCATTCATTTTATGCTCATTTCAGGATTGTTAGGTTGGGCCTATCATTAGAAATTTCGATTCACTAGTTCACAAACACTGGAATCTCTTTTTTCTGCTTCCTTCTCTTTTTAAAATACAGTTCAATCTTCTGCCCTGATTTAAATACAGATCAAGAAGATTTATCAATCATGAAGAAGTAATTCAACAATGAAGAACATAAGACAAAAGTACAGACCTTAGAGTACTTGGACTATCAGATAAAATACATATGTATTTTCCTAGCATATTTAACAAGTGAAACAGAGAATTCCCCCTCCCCCTACTCCTTCAAATGTGAAGGTTTTTTCACATTCATGGTTGATGTTAATTGCCCTCACCTAATGACACTCTAGCAGGTACAGCTCTGCGATCAATCCAGAAGGACACCCACGATAGCATGACCATTAGAGTGGCAGGAAAATAGGTTTGGAGCAAGAAGAAGAAGATGTGGCGGTGTAAAGTGAAATTTATGTACAGTCTATTATACCATCCTGTTGGGAGGGGAAAAAAGTGTCATGAAGAGCATTTTAATGACACATACAGAGCTGCTACATTTTTCAGCAAATCATATTTACTGCATAAGAGTAGACAACCTATCATTGTGAATATATGCAGGGGGGAGGGAGAATTCTATATTCTTTGCACCATTCACAGCACATAGACTGGAATGAGCTATAATCCCAAAGATGACAAGGGCAAAGGGAAAGAGACTATTACTCAAGTACTTCTTATAGAAATTTCATTTAAATTTCACCTGGCAAATGTTTGACACTGAACTATAAATATATGGCAATGACTCAAAAGAATAATAAAACCATTTTAAGATGAATGATACCAGTGCTACTGTAGAAAGCGAGTCTGGAAGTAGTATGAAACTTTTGTATCAAAAACTGAGACAAGGAAATCTTTTCATCGGTTTTCAGGGATTCATTCCCATTTTTCCAGTAAAGCATCAGATCTTCATCAGTGTAAGCATCTTCAGAAAAGAAGAAAAGAAAAAAAGGCACAATGTGACTTGGCTTTAGGATATTTCACGTGAACAGTCAGTATAAATAGTAACTATGTGTGGATAAGGAACATATTAGTGAGATTCACAGATGATTCTAAGGCCCCTGTCTTGCATTGTGATCTGCTTGGTGCAGAGGTCCATGTTTCATGGAGTCTGGTGCATGATCAGGCTCTCAATTGGGGAATATCATAAATACTAGTGAGGACAGATTAATAATGCAAAGGGTACTAGAAAGGTTTGAAGTATTGGTGGAAAATAACATTGAATTCTGTTTGGAAGAAACACAGATGAATTTATCTGCAGAAAATAGCCTGAAACACAGCTACATCTTTGGAATGCAGTAATGCCAAATAAATAGAGTTTTTAATGGACAGTAGATTAAATAAGGCTCTTGCTATACGATGTAATGTAGCAGCACAAAAAGCCAAACTAAAGACATCACATCATATTCCAGGTCTGCCTTTATACAGCACTGGAGTATAACTAGAATGGTACATTTCTGATCACCACACTACCAGAAAAACGTAGACAAACTGGTGGAGATTCAGAGATGAACACCAGAATTGATTAAGGGACTGGAAAGATGGGTTTATGAGGAAAGATTATAGGAAGTAATTATGGTTAATCTGGCCAAATTTAGGGGGAAAGTGAGAGACAGCCATCTAAAGTGTTATTTGAAAGATGTAACTGAAAGTGAGAGGTATCGCTGTAGGTAACAAGTCAACAAGTATTTGAAGGGTATAAATACAATACAGAAGAATTATTTTGTGTGCTATGTGAGGAGGAGGAAATTTAGCAAAGGAAAATAATGAGGGAGGAAAGGGAGGAAATTTAGCAAAGGAAAATTTAGGCTAAATATCTAGAGAAACATCAGAACAATTAGGGAATTGGTCTTGGAAGACTGAAGAATAGTCTCCCAAGGATAGCAGTGGAAACACTGTTGTTTAAGACATTTAGGGCTGGATTTACAAAAACATTTAGGCCAGGGTTTCTCAAACGGGTTGCCACGATCGGCTGGACCTGCGGATGGGGCAGGTACACACTGGCCCGGCCCACTAGGGGCTTTCCCTACACAAGCAGCGCCCCCTGTTTGAGAAACCCTGGCCTAAATCCTTTTGTAAATCCAGCCCTAAATGTCTTAAACAACAGTGTTTCCACTGCTATCCTTGGGAGACCTTTGAGTCCCATTAAGTTGAACGGAATTACCCAAGTTGAACTCAGTGGGACTGCTCACGTACTTTAGTACTTGCAGGATCAGGCCTATCATTTGTAAAGCACGTTAGAGTCTTTGGGGATGAAAGGTACATAAATTGAAAAGAGTAGCAATTATTAACTGTCCTCCATGATGGTTTCAAACATCATCTCCCAAACAGAGCCAACCAACACAGTAAAAATTCTGAGTTTTCCCTCCAAGCCAATGTCTTGTAATAGTCACCACCCCATGGAGTAGGATCCTAGTTTGACTTTTGTTGTTTTTTCTTTGTGTCATTTACTACAAACTCGCTCTCTCTCTCTCTCACACACACACTCAATCCCTTCCTCCCTCCACAAATAAGAACCCGACCCAAAGCCCATTGACTCAGTGGAAAAATGTTCATTGACTTCAACAGGCTTTGACTCAGGCCCTAAAATATTATTTTTCTTTATTCTGAAGTATGTATAACCAATGTGTACAGTCAGCTAAGGGGGACTTGCAGCTAAGAACGTCTATATAACTTACAGCTTTCCAGCTCCAGAGAACAAGTCTGTGAGTCCAGGGGAAATCGACTGAAGTCCATGTTGCACATTGCGGTCACTGTGATCCTAGAAATCCAAAGAGGAAAGGTCACTTCCTAAAAGAGACACTATATTCCGGAGAAAGTAGAGGAAATGTGTCACAGGGCACAGACACTATAAATTTTAAATAGATAAAAATCATTTCCGAGCTTTAAGAACAGAAACTATGCATAATGTGTTAACATAAAAGAACTAAGAAACTTCCTAATCAGTACAGAGGCCCTGCCCTTCAGAGAGACATGGTTGGATGTGCACAGGCCATGTGAAGGGTTACACCTCATCTGTACGCTCATGATTTCCATGATTGGTGTGGAGCAGTTTGGCTCCTAGTCCAGTTAGAGTAGCTTCCAAGGACTGTTGTAATAGGTTGGGGTCTCTGAACACTACTGCAACTCAAACAGCAAACATTAATGATATTTTTAGTGTATTTGAGTGTGTTTTATTGAATCTCTGCCTTATATTAAATTGGTTTCTTATAAAAAAATGTTTACTGTGTTCCAGAGTATGATATTTCCTTTATGTCCAGCAAAGTTCAAGCTTTCTGTTCTTTCCTTATTTTGCCTTCACTCCACCTCAGTCACTGCAACAAACCCGCCTGAGTTCCACATGCATAAATCAGCAACAATAGCATGAAAGACCCCTCAATCTATTTACTATTAGGGGAAAGCTGCTTTTCTTAGTGCTGGATCAATCTTGTTTAAACTGTGAGGGTTGATTATTATTGGTGGAGTGGGAGGCAGCTATTTTTCCAGTAGTAAGATTTGCCTCTGTTAAATTCACATCTGACCTCGGGATCTGAAACAATCCTGGCTTAAGTTTATAAATCTGAATCTAATCAGCCCTAATGTTACTTTACCAGGGAACCAGGAGGTTTTTACTCATGGACTGATTTGAAGTGAGGCTCTAGATTCAGTAGGGACAGTACAGATGTGAGTCATTACTTTAAAGTTTATAGTCCTGTTTATGCTGACTCTGACTGCTTCCCTGGTTCATTTCAGATGTTGATGAAGAACCTTTCTGCTGATCAAGGGACTATGGGCCAAATTCTGCCTCGACCTATACACCAATAACCCTAATGAAGTAACTGGAGTTGTATTGTTTATAAACCAGAGCAGAACTTAGCCAAAGCAGATTTTTGGAGCTCAGACAGTGCTGCTATCATGGTAACAATTTCTCATAATTCTCTACAGTGTTGTCCATCATAGTCAAATACTGTATAACTTTGTGTCATGACAATATGACATTTTTCTTCCTAATACATGTAGTTATTAACAATTCATTAGTCAGAGAACACAGAAACTCAACCTGTCAATAAGACATCCCCTCAATTAATGTGCAGTATAGACCAAATGGTCTTGAATTTATAAATCCCTAATGTGATTTTGTGAACCCTGCTTATATGCATACTGCCAAAAGACCACAAGGCGAGTATACTCATACTGCCAAGGTGCACATTTACTTGATCTTAACCTTGTAATGATATTGTGAAGCAAATTAAAACAATGTGCCCAGTTTTTTTTATCTGCTGTATGTTGAAATAGATGAGCAATAGGTCTTAAGAAAAATAATTATTTTATTAAAACAAACGTGCACTGCACATGTCATTCCCTTATTCTGGGCTGCTCTCTCTCTCACTTAAGTACTTATATGGCCCCCGTTGCCAAGCATCTGAGCATCTCATGAGCTTTATTGTATTTGTCTTCCCCAACATCCTTGTGAGGTAGGGAAGTGCTATTACGCTCATTTTACAGATCAGGAATAGAGAAACTAAGGGCCAGATTCACAAAGGTACTTGGGAGCCAGACTTAGGTGCCTAACTCCCATTTGCAGGGTTCACTACAATCCACAAAACTCCTTCCTGGCTGCCACCTAACCCTGTAGGTGCCTAAATTCACTCAGTGCCTAAAGTTTCATTATAAAAATTCCCCAGTTTCTGCCTCTGGGCATGCACATTGCTGCTTCACTCTAGTTACCCAGATGCCTATCTCCCCTCTAAGCCCTAGAGCGATCCACAAACCAGGGGAAGGTAGGTGGAGGAGTACCTAACCCATCCATAGGGACTGATTCAGTAGGTCTGCTCTGAAGCTGCTTGCTGGATTGGGTCCCATTCAAAATCCTCATAGTAGTGAGAAGGGTGAAATTACAAGCTTGGTTGATTAAGTTAATAGTGTTGGTGTAATATACACTGGACCCTCACTAGAACACACATCTATGTAAAGCAAATTTGCATATAACGCAGTTGTGGCCATGGATCCCAAATTTAATTACTTTAATTGCAATTCGTCTAGTGAGGGTCTGGTGTATTTAGACTTCTGTAAGGCATTTGACTTGGTACCACATGACATCTTGATTAAAAAACCAGAATGATATAAAATTAAAACGGCACACATAAAGCGGATTAAAAACTGACTAACTGATAGGTCTCAAAATCTAACTATAAAAAGCATAATCGAGCATGTTTGTTTCCAGGCAGGTCCTGTAGAACCATTCTGGGCTCTATGCTATTTAACATTTATATCAATGACCTAGAAGCAGGGGCGGCTCTAGACATTTCGCCACCCCAAGCACGGCAGCATGCTGTGGGGGGCGCTCTGCCAGTCGCCGGTCCCACAGCTTCGGTGGACCTCCCGCAGGCATGCCTGCGGACAGTCCACTGGTCCCGCGGGTCCACTGGAGCCCCAAGCACGCGCTTGGCGTGCTGGGGCCTGGAGCCGCCCCTGCCTAGAAGAAAACGTAAAATCATCATTGATAAAGTTTGCAGACGATGCAAATACTGGGTGACTGGTAAATGATAATGAGAACAGGACACTGATTCAGAACTATCTAGATCACTTGGTAAATTGGGAGCAAGCAAACCATATGCATTTTAATATGGCTAAATATAAACGTATGTATCTAGAAACAAAGAATATAGGCCATAGTCACACAATGGGAGACTCTATCATGGGAAGCAGTGACTCTGAAAAAGATTTAGTGGTATGGCAGATAAACAGCTGAATGTGATTTCCCAGTGCGACTCTATGGCCCAAGAGCTAATGTGATCCTGGGGATGATTCATAAACAGGGGAATCTCGAATAGAAGGAGAGAGTTTATTTTACCTCTGTTTTGGTTACTGGTGTGACCTCTGCTGGAATATTGTGTTCAGTTTTGGTGCCCACAATTCAAGAAGGATGATAATAAATTAGAGATGGCTCATAGAAGAGCCATGAGAATGATTAAAGCATTAGAAAAGATACTCTGTAGTGATAAATTCAAGGAGCTCAATCTATTTAGCTTAACGAAGAGAAGGGTAAGGGTTGACTTGATTACAGCCCATAAGTATCTACATGGAGGGAAAATATTTAGTAATGAGCTCTTCCATCCAGCAGAAAAAGGCCTAACACTATCCTATGGCTGCAAGTGGAAGCTAGATAAATTCAGACTAGAAATAAAGTGTACATTGTTAACCCTGAGAGTAATTAACCATTTGAATAATTTACCACAGTTGTGGCGGATTCTCCATCAATGACAATTTTTAAATCAAGATTGGATGTATTTCTAAAAACTCTGCTCTAGGAATTATTGGGGGAAAGTTCTATGGCCTGTGTTACACAGGAGGTCAGACTAGATGATCACAACGGTACTTTCTGGCCTTGGAATCTATGAATCTGTAAATTTGGTGCTTCTTTTTGCTAACCAGGATACACTGTATCTATATACATTTATTTAAGCTATGATATCACTTAACTTACATTTATTCAGATTCTTAACTTTTACATTTTTTGTGTTAGAAAATGGTCAACAATGCAGTTCTTGTATATTAGATGACGATTCATTTTTATGTGTGATTTGTGTCAAGCTCATTGGATGGAAATTCAAATTAAATTTTAAATGCACCAAAATAGCATTTTCAATTTTTTTAATTTGTTAAATAAAACTACCTTAACTATCCTGGATCCATAAGAAAAATACGGTAAGTTTACTAAAACATGTTTTGTATTTAAAATCAACTGATTTATTAAACAAAGGAAGTATTATTACTTGTAGTTAGTGAATTGAACTGATTGTTTCTGGTCATCAAGTCTGGTGAGATTTTAGAACTAGAAGATCTCATCCTTTCCCATCTAGTTTTTATTAATAGATTTGAAGAGGCAAAACAAGCTTTCCTGTTTTTTCAATTTCCATTGTTTTTTTTTACTTTGAATTAGCTAGTCAGTGAACTGAACTAGTTGAATAAACTGAAATGAAGAAAAAATATTCTCCCTGCAACTGCAGAAAAGGCTAGTTGCTGTCAAACGTTGGATTAGCACTTCAACAAATTCTGGTTTCAGGTGCTTCACCAATGCCTTCCAACAGGTGAAGTGGGTTTACTTTCTTTAAACCTTGCAAGCAAATATATACTGCTTAATATTATTTTTATTTAATTTAAATTATTTCAATAGATTATTTTAACTTTTGGCCTTAACATAAATTGTCCTAATTTTGAATTTAATTTTGAACAGGTGTATTTAAAAAAAAACACCTCTATTTAATTTACATTTTAAAGATCCCATTTAAATCAAAATCCAATTTAAATTTAAAAAATCCAATTGTTAATTAAAAAAAAATCAATGATTTTTAGTGACCCTGGTCTAAAGGAACTCTGAAAAGCCCTGCAGCCCTTGGGTTCTCCTACTTATCTGGGGTTGTATTTTCCAACACATACTTCTTATCTTATCCATCTGGAGGAACCAAAGTCCCTGATGCACTACTGGGGTGTTGCCTCAGAATTCTTTCAGCCAGTAACCTGTCTGAGAATCAGCTACTAAGGTACATCTTTTAGCAGCCTCTTCAGCCTCAATTAACTTTGGTTAAAGCTGGGTAGTGATGTGCAACTTATCCCAGAAAACAAAGAGAATGGCTGTTTTTCTAGCAAATATGAAGCAAAAATTGACAGTTCTGGATGTCACCATCTGGTGTACTGCAGAGCCTAATTTAAAGCACATATTGACTGAAGAACAAGCACTCCTGATGCACTAAGCTATTCTCTGACCATTGAGGGTTAGGAGGCTACTTTCCTTGGGAGCAGATCATCCTATAATCTCTTACTATGTGGATTCTTGCATCTTCTTCTGAAACATGGTACTGATCAGTGTTGGAAATAGGACATTGGACCAGATAGACCGCTTACTTGATCCTGTATGGCAATTCCTGTCTTCAGCAAATCTGACTCAGAAGTGTGACAGACTATACCCCATGTTCACCATTTTTAAAAGACTATGATAAATTGTGTACATTTTTTGTGTTAGGAAATGGTCAACAGTGCAGTTCTTGTATATTAGATGATGATTCATTTACATGTACAAAGTGTGCCTTGTGAGGTATCATTTGAAAACTCATAATCTACAGTACTAAATATTATTGTCCTGGTAAAATATGTGTATCAACACTATATATAAAGTTATAAGATTCTGCTATATAACATTGCTGTGACATATTCCAGAGTTAGAAAGGCAGGCCCAAACCAGTGTTTCACAGACAAAAGACACACTGGTGCCCCAGGCAAGTATCAGCATAATCAGATGGACTATTATGGACTATCATCTAGGTAAGAGGCCATTCTTTGGCTGGAAGAAGGGTCTGAGTAAACACTATATATATTGACAATGGAACAGCTGGGGGTTTACATGTAAACAAACTGGCTGGCTGTCACATGACCCCCAGCTGGAGATGACGATTACCTCAAAGAGGGGAGAAGGGTTTAAGAATGAGAAACAGTGGCCTCCAAATCAGCTCGCTTCCCCCATCTCTACTCATGGCAGCTACACCACTTGAAAAACAAAGAAAGCATCATTGTACTGGGGGAGGGGTCTTGGCCTTTCAGCCACTACAGACTGCTGTAAACCTATGGTAAGACAAAACCTTGGTTTTCAAGCCATTTAGCTTGCTAAGTTAGTTATTAGTTTGCATATTATCTTTTTTTTCTTTGTAACCCATTCTGAGTTTATGCCTCATTACTTGCAATCACTTAAAATCTATCTTTCTGTAGTAATAAACTTGCTTATTGTTTTATCTAAACCTGTCTGTGTTTGGATTGACATGTTGGGGAACCTCCACTTGAGATAACAAGGTTTCTGCTTATCATTTTCCATTGATGAAATGACAGACTTTATATGAGCTTCCATTGTCCAGTAGAGAGCTGGGCAGTACAAGACGCACATTTCTGGGGAAAGGTCTGGGACTGGGAAGTTGCAGAGGTCACCCTGTAATGTAATTCACGAATGGCTGGTTAGAGCATTCATGTAATTCAGCTGGGAATTATTTTACATGCTAGAGACTATGTGAGAGCAGGACCAGGAGTGGTTGCTGTCACAGCAAAGCAGTATAAAAGACACCCCAGGTTGGAGATTTGAAGGGACACAGCTGTCCAACAGTTCAGATTATACCCTGGGGAATGTTGCAAGGGCAATTCCTATCTTCAGCAAATCTGACTCAGAATAGAGTTGGGCAAACAATAAATGGCTTTTCACAGACAGTAAATTAGATTGTGTGGTTACCTCATACTATATAGCACATGACCATCTGGGAACACTCGCAACATGATGTTGTCAGTGGTTGTGTCATGAATGAATGATCTTTTTGAGTGCACAAAGAAGACATCTGGAACCCAAATCTTCTTTACCAGCCTGCCATCAAAGGTCATGCTCTTGTTAGTGATGCTAGGAAATGAGAGGCGTTCATCCTTCCAGTAGTGCCTTAAGTATAGTGTCATAGTAAAGTCCTGCACCAGTAAAAAAGAGAACCATGAAAGAATGCATCACAATGATGCCTTCCAAAGATTAGAAAGGAAATGTTTCTTTTGTTATGCTAATACGTCTCATACAGATTGAATCTCCTCTCTGCTAAACATGGTTTTCTTCCTCAGACTAATTCCACAGAATAGTTTCCCATAGATATGAAGCATTCTGGGAAAGTTCCACAGCCCATACGTTTTTGTATGCTACATTACAAACACCCTAACAGAGTAACATGCAGATATCAATGCATTCCTGCCAAGTACTACAGGAGGGTAATATAATGCTAATACAATTTGTAGCAGGTATTCCTTAGAAGCTATTAGTCTATTGGATACATTGAAATTCAGCCTTCAAAGGAAAATACATATCAGTACAGTTTTTTGAAACCTGACAGCATAATGTTAGTTAAAGGATAATCATATACCCAGTCTGCTTGAAAAAACAAAATCTTGTTCAAATTAGCTAAGGTATGAGTCTGAACACTGAGCAACGTATCCTAGAGAAAGAATCAATTATTGCCATACTGGAAAACACCTGCAGCAGCATGAAGAAAAACATCTGTTTCTGCCATTGATCTCAACCTGGCAGCTGCATTTTCTTAAACTAAATAACCCCTTCATGCTTAGAGATTAAAATGTAATTATTTTTTACAGTCCTCATTAAGCAATTTGCTACAGAAGTAGTTTCAAAAGCCCTGCGTGCCTGGTCTGGAGTAAGAGCAGCACACAGTTTTTTTTTTTTCCCAATGGTGCAGTAGTAGTTAAAAAAAACTTACTAAAAGCATGTTTGAAAGGACTCATTTTTACACACACAGTGTTGAGATGGTCTGGTCACTGGCTGATGTCATCTTAGTCCCTTTTCCCACAAAGCAGTCAGATTACCGTAGACACAGTAGTAGCTAACAGTTGATGGATTAAAGGTATCTGATTTAACGGACCGTTACCTAATCTGGATGAGCAATCCATATGGTCCCACGACACTACTAGAGCCAGTCTAATCGATTGCAGCTTCTTACACACTAGCTGGGAGGAAAGAAGTGCCATCTGTAATGGTCAGTTGGTTATCTGCAGTTGGTTGTCTTTCCCAGATTTAAAAGGGTGGGCTACCAGGATAGCATGCTAAGAAAGGTTCTTATTAAAAGGCTAAACCCATGCTGGCCAGGGGCCCTATTCTCCTGCTACAGGATACAAGGATACAATTTCAGGGGGAATAACCCATATCCTATGGTTGAGGAACAAAGCCCCAGGCAGTCAGAGAGATGTAGCTGGAGGGAAAAAGGAATTCACAGCTTTCTGAGGGGCAAGCACCTAGGTCAGTGGTCCCCAAACTTTTTATCTCACACTTCCCCCCCCAAGGGCTAGGAGTGGGGACCCTCCTCTGGGATGGGGAGACATGGGGTGAGGGAGGACACAGCTGGGGCCAGGACAGGGGCTGGAAGCAGAGTCTAGGCCAGGGGCTAAGGCCGGCAGCTGGGGCCAGGGCCAGGGCCAGGGCCAGGAGCGGAGCTGGGTGGTGCTCCCTCCCTGGCCCGGACCCCAGCCATGCCCCCCTGAATGTTTCTCTGCACCCCTCCTAGGGGGCACACCCTACAGTTTGTGGACCTCTGATCTAGGTGAAAGTCTGAGGTTTCCTGGCTAAAGACTAGCGTGTTATTTAATGAGCTACCTACGGCATAGTTTTGCTATATTATCTTGAAATATCAGAGATCTGGTTCCTCTGCTCTGGTTGCTTTCTGTGGGTTTTCCACCACATCATTACCCACATCCCATAAAAAATCCCTGCTTTCAATATCAATGCTCACAAGCCAAGTTCTTATAATGAGGATCCAACTGTGGCTTGATAAAATCCAATCAATCTTTCAGTTCTTATTGCTGGAGGAAATTATACATTGTTTTGTATCAGATAGGATACAAAGCAAGCTGTCCTCAGCAGTATGTTTAACACTGTAACTACAACCTAAATGGAAAAATTCTAGCTTTAGGTGTGATCTTCAGTTTTTCAAAAGGGAAAATGGCTTGTTTTCTCATTTTGTGATATGCCCCCTTATACAGCAAAGCCAGAACGATGGTGGCACAAAAGGACTACAGGACAGTAATATTAACAGTTTGTATTAAAGACACAAATATTGTAGAGTTTAGATGTTAAGCTAAAACCCTGTCTTTAGCCCTGCACATTATGCCTAGACTCCACACTCCATGATACATGAGAGTTACAGTGAGGAAGGAGATGAAGGGAGAGTGAAAAGAGAAGATTCCCTCTTTTTTCTCCTCCTTTCCTGTTTTCTTTTTCTCGCTCATCTTTTTGCTCCATCTTTCTCCCGCACATGGAAGCTAAAGCAGGAGACTCAGAGGATAGCTCTCTCACATACACCTTTTACAGCCAGTAACACTTATTAGTTGATATTTGGATCCACATTTCTTTCCTTTTTAAAAAACACAGTAAGACTATATTACAACTGAATTTAGTGCTGTTCCTAAGCTCTGGAGTGACAGCACTGGTAACTGAAATCTGGTTATCCATCACAAATTCAGCATAGATAGAGGCAAAGTCCATTCTGAATTGGACAGACTGCCTCCAGAGATGAGAAGGTAGGAAACAGCTCGTTTTGATTTATGATACTAATTAGTTCTTCTAATGTACTTCACAGATCCATACATTTAAGAATAGATTTTTTGGTTCCACAATAAATTTAAAAATAAGTAAGGCTTTCATGATCCTCACAAGAGTTATTATAGCTACCTGAACCCAAGTGACATGAATTCCACTACATGGTACAATGAAATGAGCACAGCAGGAAATTGTTCATATTCCTGACTTCTGCATATCAACCAAGATCATGCTCATTTTCTTTTCAAGGTCTTTGTTCCCTTGCAATTTTAGTCATTTTTATCTCAAGTCCTCATGATGACTCTGAACAGCGTCTACCTTTATTAAGACTTTAGTTCTGATTATAGGCCTTTCAAAATTGCTAAAAGTTGTTTTTACTGCATTTGCCTGCATCTGACAGATAAACTGAAACCCAGATATGGGACTTATCCTGACTAGGAATAATCAAGGCTTAAAAGAGTGTTACATACCATATCGACCTCAGAAATACTGTCCAAGCTTTCAACCTGTACATCCACCCCAACAGGAATGGCAGGACCTGTAGTAGAATGAGAATTAGACATTTAAATACTATCCCTTTATATCATCTGACTTTAGTTACCTTTATAAAATAGTGTTCAAACCATTTTTGGGCCAATGTCGTAATTTCTTGTATCTGTGGTTCCTTGGCGAGACAGCCAAAATAATAATCCCAATATCTTTTTTTTCCCTTTGCATGTCTCCAGCACTGACTCTACTTGTGTACGGCTCATCCATAGTGGGGGTGAAGCATTTTAGAAAGGTTCCTAATGCAGAGCTAGCCCATTATAAATCTTAGTTCTTTATAAAGAAATCCTGATGAAGATACAGGAAAATAAGAGGAAGAAACCACAATCCTTGAGATTTCACTTTGCTGATAACAAAAGAAATGAAAAACAAACAAACTAACAAACCTTACAATGTGACAAGCTCCATTCATCTTGTGTGAATTTTTGAGAGCTCTGTCATTTTCTGGTCTCAAATTGCCATGTGTTTCTTTGATTATTAAATAACAGTCACTTTAAAAAGTTTTCATAGTCATTCCAAAATGAATAGCCAGATAATCCACAAAGGATAAATAAGCATGAAATCATTCTACAATAAAAGCAAACTCCCTTGCTACTAGAAACAATACCATTTCCACAGTGGACAATTAATCTCATAGGGCCAAATCCTGCTCATTTTACTCATATTCCATTTTACATCCTATTTTTTAAACAGATTTTTCTTTCTCCTCTTCTCTCATTCCTTTGTCCATTGTGGACAATCTCTCCTCTCCCTCCTTTTTCCAGTCTCTCCTAAACTGAATTTGAACTCATAGAAGTTCAATCTGAATCAAACTTGCAGTATTCAGGTGTGCTTGAAGTTAAGTAAAAAGTGCTCACCTGTCTCTGATTTGAAGTCGCTATCATTATGCAGTTGTTTTAGTTGTGCTTTAAAGAATTTGATGTTGTTGCAAAGCAATATCTTGTAAGCTGTTCCAGGCAAGGACTGTGACACCTCCATGTTTGTATAGTACCTAGCTCAATGGGGGACCCTGATCCTGACCTGTAAGTGCTACTTTTACATCAATATTAAATAATAATATAATGACATCATCATGAATACTAATTCCAATAGCAAGCACTTTAAATAACATACATTTACCAAGACAGCTAGAAAACCTCCATTCTGAGATTCCAATAGGGCTTCTAGCTTACAAGGTATCATCTACCCTACTGCCATTTCTGCTGTGGTACACGGCCTCCAACATCTGTTTGGGGGCAGGGATTGGATAAAACATTATATCCATTTCTGTTGTAGAAAAGGGGAGTTCACACACAGCAGCAGGTACTTCAGTAGGATAAGTCAGCACAGTATCAGCAGGGCATGAATCTAGGCCGATTACCATGACTGGGCCACCTGCACTGATATTGCCAGTTCTTTGACGTATCCCACTGTGCTACAATATAGTGCAAGGGCAGGGTTAAAGGAGCACTGCAAGTGACATAGCTCATCTGTTCCATTTATATTGCTGCAGCCTGCTGCATTCGTGCAGTTTTTCAGTAGCCGTGCTGATCTGGAGAAGTATAGCAACAGTCTGAGAAATATTAGCCTGACTGAGTTACTGAATGTGCTAATAAGGATTCCACCTTGGGACAAAAACACGTGAGGTGGAATTTCAAGTATGTGTTTTGGGCTTGATCCAGAAAGGTGCTGAGCAGTCTGACCACAACCAGCAACATACTTCAACATGTGCTTACCTCTAAGCATTTGAGTGGGCCCATTAAAGCAGAAGGTACTTTGGTCCTGCCTACTGTGTTGAGGGGTTGCAGACAGATCCATGTAGTTGTGGATCCACTAGCCACACATGCCACTCACTCCCCCTCTCCACAACTTGCCTTCCTCAAACACATTTCATGATGCCATAGAGGCGCCCCAAACTTATGACAGCTGCATGGGGTGAGGAATACACTGCACAAGCTCCCCACAGAATCCCAGCTTGCAACTATACTGGTTTTCATAGAATCATAGAACTGGAAGGGATCTCGAGAGGTCATCTAGTCCAGTCCCCTGCACATATGGCAGGACTAAGTATTATCTAGACCATCCCTGACAGGTGTTTGTCTAAACTGCTCTTAAATATCTCCAACGATGGAGATTCCACAGCCTCCCTAGGTAACTTATTCCAGTGCTTAACTACCCTGACTGTTAGGAAGTTTTTCCTAATGTCCAACCTAAATCTCCCTTGCTGCAATTTAAGCCCATTGCTTTTTGTCCTGTCCTCAGAGGTAAACAAGAACAATTTTTCTCCCTCCTCCTTGTAACAATCCTTTTTGTACTTGAAAATTATCATGTCCCCCCTGAGTCTTCTCTTCTCCAGACCAAACACATCCAATTTTTTTCAATCTTTCCTCATAGTCATGTTTTCTAGACCTTTAATCATTTTTGTTTTCCTCGCTGGTCTTTCTCCAATTTGTCCACATCTTTCCTGAAATGTGGCGCCCAGAACTGGACACAATACTCCAGTTGAGGCCAAATCAGGGCGGAGTAAAGCAGAAGAATTGTTTCTCATGTCTTGCCTATAACACTCCTGCTAATACATCCCAGAATGATGTTTGCATCTAGGTTGTATTTACATAGTTTGTTTATGAGAAGGTCCTGCAAGACAGTATCAAAAGACTTACTAAACCGCTTCCCCCACCCCACAAGGCTTGTTACCCTGTCAAAGAAAGCTGTCAGGTTGGTTTGACACCATTTGGTCTTGACAAATCCATGGTGACTGTTACTTATCACCACCTACTTTTGTTGTCTTATGGGCTCTGGTGATGGGGCAAGGGAGGATTTAGGTTTTATGAAGAGGGAGTCATTAAAGGTGGAAGGGCATGGCGCAGATTTTATTCATATTTGAAGGTTTAAATGTGCGTACAAATGAATAGAAACAACGTAAGTGCCTAATGTCATTGGAATTAAGCAACTACGCAAGCCCAGTTCAGTGACAGTATAGTGTTGAGGAGCCAAGAAGCCCTGTGAGCCCCAGTTTCCAAGCTCCCAGTCTCCCTAGCTCATCTGACAAGCTGTCACAGAGCCAGGAAGCCTGGGAAGGGGGGACAGGAAACTTTTAAAATTCTGTTTTGGTTCTTCCAACATGAAACTTTTTGAAAATGTCCCTCCCATGGGAAATTTTGCAGATCTGGTTTTTGACTCTGATTTGTAATTAATTCCTTTTTTTTCTGAACGAGAAATTTTCCATGGGAGGAAAATTCCAGTTCCTGCACAGCTATAGTGGCAGCACTGCTCAGGCAAGTTCATCTGCCTCTTAGTTAAGAAGAAAATATCTTGGATGAAATCTCTGCATATGTGAAGGCGAACCCATCCCTATATTGGAAACAGAGACAGTGACTGTGCAACTCAAGCATTTATTTTTGTTTCAGAATCACCCCAGAATTCAAAATGCACTTAGACAGAGTATAACTTTAATAGCTGACAAATCCCTGTCTAGCACAACGGGTCATTTCCTTTGAAAACAAATGGGAAAAACTTCCCAGATTATAAATCTGCCTACATTAGACTTTAAAAAAAGACAGACGTGAGAAGATTAGTGAATAGACTGTTCTCTAGGTCAGTTACTCCCAAGCTGTGGTCTGTAGATACTTGGTGGCCCATGCAGAGTTGGCTCTCCTTGTTTCCAGCTGCTGCATTTTATTGAAGACAGATAGGAACACATAAAATTATTTCTTAATATTACTTTCCCAACTGAGAGACTTATTTAGTGGCTATTGGGATGTTAAGGTGAATGGGAGGTGAGGCAGCCCACAAAATCTAAAGTGAGAGTGGAGTTGTTCACACTATGAGTGCACATACACTGGGAAAACCTGTACATGTTTTTCTGCCCCAGTGTAGGTCCACTGGTGGTAGCGACAGTGGAAGCTGTAGAATAAGTGAGTGGCAGGTAATATTTCCATTGTTGCTACCATTGATGGGGCTGAAAAGTGAATTTTCCTAATGTAGACAAGGCTTGAGAAATTGTTTAAGAACCCTTTCTCTAGGTCTACCTGTTTAATTAGTGTGAGCATTGTTCACCACTGAAAAAAACAGGACTAGATGGTGAGTAGCAAATCAAATAAGTGCATGCCAGCTAAGAAGATCCCTACAGCTGCTGCTGATCCTACTGCAGCATTTGCCCACACACCAACCACTACGTTTACTGTGGGCTGGGAAGGAATTAATCAGTGGGAGCAAACGTGGCACAATCATACCATTTTCTTTTCAGATCTATTTTCACTGTTTTCCTTTTTTAAGCTCTACTTCTTGTCATATATTTTCCTTTGGTTTCCTTCACACTCTTTGAGGTCCTGCTGCTGACTGCTTAAGGCTGTTAAATTAATAGTTCACTACATGCAATAGGAACGTGTGTCCACTAGAAACTAATCAGCCTTGTTAATCATCAACTCATTTCTCATATACTGCCATAGTGAAATTTTATAAAGTTCTATTTTTGGTAAACTGTAATGGGGACTTCATTTTTTTTTTAAGTGCAAGTACTGTATAAATCAGCAGGTTTTAGTATTTTACTGTTCATTCAGCCTCTTCAATTGACTGGCTGTGGAGTCTAATAAGGTGAAATCAGTCAATTAACTTGTATCATACATGTGGCATTTTAATACGCTGATTTCCCATTTGAAGTAGTTTATACTGGGTTAAACCTTGGACATATCCACACCTTATTCAACTCTGTGATTATTTAGACTATCAAGTGACCTAAAATTATTAGCCATGTTACTATCAAAAAATGTTGAATATTAAGACAAACAACATCTTTATAACATTGTAAAGGAATGTTCCTTCTCAGTTAATTCCAGATCTCTTTAATAAGGTAGACTTTCAAGTAGTTAACAACATCTTATTTCTATTTATAACAAGGTCATTTTTGACTTGCAGTAAAATCAGTGGGGTAGAAACACAATTGTGGTATTAGCCATTATATAACATTAATGTTGTGTATTTGGTTGTCATGGTTTTTGTTCCTATGGCAACTGAATTAGATTATTAGGGGATAGCCCAGCCAGCTTCGGCCAGTTAGGTGAGCTCTGTGTCTATAAATAAATGGTGGTTTTGTTAGCTGTCTGCTGTCTGGCCTCAAGTGATTTCTTCCTAAACTGGCTGCCCCCAAGGATATAACAAGTGGCAACGAGGATGGGATTCTGGTGCTGCTCCAGTAACAGAAGGAAGTAGAAGTCAAGGTAAAGAACAAACAAACAAAAAAACTGCTTGTTTGCACTGACTGTGAAAGTGAAACTAAAAATCATGGCTACTCTGACCAGGCCACTGGAACCTTTTGATGAGAATATAGTGCAGTGGCATGCGTATACCGAGCGTTTTGAGCTTTTTGTTATTGCAAATGACATTACAGAAGCGAAGAAGGTGCCAATATTCTTAAGTGTTGTAGGGGCTAAAACCTACTCCCTGCTACGCAGCTTACTACACCCTGTTAAGCCTGAGACTAAATCTTACAGTGACATCGTGGAAATCCTGGGGTCCCATTTTTCCCCAAAACCACTGGTAATTGCTGAAAGATATTGGTTCCACAAAAGAGACCAAAAAGAAGATGAAACAGTTGTACAATTTGTAGCAATTTTAAAAAAGCTAGCAGAACACTGTGAATTTAAAGAGATGTTGAATGATGCCCTACGTGACAGGTTAGTGTGTGGCCTCTACAGTGAAGCTATACGGAAGTGCCTACTGACAGAGGCTCAGCTTACATTACAGAAGGCTGTTGATATTGCTGTCTCCATGGAACTGGCTACAAGGGAGGCGCAATACATTGGTGCATCCCCTAGGGTGCAAAAAGTGTCACAAGAACCTACCCACAAAACTGTGCAGAGTCAAGAATGTTATCGTTGTGGTAAGCCAGGTCACAAGGCATCAGAATGCTGGTGTAAGGACCTGGTGTGTCGACACTGTGGCAAAAAGGGACACACTGAGTGTGCCTGTAAACAAAAAAAAAAGAGGTCTGTGGTCTGGCTGACAAAAAGAGAAACCCTGAGTACCCTAGAGCAGACCCAGGATGATCAAAGTGACACCTCATCGCAAGAGGAAGTGCCACTGCATGTTTTGTCTTTGGTGGTGGGCTCACATGAATACTGGGTAACCCCGTTGTTGGATGGCAAACCTATACGCATGGAACTGGACACCAGTGCAGCCGTCTCGCTGGTCTCCAAGACTGTGTATAAGGAAAAGCTACAGCATCTTCCGCTTAAGGCAACAAAAACTGTTCTGAAGACGTATACGGGAGAAGCTGTGCCCATGTTGGTGGAGCTCAATGGACAGGCTGCTAAATTGCCACTGTTTGTGGTGAAAGGAAACTACCCAGCCTTAATGGGTAGGTCTTGGCTTGGAAAGATTCAGCTGAACTGGGCAGAAGTGCACCGGATTACTAAAGAAGAAACCAGTTTAACCCCTATACTAAGGAAACATGCTGCTGTTTTTGGAGATGATTTGGGAAGTATGAAGGGAATCACTGTGACATTGAACATTAAACCTGACAGTCCACCAAAATATCTGAAAGCCCAAACTGTGCCATATGCCATCAGGCCAAAAGTTGAAGCAGATCTGGAGTGCCTGGTCACCAATGGAGTCCTAATATCAGTTACCCATAGCTCATGGGCCACTCCTATCATTCCAATAGTGAAGAAAGATGGCTCTCTCCGGATTTGCGGTGATTTTAAAGTCACTGTCAACCCAGTGTTGTGTGCAGAACAATACCCGCTTCCCCGCATCGATGACCTCTTCGCAGGCCTGGCTGGGGGACAAAAGTTCAGTAAGATTGATCTGAGTCAAGCATATTTACAGATGCGCTCCGATGAAAAGTCCCAAGAGCTGTTGACTATTGTGACTCATAAGGGGCTTTATCGATACTGTCACCTACCCTTCGGAATAACGTCTGCTCCTGCCCTGTTCCAGAGGGCTATGGACCAGATCTTGTGTGGCTTGTCAGGAGTTCAGTGCTATCTGGATGATATCCTGGTCACTGGAAGGAATGAAGAGGATCACTTAAAGAATTTAGAGGCTACCCTACAAAGACTGGAAGAGTATGGCCTATGAGTTTGCAAAGACAAATGTGAATTCTTCAAGCCCCCTGTTGAATATTTGGGACACATCATTGATTCTGCAGGTCTTCATAAGGCCCCTGCAAAAGTTAAAGCTATTGTGGAGGCTTCCCCACCTCGAAATGTAAGCCAGCTGCGCTCGTTTCTAGGACTACTGAACTATTATGGAAAGTTCATCTCACAGTTAGCCACACTGCTAAAACCACTTCATGAGCTCCTGGGGCAGAACAAGGCCTGGAAGTGGACTGAAGCCTGAGATGTTGCATTTAACAAAGCTAAGGATGCATTGCTAAATTCTGAAGTTCTAACGCACTTTGATCCATCCTTACCCCTACAATTGGCCTGCGATGCCTCCCCTTATGGAGTGGGAGCAGTCGTGTCACACATTATGCCTTCGGGAGAAGAGAGACCTATTACTTTTGCTTCATGCACTCTAAGCAAAGCAGAAACTAACTATGCCCAAATCGAATGTGAGGCATTAGGAATTGTTTTTGGAATTCGGAAGTTTCATCAGTACCTGTTTGGGCAAAAGTTTAGTCTTCTCACAGACCATCAACCTCTGACGTCAATTTTTGGACCCTACACAGGCCCCATTAGCTGCTAGTCGTATGCAACGCTGGGCATTGTTACTTTCAGCACACACATATGAAATCAAATATCGGAAATCCACTCCACACGGCAATGCAGATGGCCTCTCACGGTTGCCTTTGCCGGTCAAACATCAAGATAGTGTCCAAAAGGAAATCTTCTACTTTGAACAGGTAGAGAATACACCCATCACTGCTACTCAGTTAAAGAAGGCAACTCGCGTTGATCCAGTATTGTCCCAAGTTATGGACCTGGTGATGCATGGAAAATCTCGACAGACCTCTCCGGACTCACCTGATCTTGTTACCTACAAATCCAGGAGGACAGAGTTATCGGTCCAATCTGGTTGTTTGTTGTGGGGGAGACGTCATTATTCCACCACCACCGAGATCACAGATGTTAAAACAGCTACATGCCGGTCACTGTGGAATAGTGCGTGTAAGCAGAGTCAGGATAAGCTCTACCCTGACATCTGGTGGAAAGAATGTCAGAGAGTGTATTTGCATAGGCACGCCTACCCTATCCCAGACTGCTGAGTGGTGGGACTGCTTGGTGACAAATGACTCACCCTCAGTTGGGTGGTACTTGCTAGACAAGGGACATGGGTTCCAAAACCCAGTGAACTGAGAGAGGCTGGGGACAGGTATCTGTGCCTGGTGGTGCAGGCGCCTTGTGGAGCCAGAAGCACCAGTTGCACCCCCTCCTCTCTCCACTGTGGAATGTCAGAGTTGATTTTTTTTATTCCCTCAAGAATCTAAATACAGGTTACTGAGCTGAATGCACTTTGGGCTAATGGTGCACTAGCACTGGGGCTCCCCCACTAAGACCTGAGATCACTAAGAGTTGAAATCACGAAAGAGCTGAAATTACTGAGCTGAGAGCACTGAGTACTGTGCTAACTAGTGGGGGAGCCTGAAGCTATACTGTGGAACAGAGCAGCTGGCGGAGTGGAGCAGTTGCAGGGATGGCTGGCGCGGATCACAGGACAGCTGGTGGCAGCAGAGCGGCTGGCAGAGTGGAGTAGCTGTGGGACAAGTGGAGCGGCCCACAGCGTGAGCGGAGCTGAGCAGTTTTGCAGAGCGGCTCATGGAGCAGAGCAGCTGGTGGAGCGGGGCAGTTCGTGGAGAAGGCGGAAGCAGAACCCACGGAGAGGCAGGGCAGTTGGCCCCGGACCACGTAAGGTGCCCCTTTCTACCCAGGCTGGGGGGAGGGACCTCTACAGATAACTCTTGAACTCTGGGGTGGCATTGACCAGAGACTTTTGGGTTGTTGGACTTTGGGGTGATTGGACTTAAAACCCTAAGGGGAAAAAGGACAGTGCCAAACGTACTTGGAGGTGGGTTTTTGTTTATGGTTTGTGTTATAACCCTGTTTGTGGTGTTTCTCCAATGGGATGCCGCATTGATTCCTTCCTTTATTAAAAAGATTTTGCTACACTCAGACTCCGTGCTTGCGAGAGGGGAAGTATTGCCTCCTAGAGGCGCCCAGGGGGGTGTGGTATGTGAGTGTCCCAGGTCACTGGGTGGGGGCTCGAGCCGGTTATGCATTGTGTTACTGAAACGGAACCCCTGGATACTGAACCCGGCCCTTGTTGCTGCCAACTCAGAGGGGCAGAAGGGTTACATGCGCATGAAGGAAATTGCACGAAGCTATTTCTGGTGGCCTGGATTGGACAGTGCTATAGAAGAGAAGGTAAAAGTTTGTATGTCATGTCAGAGTGTGAGGAATGCACCCCAGTGGGCACCCCTACACCCATGGGACTGGCCTGAAAACCAGTGACAACGTATTCACATTGACTTCGCTGGCCCCCTTGAAGGAAGCATGTTCTTGGTGGCAGTAGATGCCCATTCTAAATGGCCAGAAGTCTCTATAATGCAGTCCACTACTGCAAAGAGTACTATCCAAAAACTACGGAGACTCTTTAGTCGTTTCGGTCTGCCAGAACAACTTGTGAGTGACAACGGACCGCAGTTCGTCTCTCAGGAGTTTCAAAATTTTATGAAGGCAAATGGGATACACCACATCACGTCAGCCCATATCATCCATCCACCAACGGATTAGCTGAAAGATTTGTGCAGACAATGAAACATGCTTTGAAATCAGCAAGGGGACAACACTCCATTCAAAAGCATCTGGATACCTTCTTACTTTCCTACAGAAACACACCTCATGCTACGACCCAGGCATCCCCAGCCTTTCTAATGATGGGACGACAGCTGTGCACTTGCTTTGATCTGCTGAAACCTTCTGAACCCCAACAAATTGTGCAACATTAGCAGCAATATCAAGTCATCAGATGGGCACCCAGAGCAAAAGACTGAACCTTTAGCCCGGGACAGCCAGTTTTGACTCGGAATTATACTTCCAGAGCTAAATGGGCCCCTGCCACGATCATCACTCAAACAGGACCTGTTTCCTACACAGTCCGGACTGCAGAGAATCTTACCTGGCGGCGACATGTAGATCAGCTGTTGCCAGGTCATGCCAGTCCTCAGGACACATCTGCAGTTGAGTGGTCTGACTTCACCTCTTCCGGTGAGACACCGAATCACGAATCACCTGTTCCTGACTGTTCTCCTCCATTACTGCCGGCAGCTCAGATACCCCTTTGCCCAGCATGAGCTGATACCACCTCCTCACCTGTTCGTGCTGCGGACCCTGAGCCCATGGTGCTTTCGGGTGCAACAACACCAGAAGTTCGCCGTAATCCACCTAGAGACAGAAGGCCTCCTCATCGGCTGGATCTTTAGCTAGGGCGAACCCACGGTTATGGGGCAAAATAATCTCCAGGGTTTAGCCAGGAATGGAGGCAGTCTACCCTCCTTCTCTAGTCTAGTGTGTGTTTTATTTAGGGGATGTTCTTATTAGGGGGGAAGGAATATGTTGTGTATTTGGTTGTCATGGTTTTTGTTCCTATGGCAACTGAGTTAGATTATTAGGGGATAGCCTAGCAAGCTTCGGCCGGTTAGGTGAGCTCTGTCTGTAAATAAATGGTAGTTTTGTTAGCTGTCTGCCTCAAGTGATTTCCTCCTAAACCGGCTGCCCCCAAGGATATAACAACGTTCATTAATATCTCTTCTTTGCTCAAACATGTAAGGATGCTATACTGTGGGCCATGGTATGAAAGAATAATAATAGTCTTTTTATTAATTCCCTTGATATCGTTGGATAGACAGCATGCATTCACTATAACAATATTCATTTAGTTGACCCTGTGATATGTCTCTCCAGCCTGTTTGTTAGAAAAGATCGCTGCTCTGAGTATGACAGTAAGGAAGTCTCTTAAATTAATTCATTTTCTTATACACAGCTTTATGCTGAACCTTATGTGAGCAGAATAACTAAGTGCCATAGGGATTTAGACCTGACACAGAAGCAGGCACAATAATATTACATTAGATGACATAGCAGAAGGGGGGATTATAATATATTAAACTGTTGGTGTCTGACTTTCAGAAAGCCTTAATCCAGACAGCAGTGAAATGATTTAAATTAAATATCTCAAAGATCAAGTTATTTTATGATCATGCAAATATATTTGGCTGTTGATACATCCATCCCTCAAGGTCTTTGTATATTCGGGGTTATATTGTGGCAAAGCTGCTTCCTTCACTAGGATCGTGCACAGCAGCAGGATTCCCTGGAGGCATTGTAGACAACTCAGCCAGAAAGACTCCAGGGACACAGAGCAGGCATGTCGACAACTGTCCCTATGTCCAACTCCCACATGCTCAGCTTTGCTGGCTATTGTGGAAGGGGGCAGGACCATGTCCCCAAACCCTTTGAAATTTCTAGGACCAACAGCAGCACTAGATTGTCCTTAGGGCAGAGGTGCAATCTGGCTTTTGCTGTGGAAAGCACTTATTATTTATTGTCACTAAATACATCCTCACAGTAGATTCCATACTCTGCATACAAAGCTATGATGATTTAAATCAAATCACATCCACATGCTGCAGTTCCCAGGTGTGCCTGAACACAGAATACAAAAAAAAGAAAAAAAAAAAGAAAAAGGAACAGCAGCTGGGAGGAAAGGGAACGTAAATTCACATTTACCCCGTTCCCTTGAAAATGAAATGATAGTGCTGCACTCTAATGTTGTATCATCTTTTTCACGTTTGTGCATCCAGGGCTCCGTTTTGCACTGAGATAAATGGCGCTTATCATAGTGCAAGGGCAACCCCTAACGGTTCAATCTGTTGTGTGTTTGAACATTACAAAACCCAAAATAAAGACATCCCCTCTCTGGGTGCTCAGTTTAAAGATGGACACATTCGGGAGTCAGGAGGAGGGGAGGACTGAGATTGGTTTTATCATATTCTTACATCGATGACTCTTTTTGCTTCCTCCCACCCCCATAGTTAAGTAAGAGCAAGATCCTGAGGTAACTATAAAAGAGTGAATGGAATAGATAGAGAGGAAGAAGAAGAAGAAAAATAATTAAACCTGCAAGCCCAAATCCTGAGGTCCTTATCTCAAATATTACTGAGGGAAAGTCTGAGTAAAATTGACTTCAATTACTTCTATTGACTTAAGTAGAAATGTTTACTCTGCTTTTCACAGACAGATTCCTACTGAAGTCAATGGCAATTATCATTGTTTTTCTTCTTTTCCTTCTCTTCAGCACGTGTGCGGAGCTGAGGTTATGAGAAAATGAAGGAGATGGGAGCCTGCAGGAGAGCACAAGCATATGGAGTGAGTGAAACGAGGTGATGCATAAGAGGAGTGAAGATACAGATAAGGGGAAGCTGGAGAGGTGAAGAATAGTACAGAAATACAGATGGTGTGGTTAGTTTGATTTAGCAGCAGGGAACTAGTGAAATTAATCAAATGGGTATGAATTCCCATATAGCCTGCACTCCAATTTATAAGAGAGAAATAGGAATTATTATTAGTTAATTGTATTATTATAGCCCCTAGAAGCCCTTATCATGGACCCAGATCCCACTGTGCTAAACACTGTACAAACACAGAGCAAAGGATAGTCCCTGCCCCAAAAGAGCTTACAATCTAAGTATAAAACAAAAGACAACAGATGGATACAGACAGTCAGATGGTAGAGCACCAGAAATCAATGAGACATTACTCTTCATCAAGACAGGTGGTGTTCTCAGCACACCAGTGGCCTAACCTTTGTCAAGTGTTTTGTGGGCATCATGGCCAAGGAGAGTTTTAAGGGTGGGATTTGAAGGAGGATAATGAGGTAGCTTTGTAGTTGTTTATGGGGAGCTCCTCCCAAACATGAATGGAGCTTGGAAGAAAGCATGAAGGTGCTTTCTGAAAATGTAAGAAGTGAGTGATGGAAGAAGGCATCATGGGCTGATTGGAGGTTGGAGTCACCACCTCAGTAACAAAAAACAGATGATAGGTAGATTGGGAATAGGCCATAAGGGGCCTTGAAAGGGAAGGCAAGTAGTTTATGTCTGATGTGACAGAGAAGGGGGAGCCAGTGGAGGGATTCAATGGGGTGGGGTTGATATGGTGGGCTAGGAAATTATTTTTGCAGCAGGATTCTGAATGAAGACAAGAGGGGCGAGATTGTGTTTGTCAAGGCCAGAGAGAAGGATGCTGCAGTAATTGAAACGCGAGATACCACCACCCTGGACGATAGTTTTAGCTGTGTAGATGGATGAGAAAGGCCATATCTTAGATACATTATGCAGAAAGAATCAGCAAGATTAGACACAGACGTGTCTCTAGATCCTTGCATGCAGGCTGAGTCAAAGACCATGCCCAGGTTACAGGCTTAAGTGACAGGCAAGACTGTGGTGCCATCCACACATTTATTTTGCATATACTTTGTAATTTTCATTTAAATTCCCTGTTTCTCCATATCACTATGTAAATCGATACGCTACAGCGATTGTATGAGTAAAAATTACATGATATTTGTGCTCTGGAAAATGAAGTCTCACTGTACAATACTAAGAAATTTTAACAACAGATGTATATTTATTACCTATGTATACACACATGCCAGGCAAACATTTCTTTGATTAATCTGAACACATTATCACCATATTTATAAATTGGGAAACCAATGCACAGAGAGATTAGATGATTTGTCCAAGACCACAGAAAATCTGAGACAGAGATAGGAAAACAATCCCTTGCATTTCTTGATTAAAAGCTCTCTATATAAAGAGATCTCATTAACAGGAAAATTAGAACAAACATCCTGCAAAACCCACTGATTTCTTCAGCAGAGGGGATTGTTTATTCAGGCAATTACGTTAGCGATCATTGGCTTACAACACTCAATCCTCTGGTCTCCGTGTTATGAACAAGCACCTGATACCGCTCAACTCTTCTCACTAAATTCCAGAGTGTGACAAGTGTGCAACAATCTAGAGCCACTTCCTTTGGTTGAATCTAGCCATTTCCCTACCTGATATCAGAACCAGTATATTTCTGATTATCGTGGCAACATAATATGCAAAAAGTATATGTCATATTCTTGTCCAGTTCTTTGCCGTTATTTCTTCCCTATTTCAGGGCTTGAAAAAAACTCAAACAAAATGGATATGCACATCAATTTATAGTAGAGTAGTGAGAGTCTAAGAAACTGCATAGCAAAGCTGCCAAAGCCCATACACTAGTTTGGAAATCAGCTCTGGTTGTTAGATTAACTGTGTGCCTTGAATTACCCACATAGATTTATGTTACTTAATAACCAGTTCTCACAGTCCTTCCATGGTAGATGACACTCCAATACCTAAAGCCATATGAACTTCCCACAGGCTGATTTTAACTAAATCCCAATTTTCTTTATGCTGGTTTACAAGTGCCAAAAATTCAAGAATTCTGCATGTGAAGCTGTAAGGCAAAACTAACATATAGCAACACCTGAAGTCTTTCTGACTGTAGGATTTTTGCTTATGGCTCTTCAAAATTTAGATCAACGTACTTTTTTCACACTTGGTGAAGAACTGAATATTAATTACTTACAATATTTAAAGCAAAACAGAAATCCAGCAACAAATGCTCTCTTCAAACTGCAACTAACCCTGGGTATTCTTAAAGGTCAGTGTGGCTACAGAACATACTGTTGAATTAAACAGCTGTTGATCAGTCATAGAAAGATGTCAAGAGATTTTTGGTCTCACTAATCCTTGTGATCATTAGGAAACTGCTACATTTTTAAGCCTGTCTCTCTGCAAACTAAACTGTTCAACCACCAGGGCTCCAGTTGCTTAGCCAAATTCCCCACCAACTGCCACTAATGAGGAGCAAACAAAGAAAATCTCTCTATTGAAAGGGAGCTGGAGGAGGTGCAGAGCTGGGCGAGGATGAGCCCTCTTTCCCACCTCTCCCTCCCCCTCTAATGGGATCAGTGGTAATGCAAGGAAGGAAGAGGGCTTGTTCTGTGGTTATTGTATAATGTAATCTTCATTTAATACAAGAGCGCTACATTATTCAAACATATCAACTACACCTGTAGCTTAATACCCTCAATACCTATGACAGGTCTACACTAGAAGTGCTACACTGGCTGCACCACTGTAGCACATCTGGTGAAGATGCTCTATGCAGACAGGACAGTTGGCATAATTACTCCATCTCCAAGAGAGGCAGAAGCTATGTCGTCGGGAGAGTGTCTCCTGCTGACATAGCACCAGCGTGGACAGCGCTTAGGTCACTGTAACTTGTGTCACTGGGCGGAGTGTGTCTTTTTCACACCCCTGAGCGACACAAGATAGATCGACCTAAGTAGTAGTGTAGACTTGCCCCTACATGTCTATAACTCTGGACAAAATTTTCAAACTTGGGTGCATAATCCACATTCAGGCACCTAACTCATCTGGGGCCATGTCAACATAGATGTTCTTAGCACAACTGGGCACTGAGCCCAACTGGGGTCCATGGGCACTATTGCAATACAAATAGTAGCAACCAGGAAGTACCCTGATTTTCAGAGGTGTTGGGCACCTTTCATTCTCATCAGGGCCGGCTCCAGGTACCAGCCCAGCAAGCAGGTGCTTGGGGCGGCCAAGGGGAAGGGGCGGCACGTCGGACTCTTTGGCCGCAATTTGGCGGCGGGTCCCTCACTCCCTGTCGGAGGGAAGGACCAGCTGCCGAATTGCCGCCGAAGACTGGAGCGCGGCAATAGAGCTGATCGCGGCTTTTTTTTTTTTTTTTTTTTTTTTTTTTTTGCTGCTTGGGGCAGCAAAAACCTTGGAGCTGGCCCTGATTCTCATTGAAGTAAATGAGAGCAATAATTCATGTGAGCTTGCTCCTGTGAATAAATTTATTCATGTGCTTAAGTGTTTGCAGGATTGAGACTCGAGACCTAAGGAGAGGCTTGGGGTCTTAGCATGCAAACACTTAATGTGCTAAACTTACCGAGCAGTCTCATTGACATCAGTGGGGCTCCTCAAGTGACTAAAGTTTAGCATGTGCCCAAGTGATTGCAGAATCAAGGCTTTAAGTTTGCACGTCTGCTCCTTTGTGTTGTTGTGTTTAAGGATTTTGTTTGGGTCTGGCTGTAGCATGCTTATGATGCGCTGTGAGCCACTGGGCTTTTTGAACAATTGAAACATTTATAAACAAGTAGCTTAAAGAGCCCTGGAGTGTCTTAGTGCTACTTTCATAGCCCTCTAATTCATCTTAAAACCAATTTTTCTTGACGCTACCCCTGAAACAATGGCCGTGCTCATTTTTTTTAATGATGCAACTCGGCTGAAACACAAGGGTTTGTAAGAGACCATGAGATTCTCCTTGATAGACACTTGCTTTGCACCTTCAGAGATCTGGGTTCAGCTTCTGAGTTAGGTCAGAATTGAAAAACAAGCGTTGATTTCATCCCAGATTGTGTACATCACAAAACCATGTCACAGTTCTGACAACATGCAGTGGCTGTTAAACCAGGTCCAGGATGGTAATAGCGGGAATAGCTGCAGCCCCAGATTAATTTAGCTGGCAAAGCTCTGTGGAGAAACATATACAGCACTGTACTGTGCCTGGCTCATGAGCGCTAAATTCCCTACATTTCATTTTTAAAATGTTGATTGAATTTTGGAGCTCTGGAAAGATGCCAGATTAACAATCCTGGAGACTGAATTCTGGGATTGGGAGCAGACCCTCATCTGGTGTCAATTGTTACAGCTCCAGCTATAAGCCAACAGATCTATCTATGTTAGGTATGATATGGCCCACGTTACTGTAATATCAGAGCACCCCAAAAGTGCTTAGGTGCCCAACTCCTATGGAAATCAATGGCAGTTAGGCACTAAAGGCACAGTTCCACTGTGATAAAAGCATGGCTGCTGCTGGCCCAGATCAGCTGCCTCGTGCTGGTGGGGGTCAGGCTGCAGAGCTAAAATTGCCTTGTAACTGTTTGGGCTTGGGCTCAAGCCTGGACTCTGAGGCCTGTGAGTGGGAACGGTGTCAGAGCCCAGACTCCAGCCTTGGATTCATTCACAGAGCAGGGAAAGCAAGATGCCTCCAAGAGGCAATTTCATTAATCTGTTTCTAAAAACTCCAGACTAACTCCCTCCATTTATTTCAACTTCACACTGCTGGTCCTGCTTTATGAAATGCTTCCTACACATTGGGAGCGGGAGGAGAGAAGTGCTCAAAATTTGTAATTAATTTAAACAAAAATCAGCTTTTGCATCAAAATGTGTGAAATTTACCAGGTTTCAATGTGAAAACTGACATTTCACACACACACAAAACGTTACCTAAAGAGAAATTTTGGGGCCACAAAATGGCCTTCACTAAAACTGTATTTTTTTCATGAAAAGTATTTATTGTTTTCACACAGCTCCAATTCAAGAGTAATCATTAATATACAGCGGTAAAAATAACTGAGATTCACCTTCCAGCATCTGCATGTGTTTACTGCAATTTCGGGTTTCAGCATCCCCCGTCTCCAAACTGATCAGTGTAATGCTAAAGGCTGTGGTATATGGCAACTGAATCAGATGTAAAACACACCACTGTATCTTCTCTGACTGCTGAATATATAGGCCCTGATACAGGAAGCTACTTAAGCACATGCCTGACTTAAAGCACAGGAACACTGACTTCAATGGGACTACTCACAGGCTTAAAGCGAGGCCCATACTTCAGTAACTGCTGAATGGGAATCAGGCAGACTTCCAGATGTCATGCTGGAGCTATCCTTGGAGTAGAACAAAACTTTTGTAGGATAGCTCAGAACACAGCATTTGACATTTGTATCACAGATTTTTTAAGAGCGAAAATGGGCCTGAACCACAAAGTTCTTATCTGGGTCTGAATATACCCAAAATTCGGGGAAGTTCAGATCTGGGCTTTTGGTTCAGTTTCTTATCCTGATGGAGTCCAACTACTAAATACAGATTCAAACAGGAACCTCATCACAAATGGCCTAAGTGGTATGCAACCTGAATAATGAATGGAACTCACTGAAGAGTAGGTAAAAAAATATGGAGCACCTCATTGTAGGTGAATCTGAAAGAAGCGAGGGAAAGTTCAGGTGTCTTATTCCCAGGGCATTGGGCTGTGATCCAAGGAATTGTTACTGAAATATCGGGTCTGCCTAGCCGAGAGCCAATAACAGCCTGGTTTGTCACTTGGGAAGGAAAACTCTGGAGGACCGAAAGACATTTTCAGATTAGTCTCGAGCTCCTTTTCTATGGGTCTCACTCACATCCTGGGACATCTTGTTGTATAAAACACCCTCTCTGGGATGCAGTTTAGAAGACACAAGGTTCAGGCCAGTTCTCTGAATAGAAGAGTTTTGTGCTGGGTACTCATGTGATATAAGCTACTGTGATTTTTTTTATGGGTATAATCCTACTGAACGCCTTAGAAGATAGGAAGGAGTGGGCTGCATTGAAGTTGTCTGAAGTCAGTATTTGCAATCTGCTGTTCTGCCAGCTCCAAGATGAAGATTTTGTCATTTCCCTTTAATTTCAGACTCTGCCACAAAGTTCAAAAGCTCAGAGTCTGTCAGTTTTCTTTGATATCAGTCTCCTTCTCTTCACCTGCTTTTCAGTTGTTAAAATGAGATAGCAGCAGTGAACTGTGATGATGAAAATTCCACGGGTGACTAAAATCAGCTTGATACATCTTTTCTGACATGCATTTTGTAAGTTAAGTCTCATTCTGAGGCCAAAATAATGGCTATGCAAATAAGGTTCAGAGAGGAGTGAGAAGGAATTGTAACACTTTATTATTATTTATACTGTGGTAGTAATTAAAGGCCTCCACAAAGGTAGGAGCCTTATTCTACTAGGTGCTGTACAAACGTAGTTAGGGACAGAGCCTGATCTAAAGAGCTCACAGACTAAAAAGACACAAATGGAAGGCACTCAGGGCAATTGCTCAAATCATGAAAGAAAAAAAAAAAACCGGGAGGCCACAGTATAAAATCCGATGTGTCTGAACTGCAGACCAGCCTTTGGTGATTCTGTACACCCTATAAACTCCTATTTATTTTTTGTTGGGTAAACAGCGTCCTTCCATAGTCTGTGCCTCAAGAAACTTAAGCTGACGCCACACTAGTACTTGAGCTTTAGTGGCACTTGAACTTCGGCCTCTGCTCCTCCCCAGCCAGATCAGTTAGCTCAGTGATAAAGCCACAGTTACCTCGAGCTAGAGATTTGTGTGTGCAGATGGGAGTTGGGTTAGGGTTAACATTCAAGTTATGCCTTGAACTAACAATGCTGTGGCAACATATGCTCTTAGTCTATGGGTTTGGTCTCGAGAGGCATTAAAGACAAACAAAACTGTGGGTGCTCAGCGCATGTGGGCTTAGCCCTAAAACAGATACAATCAATCAAGTTCAGACACAGGCTACATTCAGTAGGTTGAGTATCACTGTACTGGGGGGAAGAGAGGAGGGATTGTCTGTGTGTTTTCCCATTTTATTGCTAGATTATCATTGCAGAAGAAGTGAGTTTTACCCTAACCTTTGACACTAACCCTATGTGAGCCATTTATGCCTTCACTCACCCAACTGTCCTTAGGTGCCGATAAAAGTATTATTCAACAAGTGCAGCAAGATCTAGTTGACATTCTATATGGATAAGTATAACATAAAGCATTAGGTTGTTTCTCAGCAAAGGAGGTACAGCTATTTTGAGTATCAACTAAAGCTGCTTATTCACAGGCTCCCTGTAAAATATGAAACATCATAGATGAAATGCTTAAAATGGGTGTTTAAAGAAGAGAGCACAACTAAAACATTTACATAATCTTTAAATATTAATATTTGTAAATAATACCTGAACATCTGCTGGCTTGAGCAAGGTCATTGGCATGGAGATAACTCCAAAAGGGTCAGAACAAATGCAATCTATTTTAGGACAGGAGGAGGCTGCATAGAACATTAGTAAAGCAACAATCTTTGTCACTATCACTTTACCCAATGGCTGTCACTAATGGGTTGACATCAGGCAAGACTTAACTATGACAGTTGTGCTGTTAATAACACAGTTTACATAACGTCTGCTCTAGTGCTTTACAGTGACAACTTCTCTTGGATACTTCACCTTCCTTCTAATATTCTTCCCGAGTCTCTCCTCATATAACTCTTGCTCATTTTTCTCAGGTTTTACAAACATGCGACATGACACATGATTTCACTACAATCTAATACTACTGCCTAGGTTCCCCGTGAAATTCCCTGTGGATTTTGGCTGAGATGACAGTCATTTTCATTTGGAACATAAAGTTACAGGCCTGATTCAGAGTATGTTACTCTGCTTTTTCACCTGCTTCTTTTTACACTAAAGCTCCTTTACAACACTCTGGAAGTGTAAAGGGGCCTTACAGTGAACACAGGTTACAGTTACACCCATCTTTAAGGCCCCTTTATACTCCCTGAGCAGTACAAAAGGGCCTTAAATAATAATATGAGAATCAGGCCCCATTGACTTCAGTTTTACACTAGTATAACTCGGTTGGAGTAATGCTGTGGTGAATGAGGCCCTATGATTTTACTATGTATAACATTACATACAAAGTATCAGAGAGGTACTCGTGTTAGTCTGGAACTGTAAAAAGCAGCAAAGAGTCCTGTGGCACGTTATAGACTAACAGATGTATTGGAGCATGAGCTTTCGTGGGTGAATACATCATGCGTCTGATGAAGTGGGTATTCACCCATGAAAGCTTATGTTCCAATACATCTGTTAGTCTATAAGGTGCCACAGGACTCTTTGTTGCTTATTACATACAAAATATATCCAGTTAATTTACTCTATTTTTTTCCTAATCTTTTTCTATATGATTTATTTTAGCACTAGAAATATACACAACAAGATTTTTTTTTGATACCACAGGAACCTAAAAGATCCAGCTTGTCTGGTTGCATTTGATTTGTGTACATAGCCTATAGTCTAATATAATCTAATATAGCCTATAGGCTAATAGAATTAAGCTGTTGCCAAGGTTAGTTCTTAGTCATACACAGTTAAATCCTGTTCAGCTGCACCCATTTGCTGACAACCATTGTCAGTCTTGGGCAATTTTGCTAGTTCAAAGAAGGCCTTTGTGAGATGTTATTCTTTTCAGCAGAAATTACAGAAACATGGTCTCCCCACCCATTCCCCATCTCCCGCCAAGATGCTTTCAAAATCTCATCTCTGAAGCTGAAAGTGCAATTTTCTGAAATGTCTTCAAATGCAACTTCCAATAGTCTGCTCATTAAGTTGATGAACATTGGGTTGAAGTAACTGATTTTGCAAAGACTGCTTCAGGTTTTTAGGATTTTGCAGGATCCTAAAGATTGTATTTTTTTTAAATACTCTGTTAAAATGGGCAAAATATTTAAAATACACTGTATTAAAGTTACAAGAATGACAATGTAAACATGCCTTTATTTATTTGGGTGTGAAACATACAAAGAGACACCTCTCTCAGGCTCTGGGCACACAGATAAAATATTAAAAATACAATAAAAGACAGAAGAAAACACAACAGAACAATAACAGCAGGTCCCATAAAACCTAGAACTTCAGCACAACAAAATCTTGTCCTTCAGCCTCCTCAAGAACCTTCCACACCAAATGCATAGCAGTCCCACCAGAAAGAACATCCCCTGGAGATTACTTGATTCAGGCTATTTCAGACCAAGTGAAGAGAATGGATCCCAAAATAGAGGGCCTGTCTCAGGAGAATACCCCACCAGCTGCTCCCTCTCGTATAAAACAAGGAGATTCCAAGCCAAGCCCTACTCTTCATCACACTTGTAGCAGTATCATAAGAGCGCGAGCCAGTGCTGTACTGTCTACTTCAAGTGTTCAAAAATCATGAAGCTAGCTTGAAAATCCTAAGATTTTTAATAATAAAAGATGCTTATTCCTTTTTTATTTGCATTCCAGTATCTGAGCCTTTAGAGTGCACTTGCATCATGTGCTTTTCTTTGCTACCACAGTGACTAGAAGCTTACTGCTTTTTTCCCCATGAAAGCAGAGATTCTCATGTAAACACATGATTCCAGAAGTTGGGGCTTTAAGTAAAACAGCAAATGTCATGAGACTTACAATAAAATCATGAGAGCTGGCAACACTCAGCTAGGCAGGTCTCAGGCAATGTAAATGTAGGGCTTTTTAGGTCAAAATCAACACTTTCAACTCCATTAAGAAACCTCTAGGCAGCCAGTCAGTTCCAGAAGTCCAGGTCATGTACTCACAGTGACATATTTCACTTAACCAATGGGCTGCTGCATTCTGTACTCATTTCAGGTTCTGAACCGAGTTACAATACAGCATCTTCTTATACAATAGATTTGCTGGCTGAGTGTATCCTGAACTATTACTTGTAAACTGAGTAAATTTGATCTGGAATCATTGGGAGATAAACATGGATCCTACAGTGCCATTTTGCATTCTGTTTTGGGAATACAACCTTACTTAACACATTTTTGTCTACTTTCTTTTGGACTTTTAAATAACATTTTAATATAATGCTGAATAATACGGCTAAGATTGCCAACCACTGCAGTCATAGCAAGATAGGAATATAGATTACAGGCAGCACAGCCTTTCAGATTGTGTGGTCTAACGTGAGCATGTGGTAAATACACATCCATGCTGGAGTTCTTTACCCTTGTTTCCTTTGGTAATAATGTGCCATGTTGTATAAGGAACGCCTGGCCCCTTCCTCCTAAATTATCAGTACAGTGTGTCTCCATTTTAAAGGCAGTTCACACAGCCATGAGTGTCTGAACTTGCCCTCCTCACTTCTGGGCAGGGCTGCCCAGGGGGTGGGGGGGCAAGTGGGGCAGGGCCCTCACGAGAATACAGTATTCTATAATATTGCAATTTTTTTTAAGGAAGGGGCCCCCAAAATTGCTTTGCCCCAGGCCCCCTGAATCCTCTGGGCAGCCCTGCTTCTGGGAGGGTCATTAGCAGCACAACCCCAAGTGGCTTATTTTTTCCAGTTTTAGCATTTTACTTCTGCCCTTTCATTTTCATCAATAGGGGGACCATCCAACCCAAACCTTTCCGCACCAAAACACAGCCCTCTAGTGCTTGAGCTAAAGGAGAACTCCTGTAGCTATAGATAAGTAATAGGCTTGTTATAATCACTGAAGCCAGTCTTCAGAGGGGATACATCATTGCATGCATGCAGCCAGTGTTTTACACCACTGCTTCCTCCTTGGAAGCAGGAGAAAAACAGATAACCGGAAAAGTTACTGTTCCAGAAGCAGTTACAGAAGAACTTCTATAGCTAAAACCCTTTACCTCTTGACTTCCCTCCTTTAAGGACTTGGCATAAGGAGGCGGAGGACTGATGCTGACTTACAGGGCTAGGGACTCAGTCTGAGCAGTGGAGCAGGGCAAAATACCGGAACATTCCTAGTTTTTAGGGACATGTGGTCACCTTAGCCTGGTAGCTGCTTGAAAGAGGACAGGATAGGCTTTCCAGAACCCAGTTGTCTGTTAGGAAGACTGAGGGGGCATCTTTGATCTGCTGGCTCCTGATACATGGTGGCAGGAACTAGCTCTCTGCCCTCTGTAGCAGCTTCTCCCCTCACCTCTTCTTCTTTTTCCCACATAGCTTTTCTGGGCTAGAGCCAGCTACTGGGAGGATTATGTCATGGCTGACATTGCTACTGCTGCCATGATCTACCTCTGGAGTAGTGAGCAGGGATCATCCTTTAGAATCAAGAGGGTGGCTCCTAAGCAAATTCTTGTGGTTGATGGGTGGGAAAAGGATGGAAAGGTGTTGGTGGGTTTGGTTCCTCCTCCTCCTATGTTGTTGTACAAAGTTATGAGAAATCAGGTTTACAACTTGACAAAACTATTCTGATTCTTCTGTGAGCATGCAGAGTGAAGTGGCTGATGATTTATCTGTTTAATTATTTTATGATTTAATCATGTCAACTCAGAAGCTCAACATTAGCCTTCTTCACAACTAGAAATAAACATCCAACTAATAACTGTAGCTGTTCTTCCCTTCTAGACACAACTCTCAAGCAGAATGAAATATCATTTAAGAAAAGGTCCAGATCCACGCTCTTGGAAGCACTTGGAAGGAGAGCTTAACTATAGAAAGGAGTCTGTCTGTTCTCCTGAGGTACTGGAGGCCAAAGTCTGCTACAGTTACCTTGGAGTACCCACTGAAGGTATTGGGGTTCATTCCACCTTACACAGAGGTAGGAGAGAACAATCTGGCTCAGAGATATTTTCCCAAAACAAATGAAGTGAAAAATAGACAGAACAATATTCCTACCTCCAAAAGCTGGCCTCATGGTAAAATCATGGTCATCGACTCTCAGAAGCTGATCTGTTTTTCCTTTCCGAGTTTTGGTTATGTCATGATTCTTCTTATAGATGTGGCTGTAAAAGATGAACAATATGGCTGCCTGTCACTCCAGATCTGCAATCATTGTACCCAAAGTGACTCTAAAAAGATGACACCTTAGTGGATGAGAGTTATTTTGTCTTGCTGGTTTCCATGTGATGTTAAGGAGTAGCAATATGCATGGTAGTTTTGTCTGAGCAGCTCCCCACTGCTGGAATTACCATGAGAGCAGCACGACTTCTGGGTATGGTGGTGGGGGAGGCAGCATGGAAGAGACAGGGATGCCGTGCTGCAGCTACTAGCATGGAATTACCATGCATACAGTCCAAAGCCATATTTTTAATGTCCATTTCTAAGTCTAACAAGGTTTTCTCAGCTGCCAGCCCTGCAACTTCAGCACGGTCTCTGAGAATCATGCTGTGCTCTTTCTACTTCAGATATCATTATTGTCAAAAGGATTCTAGAATGAGAGCGTAGCAGGTAATTTTACTGAGGATGCTCAAGGTAGGCTAGGAAGCACTTGCTTTTCTGCTGCTACGTTGTTTCTTTTGTGCTGACTATAGTAAAAATAGGGTTTGATCTAAAAACTAAACTGATGTGACTTGGACTTCAAACAGGTCTGCCCACTGTCAAGGTGGGTGAGGTATTATCTTTTAATGGATCAACTTCTGTTGGTAAAAGAGACAAGCTTTCAGGCTACACCTGACCTGAAGAAGAGCACTGTGTAATTTAAAAGCTGGTCTCTCTCACCAAGTTGGTTCAATAGAAGATATTACATTGTCTTGCTAATATCCTGGAACCGACGTGGCTACAACAACACTTCATAGAGTATCAAGGTGACATTACTGTAGATTCACTTTTTTTGGACTATATTTATGCACTGTCATATGATGCTCTCAGTCCACTGCACCAATGGGAGCTGGGCGTGTGGATTGGGGGAAGCTTGTTTCCCATAAACCTTAGTACTTTATACTAATAAAATCACTCCATTCCCTCCAGGGTATTGGTATTGCATTGTTCTCTCTCTACCTGAACTCCACCTTAATTCTTAGTACTTCATTGCCCTGTATAGCAAATGAGAAAATGAATTCATTTTTCATTCAGATATAATGGAATATACCATGATCTAGAACCACAGTAAGGAGATAGCAACAAGCCCCTGAATAAAGGGCTAAAAAAATTAACCAACCAGCATACGTTGGGAATTCAAGTGTAGTCCTGTCAGCTAACTGCCCCATGCACCTCTAAGAGAAAATCCGATTCTGCAATCACAACAGTTCCACACCAATATCAGAGGAAGGATTAGAATAATTAAGATCTCTGAACCCCTTTGCCCTGAAAGTGAGATCTTATAAGATCTAAATACTGCTGCAGTTAATGATCAGAGAGTCACTAAGAAAATAAAAGGGGTGAGGCAGGACAGTTAAATCCATTTGTTTGGGGGGTCATTAGCTGGTAGAGGCAGAACTTGAGTGAAGGAATTAGAACTCTATGTTGGCAATAGTGAATGCAAGAAAAAAAGATACCAAATGAGGATGAGAATTTCCAACAAAAACAGACCTTAAAAATAAACACATGAATAATCCATTGAAATCAGTAAGGATCAGGTCTCTGGGTAGAAGTGTTTCTCAGCATGTGTATTAAATACTGGTGTTATCTGTTCGTATACAAAGTTAATAAGGGCATGATGATGAACAGGTGGAAACACTGGCCAATAGTCTGTGCTCAGTTACAGATGTGTGCAACTCCATGGGTGTTAACTGAGTTGCACTCTTATTAAAATCAGCTATGCTACTAGAGGGTACCAAGTGTTGCACCTATTTTGAAAAAGGCTGTAGGGCTGATCTAGGGAATTATAAGCCTTACTTCATTGGGGATATATTAGCTGAAATAATAATTATAAACAGAACTATTAAACAGTGAGATGAACATTATATGATAGAGCCAACCCAGCATGGCTTCTGTAAAAGAAAAGGGTGCATCTCTCTAATATGTTAAAGTTCTTTAAGTCAACAAAATAGCAAATTAAAGAGAACAGCTAATAAAATTGATTTGGGTTTTCAAAAAGCCTTTGATAAAGTCTCTCACCAAAGGGGTGTATTAAGGAAATTAAGCAATCATGGGGTGAGGTGTAAAATACTGTTATGGATTGGTAACTAGTTAAGAGGCAGAAACAAAGAAAGGTCAGCAATAGGGTGGCCCAAGATCTGTACTAGGACCAGTGTTGTACAACACCTTTATTAATTACTTGTAGAAAAGGTGAACAGAGAGGTGGCAAAATTTGTAGTTGACTTGAAATTATTAAATTACTCATGATTAAAGAATTTGGTGAGGAACTTCAGGACAACCAAACAAAGTGGGTAGCACAGTGGCACGTGGAAACTGGTTTTAGGCAAGCAGCAGACAGCATTAATTTGATTAATTTAATGTACTCCTCTCTACATACATGCACATCATACATCATTTGAAATCTTATTATGTCTATTTTAAGGTGAGGTATGATGTGGAGCTGTCAAGTGGTGCTATTACCAAAGAAACAGGGATATACAGTGACACCATCAACATTTTAAAAATGATCATTTTAAGCTACCAGAAATGAATGAAAATATTTCTATGACTCTATGTATTATTGCATATTTTTTCATCATTATGAATGGCTTACCTCAGTCTTCATTGCCTTGGCATTTACACAGTTCTGTACAGGGAACATTGTTTTGACTACAGACACAGCTGATTGCGCACCGACCCCTACTGGTACAACTAAGATTTTGTAGAAGCGCAGATGTCATTGGACCCTTGAAGAATATAGGATGTAGTTCATGATCCACATTTTCCCATCCTTGTTGCAAAGGTGATTCAATATCTAGTTTATCTATGTGTGAAGGCATCCAAGCCTTTGTTTGCCAGGATGTTCTTCTGACATGATCTTCAAAACTGTCCTGACATAATGGGAATTAGGCCAGTGACGTGTCCTTTTTGATGGATTGACTGAGGTGCAAGCAATTTGGGTCTTTGTGGGTCTCCTTTTCTTTCTTGCTTTGGTCATACACCACTGCTATCAAATTCCTTGCTGCAGAAATTGTGGCTTGTCCATCACTTTCTCCCAATTTGACAAGCTCTCAAGTGGTAGGCTCCCTTTATTTTGACAATATTAAGCACAGATTTTTCCTCCAATACCAAATAGGAATAACGCAGTCTCACATCCTGTTAATGTTAATGTTAATCCTGGAAGTATGTTGCAGAAGTCATGTGTGCATGTGTCACAAATTGCATGCACTGGTATAAAGCGATGCTTATCAATTGTCCTGGGAATGGTCCCTGTCTCAATCCATGTGTTATCTATGTGTTCCATTTTTTAAAAGGAATGAACAGCAAGCACCAAAACATCTGTATCAGATGACCTAATTACTATGCTTTCTTTCACACCGAAAGACCAAACGGTCATATAGGCACATAGAGCATACAGAAGCATCCTTGTGTGCACTTGTTCTTGAGTACTGTACAAATCTTGGGCTTCTTCAGTGCCTCTATAGATGACGGAATTTGCTACTTTGCTATTGAAAAAGTCCCCAATAAGAAGTAATGCATGTGCTGGATGTGCTTCTATATTCTCAGGTGCTTTTTGAACCATATATTCACAGAGGAATTTTACAAGTGACTGCTTGTTGGATGCCATGTTTAGAAACTTCTTCCATGGAGGCACAGGGCATCCACCAATCACCTAGTATTTCTTGCATGCAACCATAGATCCTGTCCAGTACTGTCTTTTTGCAGTATATGAATCAGTGGTACAGCATCACTAGGGATATTGTGTTAATTGCACAAAAAGAGGACAGCAAAATCAGAGATGGACAGCAAGAATGATTAAGGGCATGGAAAAACTCTCATATCATGCAAGATTTTGAAAGGAGGTAGAGAAGAGGAAACATGATAAAAGTATACAAAAAATAAATGATTTAGAGAAAGTAGATCGGGAACACTTAGCCTCATAACACAAAGACAAAGTACCATTGAGGTTAAGAGCTTAACAAGATTCATTTATATGAACAAGAAGAATAACCAGAATTCTAACGAACAGGAATTTTGATAGGAATATAAAGCCAAACAGTAACTGGTAAAGGTTAGAAGGAAACATTCCCTGGAGGAAGGTTACTTCATAACTGCCTACTTCAGGGTTTATTGAACTTTCCTCTGTGTCAGCCACTGTTGGAGACAAGATACTTGACTAAATGGACCACAGTTCTGATCCAGTAAGGCAATTCCTATGCTCCTCAAGTACTGCACACTGGGAGGAAGAATCATAATTATTCATACACAGTACTAACTCTTATTAACTTTAACCACTCAGGAGAAAGACCTGAGCATCACTGTAGAGCTGCTCAATGAAAACCTTCTACTCAAAAGATGTGAGTAATCAAAGGAATAACCAAAAAAGCAAACAACATATTAGTTTTGTATAAGAATGTTATGAACAATACCGACAATATTATAATGCCGCTATACAAGTCAATGATACACCTTCACCTGGAATACTATATTTAATTCTGGACACTCCAGCTCACACAGATAAAGCAGAAATAGATGGGTCCAGAGATACACAACCAAAATGATTAGAGGCATAGAAGGACTCCCAACATAAGGACAGATTGAACAAACTGACGCCATTTGCTTTAGTGAGTTGTTGAGAAAGAAGGGACATTGCAGAGTTATAGAAAACAGAGAACACTAGAGAAAACAAGCTGGGTGTTCTCTATTTCCATTTCTCAAGATATTTAAAACAAGGGAGTACTGAATGATATTAAAAGACAAGAAATTTAAAACTGACAAAAGGATTTTTTAAAACCCCACAAACACAGCACCCTTGGAACTCAGATGCAAAAATTTTAAGGCCGGAAGGGACTGTTGTGATTATATTGTCCGATTGCCTGCATTATGCAGACGATAGGATTTCACCAGGTTGTTCCTGCATCAAGCCCGTAACTTCTGGCTGAGTTGAGGAATAAATCCAGTGTTTGCTCACAATTGCTCTTGGCTTTTGGAAGTGGCCCTTTTAAAGTGCCAAATTTTATTTTTATTTTTATATATATGTATATATACTGGTCAGAGTTATATTCTCATTGGCACAAGATAGCACTGAGACCAAGAGCTTAGCAGGATTAAAAACAAAAAAACTAAAACAAGGAAATATTTTTAAAAATGGATTTGACATTTATATGGATAATAAGAATTTTCCAGGGCTACATTGGATGAGATCTAAAAAAATTTGAAATATAAGCCCTCAAGCTCCAGGGCATAAGCCAATCACTGATAGGGCAAAAAAAAAATTTCTTTATAGGCAGAATAGTTCATAACTGTCTATTATTGGTTTTTCTTGCACCTTCTTTTACAGCATCTCATGCTGACCACTGTCATGACAGGATACTGGTCTAAGTGGACTATTGATCTGATGCAGTATAGCAATGCCTATTACCTATTTCTTAGCAGGGCCGCCTGGGGTGGCGGGACAAGTGGGGCAATTTGCCCCGGCCCCACAGGGACCCCCACAAGAGTTTTTCGGGGCCCCTGGAACGGGTCCTTCACTCGCTCTGGGAGCCCCGGAAAACTCTCATGGGGCCTGGGCCCCTGGAGCTTCTTCCACTCCGAGTCTTCGTCAGCAATTCGGCAGCGGGTCCCAGGGCAGAAGGACCCCCCCACACCGCCAAAGTGCCCTGAAGACCCGTGGCGGGGCGGTTCTTCTGCCTCAGGACCCGCTGCCAAAGTGCCAGGTCTTCGGTGGCAATTCGGCAGTGGGGGAGTCCTTCCGCTCTGGGACCTACCGCTGAAGTGCCCCGAAGACCCGTGGTGGGGGGGTCCTTCCGCCCCAGGACCCGACGCAGGAATGCCAGGGCTTCGACAGTAATTCGGCAGCAGGGGCCCCCCGCCGCCGAAGATCCCAGGCCCCCTGAATCCTCTGGGCAGCCCTGTTTCTTAATATGATTTTAGTTTAATATGGTCACTGAATACCTCCCTGGTCTCCAGTACAGTTTCTGAAAACTGCTAAATAAAGGCCCCATTACCTTTCCAGAACAGGTACAGAGAGCTGGAGAGGACACCACACTTGGTAAGTTCAATACTAAAGAAATACTAAGAGCTTGTCTTCAATCCTGGAGTAAGTCGAACCAAATTACGCTACTCCAGCTACGTGAATAACGTAGCTTAGGTCGACTTACCCCAGTGTCTTCACTGCGCTGCTTTGACGGGAAACGCTCTCCCATTGACTTACCTTAATCTTCTCAGGGAGCTGGAGGACAAGGATCAACCAGAGAGTGCTCTGCCATCAATTTAGCAGATCTTCACTAGACCCACTAAATCAACTCCTGCTCCATAGACTGCAGCAGCATCAATCTCCCCGTAGTGCAGACCCGCAGCCCTAAGATCAGTATCTCCTGGTTTTCTATGCAATTAAGTGCACCAGACTAAGGCTATGTCTGCACCACCACTGGATGTGGTACATTCAGCTACAGATGTACAGCAGAAGCTAAATGCAAAATGGAGCAGAATGTACTAAAAAAAGGACATGGTTATCTGTACGAACTATTTTGGATTGGCATTCAAAATTTAATCTCTCCTTTACACATAGTAAAGTCAGCTGAGCATTCCCTGTTGAGGGAATCTCTGGGCAGTTTTAAGCTGGCTCTAATAAACCCCTCAGAGCTCCTCAGTCTAGGGGACGTGTTGGGGGTGTCGCTGAAGTGCCACTGAGGATTCTCTAATTAATGTGAGTGACCAATTCAATCCCCTTCTGTCTCTAGGACCCCAGAGGACAGCCAGCCATCTTGGTGCCTGCCTTCAGGTGTGAGGAGTACTGCTGCAGTCCATCTGAGAATTCAGCCCCTAAGTGAGGGGAGCAATTTTATTTTCAGAATGTGTGGAAAACTGTATCAATTCCCCAGTAACTGACAGAAACAAATCCAAAGGCAGTTCATGGGCATTGACATTGCAAATAAAAGTGTATTCCACACTGCTCACTATCACATGTTCTACATATCCTGGATCAGCTGGTGTCTGTGACCCTTAGCTATAATTTTTGCAAGATTTTTTATGAATCTTTAGATGGGAAGAAGATATGTGCTAATATTTTGTTATCAATGCTGTTGCTCAAGTTTTTAGTATGCTTTGCAGATAAAGTAGAATACGGTTTGTTCCTGATATTGTGTAATACCCATTGTGATGTCTTGCTTAGGACACTCAGAACTGTGAGTCCCTGTGTTTCTGCTCTGCCTCAGCACGAGTGAACTTTGCTGCTGCTAAGCTCTGTGTCAGTTCAAACCTTGCTTTGAAGGTAACAATCAGTAAACTTCAGTTCTCGAGTTTCCTAGGGACGTCTCCCTGCAGAGTTCAGCCCCTCTCACTGGGAACTCATGGAAGTTATGAAGTTAGCTGCCTCCAAAGAGGTCGCACACATCAGCCTGTTAGGTTAGCAAAAAACTCACACTCCACTTCAATTCACAGCACTGGGATGATTTTTAATAAAACAAGAATAAGTTTATTAACAAAGAACAGAGTTTTAAGAGGTACACAGCAAGAGAAAAGAGACTGGTATGGTTACAAACAAAACTTTCTTGGGACAAAACTTCATCTTAACAAGTTACAATTTTTGCTTAAGCAGTTTTCTTACTTATATCAAGTTACCAGCATCCTCTTCCTTCAGGTGAGGGGATCCAGCTTTCACAGGCTCACAATTCTCTATGTCCCCTAAGTGATGGATGACAAAAAGGCTTCTGCTAATGTTTCCCAAAACTCATTGTTTTGTCCCCAGAGTCAGGATGACCTCTTGCTGGTCTTCCCTTCCTGTTGATTTCCTGCCACCCAGCTGATCTGTATGTAAATGAGGTTTCTGTTTCTTTTGATTCCAAAATGCACTGGAGACACAGATAGCTGCCTTCCCTTCTATCAGGGAGAAAACCTGTTTCCCCCTTTGTTTGGTCACAGACTTTAAAGCATAATCTTAGTATCTATAATTCTTCATATAGTGTTCATACATACATTTCACAATGATATTAATCACCAGCTTTCATAAAAGACCTTATTCAATATCCTTTTATAGTACAATAATATTGTATACAATCAGTTGACTCAATTGCTTATTCTTTGGGGTTTACACCCTTTGTTCTTCCTGGTCCCTAATCGTCACACCGATCCTGCAAACTATCAGTAAATCAAACCTCATTTACTGTGGTCCTGACCCTGCATTCCTTATCCACCCAACACCCATCAGACGCTAAACCAACAGCAAAACCAATGACAATTATAGTGTTAAATAAAGTTCACACAAGGATGCTTTGTCTGCAGAGAAACTGTCTTTTGGTATGGGTGTTACACCAGGCAACGAAGTTCACATTCTACTTTCATGCTTTAGGAATGATTTTGCATATCCCAGTCTTGGCTTCACTTCACTCGCTGCCACATATGAGTTATGAGGTTATCTTTGGCTTGTGAGAGCAAACAGTATATTGCACACTGTCCATCATTATGATGAAATCAATGGGAGCTGCATCTTATAAGTGAGAGCAGAACTGGGCCAGTATGTTTGAGTGCAAGGATACAGCACAGTGGCTACACTCAGCCTTCAGCACTAGAAATGCCTTTTGGCCACTGATCACGGCAGAGAACCACAGAACTAAATGTGTGCTTGGAGCTTTACAGGTTCTACTGGAGGAAAGATCCCAGCCCTGGAAAACTTATGATCTATACAGACAATTATACAGACAAAGGATGGTAGGAAGGAATAGGGCTTAGACATTACTGACTGCCAGTGACTTGTGTGACATTGGGCAAGCCATTTCACCTCCCAGTTTACAATGATACGACCCAAATGGGGGAATAATGGTATAAATATCATTCAGAACTTGGTTCCTTTGATGCCACTGCCATTCACAAGTACTAGTCTGTGCTCTCAACACATCCTATGAAAAGCGCTGAGAGATCTAGGGATACAAAGTTCTGTACAATGGTAAATTATATTATTATTGAAAATACAAGCATTTGTGCAAAAGAAATAGTCACTATGTTAATCGCACCAGATGAATAAATGTTATGATCTGAACTGTACTTGGGTTCAAGGAGGAATCGAGCATTCAAACTGTGGTTCTGTTGACATCACTGCCAACTGCATGTGTCTGTGTCTCTCTGACCATTGAGTTTTTTGTTTTTCAATTGCTATTTTCTCCAGGGTGCAATGCTGTTTTGTAGTTGTAAGATGTTTTGTGATACACCATCTACATGCCCTTGACCTTGTTCAACCCAAACGAGAGCCACATGCAAATAGAGCACAAATAGAGCACATGCTGAGGCTTGTGTGGCAGCATGCTGATGGTTTGTGGTTTGTAGCCCTCTGGTTTCCTTCAGTATCTACTGTACTATACTGATACCAAGCAGTAGTTAATACTTCAGTATCTAATGCACATTACTAATATTGGGTACTGTAACTAATTCTTCATGGCTATTACCACGGTGAAATGAAACTCGAGGTTGATTAAACATAATTAAGGTGTACAATACTCACAAAATTTTAACTTTTTAAATTAATCATTGCCTTTAGTAATCTTCTTTCCCATACACTAACTTTATTACTCTTCTGAGCAATTTGCTTTAAATGAGAATTTGGAAAGTAATTTACTCTAAAAAAATGTACCACCAACAATAATTTCATTTCCACTTGAAGCTGGCCATGCATTTCAAGCTAAGAACATCAATTTAGAAAGTCTTCCCAGCAATGGAAACAAATAGGAAAGAATATTCAAAACCCACTAGTGGTTTTGTTCACCTCACTTTTTGGCTGTCCAGCCCCAAGCACATACTTCGGTATTTCTGAAAATCAGGCCCCTTTTAGATGTTTCAAGTTGAGTACCCAAAATCCCTGGGCACTTCTGAAAATCTTGGCCAATTCTTTTCAGCTAAAAAAAGTTCAAATCAAACTCCGTTTCCATAGTGTTTTGTTTACATTAATATCATATTCAGCATTTGGAAAAAAGAGTATCCATCCTTTTCCAACTGTGGCTGTTGAAGATGGTAATTGAGGGGTGAAAAGGAAAGCACAGGTAGAGAGGTAAACATACAGAATGTCACTGAATCACAGTATTCCAGATGCAGAAATAGACACATAGGATTAAATTTCAGTGGATAGTTATATTGATTGATAAATTGTTTATAAACAATGGCCCCTGCCCTATAATCACATATGCCTGTATTTTTACCCATCTATGTAGTCCCCGGGACTTCAAGGGCTCTACTTAATGTGCAAAAAGCAGGGCCATCAAGCAACTAAAAAAATTAATCACAATTAATCAGATGATTAAAAAAATTAAACGTGATTAATCACACTGAAACAATAATAGAATACCATTTATTTAAATAATTTTTGGATGTTTTCTACATTTTCAAATATATTGATTTCAATTACAACACATAATACAAAGTGTACAGTGCTCACTTTATATTTGCAGTGTAAAAAACAAAAGAAATAGTATTTTTAATTCACCTAATATAAGTACTGTAGTGCAATCTGTTTGTCATGAATGTTAAACTTTCAAATGTAGAATTATGTACAAAAAATAACTGCATTCAAAAATAAAATGATATGAAACTTTAGAGCCTACAAGTCCATTCAGTCCTACTTCAGCCAAATTGCTCAGAAAAAACAAGTTTGGTTACAATTTGCAGGAGATAATGTTGCCCATTTCTTGTTTACAGTGTCACCTGAAAATGAGAACAGGCATTTGCATGGCACTGTTGTAGCGGGCGTTGCAAGATATTTACATGCCAGGTGCGCTAAATATTCATACATCCCTTCATGCTTCAACCACCATTCCAGAGGACATGCATCCATGCAGATGATGGTGTCATAAACAGATAAGTAAGAGTTAATAGAACAAAACTGCTTCATATCTCTTTTGCCTGGAAAGGGTTAACAAGAACAGTGAGCCTGGCTGTCACCTGACCTGAGGACCAATCAGAGGACAGGATACTTTCAAATCTTGAGGGAGGGAAGTTTTTGTGCTGTGCTGTTAGTTTTGGTTGTTGTTCACTCTGGGGGCTCAGAGGGACCAGACGTGCAACCAGGTTTCTCTCCAATCTCTCCAATACAGGCTCTTATAGATTCAGAATAGTGAGTACTAGGTAGATAAAGCCAGTTAGGCTTATGTTTGTTTTCTTTATTTGCAAATGTGTATTTGGTTGGAAGGAGTTCAAATGTGTATTTGGTTGGAAGGAGTTCAAATGTGCATTTGGCTGAAAGGAGTTCAAATTGGTATTTTGCTGAAAAGATTTTAATTTGTACTTGTATACTTAGGCTGGGAGAGTATTCCCAGTGTCTATAGCTGAAAGACCCTGTACCTATTCCATTTTAAATTTACAAAGATAATTTTTACTGTTTTTTCTTTCTTTAATTAAAAACTTTTCTTGTTTAAGATCCTGATTGTTTTTTTATTCTGGTGAGACCCCAGGGGACTGGGTCTGGATTCACGAGGGAATTGGTGGGGAGAAAGGAGAGAAGGGGGAGAGAGAGGCTGATTTCTCTCTGTGTCAGGATTACTTTCTCTCTCAGGAAGAGTCTGGGAGGGGGAAAGAGAAGGAGGGAGGAAGGTGAATTGTCCTCTCTGTTTAAAGATTCAAGGAGTTTGAATCACAGTGATCTTCCAGGGTAACCCAGGGAGGGGAAGCCTGGGAAAGGCAATGGTGAGGGAAAGGGTTTACTTTCCTTGTGTTAAGATCCAGAGGGACTGGGTCTTGGGGGTCCCCGGGCAAGGTTTTGGGGGAGACCAGAGTGTACCAGGCACTGGAATTCCTGGTTGGTGGCAGCGCTACAGGTTCTAAGCTGGTAGTTAAGCTTAGAGGAATTCATGCTGGTACCCCATCTTTTGGACGCTAAGGTTCAGAGTGGGGGGTTTATACTATGACAGATGGGTTCTGCTCGATAATGATCCAAAGCAGAGTGGACCGACATGTTCATTTTGATCATCATGAGTCAGATGCCACCAGCAGAAGCTTGATTTTCTTTTTTGGTGGTTCAGGTTCTGTAGTTTCCACATCTGAGTGTTGCTCTTTTAAGACTTTTGAAAGCATGCTCCACACCTCGTCCCTCTCAGATTTTGAAGGGTACTTCAGATTCTTAAACCTGGGGTTGAGTTCTGTATCTATTTTTAGAAATCACACATTGGTACCTTCTTTCGTTTTGTCAAATCTGCTGTGAAAGTGTTCTTAAAATAAATACGTGCTGGGTCTTCATCCGAGACTGCTATAACATGAAATATATGGAAGAAAGTGGGTAAAACACAGAGCAGGAGACATACAATTCTCCCCCAAGGAGTTCAGTCACAAAGTTAACACATATTTTTAACGAGCATCAGCAGCATGGAAGCATGTCCTCTGGAATGGTGGCCTAAGCATGAAGGGACATACAAATGTTTAGTATCAGAGGGTAGCCGTGTTAGTCTGGATCTGTAAAAGCAGCAAAGAATCCTGTGGCACCTTATAGACTAACAGAGGTTTTGGAGCATGAGCTTTCGTGGGTGAATACCCACTTCCTCAGATGCATGTCATGCATCTGAGGAAGTGGGTATTCACCCACGAAAGCTCATGCTCCAAAACCTCTGTTAGTCTATAAGGTGCCACAGGATTCTTTGCTGCTTTTACAAATGTTTAGCATATCTGGCATGTAAATACCTTGCAATGCTGGCTACAAAAGTGCCATGTGAATGCTTGTTCTCACTTTTAGGTAACATTATAAATAAGAAGCAGGCAGCATTATCTCCCGTAAATGTAAACAAACTTGTTTGTCTTAGTGTTTGACTGAACAAGAAGTACAACTGAGTGGACTTGTAGGCTCTAAAGCTTTATACTGTTGGGGTTTTTTTAAGTGCAGTTATGTAACAAAAAAAAATCTACATTTGTAAGTTACCCTTTCATGATAGAGAAATTGGACTACAATACTTGTATGAGGTGAATTGAAAAATATTTCTTTTATCATTTTTACAGTGCAAATATTTATAATAAAAATAATAATATAAAGTGAGCACTGTACACTTTGTATTCTGTGTTGTAATTGAAATCAATATATTTTAAAATGTAGAAAAACATCCAAAAATATTTAATAATTTTTAATTGGTATTGTATTGTTTAACAATGCGATTAATCGTGATTCTTTTAATCGCAATTCATTTTTTTTTAGTTAATTGCGTGAGTTAACTGCTCTTAATCGACAGCCCTAGTATTAAGTTATTTCCTGTGTACTTGCAGGACAGGTCAAATTTACATGATCGATGACTGTTATCTAAGAGAATCTTCAAGGAATAGATGTCAAATTTGGTAGGAAAAAAACCCCATACATCAGTGGTACCAAACTCTCAGGATCCTTATATCCCAAAAGAATGTCTCAAACCTGTCTTTTACTGTATTGTGTGTAATCTATTGTGATGGGGTCAGGCCAGACAGCTATAGAGAGAGGCCCTGTTGGGTGCTGGGAAGTGGGTGGGCATAAGCCCGCCCACAGCTAAAAGCCCCTCCCCCAGCCTGGGGAGGAGCTACCGAGCCCAGAACTCAACTAAGTTCAGGGGACAACAAAGAAAAAAACAGGAGCAGGTGTGGGGGTCAAAGGGTCAAAACTAGGGAACCTGAAGAGGACACTGAGCAGAGAACCCCAGACAGCGTGTACTGCTCCTCAAAGGCATCCAAGGAGCCAGCAGATGCCACTCAGAGGAACTCTGCCTGGATGAGTGAGCAGAAAAAGGAACGAAAACAGGCCCTACAGTCACAGAGCTCCCCTTCAGCCAACCTCCTCTTCCTGGTGTTATAAATAGCCACCTTGGCCATGGCCAGGAGGAGGTGCACAAGGAGGTCCCTTGACTTTGTGGGGCCACGAATAGGGTGTGCATAAATAAACAGGTGCAGGGAAAAGTGCAGCCAGAACCTCAATAAGAGGTTCTGGAGGAGCCGGAAAAGAGGCTGCAACCTGGCGCACTGAAGATACATATGCACCAGAGTCTCCCTCACATCACAGAAAGGGAAGGTTTCGGGGATGGGGTGAACCGTGCCAGGTACACGCCCATGGTCATGGCTCTCTTTAGTAGCCATCAGCTTATATCTCCGGTGGGCAACCACACTAGGGTAGAATACAAGCTGGCCTACTGGGGCTCCCCACCTTCCAGAGCTGGTAATAGGTCCCGCCACTTGGTGTCCGGGCAGGACACAAGGGTGGGGAAATGAAGCGTGTGGAGCACGAGCATGTACAGTTGTTCTCTCAGCGTGGTTCGGAAGCAAACCGGTTGCAGAGCACGTAGCTGGTTTGGGGAGGAGGAGGATGGGGAGGCTAATGGGGCAGGATGGAAAGATCTGGAGGGCCTGGGGTGAGGGGTGGATGGGGAGTGCCCTCTTGCAGGACCCACTCGAGGTAGACCCAAGAAGAAGACAGTAAGGTGGCCTCAACCTCCCAAAGTACGCACTGTGGTGTCCAAAGGGTGAAGAGCCCCATGTGCCAACCTAGTGCTAGGGGATCCACCTAGTCCTCCTGGTCATAATCCAGGAGGTCTCCAATCCTGGTGACTTCTGCCAGGACCAACCTCTGGCACACCAAGGGAGACTCTGCCATCTTCACATGAAACTGGAGATTGTGTAGTAGGGGCTCTGTGAGGAGATCTATCCCCTCGGTAGCCAACACAGATCTGGTCGCTGAGACCAGTGTCCAGGTCCAGAGGAGGTCCTGGTAGAAGACTGGCAGCTCAGAGAAGTCTTGCAGAAGACCTCTCGGATGGAGACAGAAGAGCTGCCAGTCAGATTGGAGCCCTTGGAGGCAGCAGAGGAAGGCATGCGGCAGTGTGCTCCGGGCTACCTGCACTATAAAGAAGTCTCTGCAAGGCCTGGACGTGGAAGACATGGGCCTGAGTGCACTAGCACTTTAGGCCCTTTGCCTCCTCCTCCATAGGGTTCCCCCTTCCTCCAGGGGGTATAGGAGAGTGGTAGAAGGCAGGTATATCAGCCCCAGGATAAGCAGGTCCCTTTTCCCCTGGTAATTGAACAGGGGTTTCTCCAGGTTAATTAGGACACATGGGGCCAATCAAGGACCTGCCAGAACCTGTTAAAAGCCTCCACTCCAGTCAGATAGGCATGCACAATAGGAACTGTGGGGAGCTGGTGTGCAGCTGGAGAGCTGGATGGTGCAGACACTGACAAACGCCAGAAGGAACATCTCACAGGTGAAAAGAGGTGAAACGCAGGGGAAACCCTGCCCAACAAGGTGTACAGCCCTTCTGAGCCCTAGAGGTTTGGGGGAAGAGACCCCACCAGAGGGGAGAGACTGAACTGGGTGTCTGGCCTGCTGCCACTACACCCGGAGGAGCTACCAGAGACTAAGAGGCTCTCCTCCCCTGTCAGGAAGGCTGGGAGGAACCCCTGCTCTGACAAGGTGAAGACAGTAAACCCAGCGGTGTGGGGAAATTCCCAGGGAGAGAGGAATTCCCCAGCCCTCCCCTAAGAGGAAGTATGGAATCCACCAAGCCAGAGAAGGAGCTCTGCCACACCATACAGAATACACCACATTGATCCATGGTGTAACTCTGGTGACTTCAATAAATGTTTTGACTCAGCAGTTCATAGTGTTCTGTTTCTGAGAAAAACAGAGAAATCTCAAATCTTTATTACGTTAGCAGTCCTAGGCCAGTTTTAGTTATGAGCCCCTGGTTTTGCCTTTGCTGAAAGTCATAAGGATTATGACATATTCTCCCTTTGACCCACTCATCAGATGTTCATTTTACACAAAAAGACTGATAAATAACAACTCAGTAAACTTCAAACAATCAAATGGGTGGTTTTGATTCCTTTCTTACTGAAGAAATACCACAATTTTCTTCTCAGTCTAGCAGTGTTCTGGGCTTCTTATGCATCCTTGTGAAAAATTACCAAGCATAGATGTTCCAAAATCTAAGTGGCCTAGAATGTCTGTGTTAACTATGTAATTGCAAATAACTTCGGAAATTACACACAAAAACTGTGTTAAAGGAACATTATTAATTACGTGATCACAAACTACTTTCCCACAAGACCCCTCCCTCATTCAGTGCACAGAATAGACCTGATATGGGGAGTAATCAGGGATGTGTAGTAAAGGAGACTCGTTTCATTTGTGCAGAAGCTGGGAGGTGTGTAGTGAATGAGGCAAGGGATTACCAGGACAGAAAGCCTGGTCTCGTCATGAAGGCAGCTGAATGCTGCCCTGGGGAACTGGATTATATCTCTGCCTCTCCCACAGGGTTCCTGTATGGTGTTGAGCAAGTCACTGAGGGTATGTCTACACAAACCACCAGATTGGTGAGTAGTGATCGATTTATCGGGGATCGATGTATCGTGTCTCATCTAGACATGATAAATCAATCCCTGAAAACGCTCCCCATTGACTCCAGAACTCCATCAGGGCGAGAGGCGGAAGCAGAGTCAATGGGGGAGTAGCGGCTGTGCTATTCTCGTAGCTGAAGTTGCGTATCTTAGCTCAATCCCCCCACCCTAGTGTAGACCAGGCCTGAGGGTATGTCTACACTGCAGCTGGGAGGTGTGATTCCCAGCATGGGCAGACAGACTCACACTAGCTCAGCTCGAGCTACCATGCTAAATGTGTGGATTTTGCAGCACTGGTGGCAGCTTGGGTCAGCTGCTGGAGCCCAACTCCACCCAACCCTCTCAGTCCAAGATAGGGCAGGTAGCTCAAGCTGCTGCCAGTGCCACAACATCCACATTCTATTTTTCATGTGCTATCTCAAGTATGACAATCATACCTCCCAGCTGCAATGTAGACATGCCCTTAACCAAACTTTTCACAGGTAGTCACTAATTGTGTGTTCCTCATTTTCTGGGTGGGTACACAACTTGAGACCCTGGGATGTGATTTGAAGAAGTGCTGAGCACACAGAGCTGTACCTGAAGTCAATGGTGGCTGTGCTTTGAACAAATAAAGAGCTATATAATGCTAAGTACTCTTAAAAATCAGTATGTCAAATTGGGCACTTAAAATTAGTGGATACTTTTGATTTTACTCTCGGTACCTCAGTTTCCTATCTGTAAAATGGGGATAATATCACCCCCTCATCTCACAGGGCTCTTGTGAAGATAAATTCAATAATGTTTGTGAAACACTCAGATACTATAGTGATGAGCACCATATAAAAGCCCATGAGGAAATTATTAATTTTGTCTTCAGAGCAGGATCTGAATAGAATGCAATAAATAAGACCTAATGCCACATGTTGAACAATGATGGAAAATATTGATCCCTGTCCGTTCTGTGAATTGAATGAGACAGAAGCCTTGTGAAAAAAATAGCTTGTAATCATGTAATTAAAGACTGTATCATAATGCATACTCACAAGGGAGCTTAATTAAAGTTGCACAGGAAACCTTAATTCATAGGGTTACCAGATAGCAACTGTGAAAAAATGGGATGGGGATGGAGGATAATAGGCGCCTATATAAGAAAAGTCCTCAAAAAATGGGACTGTCCCTTTAAAAATGGGGTGGACGGTCACCCTATTAATTCAGGAATTTTCCAGATTTTGAGTGCTTGACTTTGCAACTCTAATAATATTAGTTTAATATTCTTTTAAAATAGCTGTGGTTTGTGTTGTGTAATTAAAATGATAGAAGAAGCTGTGTACAAAGAACAGAGGACAAGGAGCCAAAGTGCCCAGCTTCTATTCTTGGCTTTGCCACTGCTCTGCTGTTTTGCTTTAGCCAAATCACTTAATCGCTTTGTGTCTCAGTTTACCCATCTTTAATATTCATTATTCTGGGAACTGAGGGGGTCACTTAATATTAAACAAAGTTCTTTGAGATCCTTGAATATAACACTCTAAAAAGAGATCAAACAACGAATTATGGAGCAAAAAGATTTTTGGGTTAATAGAGCCAAAATCAAAGGTCTTTGAAGACATGTAAAGACTCCCATTAATGTACATGGCTTTTTAGTATGCACATATACTACACTGACCAGCACCTTATCTAAAATGGAAAATGGACAACTTTTAAATATAGGCTCCAATAGTTGAAAATATTTTTCTTGCCTAATGTATTTATAGAAAAAGAAGCAAGAGAAATACAAAGCAGAATGCATGAGGCAGTTACAAAAATAAAAAAAAAATAAAAGACATTTATTTTTGTTTCTCTCTAAAAGGAATGGCAATCCTACATTGAAACTGGGTTTCACTTGACTGCAGGCAAAAAAAGTCCAGCACCATGCAATTTTCAGCACAGGTTTGGTTTTAACACAAGACAACCAGAGTTTTGCAGTACAAAATAATCAGGAATGTTTAAGTTACTGCTACTATTTAACTCTGCATAAAATGTTTTTAACAGTGAGCACTACAGAAATGTCTATAAATAAAAAGAAAGGTGACTCTCATTTTCGGGTTTCTAAATAAACTGCATTTTACATACAGTAATGAATGCATTAAGAAAGTTTATATGGATAAATCACAAGGACATAGTGGTCTATGCTAAGTATATAGTTTCGGTGGTTATTTAACATCTGTGGAGAAAGACATAAAAACTGTTCCTTATACTTTTGAAATATAATGATTTATCCTTTCATTGGCTAACACATTGTTTGTTATACATTATTAATTCACAGTAAATCGAGTAATATCTATTGTCCTCTACAGTGCATAATCCATGTATTTAAGAAAAAAGTTTGACTATATCTTGAATTCTCTACAATTACGACTTTGCAAAAGTCAATGGGGTAGGTAATAGTTTATTTTAATAAAAGTCAAGAATAATTTGCAAAGAGAGAAACCTTCCAATAACAACTTATTAACCAAGAGAGTGGCAGTACTTTTGAAAAGAGAAATGTTCAGACTGTAAAAATGTGTATTAGCAGTTTATGCTGCTTTGTAACTTTTCAAGGTAGAATTCAACCATATAGGAGAGAATCCCACGCAAGTACTAATGGTGAATCATTAGATTTCACAAACAAAATATTCTGAAAGAAAGCCCTGGATGCTTGAGATTTACATTCAGTAAGGACTAGATTGTTTTGAAGTCAGCGGCAGAGCATTCCTTTTGGTGTAAATGGTTTAGCATCAGGCCCTAGATATCTAAATTAGAGAATAAATTTTCTGTCACTAAAAACATGTGCTTGCATATTCTGCATTAAATACCAATAGAAATATTAGACAATACTAGCCTCTCTGCTTCTGCTTCTTTCATAATACATTTTCTGCAAAACGTCTACTGAATCTCAGCACTATCTGTGGATAAAAAGGTATGTTCATGGTGCCATGTTAAACAATACAAAATGAATACAAAGATGACTCTTTACAGTCAGAGTGATTCCATTTAATAAGATGGATTAACCCAACTTTATTTTCAAGCTCTTAACCTAGCAAACAATCTTATAAGATATAATTGTCACTGGATGACATAACTCTATACAGAAAAGGATAATATACTCTGGACTGCTTGGCAGGTTTGGAAGCTTATCTTTTCTAATGTAAACCTCTCCTCGCCCCCAGTCTCAGTAATATTAAATCTAACAAACTTCACTAAGACCTTTAACTCTTTGGTGCACACTTGCCTTAATAATACTAGAAAAGTTATATTAAAGTTCCCACATAATTTTCCAAAATGTATCTGCAGAATAACTTTACAAAACTGATACAGTATATACTCCTATGCAGTAAGAATACCATGTACACTAACTAAAACCCCACAAGTTGTCAGGAGAAAATAAAATGCATTTTCAGATGGATTTGCATAATAGAGATGTTTAAACAAACATCCACAGGAAAATAGAAGGCACTTCGAAAGATTCATTTAAAATAAAGCCTTATGTTATTGCTGGGACGATATTTAAAACTGAATGGTCTGAACCCTTGTTCTACATCCACCTTCAGTTCTTACTGTATCTACAGTATTGTGTGTGCATGTCTGAGACTGTGTTTACTAAAATACAATCAATGGCCAGGTTACCAATGACAGCTGCTAGAAACATGACCAATTACAGTTAAATCTGAAGATAGCAGTAAAGATTGTATACGTTTATTCAGAAGCCATAGAAGCTAGACACATATACAATTAAAATAGGCAAATTTCATGTACACGTCTAACTGAACTGACTGTATACATCTATACAGTATTAATTTCACTAATGTATATGTAGTGAGAGCAAAAGAGTTATATATTTGAAGGTTCCTTACCTTGCCTTCTGCACCTCCAGCTGACCTGTCCACCTCCTCCTCCTGTGCTTTCTGCTCCCCACAAGAAGGACAAAGCAAAAGAGTAATAAAATGAGTTTTGCAGAATAAGGCATTTTGTGGGAAATAGCGATTAGACACTCTACACTCCAATAACCTCCAGCAGTGCAAATCCACCCTAGTTCAAACATTGAATCAGCTATAATTCCAGGGCCCTGTGTTTGTCAGTGTGATCATCGTTAAAAATACTGCTTTTCTGATTTAATAATTTAAACTGGCTTTTGAGGGCTTCTCACTCCAAGCTCATCCTTCCTCACTGCATAGTGATTGGCCATAACTCAAGAAGTTGTTTCTCCTGGCAGACAACATTTCCACTCGGTCCTAAAGGAGATATTTGCCAAAAGTCATTATATAAAAAGACTGCAATTCCACATGCCAGCTTTTTGTTCAAGCCGCTAATCCCAGAACTGTACTATCCTTCTGTCAGACTGTATAAAACCAGGCTCTCTCTTTTCATTAGGGATCCCAGATTTATCACTATAATATGCATCTTTAACATGGTGCTGCCAATATGTTTTGTGTTTAAGATCAGTACACTTTGCATTGCTGTACATGTTTTAGTATAGTTTTAGGGAATTTGATTTTTTTCTACAACAGTTAACAGTTAGTCAGCTGTGTAGAATAATTTGTACCAGCATGCTGTTTTTGTGATACGAATTTTTTTTTAAAAACCCATAACTCTTCCAAAAGAAAATTGTTTCCCCCAGAGCTTAACAGCATTAAGGTGGTTATTTATTTTGAATATTAGGATTTCTCTAATAATTACATTTTTAAAAATTAAAATTAAATAAAATATTTTTTGATTTTAGGACACTCAGTAACTAAATGTTCTACGGTTCCAATCCTGCAAATACGAAAGTATGCAAGAAACTTTGTCCCTGTGGGAAGTCACTACTCATGTGAGTAGTGGGTTGCGGGACTGAGACCTTAATCTGTTAAAAAGTTTTGAGATTAGCATGAAAAGACATTACAGCAGCTGCTTTTTATCACAAGGAAGAGGATATTTTCAGGTGTCATTCTGAAGTTTATTGACTAAACATTAAAGACAGGAGAATTCAATATTACACTTTGTCTTGACAGATGAAAAGGAAAGGATCACAGAATTAAACATTAATAGTAATTTAGGTACAAATGATCATGATTTGATAACATTTATAATGTACCAAGAGAATAAAACCCAGACCAGCATGGTGGGTGTGTGCATTGGGTGTGTGTTGTATTATAGACCTGTGTATTAAAAAAATCAACCTGGTTTAGTGGGAAAATGAAGGCAACCATAAAAAAAAATATGTATATAACAAAAGGAAGAAAGGAAAAGTTGGTAGTAATAAATATAAATGAGAAACTAGGAATTATAGAAAATTGATTAAGGAAGCAAAGGGACAAGGAGAAATGTATATCCAGCAGTTTGGTGTGTGGGGGGGTTGTTTTTGCTTTTGTTTTAAGTATATTGGGGGGGGAAATCCTAACAATTATATTGGACCATTACTAGATGGAAATGACAGAAATGTCAATAATAATGCAGAAAAGGTAGAAGCGTTCAAAAAATATTTATGTCCTGTATTTGGGGAAAAACAGATGATGTAATCATATTTTATGGTAACACTCTCTCCATTCCACTAGTGTCTCAGGAGGATGTTAAACAGTAGCTATTAATGTTAAATATTTTTAAATGAAGAATTCCAGATAACTTGCAACCACATTTTTTTAAAAGAGCTGGCTAAGGAGCAAGATAATTCTGGGCAAAATAATGGAATAGCTGATTCAGGACTCAATTAAGAAAGGAGGGTAATATAATTAATGCCAATAAATATGTATTTATGGAAAGTAAATACTATCAACCTATCTTTCTTGATGAGATTACAAATTTGATCGATAAAGCTAATAGTGTTGATGTAATATATCTACACTTCTATAAGGTGTTTGATTTGATACCACATGACATTTTCGTTAAAAAAACTAGAATGATATAAAACTAGCACGGCACACATTAAATGAATTAAAAGCTGGCTAACTGACAGGTTTCAAAAACAAGTAAACAGGAATTATCTTTGAACAGGTGTATTTCTAGTCAGATTCTGCAGAGATCGGATTTTTTCATACACTATTGAACATTTTTATTAATGACCTAAAAGAAAACAAAATTATCACGAATACAGTTTGCTGATGACACAAAAATTGGGGAAGTGGTACATAATGAAGAGGACAGGTCATTGATACAGAGTGATTCAGATCACTCGGTAAACTAGGCACAAGCAAAAAGTGGGGTGGGTGCATGTAAATGCATACATCTAGGAAAAAAGAAAGGGGACTCTGTCTTGAGAAGCAGTGACTCTGAAAAAGATTTGGGGGTTCTGGAGGCTAGTCAGTCAAACATGAGCTCCCAGTGTGATGCTGTGGATAAAAGGCCTAATGCAAGGCTTGGAGGCATAAACAAGGGAATTTAGAGGAGTAGAGAGGTTGTTTTCCTTGTATTTGGCACTGATGCAACTACTGCTGGAATACTGTTGAGTTCTAGTGTCCACAATTTAAGAAGGATGTTGATAAACAGGAGAGGGTACAGAAAAGAGCCACAAGAACGATTAAAGGATTAGAAAACATGTCTTATAGTGATAGACTCAAAGAGCTCTGTTTATTTAGCTTAATAAAGAGAAGGTTAAAGGGAGCCTTGATTACAGTTTATAAGCATCTATCTGGGGAACAAATATTTATTAATGGTTATCAAACTGCCTGGTATGGGTCACAACTGAGAATGCCAAATTCAGGACAGACTGTAAGAAACAAGGCAGACACACCCCAAAACTGGTGGTTTATTCTATCATAAGATTTCACCAAACCAGTAACAAAAGTGAACTCTTGTATCACTGCACTAGTTCACAGAGAGCCAAACAACAGTCCCCTTGGCATTCCAGCCCCCAGTCACCAACCAGAGAACTGGACTTGAGGATGAAAGATTCTTAAAACCAAAATTCACCACACGTTAGGTTCTTCCAATCCCAAAGGATCAGACATTCACCCCCAGGTCAACATGTACTTTCAGGATCTCACCAAATACCACGTTGCAGCCAATCTTTAGTAAACTAACTAAGGATTTATAAGAAAAGAAAAGAAGTTATTAAATGGTTTAAGGAATCATACACATTACAATAGATTTCAGAGTCTATAGGTCAGGAAAACAGCAGTGATGGTAATTCTGCTACCTTGCAATATGTCTCTCTGGATCACCCAAAAAGATTGGTGGTCATCAGTCCTTTGTTCAAAGCTTCCATCTTGTTAGAAAATCACAGTCCAGTGAAATGGTGCAGGATTGAAGACAAAGACCATTGTCCCAGTCTGCAGTTTATACCCACAGAACATGTGCATGGAAAGTTACTGCCACAAACAGTAGTTCTAGGTCACACGTGTCTTACTGAGTCATGAGGCATTCATTGCCTACATGTGCGTGAAGAAGAGACCTTGGGAGGGGTCCTTGGAAGAGCTGATTATCCTCAATGGGCCATCAAGCGGGCTGGCTAGCCTTGGTGTAAATCTGTCTTGGAGGTGTTATCCAGAAACACAACAGGTTTGAGATACGAACCTAGAGCAAAGTTTCATAACTTCATATACAATGATGACACATGCATATAAACAGGATAATCATATATAGCAGACTATAACTTTTCTGATGATACATTACACGACATATTGTATAAGATTTATCACAACTGTGCAACAGTGGTTTAGTGTAAACATGGTCACCTTCCTTTAATCAGCATCACACCCCCGATGTGTTAAGGGTAATTAGCATGAGCGACTCCATTTTGTAAGTTCCCCTATTTTGTATCCATCATTAACTAAAAGCGAGCACATCACGTACAAAGCTCCCAAGGGCAGCATTAAAGAAAGATAAAGCCAGAAACAGGAAAAAGGATAGGAAAACAACTGCAACAGCATAATTAAGGAAAAATTCTAGTATGCAAGGTAACAGCTGGACTCTGCACTAGCCAGCATGAGGACAATGACTAGCTGTAATAGGCTAAAGATAAGAAAATGGCTTGTTTATTGGCTAAGGCTTCCAATCCACGAGGGTAGCATGCACTCTTAAAAGGTATATAACTTCTATGTAATCTGCAGCCTGGGTCTCTCCCTGACTAGCAGGGGGACACCACATTCGAACGTTGTTTGAACCTTGTGCAATAAAACTTTGTTGTTTGGACACTCTGTAAATCTTTGGTTTTTGTGCCTTGGCCTAGAAACGAACGGTGCATGGCCTACAGGTATAATTCGCAACAAATGCAAAATTGATGTAGAAAAGGGTGTCCCAGACACTGCTGGGTGCATCTTAGGAGTTCCCCATTCTCAACAATGCATCTGCCACTACATTTCCTCTAAGGCTGCACTCCAACAAAGCCACCTGGAATTGGTTCCCTTAGCTCTATGCAGCCATATGAGAGGTGCATGGTTGTTTAATATGTTGAACCGTCTGTTGTACAAATAGGGTTTAAATTGTTTAACAGGCCCACACAATTGCATAACATTCCTTTTCAATAGTTGCATAACTTTGTTCACTGGTGTCAGTTTCTTGCTTACACATGAATTGGGGTGTCTCTTATCACCTTCTCCTTCTTGCATTAGCACTGCTCCAAATCCAATATTGCAGGCATTAGTGTATAGCAGAAATGCTGTCTCAAAATCAGGGCTGGCTAAGACAGGTTCTTTAGATAAGGCTTCTTTTATGCTCCGGAAGTTCTTTTCCCAGGCCTCTGTCCACACTACTTTGTCAGGTTTCCTTTTCTTTATAAGGTCTGTTGTGGGAGCAACAATATCAACTAACCCCTTTAAAAATAATAAAGGATTGGACCTGCTTCTTTGTTGTAGGCACAAGCCAGCTTTTAATAGGCTTAGGGCAAACCAGCCCACTGTGCACTGTGTCCCTTTGATGCTCGCATTTAGGAACTTTGTCAGGTTAGCCTCTCTAAGCCTATGTAACACAATTCCCACTTGGTTTATGTGATCTTGCCAAGAGCTGCTGAAAATGGCTAATTAGATCAGTGGTCTCCAAACTTTTTTGATCGCACACCCCTATTAGTAAAAAATTTTTGAGCATGCACTCCCAATATATGTATATATATTTATGTATAAATTATATACATGTACTACTATACTAATATATTATGTACATTATAAAACATACAAAAATAGAAATTAAAAAAGGATGAGATAAAGATGAAATAAACAATTTTTTTTTAAAAATTATTGTATTTTATTTATTAACGGTACAAAAAACCTTTCTGCTCTCACAAACAAAATGATTATTAATATTTTTAATGAGCAATATGATTGAATATGCTTCATTATTTCTGAAAGCCTTGGTTTAACACTTTGTGATACAGTGATTTGAAGGTCTGGATTAGGGTTAGGGTGCAGGAGAGGGCTCAGGGTGGGATGCGGGTTCGGGGAGGGAGTTAGGGTGCAGGAGGGCGCTCAGGGTTGGGGTGTGGGAGGAGACTCAGGGCTGGGGCAGGCAGGAGGTGCAGAGCACTTACCTGGGGCAGCTCCTGTTTGGTGCAGGGGGTGTGCAATTGGCTCTGCACAGTGCGGCACTTCCCCCATGTGCACGATTCTGGGAGTTGCCCCCTACCTGGGCTAAGGGGGCCCCAGGCTGCAGTTCTAAAGCCTCTTTCGGAATATGGCCCTGCGAGCACAGGCCGGAGGACTCAGGAGGAGCAGGGGCAGCCGCACAGCCACCAGCCAGAGAGAAGCGACCACTTCTTTCCACCAGCTTTGAAGGGGAAAGCACCACTTCTCTCCGGCCGCTGGCTGCGTGGCTGCCCCTGCTCCTCCATGGGCCAGAGGACTCAGGGCCGCATTCTGAAAGGGGCTTTAGAACTGCAGGCCAGGGCCCCGGGGCCCCCTTAGCCCAGGGCCCTGCAGCCCCTAAAGCCCCTGCATTCTGGGTGGCCCTGCCTGCAGGGGGAGGTGGGGCAGCTTTCCCACTCGCTCGTTCCCTCTCTCCTCCAGCCGCCCTTCCCCCCCCCCCCGGCAGTGGTCCTCCTGCCACACCCCCAATGGATCATCTTGCACATCCCACTTTGGAGACTACTGAGCTAGATCATCTATGTAAGCCCTTACGAAAGTTACCAGTACCTGCAGGACTTCATTTATAAACCTCATGAATGTAGCTCCTGAATCCTGCAATCCAAACAGAGAGACCTTGAACTCAGATAGACCAGATTCCACTATGAAAGCAGTTTTTTCTTGGGCATCAGCACCTAAAGGAATTTGCCAGTAACCTCGAGTTAAATTCAGTGTGCTCATGAATTTCACTCCCCCCAGTATACCTAGCAGATCCTCTATTCTGGGTGTGGAGGTAAGGGTCAGGTTGAGCAATAGCATTCAAATTCCTGTAATCCACACAAAACCTCATGGTTTTATCCTTTTGGGGCACCATCGCAATAAGGGAGGCCCAGGTGCTTTTGGGCCTAGTAAGTACTCCCATTGCTAACATGCTTTCAGCCTCTTCCTGAACCTGTTTATGCATTTCTCCCTTGGCCCAATGTGCCCTGCCAGGAGCTAGGTGGAGATCTGTGGTTTGAACAGAGTGCATTATCTTGTCAGTTAATCCAGGCCAATTTCAGAATGTCTGCCTCTGATGCTTTGACAGAGCTAACAATCTTCTTTTGAGCTGTAGCTAAACCCTCCCCCAGCTTAACGTTTTCAAGCTGTGTTTCCTCTTTGCTTTCTGAAACCATATCAATTAAAGGGACAAAGTGTCATCAGCACAGCAAATCAAATTCACAACTACTTCCCTTTCAGAGTAAGCCTTCAATCTATTGACATGCACTGTTTACACAACTCCTCTGCCATAGGGTTTCCTCACATTATAAGTAACCTCACTAACTCTTTCCATTACCTCACAGGGTCCATTCCAAATATCTTGCATTTTATTTTCTCTCACAGGATCTAGCATAAGCACCATATCTCCAACTTCCAATCCCGTTTCCTCAGTATGCCTATCATACCAAGCCTTCTGAGCTTTCTGGCTTTTCTTAAGATTCTGCTGAACCAACTCCATCATGCCTTGCAAACTCTCTTTACATTGAGACACATACTCCACCACTAGCTGCTCTGTCTCCTAAGTGTTGCCTTCCCAAGAAACACGAATCAGATCTAGTGGTTCCCTGACCTGCCTTCTAACAGTAGATCAAAGGGAGCACACCCTAAAGACTCTTGGGGTACACTCCTGTACACATACTGTAAATACGGACGACGTCCCAGTCATTCTGGCACCTAGTCACATACATTTTCAGCATATGCTTCAGTATTCCTGTTAGAGGGCTTTCCCTCAACACTCCCACTTCCCTGGTTCTTATCATGCAGACAGCACAAAGCAAAACACCAGAAGTCCGAAGCGCAGACAGTGCGATGTTTATTGAGGTTAGTTTCCAAGCAAGTATATTTCAAAGCCCTTCACACCAGTCGGATTTATCTCTATATGCCGGTAGAGTTTGCTCCCCAGTGTTCTGTTCCCAGCTCTGATGCAGCAGAGCATTTACCCCGTGTCCCCCCTTCCCAGCTTTGAGGCTGCAGAGCCTTGCCTGTATCCCTGTTCCCCCCCTTAGAAACATTATTCCAATTCCCCTTCCGCCCACTTCCTGTTTGACCCTAGTTTATATAGTAATATTTTCAGCTATATCTTAACCAATCATTTTACTGAAATCTATCTAACCAGTCCTAACATATTGTAACATAATTCTCTAACCAATTATAACATACTACCCTACTTAACTTACACCTAGCAAAATTAATTATATAGCAGACAGAAACAGTTAGAGAACCAGACAGATTAACAAGAGAAAAGTGGGGGCCATAAAGATAAAACAATACAGAAATGAGGGTTTCACAAGAACAACCATTGACAAGTGATTTCTTGCCAGACGGGATGATATCACTTAAGATGAGTTTCTTTACCTGGTAGTGATGGGCATTATCAGGACAGGACCCTCTTCCTAACAGCCCAATAGCACCTTATTTCAATATGACTGATTTGGAATGTGATAATGTGATCTTACGCTTCCCAGCTTATGTCTGCCCCTGCTGCTTAGCCGAAGGCCTTAGCCTAAGAACAAGGCTTCAACTATCCTAGTGAGAGAAGGCCCTTACACAGGCGGACCGTGATTTTGATTTGTTTTATACCTCTATAACTACCTAAGTGATAAAAATATACCTAAATTCTTGACGTATAGGCCTTTACAGGCAGGCCTGAATATCTATATTCTAACAGTTCCATTGAGTCTTTCTACCAGACCACTGGTCTCTAGGTGGCAAGGAGCAGCTTTTAGGTGCTTTACTGCACACATCTCCCACAACAGCTTAAAAACAACAGACATAAAATTAGTACCATGGTTTGACAAAATTTCTCTGGGAAAACTCACTCTGCTAAAAATAGTAAGCAATGCTGCGGCCACAGTCTCTGCCTCAATATTAGATGCCTCAGGGTATCTGGTAGCAAAATTTCCCACGGCAAGAATATATCTTTCCATTCCTGAAAGGTTTAGGGAGTGGTCCCACAATATCCTCAGACACTTTGGCAAATGCCTCCCTGATCATTAGTAATGGGCTGCAGGGGCACCTTACTAAGCTCTTTTAACTCTTTACACTTCTGACTCAAATCAAAGCTTCTGCAATAATCCCTCACTATTTAAAAAAAGGTGATGCCAGCAGAAATTTTGCTTTAACTTGTCCATGTTCTTTCCATGCCTAGGTGCCCTGCAAATGGACCATCATGAGCTAACTTTAGCAAGTCACCTCTACATCCCTCAGTTACCACAAACTGTTTGCAAATCCTACCATGAGGATGTTTTTTCCCTGTAGGGGATTTTTTATACAACAAACCAAATTGCACAAAAAATCTGCTTCTCCCTACCCCAGCTGGGGCTTGCTTCTGAGCATCAGCTCTGGCCCTCTCTCACAAAACATCATTTTGCTGAGCCATAATAAACTCCTTCTGTATTTCATTCAAGTTTAGAGCCACCTCTGACACATAAGACAAATTCTCAACTGGCATAAACAGAGACATTCTCTAGCCCAGTGGTCACCAACCGGTCGATCACAATCCTAGAGGATCTCCCAGTTCATCACGATCCCCAGTGGTGCAGCATGGGTGCCCCTAAGGCAGACTCCCTATCCCGGCCCCACACCACTCCTGGAAGCAGCCAACCAAGGTGGCATAGGGGTCTCCCTCTGCACACTGTTCCTGCCTGCAAGCACTGCCCCCAAAGCTCCCATTGGCTGGGAGAGCTACGGGGGCGGTGCTTCCTGAGAAGGGCAGCACACAGAGCCACATGCCCCCCCCCCCCACCCCAGGGGCTGCAAGGCCATGTTGGCCCCTTCTGGGAGCAGTGTGGGGCCAGGGTAGGCAGAGAGCCTGCCTTAGTCTTGCTGCACCCGCACCTCAACCCCCAGCCCTGAGTCCCCTCCCGAGCCAGCACCCTGTACCCCCTCCTGCACCCCAACACTGTGTCCCAGCCCGGAGCCCCCTCCTGCACCCCAACCCCCTGCTCAGCCTCAGCCCAGAGCCCCCTCCCACATTGCAAACCCCTCAGCCCCAGCCCAAAGCCCACACCCCCTCCCAAACCCCAACCAGCTACCCCAGCCCTGTGAAAGTGAGTGAAGGTGGGGAGAGCCAGGGGCGGCTGCATGCACCGGCGAACGAAGCAGGTGCTTTGGGCGGCTGATGGAAAGGGGTGGCACGTCCGGGTCTTCAGTGGAAATTCAGCAGTGGGTCCCTAATGAAGTGGCGTGATTGAGCTGCCACTGAAGTGCCACTGATTGGTTTTATTTTATTTTTTTTTTGCTTCACCCCCTGGGGGTGGCAAAAAAGCTGAAGCTTGCCCTGGGGAGAGCGAGCAACTGGGTGGCGCAGATCCTGGGTTGCCCTTAGATTCAAAAAGTGATTTTGGGCATAAAAAGGTTGGAGACCACTGCTCTAGCCTGTTCATAATTTCCCTCACTGACATCATGCAGGGAACGTGCGTAAGAGCCATACTTTTCCTGTGACCTGGTCACGATATTAACCTGATTAAACATAGCTGAAATATCATTACCAATCAAGACATCAGCAGGTAATAAATATAATATCAACCACCCTATCACCTTCAAAAAATTTCCATTCAAGGGGATTCTGGCCAAAAGCGCTTTTACAGAAAGCAGAGAGAAAGCCAATATGTTCACAGTCTTATTATATGTCAACAAATCTCCCTCTCAGACCAATTCCCTTTTACCTAAAGTAATATCAGAGGCTGAAATCTCACCATCAAGTACACACAATTCCACTGACCTTTGCATTCTTTATGAATTCCTCACTACCCCTCCACATCTCAGTCCTAATATAATTTGTGAGGTTGGATGCTTTCCTCTTCCACCACCTATTCTGGAATGAAAATGGTAGCTTTAATACCTGCAAGATTAGGATTTGTACTCGAGGTGGCAATGCTGGAGTTTATATGAATAGTATTTGTAAACAAAGTGACAGCATTAGAATTTATTGTAGTGTTTGTTGATGCAGGTTGTGGAATGTTTTTAAGCTTTGGGCAATTTGATTTTATATGGTAGGAGGTCCCAGATTGATGGTTTCCCCTTCAGGTGAGAGGATTTATGTTCTGGGCTCCTGTCATAAACAGATAGCTAAGGGTTAATGTCTCTTTCACCTGAAGCACCTGACCAGAGGACCAATCAGGAAACCGGATTTTTTCAACTTTGGGTGGAGGGAATTGAGTGTCTGAGTCTTTTGTCTGTCTGCCTGCTTTCTCTGAGCTTTGGAGAAGCAGTTTCTACTTTCTAGTCTTCTGTTTCTAAGTGTAAGGACAAAGAGATCAGATAGTAAGTTATATGGTTTCTTTTCTTTGGTATTTGCATGAATATAAGTGCTGGAGTGCTTTGATTTGTTTTCTTTTTGAATAAGGCTGTTTATTCAATATTCTTTTAAGCAATTGACCCTGTATTGTATCATCTTAATACAGAGAGACCATTTGTATGTATTTTTCTTTCTTTTTTCTATAAAGCTTTCTTTTAAGACCTGTTGAAGTTTTCTTTACTGGGAAATTTCAGGTAAATTGAGTCTGTACTCACCAGGGAATTGGTGGGAGGAAGAAATCGGGGAGATCTGTGTGTTGGATTTGCTAGCCTGATTTTGCATTCCCTCTGGGGGAATAGGAAAGTACTATTTGTTTCCAGGATTGGGAACAGAGAGGGGGAGTCACTCTGTGTAGTTTCACAGAGCTTGTGTCTGTGTATCTCTCCAGGAGCACCTGGAGGGGGGAAGGGAAAAAGGATTATTTCCCTTTGTTGTGAGACTCAAGGGATTTGGGTCTTGGGGTCCCAGGGAAGGTTTTTCAGGGGGACCAGAGTGCCCCAAAACACTCTAATTTTTTGGGTGGTGGCAGCTGGTACCAGGTCCAAGCTGGTAACTAAGCTTGGAGGTTTTCATGCTAACCCCCATATTTTGGACGCTAAGGTCCAAATCTGGGACTAAGGTTATGACAGCTCCCATGAGCTGTTCTAATAAAGTTGGGGTTAGATTTACTGGGGTGTACAGGGATTACCTTTCTCCTGGGATTTACACCCTTCACAAGCTCTGTTTTCTATAAATTCATCAGTGATATCTGCTGTCTGTAAGACTGAGGCTATGTGTATACTACAGACCTTACAGCACTGCTGCAGCTGCGCCGCTCTAAGGTATCCCCGTAACAGCAGTATGCTAATGGGAGACTTCCATAGGCATAATTAAACCACACCCCCCAATGGGCAGCAGTAGCCATGTTGGCAGAGTGTTTCCCACTGATATAGCACTGTCCACAGTGGCATTTTTGTCAGTGAAACTTGTGTCAGTCAGGATGTGTTTTTTTCCACACTGTTGACCGACAAAAGTTTTACTGACAGAAGTGCTATTGTAGACATAGCCTGAATCAGGCTTTCTATTGCATACTGCAGCTCTGATTTCTTCAGGAGCCATTTTAGCAATCTTTCCAGAGTAATTATATCTAACAGTTTATCAGTCACCATAAGCTTTTTCCCCCTTAACCCACTTTTTAATGTAAATCAAGAAATTTATGAGTACAATCTACTTAAGTAACATTACCAGAAATTCTTAGATTTCTGAATTTTAGCCTATAAGACTCAGTGGTAATATTAAACTATTCAATATAGTTTCTCTAAACTTTACATAAATCAAAAGCCTCCTTTACCCCTAATTCATTAGATACCCCTTTGGCCTTTCCAGTCAATTTGTTTAGCAGGCATCCACTGGTCTTCATGAATTTTGTCAATATGAAAGGTGATGCTCAAAGGTGGATAAAATACTTCAATACATTCAGAGTCTTTATGAACTGGACAGACTTTATGTCAGTCTCTGTTATTCAGCTGTGGCTGCTGTTCCTTTTGCCTGTCTAGGACTCAGAGCTGCAGTTCATGAGCATCTTTCTCATTCTCCAGCTGTTCCATTCACATTCTGTGAGGTTCCTTTTCAATTTCAGCCTCTGCTCAGTGTCTCTGGTACACTCTCTCCTCTGCATCCTCACCCTTCTCCTTCATTCTAAATTTTTTCTTCATGCTTTTACTGCTGCCAGTGTTTGCATTCTTTTGTTCCTATTCTGAGCAAATTGGTCATCTCCTGATCTGAGATGTTCCCTGTACAGTCCATTTTCTTATCTTCACATAATTTTGTAAGTTCTTTTGTGTTCATAAAAAATTTTGTGAAGATAATGGACCTTACATTGTGTTCATAGCTTCATAGGGTCATGACTCACTCATGGTCACTTAAATTTAAGTCTTACATTGGGGGGGGGGGGTTCTGAGCCAAAGCCCAATTGATCTGTGATGATGTGTATCCTGCCCAAGACTTCGCCAAATGTCACTTTGCCTGGTATGGGTCACAGCTGAGAATGCCAAATGCAGGACAGACTAAGAAACAGGGCAGAAACACCCCAAAACTGGTGGTTTATTCTATCATAAGATTTCACCAAACCAGTAACAAAAGTGAACTCTTGTATCACTGCACTAGTTCACAGAGAGCCAAACAGTCCCCTAGGCACTCCAGCCTCCAATCACCAACCAGACAACTGGACTTGGTGATGAAAGGTTCTTAACACCCAAATTCACCACATATTAGGTTCTTCCAATCTCAAAGGATCAGACACTCACCCCCAGGTCAACATGTACTTTCAGAATTTCATCAAATATCATGCTGCAACCAATCTGTAGTAAACTAATTAAAGATTTATTTTTAAAAATGAAAAGAAGGGAGTTATTAAATGGTTTAAGGAATCATATACATTACAATTGATTTCCATGTCTATAGAGGTCAGGGTAACAGTAGCGATGGTAATTCCGCTACCTTGCAATATGTCTCTCTGGATCACCCAAGAAGAGTGGAGGTCATCAGTCCTTTGTTCAAAGCTCTCTTCTTGTTAGAAAAAAATCACAGTCCAGAGAAATGGAGCAGGACTGAAGACAAAGAGTGTTGTCAGAGTGTACAATTTACACTCACAGCACATGTGAATGGAAAGTTACTGGCATAAATATGGAATCCTGGGTCACATGTTTCTTGCTGAGTCATGAGACATTCATTGCCTACATGTGCCTGAAGAAGAGACATTGGGAGGGGTCCTTGGAAGAGGTGATTGTCCTTAATGGGCCATCAAGCAGGATGGCTAGCCTTGGTGTAAATCTGTCTTGGGGCGTGGAGGGGTTTACTCAGAAACAACAGGTTTGAGATACAAATACAGAGCAAAGCTTCATAACTTCATATACAATGATGATACACGCAATAAACAGGACAATCATACTTAGACTATAATTTTTGATATGTTACATGACATATTTTGTATAATATTTATCACAATTTTGTAATAGTGGTCATACATCAGTGATGATACATTACCATAAACATGGTCACCTTTCTTTTATATAGCATCACAATGGGCTCTTCAAACTAGCAGAGAAAGGCCTAGTGCTAGCCAGTGTCTGGAATTTGAAGCTTGAGAAATTCAACTGGAAATAAAACAAGTTTTTAACAGTAAGAGTAAATAACTATTGGAACAACTTACCAAGGATTGTGGTGGAATCTTCATCACTGACAATTTTTAAATGAAGCTTGGATGTTTTTTCTAAAAGATATGCTCAAGGAATTATTTTGGGAAGTTCTGTGGCCTGTTATATAGGTCAGACCAGATGATCTCAATGGTTCCGTCTGGAATTGGAATCTATGAAAAAAAGAGCACAATCCTGCCCCAATCTTTGGGTACAGAAGGCTTTGTGCAGCAGCCTTACTTAGGTTCTGCTGCAAAAGGGCAAGAGCAGAATTTGGTTGATGGATGTATCCCTGAGAATTTGCTAGGTTTGAAGGTGGGTCTCAGAGCCTGTTCTGCAAGGTGACAGCAAATCTCTCAGAGGAACAATCAGGAAAAAACTCTGCAAGGGTAGTCTACTGATAGTTTTTTCTTCAGAGCCCTCTCGTAAAGGAAAGGATGATCTGGGCCCAGGCTTGCAAATGTGAACAACAAGTGCATTCAAACAATGTACCAACTAGGAAAAAACTTTTTATTTCAGGAATACAGAGTCTATAGATTTTATATATATTCCTACCAAAACTAATATACTTATTGCAGAAAAATACTTTTACTCATTTCACCACAGGAAACCAGACTGTCCTTCTTTCAGACTTGAAGATAATGCCAGATTTAAGTAACTGCTGATCTATCTAGACATACTGTTTACTTTTATTGTAAATGTTTAATTAAACTAAGATGCTTTGATGTACATACATCCTGTTTGTATGTATAGCAGAGGGGCACTAATTCACAATAACCACTGGGAATCCATTTTTGAATTTTGCAAATTAGCAAGTGAATAAATTAAACACACACTCACACTAGGACACTACATAAAAGATGTAATTTGCCCATTAATTTTCACAAGTGTAAAATTTTACTTATTTATAATGCTTAGGAGTACATTAGCACGTAGTATATTTTGTAATGTTAATATGAGAGCTGACTACAGCACTTTTATCTTTGCTAAGAAATAGAGTGGGACAGTCTGGCTTTACTGAGAACTATCATAGTTGCCACTAGTAAAGTGAAAATTACTGAGGTTCTTTTGGGTCTTAAATGAGCAATGGTAGATTGTCTTTATTATCAATACAGTCAGATAATGGGGAAATGATTATTCCATTGAACTTGTTCTTTATGGCTAAATGAATTCAATATCAGCCCAGAGGGCTCCCATCTACGGTTGCCAACTATGGTTGGACGTATTCCTGGAGGTGTCATCACATGACAATCTTTAACTGAAGATTAATCTTTAATTCCTGGGGACTCCAGGACCATCCTGGAGGGTTGGCAACCACTCCCCTATCTGAAGTGCCAGCACCTACAATGAATAAATGGTGATACACGCATGAATGCTGTAATCTTAATATGCTGGAAATGTATTTATAAACTTTTAGATTTAAAACTTTTCTTGAAGTATTGCAATGAGGTGCAAGAAAAAAAATTGTGTAAATGAAGCTTGACTTGCGATAATTCATTAGAGAGAAGGGTTTCATGAAAGCTTCCCTCAAGCTTGCTCATGCATAGCAGAGTTTCTGCACGAAAATATTTCGATTTTTTTTAAGCAAATAACAGCACATATGAAACATTCAATGTAATGCATTATGTATATTTCTGGAATTATGAAAAGACAATAGCTCTGGGTAAATAATTATATTACATATTTATAACTATTGAAATAATAGACGTTTTATATAATCTTCAAATTTAAAAAAGCAAGATATACAATTGAGAGCATTAGAAGACGACATTCAAATCTTGCAAAAGATTATCCAATCGAACTTTAAAAAAAATTAAAAACAAAAAAATAAAGCAAACGATTTTCTGGCCCCTTTTTTCACAGAGAGCACAGTCTCAGAAGCAACATTTCATGCATTTTTCTAGAATTGTCTTATTGTAAATAAAAGTGGTTACAAAATATTATCCCCCTCTGAATTGAGAGCACACGCAACGCAACACATAGACATTGCGTTTCATTTTTAAAAATCCCTCCCCAACATAAAGTTTTATACTCACTCAGATATGAGTGACTATCTGCACCCATGTTCCACAGAGAAAAAGCATTAAAAACCCCTCTCTTTTTTAACTGCCTCCTTTTATCAGTAAATAAGGTAGCCACAAATAATACTTTCGTTCCCCCACCCCTTGCATATTATGCTCATATTCAATCAAATTGTTTCCCCAAGTATCTAGTGGGTATCCATGGATCATTAACAGTTGTTAGTATTCATAGAAATGTTAGCATTTGTCATCCTTACTAAGCAATGTACCTAAAGGTATATTAACATTCGTAAGGACTTAAAAAAGTAAATAAAAAAGTAATCTTCTGTAAACAGTTCTCATGTCATACCCAATACAGAATATTTAATGAAGCATTCAAGTCACTGCTCTTAAGACAGAGACAATCTTATAACTCGAATACATAGTCATTGGCCAGATATACCCGTCGGAATATAAGCGCTGCCAATGCTAAAGTCAGAAGGACAATCAGAACAGTTGATCCAGTGTGGCTTGTGTTGACTCTTGGTTGCTGCACCTGATTAAAGTTAGTTGAAGATGGCACTCTTCTCTGACTCTGCTGCTGGGCACGGCGCTGGCGAGGGCTCATGGAGGTATTATTAGATATAGGTTGAGTATGCCCTTGATTAGGTGGTGTGGAGTTATTCTGAATTTCAGACTAAAAAGAAAAAAAGTGAATATTGTTTTTAAACCAAGACAGTCTGTGCATCAGCAATGTACATATCTCTACATTTAAGAACAAAACCTACTCTTCCGATGTAATGTTGATCTGAAAGTCAGCCACAGGTGAAAGCCTCTTTATAGTATAGTTTCAAACAACTTCTGTTATAGAGCACTGTTCCAAAACCTATGGCTCTCTAGCCAACATTCGGAATACACACCCTTCTACACACCTCCCAGCCTTGTTCTTCCAACCACTGTCATCCCAACTACATGAGGTGCAGACAATCCCCACTCCTGCCTACCATATGCTATTGCTCCCACTGTGCGTCTCTGGATATCGTAAGAAGGCATTAATGTAGAAGTTATCTGCATTAAACTATGTACATCAACAATTTGCCTGTCAACTTAGGACCTTGCCTCAGGAAGTATGTACCACAGGGCCTAACTACATAGCTCAATTCCTTGCTATGTTGCTACAACACACACACTTTTTTAATGCAGTTTCTGGACTTTTGCTCATTCTCTTGCTGCACTGAAGGAGCACAGAGGTATTTGTCCTTAGATAATTTGATTCCCCATGAAATTCCAAGCCACTGTGTGTAAGAAGCACTGTTCTACAGTTTTTAAAACTTGAGTCTAAAAAGCTGTCTCTGCTTCATGGTTTTGTGTTTTCTTTGTCATAATTGCTATCTCACATTTTGGGTCCCCTTATCTCAACAACGTTTTCAAGTGAAATATTTTAAACAGTTAAATAAAATATTTTATCCTTAAACTACTCCATAGCATCTAGGTACTTAAACACAAACGGTTTACACTGCACAAATGGAAAACACTGCAAATCATATTGGAACCGGTGTTAAAGGATGAAATTGGCCATAAAGGAAGTTATAAAAATAGTATATAAAGCTGAGCAAAATTAGGAATTTCCATGTCACGGGAAACCCCAAAATTTGTTTTCAGCCCAAATCACAAAAAAATCTAAATGTTTGATTTTGGTTTACTGAACTAAACCTAAATGCTTTGTTTGACTGAGTTCAAATTTAAATTTTTTATTGAAGTTAATGTTTAAAATTAAATAGACACAAGTTAAGAGGGAAGATACTGTACATCTGGGGTCAGGCTTGAGTTATGAGGGATTACAGGTATTGGTTGCAAGGATGAAAAGATACATACATATCACATAACCAGCATAGACCCAGATTGCGGTGCGGGGGTTTTACACTGTAATGTTCCCCATAATGACGTGTTGACTCTTGAGTTGTAATTTGGGAGCCTGATCTCTCCTGGCTGGAAGACATCTTCCATTATGCACCAAGTCTTGTGACTCCCATTATGCACCATGCAGCTCGGTCACAGGGAAATCCACACTGCATTATGAGACACATGGTCCTCCAGGTATCCTGGCCAACAGCAGAGAATGGAGATCTGAACTACAACTCTCATAAGAAGACTTCAGTGTGCAATAAAAACTAATAATGGACAAAAGAAACACTGACGTGTATTGAAAAGAAATCCTAATGTCCATGAGATATGTTGTACCCTCCTATGTAATAGGACAAAGGTTTCTGGAACTCCAGAGATTCACCTTGAAGCTTCCTTTACATGATATTTCCAGCAGGGGTCTAAACAGATACAGAACTTCAAATCCACACAGTCCTGGCCAGCTCTGCTACCATCCTCATGTATCCTAGAGTGCCCTCACAGTCATGTTGACCTTTCCCCATTATACGAGAATGGCTTCTTCAACAGCAGAGATGATTTCCACTGCAGCCACACAGCAGTAAGGACCTATTCAGGCATGCACTGAGCCTACAGGAAGTTTCTAAGGAAGACCTAGGACCACTCTTCAGGCAAGGGCAAATTATGCACAGATCTCATTGATTTGTAGGTCTGTCCTGGATGGCAGGTGGTGCTAGGGCCAAGGAAAATTAGATTTAGAGACTCTTAGATTTTGAAACTTTAGAAAACTTTAGATCCACAGAAACAACTACATCCATCACAGCTGGCACCTGATAACGGGATCCGTTTATTAAAGATACAAAACTGAATTGAAATTAAGTACTCTAAGAGCCCCCTGACTGGAAACAATGGTAGTGAGCCATGAAATTGTCAGCATTGCTTCTTGGTTCCTTGTTACATCAACAACTCTCTACTGTCATTATTTTCAGATTAAAAGATAATGACTGTCCCCCATCCTAGGTCTCAGCCAGGAAGATGCTTGATAGCAAACTGGAGCCAAACTGGGGTTTGGTGGCGTCCAGCCAAAAGGAGGGGAAAGAGGGGAGCAATTTGGCTGCTCTGGTACCTTCCTTCCCTGCTGCGGACAGCCAGGTAACGGTCGGTTGCCTGGACACTGAGCCCTACCAGGGGGGCAGACAGGACCTTGACCCTGGAATGCACTGCGGAGAGCCAAGGGACAGCCAGCTGCCCAGACCCAGAGCTCACTTTGCCTCCAGCATTTATAATGGTGTTAAATATATTAAAAAGTGTTTTTAATGTATATTGGGTGGGTCGCACTCAGAGGCTTGCTGTGTGAAAGGGGTCATCAGTACAAAAGTCTGAGAACCCCTGTACTAGCGCAAGCCTTGCTACCACAAGTTTGTATACCTGGCTTGGGAGGCTCAATCCCAGATGCAGTGTAGACATCCCTCAGGGATCAGACTGAGGGGAGACAGATACCCAACAGCAGAGTGAGAGTTGTGGCATAGCTATTTGCTGGTGCCCATTGGGCTAATACCAGCAACAGGCTCAAAGGGGCTGGCTCCCAAAGGTAAACATAAGACTTGGGAGATACTGGTGGATCTTCCTATCCTGGAGGCAAGAGGGGGGAAACCTTGAGTCTTCTCAGACTGAGATACTGGTGAGAGGATTCAGAGGTGATCTGAAACCTAGGTGTTAGTTAATCTGAAGAGGCCCAATATGAGTTATTTGATATAAAGGCTATTTTTTAACAGTGCACTGCACCCAAATAAAGTGTTTTAACACCGACCTCCCCCCCCCAGTTAAAGTTAATAATGTCACAGCCTTTCACTTCAAAATCCATCCCTGCAGCTATGCTTCATTCTCCTGCAAATCTTGATCAACAGATATACCATGTGTGACGTTATTGACATGAACTGTGACTGTGTAGATCACTGTGGCAACCAAGGTCCTATAGTTGCCCCAAATCTTGTATAAAGGAGGTCAAGTAAGGTGCCTATGGAAAGGTTGTAATTTGCTGGTTATGATTATGCTGTCTGTATGTGTGTATTGGCTATGTCCTTGTATCTCAATGTATTTGATTCTATGTAGCATCAATGAAGCATTTGGTCAGCTTCTTGAGAATGGGCACTTATTCAGAATAGTCCTATCAAGAAACACTTAACTGACAATGAACTTTGGGAGACACTAATCAAAATCTGAGCTTTCCTGGGAACATTCAAACTAACATGTAAACAATTGCATCGGCCTGCAAAAAACTAAACCATTCACGGACACGTGACTTGCCCAGGTGGCTACAAACGCCATCTTGTTGCTGTGATTTTGCACAGAAGAACAAAGGGGTTTCCACCCACAAGAGAGAGAATATACAAGGCCCTGAAAGTCTCTCCATTTTGTCTTCAGCTGGCTCAAAAGATGGCCTCTCCACCCCAAAGAGATGCCTGAAAGAAACTGGGACAAAGGACTACAACTATGGGGATGAGAGTGATTGCAGGACCCAGGCCAGAAACCATAATGTTGGTCTGAAACAGTTTGGGTCCAGACTAGGAAGGAGTATAGGCTGTGAAAGAAGCTTATTGGAACATCTCTGAGGGTGAGATTTACCTGAATTCGGTTTCCTATTGTATTAGGCTTAGACTTGCGTGTTTTGTTTTATTTTGCTTAGTAACGTACTTTGCTCTGTTATTTCTTGGAACCACTTAAATCCTACTTTTTATACTTAATAAAATCACTTTTGCTTATTAATTAACCCAGAGTAAGTAATGAATACCTAGAGGAGCAAACAGCTGTGCATCTCTCCCCATCAATGTTATAGAGTGCAGATAATTTATGAGTTCACCCTGTATAAACTTTATACACAGTAAAATGGATTTATTTGGGGTTTGGATCCCATTGGGAGCTGGATGTCTGGGTGCTAGAGACAGGAGCACTTACTAAGCCGTTTTCAGTTATGTCTGCAGCTTTGGGGGTGTGGGTCAGACCCTGGGTCTGTGTTGCAGAGATCAGTATATCTGGCTCAACAAGGCACAGTTCTGAAGGCAGAGAAAACAGGTTCAGAAGTAGTCTCAGCACATCAGGTGACAGTCCCAAAGGGGTTTCTGTGACTGAACTCGTCACACCATGTTTTAATCTATTTTAGCATCCACCAGTCATTTATAATTTAGCAGATCAACTACATCTTGTCAGTTGCAGTCCTGTAGCAAAGTGGTTCCTTCACAGTGGCAGCAACCTTGTGCAATCAAAAGCTTTTAAAAATAAAGACACTAAGACAAAAGAATGGTTCCTTTAATCAGGAGGCAGTGATACAACCACTAGGCTACTACAGGCAAGAGGATGAGAATGCTGCATAGGCAACTCTCCCCGCTTTCTGTTTTCAGCGTGATTACTATTTTATTTAGGGGGGAGGGATAGCTCAGGGGTTTGAGCATTGGCCTACTAAACCCAGGGTTGTGAGTTCAATCCCTGAGGGGGCCATTAAGGGAACTGGGGTAAAAATCTGGGGATTGGTCCTGCTTGGAGCAGGGGGTTGGACTAGATGACCTCCTGAGGTCCCTTCCAACCCTAATAGTCTATGATTCTATGATTTTGTTCCTCTGTGCTTTGGCCAGGAGTTTACATATCATCAACCTCCATTGTGCCTCCTGCCCAGAATGCCAATTACATGGCCCACAACGGCAATTAAGGGCTCCTTTAGTACCTTTACCAATTGCTGAAGTCCCTGTCGAGAGAATACCTATGGACTTGATAGGCCAACTGGAGAAGTTGGACAGGAGCCAGACTGTCCTCGCTGTTCTGGACTATGCCACCCAATACCCAGAAGCTGTCCCCCTACGAAACGAAATGTCCAAGATGATAGCAAAGAATTTGATTCAAATCTTCTCTAGGGTAGCTAAAAAGATCTTGATGGATTAATGAACCCTCTTCATGTCAAAATTGATGAAGGACATACAGGCCATATGTCATCCTTCATCTAACGGCCTTGTTGAACACTTTAATAGGACACTGAAGAACATGATATGGAACATGGTGAGCCAGGACAGAAAACATTTGATTAACTTACTACCTTACCTGATGTTTGCAATAAGGGAAGGTCCCCAGATTTCCACTGGGTTTTCCCTGTGGCATACTTGAAATTGCCAAGGAGGACTGGGAAGAACAGCCTAACCAGGGGAGGAACATCATTGCTCATGTGATGCAGATGTGGGGCTGAAAAGTCCAAGTCACCCCCACAGTGTGGGAACACCTGGAAAGAGCACAAGAGGCTCAAAAGACCTATTATAAATCGCCAAGCGAAGGTTTGCAAATTCCAGATGGGAGATCAGGTAATGGTGCTAGTGCCCACAGCTGAAAGCAAACTCCTGGACAGATGTCAGAGCCCATATGAAGTAATAGAAGCCAACAGGGAGACTGACTATAAGATTTAACAGATTCTACCATGTCAAGCTACTGAAGCCCTGGCAAGACACAGAAACTTACGTGGTCGCCCTAGAGACACCACCAGAACATCCCCATAATTGACCCCTGAACAAGAGGCAGAAGTTATCAAAATGAGTGAATGAAACCACAATGTGTTCTCTGAGAAGCCAGGCAAAACCACAGAAGTTCATCATCACAGATCCCAGAATAAAGGTGAAGGTTAAACCATATCGGATCCCAGAGGCAAAAAGAGAAGAGCTCAGTACCGAAGTTAAGAGGATGTCGGATCGAGGAGTCATTAAGGAGTACCATGGTCAGTGGTCCAGTGCAATCGTTCTGGTACTTAAGCGAGATGGCACTATGAAATACTGGAATGACTTTGGAAAATTAAACAAGGTGTCCCGGTTTGATGCCGATGCCATACCTCAAATAGGTGAGCTAACTGACTAACTGGGGAAAGCACAATTCTTGTCCACCCTCCCTTCGACCTGATCAAAGGGTATTCGTAAATTTCTATGGCAAGGGAAGCCAAAAAGACTGCTTTTTCGACACCAGAAGGATTGTACCAGCACACCATCCTCCCTTTTGGACTGCACAGGGCTCCTACAACCTTACAGAAGCTCATCAATAAATTGTTAAATCCACATGCCAAGTAAGCCACTACTTACTTGGATGATGTGGTCATACATAGCCCAGACTAAGGGATGCACCTAGAAAAGGTGGAAGCAGTACTAGGTACCTTGAGGAAAGTGAGTCTCACTGTGAATCCCTCCAAGTGTGCTATAAGTTTAGTGGAAGCCAAATACCTTGGGTACATTGTGGGGAGAGGCACAGTGAATCCCCAACTAAACAAGCTAGAGGCAATACAAAGTTGGCCTCGACTGATCTGGAAGAAACAGGTCAGAGCATTTCTGGGGATTATTGAGTAGTACGGGCAATTCATTTCCCACTTTGCTACCAGAGCATACCCACTGATAGACCACATAAAAGCCTGGGGCCCAGACATAATGAAATGGGCCTGTGCGTCTGAAGAAGCTTTTGCAGGTCCGAGGACAGCCCTCTGCAGTAATCCAGTGCTAGTAGCCTCAGACTTTTGAGGAGTTTACTAGAAATGGATGCTCTGAGGTAAGGTTGGGAGCCGTACTTTCTCAAATGGTAGGGAAGGAAGAACACCCAGTCCTATTCCTCAGTAGGAAACTCCTTCCCAGAGAACAAAAATATGCCATAGTAGAGAAAGAATGCCTGGCAGTAAAATGGAACTGAATTTCATTGGGTTACCTCGCCTTCCTAGTAGCAGATCAGGGCCCATTTTTACTATCTTTGCTCAGGGTAGGCTTTTATTAGCTTCAGCTTGAGTTTACCCTAAGAAAGAATAAGAGCAGGTCCTGCAATACAACCCTTCACATTTCACATCTCATTTTCCCTCTGTTCAGCTTTGACGACTCCTCACTCCCCAGTGACTGAAATGGACAGTTTATTAAACTGGTTCCTACTCCCAAATGGTGGCAGCTCAGAAACATGGGCAGCTTTTGAAACATATGCTCAGTGAAGCAAAATGAGCCAAGAGATGGACAATCTGATCCCTTAAAATATTAATCTACTTTTGACAGCAGTCCATCACATGCAATTAATAAAAGTTTATGTAAGTTTAAAGCTTTAATCATTTCATATTTGTCAACTGCTCTGAAAAAAACTATGCATGCAGTAGAACTGATAATCTACTGAAGAAAACAGTATTATTAGAAATCGGAATAATTTAATTCTTATTATTTAAAAAGACTTCCTTTCCAGTTGAAACACTCAGATGCCTGTGATTATTTCTGTTGACTCCAGTGAATTAGTTTTAATTAACTCAATACTCTTAAGAGCCAGGATCTGTGGTAAAAAGAATATAATCAAATGGCTTATTCTGAACCTGAACAATCTGGAAGAAATCCTTATTGTGGAAAAATGCATGCTATTAGCATGCTTGTATTTCCACATAGCTCGAAAGTGCACTGCAAGATGCAACAGATGGTCTGACGTGATTTGACATGTTTTTTTTTTAAACCAATTTGCAGCCCATCATTGCTAAAAAAAAACCACTACAGCTTATCTGAGATTTGTCTACAATTTATCAGTGAATTTAGATTGCATTTGAAGCAGTCACAACAGCAGCTGCCCTGGCCCAATACCAGGCCTTAGGCACTTCCAGAATGGCTGGGTTATATAAACACTATCCCCGGCAGTATTAATATGCAAATGTCATAATAAACTGCACAATTTATTTAAAATGGTAAGAATTAATATTTTCATTTACTTAGCCACATTTATTGCAGAGATTATAAAAACAGGAACATAATCTTATTTAATTAAAAGAAAATCTGCAAATCACAGCAAACATACTTTTTTGCCTCTTGTACATAAGAATATCACACTCTGATATAAGAGACTGGGACAGTATCTAGAAGGATAAAGTTCTTGAAACCTTCTTAATAAACTACAGTAGTATTCAGATACCACAAACATTTGTGTATCTTTAACCAACACGTGATACAGTTACTGAATGATGCAACACTAGAAGAAAATAATCAATTTATTTATAATATGCAATTAATGGAAGAAATGGAAAAAGAGAAAGGCTACTCTTGTGGTTAAGGCACAGAACTGAAAGTCAGGACATCTGAGTTTTAATCTCAGTTCTGCTACAGACTGCTGGGCAAATCTAGGTAGGTCACTTAGCTCTAATTTTCAGAAATGGCCTCTACAGACTCCCTCACTTTGTGGTCTCTACTTCAAGTATTAGCCCTCTCCTGGTCCTCTTTACTCTTAAAGCTCTATAGTTGGGAAGTACTGTTTCACTTTTCTTGCCCTATGTGCAGTTATCACAAGGAGCATCCTTTGGCATTTTTAAATTAAATGCACAAATAACTAATGGGCTAAATCCTCTTCAATATCCAGCCTGAGTAAACATTGTGTGTGTTGGGAAGCAGAATCTTTCTTAATAGACTGTGCTCCGCAATCACTACTGCAGCCCAAGGAATGCCATAACCTCTGTAGCAGCTGCATACATATCTCAGTGTATGGTGAATCTGTACAGTTCTGGATTCATCAGACCAGCATTCATCAGTGCAAAATCAACTGTATGATGGGAATCCCCACAAAAAGTATGGTGATGCTCAGGAGGTGCAGACTGTGTAGAGACTTCCTGCAGCCTGCCTCCCTCCCACTGGTTCCATTGCATTCAGGGCCTTCCTGGTAGTGATTGAAGTGACAGGTAAATTCTAGACTAGACAGTAGCAGCAACATTTTGGATGAGGTGGCAGTACGTGTGCATGCACACAAGAGCAAGCGTGCTTAATAACTTAAAGATATAGGAAGAGATTGTAGTATTTGAGGTTTGTTTATTATTAGAATGCAGCTGAGGAATTTGGCTGCTGAGATGGTCAATAAAGGGTAAATGTTAAGGAAGTGAAATGATTTTATTATGGCCTGGAGGAGGAAAGCAAAGGAAAGGGCAAAGTCAAAGATGATCTCCAAGTGATGGGCTTCAGGTACAGGGTGGGTGGTGCTGTTATCAACCAATAGAGAATGGAATTAGTGGAGCTACTTGAGGAGAAAAGGTTAAGAGCTCTATTTTGACTATGTTGATTTTGAGATTATGTCAAGTCATCTAGATGAATGAAGCCCCAATCAGGGCTTCTCTATATACAAGTAAGAAGACACAGTCCCTGCCTCAAAAATCTTATAATCTAAGAGACATCACTGAGACAAAAAGAGGTGCAAGTTTAAAGTGCAGAACAAAGCTCTAAACTAAAAAGGTCTACTCAACAGTCAGAGTTGATAATTAAACCCGTGTAACTGGATGAAGTTGCCCAAGGATGGGGTACACAGGGAAAAGAAGAGGGAGTCTAAGAACAGAGCCCAAAGGAATCCATCAGAGAGGGAATGAAGGGAAAACTGTCAATCAGAATCACAGAATATCAGGGTTGGAAGGGATCTCAGGAGGTCATCTAGTCCAACCCCCTGCTCAAAGCAGAACCAATCTCCAGATAGATTTTTGCCCCCAATCCCTAAATGGCCCCCTCAATGATTGAACTCACGACCCTGACACTAAAAGAGCAGCTAAAGAGGTAGAAGACCTATGAAAGGACAGTGCCACAGAAGCTCAGAAAAGACAGGATATCAAGGAAGGGGAAGTGACCAGCCATACCAAGGGAAGCAGAAAAGACAAGGTTGAAGTATCCATCTTGAGACTTAGCTTAGGGATGACTTAGATGCAGAGGATAACAGTCAGTTTAGAGTAGGTAGACCTGGCATTCAGTATAAGGTCAGTAAATTATTACAGCTCTTACAGACAGCCCACTCCATGACCTTGTCTAGACTAGAATTTAAGATTACATAACACATGCTAACTAACACCTTTTAAGAGTCTTCTATCAATAAGACACTGTTGTCTTTAATGCACTAAAAGAATCAAACTAAAGGCTAGGTTATCCTGATAAGTGCTAACATTACATCTTAAATCCTAGTCTAGACAAAGCCAATGAATTTGGAAATAAAGCAAAAGAAGGAGAAAGACTAGTGGCTGGAAAGATAATAAAGCCACCCTTGGCCCTACCTAAGGACTAGGAAGATGAGATCTTGTCTGTACACAGAAGGAGGGAAAGAGACGGACTGTGACCAAGGAAAGGTAATAGCTGGACATGGATGAGCTCACAAGATGGACAGATGGAGAGTCTGGAGGAGGACGGTAAGCAAGATTTCAACATCAGTGCTAATTTTACTTATGTTAGTATAATTAGTCCAATTACTAATTGGTAACTCAGGGTCAATTTTTTTTGTTTTTGTTTTAACAATGGCATGTGCCCTCTCCACATTATTTCTACTTTGGTATACATAGTCTATTTTGTTAACTGCTCTTCGATCAAAGTATTGATTTCAAGAGTTTACTAAATGTGTAAAGAAAAGTTTTTTTTTCCTGATCATCATATAAACATAGGGAAATTCACCTGTCTATCTTCTTATATATTCTTACACAACTAAGTATTCCACAATCTTAAAGAAAGTCTCATATCAGCTAAATAATTCTCTAGACATGTCTATACATTGCTTGGTTTTCAGATCCTGGCCTCAATTTGCAAATCCACTCACATTTAATAAGATTTATCAAACACATCATACCATTGTACTAGTGGTTGGATTCTGGAATGCTCTACTTGTACCATCCTGTTGTGGCTCAGGTAAAGTGGCAGAGTAGTTCACTTCTGATGTGTCTGGGGATTCAGTGATAGACTTTCTGGATGAATTGATTTCAGCCTAAAGAGAATACATTTGTACATTTCAGATGAGAGATCAAATTAGTTATAATATACTATAATGTGGTTTATTTGATCTATTATGGAGCATCTGTTTCAACATTTACAGCATATGAGATTTACTGAATCCTTATCAATAGACATGCAAATTGTGTTTAAGCTATATACAATGTTTCTGGAATTTGTTGAGGTGTTGCAATTCTGAATAATTTTCACAAGGAGTAAGTCTACTGATGTACAAAAACAAATAAAACACCTGCAGACACATTTCTGATTTTTAGTTTTACTTGCTTGTATATAATGGTGGATGTTAACATCCAAAAGGGGTATAATATAAGGAACAAAACTGGGAGCATCCTTCAGAGGAGAAAAAAAGTTACCTCAAATAAATGCCAAACATTTTGTAAAAGTTGTATTTCTTACATGGTCTCACTAACTTTGACAACACTTTGGGGAATCCTTATGAAAGCACTGATTGCCTGAGAGTATTTTTTCTAATGTATTATATATAAAAAGGCTTTCCTTTAACATGAGGCCTTCACGTTTTCTACTGCCACATCTTTTTCTTGAAAAAGCTGAATTGGACCAAAGCAGAAGTCAACACTTTACGTCTTGTTTCTCTACCACAACCAACCATCATGGAACCAACAGCAAACAGCTGGTTATTCAAACTATAAAAGCACAAAAATATGTCTTTAGGGGGCTCATATCTGGAATGGAAATTCTTCAGAGATGTTATCCTAGCTTAGAGGAACTCCAAACAATACCTCATTTCATAAAGACATAAAAAATATTACATCTCAACATCTTAAGAATATTAAACTGTTTATTTTCTACATTATTAGAATCCAATATCTTGTGAGGTACTGAATGCTTTACAACCTAATTGATACTAATGGGAAGGAGAGGCATTCAGCACATAACAGGCTTAGGCCCTTAATTTTGAGTGCAAAAGGGATAAGAGAACGTCAAAACATTAACTGTTTCTTAGCATCTCTAAAATGTCTAACATTGAGAAGTGCTACATGTTTAACAGTGTTCTCACTTTGAAGATTCAAGAGAAAGTGACACATCTTAATGGTGACTTGTAATGGGGTCACAGCAGAGGGGAAAAAGTAGCATTGTTCTCTTGAGCTGAACACTTTACCGATGGCACACAACTATGAGTAAAAACAGCTGGTCTGAATTAATTTAACTCACAGCATGCAGTGTAGATAAAGTGCTTTGGTAGAGGGGTGTAATGCTACACTTCCCACGCCCTGTGTCTGAATCTCAAGCTAGTGAATTTGCTTTCTCTAATTTTATTAAATACATATGTTTTAATGCAAATATAAGTAGTAGTATTAAAAAGTACAAGTAAGGGATTAGGAACCAATAAGTTGTGTAAATAACAAGAGCTTATCTCCTGACATTTTAATGTCACCCTTTTCTCTTCTATGCGCTTGGTTCCCTTTTGTTAGTCATGCCCTGCTGTTCTGTCTGATACTACAAGGTCCAGGAACACCTAACATTTCAGGTGATCTAGAAATTGTTCCCATTATTTTTAAAATTGAAATGAATCTTTAGATCAATTGACTGATTGTCTGATCAGTGTATTCTATTCCCTTCACATTTAGATAGGCTGGCTTTTTGTAACTCATACTACTTGTTCAAATGTAGGTCAACACAACAATAGCATATTATACTGTGCACTACATAGGAACATAGCTTGGACATAGGACTTCGCAGAAGACTGAAGCTTTTCCTGAGGAGTGTATAGCAATAGCTCTTTCTCATTCCAAATGCTAACATGGAATACATCCATTATTAGAAATTCCAATGCTTTCTTACACCCAATGGTAATTCCCACAATTATTGTGTGTGTACCAAAAGAGCAGTCTGTATTGACAAATGTTAATAAGAACATCTGACCTGGTGCTGTGAGCCAATCAAGTCAGAAAACTGGACGTCAGAAGGTATGCCTAGCTTTGCCAGTCTTGTTCCATGGCTTTGGGAAAATCACTTAAAGGCAATAGGCTTAGTAGAAAAAACTGGAATTGTGCCCTTTTTTGCTTCTGATGTGTGAATGCAATTTGAAAGGGTATGGGGAAGCTTGTGCTATACATTAGAAATTCAGGTGTTAACCCATTTTTTTCCTAGAAGTGTATAGACCCCTAGTTCTGTAGTAGGTTTATGATGACCTAGAAAGGAAGGATAGTCCCGTGGCTGGGTTGCTACCCTGTAACTCAGGAGACCTGGGTTCAATTCCCTTCTCTACCCTATGTGACTTTGAGCAAGTCACTTAGTATCTCTGTGCATCAGTTCATCATCTGTAAAATGAGGATAATAGTACTTCTCTGTGGTGTGTGGATAAATAAGTACATAAAGAGTGCGAGACACAAATACCCTGATGACTGGTGCCATGTAAGTCTGATAGGTAGGTAGATGTCATCTTTAAAAATGTGAAACTTCACTGAGTGGGGAAGAGATTTTATTTAGGCTATGTGGTGGATTTGTTTGCTTGCTTGTTAGATTCCCGTTCAACTCAACGCCCTGAGAAAAACACTTCTAAAATAGTTTTGTTAAAAGATTGTACTCCCATAACTTTTCAGTTAAGAGCTCTGAAAAATATGGATTGTGAGCTGAGATCACCAGAGAATCTGTTAAATCAAAAAAGAGCAGACTTGACATTTCTAATATTTCTATTGTTAAAAACGAGTAGTATTTAAAAACAAGAACAAAACAGACATCCCACACACTTTTCAGGATTTATACATCAGAAAGAACCAAAAAGGGCATAGTCCAATATTTTACCTTTTGCAAGTCACTTAACTCTCTGTGCCTGTATTTCTCCTCCTTACCCCACCTTTGTAAAGTGTTTTGAAATTGCCATATGAAAAATATGATTATGAACAGAATCAGGCCTGATCCATATTTGGAAGGGTGACTAAGAAACACGTAACTGCAGCAAAAATTGGTATTGGTTGTTCAGCAGGTGGCAGTATTCACTTTGATTCTAGACCAAACCAATATCACAGCCCAGTGCTAGGGGGAACTGTACTACTGAAGATACAAAGTGAAATTCTGATCACGCTGAAGGCAATGGATAGTCTTTTGTATAAGATGCAACACTGAGGTACATGTTTCACTACAGTTAAGAAAGCCCTGCCTCCATGTACAGCAGAGTCTTGCTTAGTGGTTCACTTTCTTAAGTTTAGTGAAACCCATATTGTGCATGCTACTTTCTAAGGATCACACTTGGCTAAACAAAAACCTGATTTCAATGGACCATTCAAAAGGCATTTCCTGCTAAGAGCCCTATCCATACTAGACTCCAATTTTCTACATTCAGTCTCTTCAGCTGTGCAGCTTGTGGGGAAAAAAGTTAGCTTTTTTTTTTTTACATAACGAAAAAAGCATATGTTTGACTCTCTTAATATACAAAAATATCATCAGAACTGTGTTTGTCTAAACTTCTCAAAAGTATTTATGTTTGGGAAAACACTAAACTAAACTTGGGAAATTTCATCAAGCTATTAGTAATTGAAAACAGGGAGTTAGAACGGACATGTTTAGGCAACCTTTACTATCACCTTTGTTACCACTGTCACTGAACCACAATCGGTGCTTGTTTGGACAACACATCAGTTTGCATCTCCCCAGAAACCAACTGTATCATCTGTGGGAAGTGTCTGTTTTTCCACAGCCTACACTGAAATCAAGTCTCCTACACAGCAGTACAATGTAGTGTTGTGTTACAATGTAAGCATTTTCTCAATGTTTTTGTTTCCTCATAGCAATACTACTCTTGCAGTTTCCTCAAATTAAGAGAACAAACAAAGAAAAATTACAAATAGTCAGTGTACCTTGAAGCTAATTTGTCTGGCAAGTTCCTTGGCCTCTTCGTCAGCCTGGCTTGAAGCACTTTCTGATGTTAATGGTAACAGACTTATCTTCATTGCTGAGCCACATATCTCACAGCAGAAATCCTGTGACCTGAAAAATAAAATAGTTTTAAATGGACATTTTCTTGTTTTAAACAATGTTTTTCTTGAAAAATAAGAAACACTAACAAGACAACCTACCAAAGCACTTGGGGTGCCAGAATTAGCATACTTTATTTTTTAACTGTTTATGCTATCAATCTATAGCAACGATCATTGGCTGCAGTGTTGAAAAATCTGGGCTTGGAATTCTATATACTCTTTCCTAGAGTTAATTTATGGAAAATATTTACTTCCAGTTTTTATAATATTTCTGTGACCTCTTATTATATTAAAGATATTACCAACATTATTAATGGCTGTTTTATCTCTGTTATAAATTAATTATCAGAACCAGCAAAACATATAATGCAAAAAGCCATGGTATTGCAACAACACACAAACTTTATACCCACTAAATCCAGACTTAAGGTTCTTATCACAGCGTTGACTCTATTACGTTACACATGTATATTATGATGAAGTCTTTCATTATGTGATGCTAATAGTAGACTTTCAATGACAGGCCTCTGCATGCACGTGCGCATACAAATACACACAAAATCCCCAAAATAGCCCTCATTTAGGTATAACCAAGATTTTGGTTTTTAAATTAACCCTTTCAAAAATGATTTAGAAGTAGTTTGAGTGTTTTATATTTCTCCACAAAACTTAAAAAAATAACAAGGAAGCTAATGAGTTATGAAGCTTTGGCTTCCTCGACCATGGGATGCTCCTCCGGGAAGGAGGACTGCAGGGAAGAGATGGCAACAACTGGATGAAGAAAGGGAAAAATATCAAACACTAACTTCCGAACCTAGCAAGGAGAGCTTTAAACTAGGTTTAAAGGGGGAAAATGACAAAATCCCACAGAGACATGACCTCCATAGAGGGCTGGAAGTTGGGGGTGAGAATGGAAAATTACAATAGGTTCATAGAATCAACAAGAAGGAAAACAATGGGAGAATCTTCTCAACATTTTACATGTCTATACACAAATGCCAGGAGTATAGGGAATAAACAGGAAGAACTGGAAATCTTACTGCACAAGCAAAATTATGATTTAATTGGCATCACCAATTTGGTTGGATACATTTCATGACTAGAATATTGATATTGAGGGGTATTATCTTGTTCATGAAGGACAGGCAGGGAAAAAAGGGAGGTGGTGTTGCATTGTATATCAAGAACATATAGATTTGTTCTAAGTCCAGAAGGAGGTGAGAGGCAGACCAGCTGAAAGCCTTTGGCTGAAGATAAAAAGGACAAAAAAAAAACAGGGGCAACATCACGGTAGACCACGAAATCAGGAAAGGCGGCAGCAGCATTTCTAGAACAAACAACAGAAATATCCAAAACACATGAGCTGGTAGACTTCAACTACCTGTTCAAAAAGTAACATAACAAAATACAAAAATGTTCAGTTAGTTCTTGGAATGTGTTGGGGCAACATGATTCAGAAAGCAGAGGAAGTAACCAGGGGGGTAGCGATTTTAGACTGGATTTTGATTAACATGGAAGAATTGGATGTGAATCTGAAGGCAGAGGGCAACTTGAGTAAAAGTGATAATGCAATGATAGACTTCATGACTCTAAGGAAAGGAAAGAGTGAGAGGAGCAGAATAAGGACAATGGACTTGCTAGGTAGGATCCCATGGGAAAAAAATACAAGGGAAAAAGAAGGAGTTCAAGAGAGCTGACAGTTTCAGAAGGAGACAATATTAAAGGCAAAATTGCCAACTAATAGGAAGAACAGCAAGAGGCCAATATGGTTACATAAGGAACACTTTAATGACCTGAAAATCAAAAAGGAATTCTACAAAAAGTTGAAATATGGACAAATGGTTAAGGATGAATATAAAAAGAACTGCAAGCATATAGAGACAAAGGCTAAAGCACAAACTGAGTTACACCTGGCAAAGGACATAAAAGGCAATAAGAAGTAGTTCTATAAAAATAAGGTTCTATAAATACATTAGGAGCAAGAAAAAAAATAAAAAGTACATGCAGGTCAATACTTAGCAGGTAAAGAGAGCTATTAACAGACAACACCAAGAAAGCTGAGGTGTTTAAAGTCTATTTTGCATCAATCTTCATTAAAAATGTTAGTTGTGACTAGATGCTTAATTACTATTAACAAGAAGGGTGAAGGAACACAAGCCCAAATAAGAAGAACAGGTTAAAGAAGATTCAGATAAGTTAGATGTATTCAATTCAGAAGGGCCTAATGAAATTCACCCTAAAGTATTCAGGGAACTAGCTAAAGCAATCGTGGAACCATTAGTGATTATCTTCCGGAACTCATGGAACACAGGTGAGGGCCTAGAGGATTGGAGATGGGCAAAGTACCTGTCTTTTAAAAGGGGAACAAAGAGGATCCAGAGAATTATAGGCCAATCAGCCTAACTTCAATACCTGGAAAGATACTGAGAGATCATACAAGAAGACCTGGACAACCCTGAAAACTGAAGTAATAGAAATGGGTAGACATTTAATAGTGCAAAGTGCAAGTTCATGCACTTAGGGACTAACAGCAACAATTTTTGCTATTAGCTGGGGTTTTATCAGTTGGAAGCCACAGAGGAGAAAGACCTAGGTGTACTGGTTGATTACAGGATGACTATGAGCTGGCAATGTGATGTAACCATGAAAAAGGCTAACACAATCCTAGGATGCATCAGGCAAGATATTTCCAGTAGAGATAGGGAAGTGTTAATACTATTATACAACAAGGACTAACAGATTTATTTGGGCTTAAGCTTTCATGGGTAAAACCCACTTCTTCAGATGCATGGAGTGAAAATTACAGATGCAGGCATTATTATACTGACCTATGAGAGAAGGGAGTTATCTCACAAGTGGAGAATCAGTGTTGACAGAGCCAATACAATCAGGGTGGATGTAGCTCACTCCCAGTAATTGATAAGTAGGTGTCAATTCCAGGAAAGGCAAAGTTGCTTTTGTAGTGAGCCAGCCACTCCCAGTCCCTATTCAAGCCCAAATTAATGGTGTTAAATTTGCAAATGAATTTTAGTTCTGCAGTTTCTCTTTGAAGTCTGTTTCTGAAGTTTTTTTGTTCAAGTATGGCTACTTTTAAATCTGTTATAGAATGTACAGGAAGACTGAAGTGTTCTCCTACTGGCTTTTGTATGTTACCATTCCTGATGTTCGATTTGTGTCCATTTATGCTTTTATGTAGAGACTGTCCGGTTTGGCCAATGTACATGCAGAGGGGCACTGCTGGCACATGATGGCATATATCACATTAGTAGATGTGCAGGTGAATGAGTCCCTCATGGTGTGGCTGATGTGATTGAGTCCTCTGATGGTGTCGCTAGAGTAGATACGGGGACAGAGTAGGCAATGAGGTTTGTTACAGGGATTGGTTCCTAGGTTAGTATTTCTGTGGTGTGGTGAGTAGTTGCTTCAGGTTGGGGGGCTACCTGTAAGCAAGAACTGGCCTGCCTCCCAAGGTCTGAGAGTGAGGGATCGTTTTCCAGGATAAGTTGTAGTTCATCGATGATGTGCTGGAGAAGTTTTAGCTGGGGGCTGTATGTGATGGACAGCGGTGTTCTGTTATTTTCCTTGTTGGGCCTGTCACGTAGTAGGTGACTTCTGGGTACCCGTCTCGCTCTGTCAATTTGTTTCCTCACTTCTCCAAGTGGGTATTACAGTTTTAAGAATGCTTCATAAAGATCTTGTAGGTGTTTGTCTCTGTCTGAGCGATTGGAGCAATTCGGTTGTATCTTAGGCTTGGCTGCAGACAATGGATCGTGTGCTGTGTCCTGGATGGAAGCTGGAGGCATGTAAACATAGCATAGCAGTCAGTAGGTTTCTGGTATAGGGTGGTGTTTACGTGACCATCACTTATTTGCAGTGTAGTGTCCAGGAAACGGATCTCTTGTGTGGACTGGTTCAGGCTGAGGTTGATGGTGGGGCAGAAATTGTTGAAATCCAGGTGGAATTCTTCAAGGGCCTCCTTCCCGTGGGTCCATATGATGAAGATGTCATCAATGTAGCACAAGGAGAGGAGGGTGCTAGGGGACAAGAGCTGAGGAACCGTTTGTTCTAAGTCAGCCATAAAAATGTTGGTATACTGTGGAGCCATGCAAGTACCCATAACAGTGTCACTGATTTGAAAGTATAAGTTGTCCCCAAATCTGAAATGGTTGTGGGTGAGGACAAAGTCACAAAGCTCAGCCATTAGGTGTGCTGTTGTCCTCATAAGGGATACTGTTCTTGACAGCTTGCAGTCATGCGGAATATTAGTGTAAAGAGCTTCTACATCCATGGTGGCCAGGATAGTGTTTTCTGGAAGATCACCAATGCATTGTAGTTTCCTCAAGAAGTCGGTGGTGTCTCGAAGATAGCTAGGAGTGCTGGTAGCGTAGGGTCTGAGGAGAGAGTCCAAACAGCCAAACAATCCTGCTGTAAGAGTGCCAATGCCTGAGAAGATGGGGCGGCCAGGGTTTCCAGGTTTATGGATCTTGGGTAGCAGACAGAATACCCCTGGTTCAAGTAGATTTGTACCTGTGCTATAGCAAGGAGTTTCTTGAGCAGATGATGTAATTTCTTTTGGTACTCCTCAGTGGGATTGGAGGATAGTGGCCTGTAGAATGTAGTGGAGAGTTGCCTGGCAGCCTCCTGTTCATAATCCAACCTGTTCATTATGACTACAGCACCTCCTTTGTCACCTCTTGGATTATAATGTCAGAGTTGTTTCTGAGGCTGTGGATGGTATTGTGTTCTGTATGGCTGAGGTTATGGGGCAAGTGATGCGGTTTGTTCACAATTTCAGCCTGTGCATGTCTGCGGAAGCACTAGGTAGAAGTCCAGGCTGTCATTTCGACCATCAGGAGGAGTCCATGCAGAATTCTTCTTGTAGTGTTAGTAGGAGGGTTCCTTTAGGTCAGTACACTGTTCAGTGGTATGTTGAAAATATTCCTTGAGTCGGAGACGACGAAAGCAGGCTTCCAGATCACTGCAGAACTGTATCATGTTCATGCGGGTGGTGGGGCAGAAAGAGTCCCCGACACAGCCTGGCAGAAGAGTCTGTCCTAATGTTATACCAATTATATTAGACCAGTAAAAACCAGCAGGATCTTATTAAAGGGGACAAGACAAAGATGCCACATTTATTATGATAATTTGATTTATGACTAATAACTAATATCTTAATTCTTATACACACACACATTATACCTAATACCTACACACACACACACTCACATTATACCTAATACCTATACATACACATACACACATATTCACATACACACCCACATTCATCAGGTGTTCTGCAGCTGCTGCATAGTTACCAGTTCTGAAGATAGCCTAAGTTCATAGCTTGATTTTGCAGCTTGGGTTCGTAGCTTATGGCGGCTAACTGGCCAGGAAAGCCGGGCACAAGGCCGAGCTGGATCTCTGTTGGGCAGGCATCGATGTTCTTCCATGTTGGCAGCAGAATGTTACCCAGAGTCTCTCATCTCACCCTTCTTTTTTTATAGGCTTTTAGTTTGGATTCAAAGGGCTTGTCTACATCACAAAGTTGCAGCGCTGGTGAGGGGGTTACAGCGCTGCAACTTAGGAGGTGTACACATCTGCAGGGCACCACCAGCGCTGCAACTCCCTGTTTGCAGCGCTGGCCGTACTCCCGTTTTGTCTCGGGTGTAGAGGATCCAGCGCTGGTGATCCAGCGCTGGTAATCAAGTATAGACACTTACCAGCGCTTTTCTTGACCTCCGTGGAATAAGCAGGTATCCCAGCATACCTGAGGAAGCCTCTGGTAATCAAGCTGGTCTCCTTCCCCGGCTTGCTCTCGCGTTCCCCGAACCCCGAGCAAGCAGGTCTCCTTCCCTACGGTTTGCAGGGTGGTTCGGGGAACGCGAGAGCAAACCGCGGCGAAGCTGGTCTCCTTCCCCGGTTTGCTCTCGCGTTCCCCGAACCCCCGAGCAAGCAGGTCTCCTTCCCTGCGGTTTGCTGGGTGGTTCGGGGAACGCGAGAGCAAACCGGGAAAGGAGACCAGCTTTGCCGCGGTTTGCTCTCGCGTTCCCCGAACAAGCAGGTCTCCTTCCCTGCGGTTTGCAGGGGGGTCCGGGGAACGCGAGAGCAAACCGCGGCTAAGCTGATCTCCTTCCCCGGTTTGCTCTCGCGTTCCCCGAACCCCCGAGCAAGCAGGTCTCCTTCCCTGCGGTTTGCAGGGTGGTTCGGGGAACGCGAGAGCAAACCGCGGCGAAGCTGGTCTCCTTTCCCGGTTTGCTCTCTCGTTCCCCGAACCCCCGTGCAAGCAGGTCTCCTTCCCTGCGGTTTGCAGGGTGGTTCGGGGAACGCGAGAGCAAACCACGGCGAAGCTGGTCTCCTTCCCCGGTTTGCTCTCGCGTTCCCCGAACCCTCCTTGAAGCCGCCCAACAGCGCTGCAGTGTGGCCACATCTAACACCACTTGCAGCGCTGGTTGCTGTAAGTTTGGCCACTCTGCAGCGCTGGCCCTATACAGCTGTACTAATACAGCTGTAACAACCAGCGCTGCAAAATTGTAGATGTAGACATACCCAAAGTCTATAGGTCTTGCTATGTCACGCTGCCTCTGGGTTTAGACTGATCACCCATCAATTGCAGGCGTGACTTTCAGCCTTGAACCTGGCTTTGATCTTCCTTCTGTTGTTCTGTTGTCCTTTTCTTTTTAGGGTGGATGCTTCTTACTTTGTTTAGGGCTGTTGTCTAGGTCTTCAGCCGTTGGTATTTGAACTTTATCTCATCAGGACAGGCTGGGGCTGGAGGTTAATTCCGTCATTCATAGATACCTCATTCATACATCTAAACTAAACTAATAAGATTACAGCAGGGTTTGCAAAAATGAAGGTTGGAGGAAGCTTTTACAAAATGGAGTGAGTGTTTTAAAATGGGGTTTGAATTACAATATGGAACAGAAGTTACAGTGTAAGCAAGTGTAGTGAATGGTGAACAGAAGTTACATTAATAAAGTGAACAATTAAAAACAATTTCATTTATCAGTTCTACACTAAGTGTGGTTGGATAGATTAACAATATTGTTGGGTGAGTTAAGGGTGCCACTGTTGTAGCCCACTGTAACATGTAGGAGTTTAGATAGTTTACTGTCCTTCTTCCTCTGTAGAGAAGTGAAGGCTGCATTGTAAATGGCTTGTCTCATTTTTGTAAAGCCCAGCCACGTGAAAGTTTGTGTGGAAGGTTGGTTTTGTACGAGTCTCTCCAGGTTTGAGAGCTCATTCTTGATCTCCTCCTGTCTGTTGTATAGGATGCTGATCAGGTGGTTCCTCAGTTTCTTTGAGAGTGTGTGGCAGTCTCTCACCATAGTCAGTATAGTATGTCAATTGCAATGGGTTTTTTACCTTCAGTCCATTTGGTAAGATGTCCATCTGTTTGCACTTGGAGAGGAAGATGATGTATGTCTGTATCTGTGCAAGTTTTTTTATGAGGTTGATGGATTTCCACTCCATATGGCTAAATTTAGTGCCTTGTAAATTTAGTGCCAAGTGTCAGGGGGTAGCTGTATTAGTCTGTATCCACAAAAACAACAAGGAGTCCAGTGCAAACTGCAGAACTAAAATTCATTTGCAAATTTAACACCATTAATTTGGGCTTGAACAGGGACTGGGAGTGGCTGACTCACTACAAAAGCAACTTTGCCTCTCCTGGAATTGACAGAGGGTATGGAATGATGAGATTCTTACAAAGGTGTGTAGCCGATCTATGACTGCTAGTAGCAAATATTCCCTGGTGGTGGGACATTAGATGGAGAGGGCTCTGAGCTACTACAGAAAATTCTTTCCATGTGTCTGGCTGGTGGGTCTTGCTGAAATACTCAGCATCCCACTGACTGCTATATTTCGGATTGGGAAGGAATTTTCCCCTGGGTTACACTGGCAGAGACCCTGGGGATTTTCCGCCTTCCTCTGCAGCATGGGGCACAGATCACTTGCAGGTTTAGACTAGAGCAGTAGTTCCCAAACTTGTTCCGCCACTTGTGCAGGGAAAGCCCCTGGCAGGCTGGGCCAGTTTGTTTACCTGCCACATCCGCAAGTTCGGCTGACCATGGCTCCCAGTGGCCGTGGTTCGCTGCTCCAGGCCAATGGGAGCTGCTGGAAGCAGCAGCCAGTACGTCCCTCGACCCACGCCGCTTCCAGCGGCTCCCATTGGCCTAGAGCAGCGAACCGCCACTGGGAGCTGCGATCGGCCAAACCTGCGGACACAGCAGGTAAACAAACCGGCCCAGCCTGCCAGGGGCTTTCCCTGCACAAGCGGCGGAACAAGTTTGGGAACCACTGGACTAGAGTAAATGGTGGATTCTCTGTAACCTGAAGTTTTTAAATCATGATTTGAATTGTTCAGTAACTCAGCCAGAGGTGATAGATCTATTACAGGAGTGGGTGGGCGAGTTTCTGTGGTCTGCAATGTGCCAGTGGTCAGACTACAGATCATGATGATCCCTTCTGGCCTGAAAGGATAAGAGTAAATAATTAAACAATTTGTAAGCACCTAAAGGATAATAGTGTAATAAGAATAGCCAACACTGATTTGTCAAGAAAAAAATCATGCCAGACCAACCTAATTGCCTTCTTTGACAGGGTTATTTGTCCCTAGTGCATAGGGGGAAGCTGTAGACCTGACATGTTCTGATTTTAGTAAAGTTTTTGATACAGTCCCACATTACATTTTCATAGGGAAACAGTCTAAATGAAGTAATTATAAAGTGGATGTGCTACTGGTTGAAAAACCATACTCAAAGAACAGCAGTCAATACTTTTTGTCTAACTGGGAGGATGCATCTAGTCCCACAGGGGGGTCTGCCTGGGTCCAGTACTATTCAGTATTTTCATAAACTTGGAAACAGTCTTTGTTTAATCCTGAGCTGATGGTGTCAAATTTGCAGATGAACTGAAGCTCAGCAGTCTCTCTTTGGAGTCTGGTCCTGAAGTTTTTTTCCTGCAGAATGGCTTGCCTAATGGAAGCATCCTGCAGGAAAAAAACTTCAGGACCAGACTCCAAAGAGAAACTGCTGAGCTTCAGTTCATCTGCAAATTTGACACCATCAGCTCAGGATTAAACAAAGACTGTGAATGGCTAGTTAACTACAAAAGCAGTTTCTCCTCCCTTAGTGTTCACACCTCAACTGCTAGAAGAGGGCCTCATCCTCCTTGATTGAACTGACCTCATTATCTCTAGCCTGATTCTTGCTTGCATATTTATACCTGCCTCTGGAAATTTCCACTGCATGCATCCGACGAAGTGGGTATTCACCCACGAAAGCTTATGCTCCAATACGTCTGTTAGTCTATAAGGTGCCACAGGACTCTCCGCTACTTTTACAGATCCAGACTAACAAGGCTTCCCCTCTGATACTGGGATTCATTGTAAGATAACAATATGATGCAATTGAGAAAAATCATTCTGGGATGTATTAACAAGAGTGTTGTATGCAAGACACAAGAGAGAACTGTTCAACTGTTCTCTACTCAACACTGGTGAGTACTCCAGCTGGTGCTGTCTCTAATTCTAGGTGTCACACTTCATGAAAACTGTGGACAAATTGGACAGAGTCCAGATGAGAACAACAAAAATGATAAAAGTTCAGAAAACCTGACCCATGAGGAAAAGTTAAAAAAAACTGGGCATGTTTAGTCTTGAGAAAAGATGACTTGGGAGATGGTGAGCCTGATAACAGTTTTCACATATACTAAAGGCTGTTATATAGAAGATAGTGATCAATTGTTCTCTACGTCCACAGAAGGTAGGACAAGTAGTAATGGGCTTAATTTGTAACACGGGAAATTTAGGTTAGGTATTAAGAAAAACTTTTAACTACAAGTATAGTTAAGTATCATAACAGGTTACCAAGAGAAGCTGTGGAACACCCCACATTGGAGGATTTTAACAACAGGTTAGAAAACACTTGTCAGTAATGGTCTAGCTATACTCTGTCCTGTCTCAGTGCTGGAGGATGGACTAAATGACCGCTCAATTTCATTTGCAGATCTACATTTCTATGATTCTATCATACTAAAGACCAGGGATAGGAAACCTACGGCACAGGTGCCAAAGGTGGCACACAAACTGATTTTCAGTGGCACTCACACTGCCCACGTCGTGGCCACCTGTCCGGGGGCCTCTGCATTTTAATTTAATTTTAAATGAAGCTTCTTAAACATTTTAAATACCTTATTTACTTTACATACAACAATCATTTAGTTATATATTATAGACTTATAGAAAGAGATCTTCTAAAAATGTTAAAATGTATTGCCTGCAGGCGAAACCTTAAATTCGAGTGAATAAATGAAAACTCAGCACACCATTTCTGAAAGGTTGCCGACCCCTGCTATAGACAGTGTCTGTTATACACGTCTCTCTCCCACCGCCCCCCCACCACAGCCACCCACACCCATAGGTAAGTTCTTGGTACTTATCCTCTTGTATCTTATATTAACTCCAGCCATCTCTTTTCCCTATCCTGCAATTTAGCCTGTGATCTAATCTAAACTATGACTGTAAAGAATGAATAATGGACGAACCCATACTTTGTCCACATGATGCTGACAGAAATATAACACTATCAAAATCAGGTATTTTCTTTGACAAACACTCCTGGACTTATACAATGTGCAGGCAAAAAATATGATACTCTCTACAATGAGTCCCAGATAAAGCATTTGGAGTAAATGCTGGTGCAGATCATTGTGGATAACACTTTTCTAAATGCTCTTTCCTCAGAAGGCAAGACAATAGCAAAAGACATCCTTATTTCTGGAGTACAAGTACTTTGCAAAAGAAGATTAAGAACCAGAAGTTTGTACAATGGGGCTAAACAGTGAAGCGGGTGCAAAAACCTTCTGGCCAGCAACAGCAATTAAAATCACTGGGCTCTCATAGAATCTAGAGATGGAAAAGGTCAGCTAATTTCATATTCCTACCAATGCAGACCATCAGGGGGAAAAGAGGCATAAAGCAGAGAAAACTTAGTATTTGTAGTTTGGTGGCACCCACAATATGCTAGACACAATACACACCTAAAAAAGCTACAATCTAAGGAGAAAAGCAACACATGAAGGGAGGAAAAGAGGAATATAAACAAAGCGCAAATATACTATCTCCAACTACCTAATTACCTAATCATAATTAACTGGCTAATTTATTGCAGACATCATTGCAGAACTGGGTCTTGAGGAAGGACTTAATGGAGAATGTAGTGACCTTTTTAATCAGATGAAGTAATGTGTTCTGTGTGTAGAGGATGCCATGATAGAAGGAGCAAAGTCAAGGCTCCTTGAAAAATAAACATAGGGGTGTAATACCAAGGCCCACTGGGGGTTCCCTACTCTGTTTCAGCAATTCCTACCAGGCCTGACATATTCATTACACCTCACACTCTGCTGTTGTCATCTGTATCTAGAAGGAATTATGTAAGAGATCAATGGAAAATGAGTAACTCACTGATCATTAATATTCTATCATGACGTATGTATGGGGTGTGCACAAAGGTATGGAAACATGCTAGAATTATGTTTTAAAATTTGTTTGACAAGCAATACATAATCCCACTGTGCCCTAGACAAAGGAATGTGTAATTGTCTGACCAGCCTCATCATCAGATAGAAACAATGAAGGCATATTTACATAAAAGGCAAACAAAGCCATCAACCTAGTGAGTGGATGAGACAGCCTCTGAACTATAAAAACAGGGGACCGAACTTCAAATGATAAATAATATAATCAATTGATTGTATGCAATATTACTAACAGTAAGATTATATAATGGAGGTCACCGAAGTCACAGATTCCATGACTTCCAGAGACCTCTGTGACACTTTCTACTTTAGCCCCAGGGCAGTGAGGCTAGAGCTGTTAGCCAGAGAAGGCCCTAAAGCCCTGAGCCACCGCAGGCAGTAAGGGTCTGCTGCAGCTCTTGGCTGCTGTAGGCAGTGGAGGGACCCGGAGCTCCAAGCTGCCAGCTTCGCAACTCACAGCCACTACAGGTGACCAAGGGCGGAGCACTGAGCCACCACTGGCAGTGGGGGGACTCTGGGCAGCAGGGGCCCCCACAGCTCCCTGCCACCGGCCCCGCAGCTCCGAGCTGCCACAGCGGTGGCAGGTGCTGGACCCCCTCCCCAATTTCACCTCCGACAGCCAGGTTTAGTCTCTCATCCCCCATTTTGTCTCAATTATTTTTAGTAAAAGTCAGGGACAGCTCGCTTCTGTGAATTTTTGTTTATGGCCCCATGACCTGTCCCTGACTTTTACTAAAAATAACCATGATAAAATCTTAACCTTAAGTATTACTGTATTATAAAAAAGTGTATCAAGCAAGGTCTTTTATGAAAGCTAATGGCATGCTGGTGATTAATATCACTGTGAAATGTATGTATTAACATTATAGTAGGAAACATGGATACTCACTAATATTATGGTTTAAAGTCTGACTAAAGGAAGAGAAACAGGTTTTCTCCCACACACAGGAGAGAAGGCTATCTACCTGTCTCCAATAGAATTCAGCAAAATCAATGGAAGCCCCATTTACATACAACTCAGCAATGGGATAGGAAGTCCATAGGAAAGGAAGAACAGCATAAGGCCATACTGAGTCGGGGATGAAACAGTGAGTTTGGGAAGACATAAGGAGAGAGAAGATGCCATCTTGGCATCCATCACTGGACAGACACAAGAGGACACAGCTCTTGCAAGCTGAGAAAGAAGGGTCATTCAGTCAAGGTGGCTGAAATCTCTGGGTGCTGAAAATAGGTGATAAACCTGCTTAAGCAAAGATCTTTCATCTAAGATGACAAGGGAAACCAGCACCTTGTACTTCTGTGGAAGGTCCTGACTGAGAAAAAGACAGTCACGGCAGGAAAGAAAAGACAGTAAGAAATCCACCTTGAACCAAGGCAACAGTTTATTGAATTAAGTCTTAGCCACTAGAGAGTACTTTACTTTCCTTTGCTTGTAACCATTTTGTCTTTATCCCTTGTACTTGAAATCACTTAGAACCTCTCTTTTTGTTAATAAACTTGTTTTACTTTTAATCTAAACCAAGCCAGTGCTGTGTTTGAATTGAAGTGACCATTAACTCCAGTTAAGGCAACAAGTTGCTGTGCTTTTTTGTCTCTTTAAAGAACCAGAGGACCATATTACTCCTCTGAATGTTCCAGGAGAGCTGCCCATTTCAGGACCGATGGTTTTGGGGAAATTTGGGACTGGGAGAGTGCTGGGGGTCACCCTGCAAGTAGAAACCTAGGCTGGTGGAGACCAAGATGGGGCTGTTGTGTTGTAGGCAGACTGCTGGGGTCAGAGTGCTGAACCAGGGCTGCATGCTTGTCTGCTGGCAGTTGGTGCCTGAGCTGTGAATCACAGCAGCAGAGCATTTAAGGCACCCAGGGCTACAGAGCAGGCAGTGACAAACTGTCATTGGTCTGAATTGCACCCCAAACAGAGACAGGATATGTGCGGAATCCAGGCTAGCATCACTGACAGAGTAGGGAGCAATGTGGTAAGAGAAAAGACAGATAAATAAGAGATGTTAAGGATCCTGAAGGTGAGAAAAGGAATCTTGAATCTGATGTGGTAGTAATGAGGAAGGCTGTTAAAGGATTCAAAAAGATTGAGGGCGATATGATCAGAGGAATAGACAAGGAAGATCAGTGCAATAGATAAGGAGGATCATCTAAGCAGCTGTTCAGAATGGTCTGAAGAGAGAGGCAAAGTGGATATTTCTTTAATGCAACAGAGTATCAGATGCCACAACATTCAACATCCTTGTTGAAATAAAAGGTAAACAGATCCGGACTGTCCCCTACACACCAATTGGCTGAACATTTTACTAACTGTGCTCCCAAATCTACATGATGGATTATCTGATGGATGATCCAGTCATAGTGAGGTTGACATAGCTTCTCAAGCAAGTTGCTTTGATTGACGACAGATGTTAGTATCAGGGATTCTGAGTCACAAGAAGACCTGCTGTTCCTGGCTGCCTTATTTTGACAAGCTATCCTTTAGAATTCTCCATTCTTATTAATCTTGTATCTGTTGACATGCTGTCTCCGAAATGAAGCTGAGCTTTCCACACTGCCTTCGTGACAAGGCAGTGATATACTGACCCATTTTACTTCTTCACTACTTTCTTGCCGCCAAGATGGACTCTCAAAACTATTAGCAAGTGGAATCTGTTGTGATCCCTGTGCATCTCAAGTGTGTTAAGGTAATAAATCTCTAAGCACCAGCCTTTTGTCCAATGATGAGTCCTTACTTCAAAAACTACTCTACTGAATCAATCCTTTGGAGTGGGCAGGCAGATGTGGTGTAATTTAGGACATTTCACATTGTTCATTCAACCACACTGTCCAAAGTGTTGTCACATCTGAACTCATAACATTAATGAAAGTCTTATTTAAGAGTAAGGCTGCAACACTGAGGAAGCCAAATACCAAAAGACCACGGTCTACTTTCTTTAAGGACTTCCATTAAATAAATTTCTGGTCAGAAATACTGTTCTGCATATCCTGTAAATTCATCCATAGAGCTCTAGCCATGTAAGATATCAAACACCTACACATAAACTATTGTTAAGCACTTTGCAAATACATCTAAAGCATCTTTTTTTGCTAATACCTTTCTTAGAGATTATGTTTTCCTTCAGAAGAAGGTCCTAGAGAGCACTAACAGATCAGCCTTCAATTGGGCCACACAACTCCAGACTTTGCGCACTTAGCATCTTTCTGAACAGTAGCTGAAACATTTTTTCAGTGTTAGGTAAAACACATATTTTGTCTTCACTCCTTCTAGAAATGGAAATTCACATCAACCTTCAATTGCAATGTTTGGTCTTTTGGCTGGATATGCCCGACTAAAACTTCTGAATGGCAAGGCATGGAAGAGAATAAGGGGTTGTTGTTTAAGAGACACTGCTGCTAAGGAGAAAACTTGTCACCAACAAATTTATATTATTACCTGCTTCTAAGAGCTATATTTATTATTCAAGTCCTACTATGACACAAAGATAGATAGTGATTTCACAGAACCATTTCACCTTTGAGGTAATAAGACAATTTAGATTTTCCCTTCATTGGAACTGGAATTTCAAAAGGGTCCAGTTAAGAAGCTCTAAGGGTGAGCAAGGAATCTTGCCTTGATATGCAAAATGAAGATCCATTGATCCACTTCCTTAATTCTGCAATTAGACCTCTGCGACCAGTCACTGGTCCTGAAAACTCTCTTTCATTTTACCTCTCTTTTTATTAGGAAGAAATCGGTTTGGCAAAACATTCTGTTGGGCTGCAGTGACAAATGTACAGATGGCATTAGGACTCCTACTATTTTCTCATAGATGTTACATGATAAGGTGTGCAGAAAGAAAGTCTTCACAGATATAAAAATTGTAAAGGGAACTGATGTTTAAGGCAAAACAAGCTTGGCAAAGAAACAAGACCAGAAATGTAATCACATTGATACAAGCATACTGTTCGCATTGAAGAAATAAATTAACAATAATAATCCTGATATATAGTTGCTTATTTCCAATTGACTGACAATCCTAGAAGTGATTATCCAGATCAGAGGAAAGGGAATCCTCTTTCCTTCAGATCTATGATATCTAAAAAGTATTGGAGATGTTAAAAAAATAAGACTTACTTCTTGGCAAGTGCTCTTCTTTCCTCAGGTGTGTAGTCTAGGGATCCTATGGCTCCCTCTCCTTTGGTTGGCATAAAACCAATAATGGCTAGTAAAGCTGTTCTTACTGAAATTGGAAAAAAAAATAAAGATTCAAATTAAGTTTTTCCCAGAATTGTTACTTAATTGAGTTTAGACTTTGTGGAGAAAAAAAGAAAAAGTAATGAGTTTTGCCTATAAAGATTCCATTCTGTCTGAAAAGAATTTATTGTAATCACACCCAAACCAACAAAAATAGTGTACAAAAAATAAGAAGAACACAAGAAAAATATCTTTGATTTTATGGCAAGGAGTCACAGATGGAAGGATTATGTAAGGGGAGATGGTGAAGTGATGGCTGATGGAAGGGGGCAGAGGATAAAGACTGAAAAGGAACGCTAAGGCCCATAGAAATAATGGATCAAAATGAACAGTTGAGTTCAAAACAAGGAGGGAGGAAATAGGGTGGAAAAGGACCATAATAAGGAGATTAAATTGGCATGGCCTACGTACAGTTATTTGCTAAATTTGGGCCTTAGATTGTCAGCACATCGGAACAAGGACTAGTTTTTCTGTGTGTCTGCACGAACATAACATACCTGTCGTGTACATGTTTCTTCTTTTGATTTATTGCAATTGTTTATTATATATAATAAAATAATGCCTATATGAAAATTTAAGGCACCATAACAGTAATTAAATAAATAGGCAATTACAGAAGTGTTACTCAGTTGGATAATACCTAAGAAAATTAACATACAAACCCACAGATAATAAATACCACAGCAGCATATATACTGCCCACAAAAGCCCTCAACAATTGTTGAAATAAGTTTAAAAGCTATTAAGCAGAGACTGAAAAATTGTTCTGCTAATAGGACCCCTGAGATTCTGCAGCCTCAAAATGTCCATAGCTGTAATTCTGCTTCAGCAGAACATGCTGATTCATGCACAATTCTATGAGCCCTGGTTTTCCACAATACTCTGGTCATAGAATTTAATCCTTTCAGTATATTTAAGTGTGCAATTTATAGCCAGGGTAGGGACAAATGATTGTTTTTATGCTATATTGTTAAACAGTGACAGATGGGGCAGAGGGGGACATAAAAAGATGGGGCCTTCTGCAATGCATCCTGCTGCATGACTCCTCCTCTTCCCACTTCAGGGAAAGGTATAAGTAGTATAGTGCAGTGAGACTTACAAAAAAGCAAAAAACATTCAGCCATTTTAAACTCAGGGTCTTGGAGCCTCCCCTCTCCTTATAGCGTTCATTTAGTACAGAGTGCCATGTCAGAATTACAAACCATGTTATTCAGTTGACCACACACTACTCGTAGAATCAGAGAAGATTAGGGTTGGAAGAGACCTCAGGAGGTCATCTAGTCGAACCCCTGCTCAAAGCAGGACCAATCCCAACTAAATCATCCCAGACAGGGCTTTGTCAAGCTGGGCCTTAAAAACCTCTAAGGATGGAGATTCCACCACCTCCCTAGGTAACCCATTCCAGTGCTTCACCACCCTCCTAGTGACATAGTTCTTCCTAATATATACAACCTAGATTGCTATTCAAGCTGATTCAGAATGAAAACTTAAAATGACCAGATTAGGAAGTAAAATAGGATTCCAAGCATTTTTCATAACTATAAATTTAAAACAACATTCAAAATGTTTTATATATGCAGTCTTGTAAAATTCTACTTGCTTGTTTTTCCGGGGCAAATAAATATCAATAGTTCACCATACATCTCTTGATTTCCCACCCCCTTGAGCCCATCTGTATCTTCCAAGTCCTCCCTATACCTCCCTCTCACATCAATTCACATCCCTTCACTGATCTCAAACATACTACCTTACCCTTACCCTTCCCGGGTACCCTATCTTTTTTCTCCCTTGAGATCAGCCCCCTTTACTCTCTCCCTATGAGACGATTTCTTCTATGGTGCTTCTTGTTTTCCCACTCTTTTCACATGACTGAGGAAGGGTGCTGCTGAGGGTGGGTGGGAGGCCAGGTTCCACCTTCCAGTATGCCGCAGTTGCTGCTCAGGTTGAGGGGAGACAGCCTTCCTACTTCTGTCTGCTTTGGCTTGGCTGCTTGCAACTCAGCAGAGGAACCATTTAATCTGCAGAACTCAAGGCAGCCTAGTGTCAGTGGTAGCCATAGTCCTGGCATCCACAAAAAAACCCATGGGACTTATGATTATGGGCTACACAGGTCCCAACAGCTAGTTCCAGACAACTGTGGTGGAAACTGTGACTAACCCATGTTGTTTATGGAAAATTATGGTGACATATTTCAACCCTAGTGATTAATTTACACCAAGGCGACCTCCACAAATTCAGGGGCTATTTTTCCTATTCTGATTAAAAATGGAGATTAATATGGACATGTATGTGGGTCCAAAAATGGAGTTGGGGCACAGCTTTGGAGTTTTCAGACCCTAAAGACCAGCGCTGCTAACCTGAATAGAAAGTGGCATGAATGGTTAAATTAGATTCGAACAGGAGAGGAAGTGCTCACAGCACCAGCCAAGACTCCTACTTACCCTTTACCTTACCCTTGGAGAAACATACAATTAGTTGGCATTCAGCAAATATGGTATTGTCTTGGAATTTATTTTGTTTAGTCCTGTGATCAATAGATACCATAATAAGATATTGATGCCATTGTCAATTCAACTAAGATTTGTTTACAAAGAAACTAAGTGAGCTTAATAGAAATGAATTAAATTCAAAGTTTAGTTATCAACTTATCCAGGAAAAAAGACAAAACTAAAACTATGTGTCTCTTCCTTCCATTCTATTTATTTCTCTATAAGAGACAGAAGCTCATGCTCCAATACTTCTGTTAGTCTATAAGGTACTACAGGACTCTTTGAAGTGGAAACAATGTTATTTCCAGTGTCTCCTTGAGATCAGGGGAGTAAGTAGAAGTTCTTCTGCATGTCATCAGAGATTGGCCCATGTATCAAGCAATGTGCTTAAATGACATGCTGATGAGCACAGTATAAAACTGAGATAAAATAATGGATAATTTCACAAAGAATATAAGAACATAAGAACAGCTGTACCGGGTCAGACCAAAGGTCCATCTAGCCCAGTATCCTGTCTACCGACAGTGGCCAATGCCAGATGCCCCAGAGGAAGTGAACCTAACAGGCAAAGATCAAGTGATCTCTCTCCTGCCATCCATCTCCACCCTCTGACAAACAGAGGCTAGCGACAGCATTCCTTACCCGTCCTGGATAATAGCCATTTATGGACTTAACCACCATGAATTTATCCAGTTCTCTTTTAAATGCTGTTATAGTCCTAGCCTTCACAACCTCCTCAGGCAAGGAGTTCCACAAGCTGACTGTGTGCTGCATGTTTTAAACCTGCTGCCTATTAATTTCATTTGGTGACCCCTAGTTCTTGTATTATGGGAATAAGTAAATAACTTTTCCTTATCCATTTTCTCCACATATAATTCTAATATAATTCTGAAAACTAGTTTTTTTGGTGTCCATCAATGTTTTGCTGAAGAAGAATTACATTGAATGTTAAGTAATACTCACTGCTCCATGAAGGTTGCCACGTTTCAGGGTGATGTCCTGAGATGCTTAAACAAATTTTCTTCCCTACTTCAAACCTGCCATTGGCCTTCAGGGAAGGGAGTCAGGGAAGAAAAACGAAAAAAAAAAAAAAAAAAAAAAAAAAAAAAAAGACATTCTTCAACCCAAATATTCCTTGTTAAACTAGCTTCTACCAAAATAGCTAAGCGGTAAAAATCTTTTCAAGTAAATCTGTTTGCAAACATCATATAACAACTGAACAAAAGGATACCAATATAAAGCTAGATGAGATTTGTTGAAGCCACCCTTGCTGATGTCTGCACAAAGCACTGAAGACAATCCTTTAAACATAAGAAACATAAGAAATCCTCCAAAAGTGAGTTCTGTATTCTACTTTTAAGATCTGCAACATTTCATATGACAAATGAGAATAATTTCAATGATTTAAAAGCCAAGAATACTATAGACAATTTACTGGAATTGATTAATAATGGGTGATCATAATCAATTTTTTGAATCATATACAAGAATTTAGAAGTTAAGGCCACTATGATGCTGTCAGGTTTTTACCAAAACATATTTTAAGTGTTGCAAAAGGTAAAAAGTTAGCTCTTGTTATATATACAGGCAGAGCTGGTAGCACCACCTATAGTTAAGGTTGCCTGATATTTTCAATCATAAGACCCTGTTTTCAGTTGCTTATGACTTAACCAAACATTTGCCAAATCCATGTTGGGTATTCACATGAGGCTGATTTGGAGGGGAAGTCTCAGCTAAAACAGTTCAGAGGTTTCCAAGAATGAGATTACGAAAAAATACATTGTTTTGCCCATTAATTTTATTTTTTAAACAAATCTTCAGTTCAGAAACTCTAGCACCTCTCTGCTTTGGAAGGACTTAAAATTTGACTCCAGGAAAGTGCTTTTTGCCATCCCAGTGAAAATTATCCAAATTTGACCAATTTATAACCCTTTGAAAAATCTCAGTTTGCACGTGCTTACTAGAGGCTTGACAGAGTGTAGCAGATAAATTTTCTGATGATTCCAACTGCACTGGGCATGCTTCAGCCCAGGGTTCCAAGGACTCAGCAGGATCTCCCCTGAAATTACTCCTCCCAGCTGCTGGGGTTCACTGTGGTACGGGGCACAGGACTGAGAGCAGTGAAACTGTCCTTCCTGCACTATCAATGCTCCCTGTCTGACACACAGCCAGTGTAAAGGATGAGCAGCAAATTGGAACGCAGAGTAGATGAAGAGGTTGCAGGAGCCAGACGGTAGAGGAGAGCAGAGGAAGAGGGAAGGACCCAGGGAGTGGGGATGAACAGAAGCAGAGGTTGAAGCGGCAAGAACCAGGGGTGTACAGGAACAGAGGAGGACAGGAACAAGCTGAGGGCACAGGAACAGAAGGGTCCATAACCACTGTAACAAGCTCCCCTTCCGAACCTGGAATTGAACTCGGGAATCCTGAGCATCTAACATTCCTCTGCTGTCAACAAACAGCTGTGAAACCTACTAGAAAAGCATGTGTCTCATCCCCTTCTAGTAGCTGGTCCACACAGAGAATAACAGCCTACTACTACTACTACCAGTTATTCCATTAACTCAAGTGGTAGAGATTTGTACTGTAGATCTAAAAGTCCAAAATCCTGCTGACAACCCAAGTAGAGGGGTCAATATGGCTCCACTGTATATAATTTAATTATGATACAGTCTTTAATTACATGATCACATTTTTTTCCATTCTTGTATCTTAATGCATATGCACAAGGATTCTGAATTAAGGTTGCGTAGGTAACCTTAATTCTGGTATTTCTTAAGTTTTAAGTGCTTGTCTTTGTAAATTTGAGGCAAGCTGCTGGGCACATGCAGCTCTTGTTGATGTCAATTGAAAGTGGATAGTAAACTTCTCTCAAGATGAGGTTGCTCAGTTTGTTTGGTCACCCCCTATTTCTCACTGTTTCTCTGGCCTTGGAATAAGAACTTAAAGTGTTTTAATAAACAGATATTTCATTACAGTTACTATAGATAACATTTCAGCAAGAAACATAGGTAACTGTCCCTGCCTACATCACTATTCCAAAGTGAATCAAATGGCATGGCATTATGCCTCCTATCGCCGCAGTAGAGGAACTATTTTCCCTCCTCTTTCAGTGGTCAAAGCACTAAGTTCAGTTCATCCAACAGTGTTTTTTCCATACTGCATGTAATCTTGCATAAATAGTCTTCAATTTTTTCATTTAGTCTCATTTACCTGTACACAAGTGGATAAACAAAACAAAAAGCCACAATTCTGCACTTTTCTCTAGGTAAAGTCTCTCCCATATTGCCAAAAATGATTTGTTAATGTCTTTTAAGGTTACTCTAGTTGAAATGACCATATAAAAAGGATGACTGCTAAATACTCTTACTGTTAACAGAATGATGCTTGGGGGTTTCATGGGATACTCTGGTGGTAGTACTATTCGTCCATGATAAATTCCTCCATCAAAATCCGAATCTGGAGGGCCTCTAACAGTAAAATGCCATTCAAAAAGATTATCCTAAAAGCCAAAAAAACAAGAGCACATAAGTCAGAGAGAACAGGACAAAAACAGATAATCATTACTTTATTAAAACAACCATGGACTGTAGCTCTGTAGAATAGCAAAAATTCAAAATTAAAAATCAGAAGAAAGCTAAATGAGGATAACTACTATAAGACAATGCAGCATTGCAGAGGCTACAGTTAAGGAGCACTGACAAAAGTAGCAGCAGGTTGGCAAAAGTGGGAGGTTGAGTCAGATTCCATGTATGACTTATTTTTTATTGTGCTTTCTAGAGGTGCAATTTTTGGTCGTTGGATGTTGGTAAATTTCAACAGAGCTCTCAGCTCACAGCACAAGATCACAGTCATTTTTCACTTAACGAACCTGAACTGTGGGTTCTTCATAAACCGTGAAAGTATTCAAGATCTGTGGTACAAGATCCTTTAGAGCCTATAATTCTTCCAGAGTCTCTAATTTATGCAGATTGGCAGAGATTAACCTCTGCAACACATTAAAACTATGATGATCATTCCCCTTTCTAAAAAATGAAATGTAATCCTCAGCATATTCAAGATGATAAAGAGGTGCTCTGAACCAGCTATTCCATCTGATTATTACAAGGATTGGTAGGATGCAAGGACTTTTCCCTTTTTCAATTAGAAACATACAAAACTGTGCTTTCATTGCAGGGCAGGCAGTCAAAGCCTGTTTTATAGCCACAACAAATGCATTTACTTTTAAAAGTATTTTCATCCACAAATCACCAACAAGTTTAAGCAAAGGCACCATGCACGTCAGGTGTACTGCATTTAAAAATAACGGTTTCAAACCTCAATCCCAAGCTTTCAGCATGTAGGTGCCGTTATCTGTCACACAATCAAATGGTAGCATGAATTTCTCAACAGTTTCCCTTATTGCCTAGCTTACTGTTTTAAATTAACTGCTTCCACAACCTCATAACTCAACAAAAATACTTCCAGCTTGTTTTGTTCACGTGGAGCTGAAGTAGCTTTGTTGTCACTGCTTGTTGGGCCAAGGATGGCGAGAATACTGAGTACATATATGTCTTCAGCATCAATAGCTTCATCTGCTACCACGCTGCTTCCTTCAAAGCCATGCAATTTTTCTTTTAAATCTTGAATGTATGCAGTTTTGGGATGTTAGTCCCAGGATATTAGAAAGATAAGATGAATGAGGTAGTATATTTTACTGGACTAACTTCTCTTGTCTTTCTCACCAAAAGAAGTTATCTTTTATTGGACTAACTTCTATTGGTGAGAGAGACGAGAGAAGTTAGTCCAGTAACTTAGTCCTCACCTACCTTGTCTCTCCAATTATTGAATGTCATATTCAAAATATGGTAAGTAAAACTTCCTAAACTGGTCTGCACTAGGTATAACTCCAATGTGTGTTCCAGATTGCATTCTAAAAACCCTCTGAGTTTTGAAATGTCAAGAGTATGCAAGAGGCAGAAAAGGCTTCTGTTACTGTGAAAGCTTCGTATCTCCTGTAAAGCTGCTCTTAGATCAGTAAACAGCTGTTTTCTGATGTTTCAGGTGTCTGTTTTCCTCCACTTGTAATTCCTCCTTTTGGTACTTATGTGTTGCACTTTCCAGATTCCTGTCACAACTAGTATTTCTGGTAAAATCAACATGTATGCTGCACTACATACAAAGTAACTTTCCTTTGTTTTCATTAAATGTTTGAGAATATTGCTGTGTTCGTTGCTTAGCACTTTGCCAATTTTTACTCATATTTTGTTGCTGTTGTCCGCTATTTACCGTTATTCAAAGGTTTGCATTTTAACTTTTTCACTTCTGCTTACACTGTGAAAAAGTCATGATTGCTTCCTGTTAATTAAGACATGCTCACTGTTTTCATAGTTGAGTTGAAATCAACAGCAAAATTCACAGGTTCTGGTAACAGTGGTGACCAACACTGTGACAAAGTCATATCCCTACTCATGACTAATGTGGAGTGCTGGATCACAGCTCTATCTTTGTTTGCCCACCTACTTATCACTCTTGAAAGGACAGAATAGTATTATCAACATTTATTCAGGTTCTGCTTCTCACTGTTCTCTCCCCTGGAGAGAGAGAGACTGTCCTAGCAAGCAATTAGCACATTCATACAAACTACCAGCAAATAACATCCTGAAATAGGCCTTCTTATTCTTACTATTACAAAAATCCAGGTGCTGTTTATCCCTAAACTTGGTTTAAAACACTGGAATTAAAATAAAACAGAAATATAAGTAAAAAAATGAAAGTTGATATTTTACCAAAATCATTATTCAGGAGAAAAACTGCAAGTAAAAACAAAAGCTAACCAATAACAATAATCTGTATTTTATAGCACCCAAAAGCATGTTAAGTGCTCTAAGTATGCTAAGTGAACTAAGCTTTTTTGCAAAAATTCCACCAAATGGCAAAGTCCCAACATTTAGGGCTTCTGTTTTTTAAGGTTTACTTTTAGAAATTTTTTAGTTGTATGTAGATGTCCAAAAATTGGGGGTTTTCAGGGCTCTCTCTCTGTATATATTGTAGTGAGTAATCTGTTTGTAACGTTCCCTAGTGCACTTTAATGTAATACTGTTTCAAACAGCACTATCTTAAAGCACACTAGGGAACCTTTAGTGTGTACCAGCAAAGTCTACATGAACAAATTAATGTGCGTGGCAACCCACTTCTGACAACAAAATTTATGACACGACCCCAGCAGGGGTGATCAAAGCCTGAGCCTACTCAAGCTCTGCCTCAGGTTGAGGAGGGGAAGGCGGACTGTCAAAGCCAAAGCCCGAGCCCCACTGGCCTGGGCAGGGGGGCCAAAGTGAAGCCCAAGGGCTTCAACCCCAGGCAGGGTGCCTGTAACTTGAGCCCCACCACCCTGGGTGGAAGCCCTCGGGCTCTGGCTTTGACCCGGTTGTTAGGGCTCAGGCTTTGGCCCTGGGCCCTAGCCAGCCCTGGTGACCCCATTAACACGAGGTTGCGACTCACTTTGGGGTCCCAACCCCCCGTTTGAGAACTGCTGCTTTAGTACACTTTAAAAATCACACCCCCAAAGTCTGCATTACTGCTCCCTGTAGACAAGCCTATAGATACAAATAACCATTTCTGGTGTGTTTCTGGTGTTTATTGGATAAACATCCATCTTTTATTTTATTTTTATTTTTTAATTGCGGGTTTTTCCATTTACAACCTAACATCAGAAACACTACAATACTGTAACATAAATGAGGATATTTTTTGTTTGTTTGTTTTAAAGTTTCATTCTTGTCAGCACTAGAATTTCACCTTTCCTCAAATTTTTGACTGTTTATAAAATTTCCAGGACTGAGACTGCAGCATAGATAGCATCTTTAGGGTTAAGGTTTTGTTGCTTTTAAAAGGTGAGATCCTGTAACTGCTCCCTTCTGCTCATGCTGAACCACGAGTTACTTCAGTGGGCTCCTACGTATGCACAGGGCTGCACACGTCAATCCAATTACAGGAACTAGCCTTAAACTTTCTGCTAGGGTAACTTCATAACATAACATGAATTTCTTTTTGGATGCACAACCACTTCACACTTAAATTATGATGTTATGCAATCCCCAGGGGAAAAACATATTGCAACAATGTGACATGACTACTTAGCTATAATCTTAACTTTTATTATGTACTTTTTACCGATGAGTCAAGTCTGTGACTTGTCATTAGATTTAAACTGTTCCTGATAGTTTTCAAGGAAAAAAAATAAAAATCTGATCGTTTTAATAAGGTCTATTAATCTCCAAAACCAAAATTAAATATTATGTATGGACTTAAAGCAATGTAACCAGGCAGAAAAATAATATTAGGTATTATACAGCAGACACAAACTAGCAGCTACAGTGAACATACAGAGAAACTAACCTCCAAGGGCTGTGCATGGTAATGATCTGTAGGATCCTTCAATTCAGCTGCTTCCTTCATTAAACGTTTGACAGCTGAAAAAGGAAATTTGGTATATCAATATGAAAAGCTCCCTTAAAAAATAAAAAATGTAAAATATACAGAAGATTTTGTTAGCATTATCTTGAAGGAGTCACTTCAACTAACAAAGCAGCTTACATGGTCCAGCACACCATGTTTCTCTCACCTGACTTCCTCCTTCTCCAAGATGCACATGATAAATTACTCAGCTATGACTCATTAAATCCTGTATCCTAAGAGCACTAAGTTCTGAGAAAAATTCTATTTAGTTGTTTCACAGTTTCCCAAATAATGTATCTGAACATTATGAGTAAATTGTACATGATTTATTAATTCATCCCTTACATTAAAACTGAGGGGTGGAAATATAAAAAAAACATTTACTAGGATTTCACAATTGCTTTCAATAAATACAGATGAACAAGACATATTCATCATTACATTTTATCACAAGAAGAACCTCCTTGCATTTCAGCAATTGCCTATGAAAAGTAAGGGCTTGTCTACACTACCACTAAGTCGGCGTAGCTTACGTTGCTCCAGGGTGTGAAAAAATCATCCCCTGAGCGACGTAAGTTACATTGACTTAAAGCGCTGTCTACATCAGGTTGTGTCACCGGGGACACTCTTCTGCTGCCGTAGCTTCCACCTCTCGTTGAGGTGGGGTAATTATGTCAATGGGAGACCATTCTCCCATTAACATAGTGCATCTTCATCAGATGTGCTGCATCAGCACAGCTCAATTGATATATGCCGATATAGCACACTAGTGAAGACAAGCCCTAAAAAACTTTATACCTTGACCACTGTCAAGAAAGTTACATAACTATGTAACAGTTCAAACAAAATCATTGAGAGATTTCTACGAGAGGACTGAACACCGGAAAGTATATGGACACACATATCATACACTTTACATTTTGCCATCTGAAATCATACATATATGATGCTCGAAATATTTACCCTACCTTGAGAACTAAGCCTACCAGAAAGGATGAAAAATACTTGTGCCACCATTCCCACACTAAGGACTCAGTTCAAGGAAGTATTTAAGCCCGTGTTTAACTTCAGGCACATGAACAGTCCCACTGAAGTCAGCGGGGACTACTTATGTGCTTAAAGTTAGGTACATGATTAAATATTTTCAGTATTGAGGTACAATGCCACGCCACACATCACCAATGCCACGCCTCCTGCAATTTAAAGGAATGTAACAGTTGGATGCTGTATTTATTTGTAAAGTATTGTGAATCAACATTTTATAATATCTTTAAGATGTAACTTAATATTAGAGCTTATCAAATAGCAAAAAAAAAATTGAATAAATTCTATCAGTATTCATCCAATAATATAACTGCCAAAAAGTACTTAGTTATCTTTAGTACTACTCAAATACCACGAAAGTATCAAATGAAATTCTACAAATGCCCGTGACATTCACTGAATAATATAGTTGTCAAGTACTATTTGACCAGCCCTATTTACTATGACTCTCTTGCTTCTGTTGTTTTTTTCTTCCTGTCTTTACTCCACTCCATTTCTCTATCCACCCCACAAAAAAAATAATGGTGCATCTTTTTTTTTTAGTTATTTTCAGTATATTTCCATTTTCCTTCTTTCTTCCCTCCACCCTCTCATCTCTATTATTACAGAAATGTTTTCTACCTCCTCCCATGTGTTTTCTGTAACTCTTTCTTCTCTCTCCTCAACACTTTCTCTTCTGCCAGTAATCCCATCAATTTTCTATCCCCTCTCATACAGTCTCACTCATAACTACACACTCAACCGTGAAAAGTTAATCAGATACCTAGTAGACAGAAGACAAAACTTAATAGACACATGTACGAAAAACTAGGGGGGGGGGCGGCAAGGGGTGTCACTGCTAATCAGGCCAGGTGAAGAGATAGCCTCCACTCCTTCCCAGTGGCTTGGAAAGGTAAGCGTGCTGGGATTTCTATCAGGGTGCTGTCCCTGGATCATGCATGGCAGCTCTATCTTTCATAACACTCTCATAGTAGTAAGTGTTTGATAAGTGTGAAGCCCCACATCCACCCAACCCTCTCTGACTACTGGAATGAAAGAGAAGGAAGCTCTCTGTGTTTCCCCTTCCACCCTCAGCCTTACGGTCACAGGCACTGACTTATTTTTTGCCGGGGGTATTCCATCCCGAAGCCCCACCCTTGCTCCACCTCTTCCTGACCTCACTCCACTCCCAGCCACTAAGGCCCCTGCCCTCACTCCACCACCAGCCCCCCAGGCTCCTGCCCTCGCTCCACCCTCTGACTCCTGAGGCCTCCGCCCACAGTTTGCTGTTCTTTGCCCTCCCCCAGTCCCCTCCCCAAGACGCCAAACAGCAGGTCAGCAGCACCGCCAATCAGCTATGGCTGGTTAGTACTGAGCGCCCTTTTTTTTTCTCCCATGGGTGCTTCAGCCCCGTAGCACTCATGGAGCTGGCACCTATGCTCATGGTTACTACAAGGGTGGATCTCCCACTCTATTTTATACTTCTGCCAACTTTCTGGATGCCATGTGTGGAGGTGGCCTCCAGTACTCCATCCCTCTCGCAGTTTTCTTGATGTTGCAAGGGATGAGTCGTTCCGCATGCTACTCTAATCTTCCAACAGACTTAAATTTTAGTCCTCTTCCATACTGAATAGCACCAGAGGTCTGACACTTCCGTTGTGGCTTGTGAAAACTATAAGCAATAGCATGATATTGACCTGGTTCCTTTTAATTTCACATCTCCTCAAAGGGAAGTGAAAAACTAGGGTGGATAAAAACCTATGATTTAAAAAAAAATCAGATTTTTTTTTATAATAAAATTTTTTTTAGGAAAAATCTATCTAAAGATAGTTTTAATTAAGATACATTATAGCTCAAAGATATCTCATCATGGAATAGGGATTATAAATTCTAATTCTATAGGATGAGACAATATATTCATGTAATGTTTAAGAAAAGTTTTGTAAATGAGTTCCAATAGTTCATGGATTAAGGACCCAATTTTATGGAGTTCCAGTGTCTTCTGTATAGATTATTTAGGTTAATCTTTCTATCTATCCAATAAGACTCTGTGTTCAGTCTAGAAGATACCATCAGAGATGCTTGGTTTTGCAGTTCTCAAACTGTGGATTTGTGTCTCCAGAGATAACATACTTGTTAACAGTGTCAGGGACTCTAACCCTGACGGCAAAGTTCGTTGTCTGACCGCGAGAGAGACAGGCACCACCAGCAAGGTCCGATCAAAAGCTCTTTATTGACAAGTGCACGCATCAATAGAGAGCAGCTCGTCTCCAGAGAGAACCAGCCTGCTCTTTACATCTTAGTATAAGCCTACATAGACAGTTCCGTCGCGTCATAAATTATACCCCCTTCTTTTAACAACTAGAAACTAGACACCTTTAGTATACATGCGTGCCTAAAGTTAGAAATGTAGGGGAGTTAAAAACAAACAAAGAACAAAACCAGGGAGTGAAAACAAGGAGGCTTGGAAACTAGGGCTCTTATCAGTTCTTCGAAGGAGCTACCCTAACACAGCACATCTGGTACTATGCCAGGAATGCAGCTTCTCTCTTATCTCACTTTTTCCCAGCATTTGTGAGACATGCTGCTGCTTCTCAGTGTTTTCCACTCAGGGATTACCCACAAACCTCTGTTAGCCTGACTTGGGTCAGGCTGGCATACCTGGTTGTGCCTGCAATATCTTTATTCAGGCCTAACAACAGCAAAGATGTTTTTAAATATATATATAGAGAGAGAGAGAGAGAGAGAAAGGTGAGAAATAACAGACCTCAACACTACTGTCCCTCTGCAAATGTGTGTACACAGAGTCAATTCCTTACCTCTCTCTAAAAGTGCAAAGTTTCAAAAAGTTCAATGAACAGAAGATTGTTGGGCGCAGAAGACAGGGTGATCGGACAGCAAGTGTGAAAAATCGGGACAGAAGGTGGGGGGGGGGGGGGTAATAGGAGCCTATACAAGAAAAAAAACCCAAAATCAGGATTGTCCCTATAAAATCAGGACATCTGGTCACCCAAGAAGAATAGATCTGGACAAGGAGGAGAAGTAGTAGTACGGAGATAAATGTGAGAAGGGAGGAACAGGCAGTAGAAAAAAAAGTGAAACTGTTTGAGCAGCATATTCCAGAAGTCTTGAGGTTTTTCTTTGTGTAGCCTTCATTGATTTGAGATCTACCATACCATTCTCTCACTAGAAGGGAAAACCTATAATGCCGGAAGGCTGTAAAAGAGACCCAGTTTGGGAATAAAAACCATTCAAGAAATATATGTTTGCTGATGTTTTAAAGAAGGTCACACCAGGGAACTGGTGGAAGTCACATAAGCACTTGGATTCACAGACTGTTGAAGTGATGATCTCTCTTTTAATAGCAGTAGCTGCTTCTGCTGGTGTAGGAAGAATATTTTTTTTCCTTTGGACTAATTCATTCCAAATTGAGAAATTGTTTGGGACCTGAAAAAGCAAGAAAGCTTGTTTTTCTTTTCCAGATTAAGAACAAACAGGAAAATGAAGGTGAAGACGACCGAGGTAGCTGCAGAAGCCAGTATTTTAAGTTTCTCATTTTGACCTGGATGTCACAGTCAATTTTATTTTTGTTTTTTTAAAGATTTCATTTAACTATTTTAGTTAAAAACAATTGTAACAAAAACAAATCTGATTTTAAAAAAACTTCAATGCTTAACTAAATTCAAAAATTCATATGTTTGTTTTGTTAAAATATTGTATGTTTGCTGTTGGAAGAAAAAAAATCCAGAATACATAACGTTGTTTTAGTTAAATAAAACAATTTAAAAGTCTGTCTGGTGATATTCTCCTAATACTGCATGGCAAGAAAATCCTCCAAATATTAATGATTAACCTGTTGAATTGGAGATAGTTCACCTTCCAATGACTTCATAAATATTTGCTTCAATTACTTTTGGTAAATGAAATAACCAATCATTCATTTTCTGATATAGCTGTAAAACTAATTTGAAAAGTTTTCAAAATAAATCCCTTTAAAAATGTATAGTATGTACCTTCTAAAAATGAGACCTACATCTGTCTCTGGGTTGTGAAGAATATGTATTAGGGTTATAACAACCAACAAGAATGCACTTTTATGTAGAAATCCATGATTAAATCGAGTCTTCCTGACTAGTGATTTAAATCAATTTGATTTAAATCAAATCCATCCTGGTGAAAACTAACATGATTTGGTCATTTCTCTCTCTCACACAGCTTGGAAAAGTTCTGAGTAGATGGAGAAACACTGGAGCAATCAGTCTACAGACTTAGGAAGACAGCACTGTAACAGTTGAATCTCAGTTCACACTTAAAAGGTCATTTTCACAAGCATAAGTGCTAGAAACAGTGAAGGATGGCCGGGTGGCTAAAGTACTGTCGTGGTAATTCAGGAGACCTGGATTTAATTTCAAGCTCTGCCACAGAATTCCTCTGTGATTTTAGGAAAGTCACAATCTCTTGGTGGCTGAGCTCCCCATAACAATGGTTCCCCTCTGCTACCCTTTGTCTGTCATGTCTAGTTAGACTGTGAGCTCTTCAAGTCAAGAACTCCCTCTATACGTTTGTACTGTCCATATCACAATGGGACCTTGATCTTAGCTGATGCTTCTAGTCACTGATGAAATACAAATAATTAATACTAATGCTTAAGAAAAAGAAAGGTTAGATTCTGCAGAAGCTGATGGTACTTGTCCTGGAAAATTTCCTACTCATCCTGGATGAATAATCTTTCAAATCCTGTGACACAAGATATAATGCTATTTGTGAAAGAATATCATTTTGTAATTCTCAAATTATTTAATTATAAAAATTTCTCTCCTCTAGAAATAGCTGAAATGCCACATTTATTCTGCACACTGAATACCAACATTCTCCAAAGTCCATACTCATGTCTAAAATAGGAAACACTCATATTGAGCTTCATCTTTTCCTCCAGAAACATTTGCGCCAAATTATTAAGTCATGGGAGCCTGGCCTGAAGAATCACAGAGCAAAGAAAGAGACACCCAGAGCAGCCATCTGGTCATCTTTTCACAGCTTCTCAGTTCCAGCATGCAGGTTTCATCAGTTCTAGCCACTAGAGGGAGAGTTCTGCATCATCAGATCTGGATGTGTCAACCAGGCAATAGTGCTTCATAATGGCATGAAGTCAACCCCAAGTTGCTGCTCTGCATGTTTCTGAGATGAGTATGGTGCTCATGGAAGCTGCAGATGCAGCCTGAGCCTTAGAGGAGCCCTAATCTGAGATTTAAACTGGCTAGCACATAACTGAGCCTAATGCACTGAGAGTCCTTAAGCTGAAACAGCATGGCACTTTAACCTGTCTGCAAACACTAGTCTTGAGAGAAGCTAAATAAATAATTTTTTTTTTATATTTTATATATCTCTACACACACACACACACACACACAGAGACAGTATGATCGCGGCCTAAGGATATCCTGTGTAATCTAGCCTCCCACTGACAGATATATGGTTTGGGAAAGAGAAGTTGTAAATTGATTTGGTTCAAATGAAAATTAGTGACTACCTTAAGCAAAAATTTGGGATGAGGACTAAGGGTTATCCTTATACAAAATCACACATGAAGAATCTGCTGTAAATGGTTGTATTTTCTCAATTCTTCTGTCTAATGCAATTGCTTCTAAAAATGCTATTAAAGGAATTGGCACATGAAATTGCAAGCCCATCAGCAAGAATTTTTAATAAATCTGTTAACTCAGGGGTTGTACTGTATGACTGGAGAATTGCTAACACAGTTCCTATTTTTAAGAAAGGGGGGAAAAGTGATCTGGGTAACTACAGGCTTGTTAGTTTGCAAGGCCTCAGAAAAAAATTTGCTGGAAAAAAGTAGTTAACAACACTAAAGTCAATGGTAATTAGCACAAAATACAACATGGTTTTACAAAAGGTAGATCAGGCCAAACCAACCTGATCCACTTCTTTGAGAAGGTAACAGATTTTTTAGATAAAGGAAATGCAGTCGATCTAATTTACCTCAATTTCAGTAAGGCATTTGATACAGTTCCATAAGGGGAATTATTAAATTGGAAAAGATGGGGATCAATATGAAAATTGAAAAGGTGGATAAGGAACTGGTTAAAGGGGAGACTACAACAGGTCATACTGAAAGGTAAACTTTCAAGCTGGAGGGAGGTTACTAGTGGAGTTCCTCAGGGATTGGTTTGGGGACCAATCTTATTTAATCTTTTTATTACTGGCCTTGGCACAAAAAGTGGGAGTTTGCTAATAAAGTTTGTGGATGACACAAAGCTGGGAGGTATTGCCAATACAGAGAAGGACTGGGATATCATATAGGAAGATCTGGATGACCTCTTAAACTGGAGTAACAGTAATAGGATGAACTGTAATACTGAAAAGTGCCAGGGATTTATTTAGGGATTAATAAGAATTTTTGTTATAAGCTGGGGACTTATCAGTTGTAAGTAACAGAGGAGGAGAAGGACCTCGGCGTATTGGTTGATCACAGGATGACTATGAGACGCCAGTTTCATATGGCGGTGAAAAAAGCTAATGCAGTCTTGGGATGCATCAGGTGAGGTATTTCCAGTAGAAATAAGGAAAGGTTAGTACCATTATACAAGGCACTGGTGAGACCTCATCTGGAATACTGTGTGCAGTTCTGGTCTCCCATGTTTAAGAAGGATGAATTCAAACTGGAACAGGTACAGAGAAGGGCTACTAGGATGATCCGAGGAATGGAAAACCTGTCTTATGAAGGGAGACTCAATGAGCTCGGCTTGTTTAGTCTAACCAAAAGGCTGCTGAGGGGAGATATGATTGCTCTCTATAAATACACCTCTACCTCAATACAACGCTGTCCTCGGGAGCCAAAAAATCTTACCACGTTATAGTGAAACCGTGTTATATCAAACTTGCTTTGATGCACCAGAGTGCACAGCCCCGCCCCCGGAGCACTGCTTTACCACGTTATATCCAAATTCGTGTTATATCGGGTCGAGTTATATCAGGGTAGAGGTGTATATCAGAGGGATAAATACCAGGGAGGGAGAGGAATTATTTAAGCTCAGTATTAACATGGACACAAGAACAAATGGATATAAACTGGCCATCAGAAAGTTGAGACTTGAAATTAGACGAAGGTTTCTAACCATCAGAGGAGTGAAGTTCTGGAACAGCCTTCCAAGGGTAGCAGTAGGGGAAAAAGACATATTTGGCTTCAAAACTAAGCTTGATAAGCTTATGGAGGGGATGGTATGACGGGATAGTCAAAGATCAATCAATTGCCAACATTAGACTATTAGTAGTAAATATACCCAATGGTCCGTAACGGGATGTTAGATGGGGTGGGCTCTGAGTTACTACAGAGAATTCTTTCCTGGGTGCTGGCTGGTGAGTCTTGCTCATATGCTCACAGTTTAGCTGATCGCCATATTTGGGGTCGGGAAAGAATTTTCCTCCAGGGCAGATTGGGGGAGGCCCTGGGAGTTTTTTGCCTTCCTCTGCAGTGTGGGGCATGGGTCACTTGCTGGAGGATTCTCTGCCCCTTGAAGTCTTTAAACCATGATGTGAGGACTTCAGTGGCTCAGACATAGGTTAGGGGTTTGTTATGGGAGTGGGTGCGTGAGATTCTGTGGCCTGTGTTGTGCAGAAGGTCAGACTAGACGATGATAACAGTCCATTCTGACCTTAAGGTCTATGATTCTAAAGACTCAGAGAAAAGAGTGCTATAGACTGAACCACCAACACTACATTCTGCAGCAACCTGGGATATCCATGAAGGTCTTTCCATTCAAGTATTAAGTATTTTCTGTCTAAGATAACAAGTAATTACCTGGTAAATCTGCTCTTGTTGAAAAAAAAAATCTGCTGACAACTGCACAAACTTTAGAAATCCAAGAATAAGTTTAGAGTTTGCATCTGTGTACAGCATGTGTTACAATAGGGCCTTTCATAACACGAACATACACAATGATAAATTCAGAAGTTTTAAAGCAAAGATAATTATTACTTAAACACAAAACACCAGAAAAAATGCTTAAAGTGAAAATCTTTTCTCAAACTCTCCTCCCACAGGCTTTCAATGTTTTAAACCGGGGGCCAACACCCTTACAATAGTTAAAAAGAATTAAAAAGTAGTAGTCACTTCAGAATGGTTTGTCCAAACCATAGTGACACTAACAGGTTAGCAGCTCGTCATTTTCCCCATTATAGTAGACAGTCATCGGTTTTAAGTTGTAAGGGAAAATCCTAATGTGTGTGACTATTTCTGAATTATTTATAACACTTCTGTTTTTCAGGGTATATTAATTTCATTTTTAGCATTTTTCAGTTTTATGCAGATATTCAAAAATAGGGGGTTTTCAGGGCTTACATTATTCATTACAGTGATATATGCTACAATGGGTAATATCTTTATAATGTTCCTTAGCACACTAATGTAGTAGTTTCAAACAGTGCTAAAGCGCACTAGGTAACCTTTAGTCAAGTGCACACGAGCAGGGCCTACACCAACCAATAATGCACAATATGGTAGTGCACTTTAGAAAACACAACTCCGTAGCCTGCATTGCTGCTTGGTGTATACATGCCCATAAATAAAAGTAACTTGTTCCAGAGTTTGTTGAATAAACACCAATTTAATTATTTTTATATCGGGGTATTTCATCAGTCAAAACCTAAAATCAGAAGCCCTAATTATATACAGTAGAAAGAATGACTAAATCCACAGAAACATATTCAGATAAAAGATATAATATTTTATGCAAAACCAAGAAAACCTTTATAAGTTCAGTTAAAAGCAATTATTTGAGGTCTAAACAAGGTTACTTGTACATTTCAAATCTGGTGGGAAGTTTGATCCGAGGAATGAATCACAAAATTCTCCTATGAAAATTAGAACTGATATTTAAGCCAGGTAAATAGCACCTCTGACATGTCAGATTAGCTGCAGCAGATTTCAATATAAAATGTATCACAAGGATAAAGGAAAGCAGAGTATCTGCTCTAGAATTGAAACTGAGTTAGCAGAACAATTTTAAACATGGTTTTAATCTTGTTCATGCTAACACAGCTTAAGCATATTTTGCCTAGCCAAGGTACGCAGTCAAAATGTTTTTTAAAATGCATTTCTATCTAGAAAACCTGGAGTTTAATCAGTAGAGTGAGCACCAGTGGATGATGGTGACATTTGAAAGTGGACAGGCAAATCTGACAGAGAACTGAAGTGTCTGGACAACAAAATCCTGAAAAGTTACTTTTGATCATTTTTACAATGAACTCCAAGTAAAATTAAACACACTTTGACTACTTTACACAAATCATTTACAAAGTAACCATATTATTTAAAAACAGAACATTTTAAAGCCATCAAATATAACAATGTAGTGATACTATTAAAAATAAATTAAAAAGGGAGTCATCTGACTAACAAAGTTCTGAACTATGTAAATGCAAGTAAATGTGTATCAATTTTTATATTCTCTGGGAGGAGATGGCTTGAGCCTTAGAAACTACAGATAAAAAAAAATAGAAGGATGAGGAGATAGTCTGAAAGGCTGTATCTTATTGAGGTAATATAACAGAAGGGACATATGGATTTTCGTGCATTTGGCATATAAATATCTTGCAATACTGGCTACAACAGTGTCATGAGAACACCTGCTCTCACTTTCAGGTTAACAGAAACAAGAAGCAGGCAGCATTATCTCCTGCAAATGTAAACAAACTTGTTTTTCTGAGTGATTGGCTGAACAAGAAATAGGACTGAGTGGACTTGCAGGCTCTAAAAATTTACACTCTTATTTTTGAATGCAGGTTTTTTTGGTACATAATTCTACATTTGGAAGTTCAACTTTCATGATAAAGAGATTGCTCTACAGTACTTGTATTAGATTAACTGAAAAATAATATTTCTCTTGTTTTTTTACAGTACAAATACTTGTAATAAAAAATAAATATGAAGTGACTACTGTACACTTTGTATTCTGTGTTGCAATTGAAATAAATATATTTGAAAATGTAGAAAACATCCAAAAATATTTAAATAAATAGTATTCTATTATTATCAGTGCGATTGTGCAATTAATCATGGTAATTTTTTTAATCACTTGACAGCCCTAGTTTGAAATGCAGAATACAGTTGAGGATTCTAGGTGTATGAACCTCCAACAGATCAAATGTTGAGCTACACAAATGGAAAATCTTTTCCATTTAGAGGAGTAAGTCTTTCTCATGGAGAATTTTCTACTTTGTAGTCGGATTTCTAATACTAACAGGGAGCGCACTATGTCAGTAGCACTCAACCTGCCAACATCCAGGCTGTTGAATGTAATTACCTCAGGTCTGGGAGAACAATGTGACTTTGGTTCTGCTATACTATATCTGGACAGTCTAGAAGAGGCATGGAAGGCTAGACAGACATTCTGAGGAGATTGGTCAGCCAGAACTTCCTTTGCCAATTTGATGGTAGCAGAATCAGTGTAGTTACATCCTGCCTTACTTTGCATATGCTTCTTGGAATCAAAGGATTTGGTAGAAAAGAAATGCATACATGGGACCTTGATCCCACAGTACAAGGAAGGCATCTTGCAATGATCCTGGGTACGTCTCCCCTATCTTTGCTATCAACCAACTCTAATGGAATTTCCCCACCATTGAAACATTTGCTTGATGACAGAGCTCTTCAAAGATCACACATCATTGGTGATAAACTGTCTGCTAGGTTGTTTCTGACTCCTAAACATAAAGAGTGATTTGAGGGTATCCCATTTTGGTGACATCATGTCTATAACTTACTGACATGGAAGTAAAGAGCAGGCATCTCCTTGCTTCTTTAAACAGTACAATACAGATGTGCTGTCTGTGAGAATCTCAACTGTGAAGATCGGTAGAACAGTTTGGCATGCACAGTATTACAGTCTGACTACTCTTTGTTTTAGTAAATTTATATGAAGAGGCATGGCCTTTTGAGACCAAGTTCTTCCAGCTGTACTCCCCAATGCACCTGTGACCCACTTCTTTGTAAGAGGAGGTGTGAAGAAGAATATGCTCTTCAAATATCTTTGTGGTCTAACCACCAGTACAGTGCCAATAGGATGTTTGCTTTCTCATTCTTGTAAAGAACAAATGACACACTGAGCAATGGTCAGGGACATAGATCTCCCTGAGATAAAATAGACAGCAGATACAGCTCTCCGTAAGTGGGATTAAACCATCACAGCCTGAGGGCTTTGAATCCATCATTTTTGCATGGGTAGAGATACACCCAGTCCTAAGGAACAAATTAAATTTAGTTTGATTTTTTTAAAATATATAACCAAATAAAAAAATGTGAGGAAAAACCTTAAAGGGAATTAACCCTATCTAATTTGCAAGAGAAGTAAATTCCGCAGGGTGGCACACAGACACCACTCATTACATCTCACTGTCATGGACACTAAGAGGGAACTGAGGGACAGTTCTGACCACTCTGCCCTTTATGACATTGGGTGGATGGGCACAAGGACATGAATAGTGCAGGTGTGGCCCAATAGATATTGCTATTCAAAAGATTCCTCTCTTGTATGTATGGGCACCTAGAGTGTGAGCCATGCTGACATATACCCACAGAACAACTTTGGTGTACTTTTAAAATTTGCTACAATTTTATTTGCATAGCTTTGTTTATAATTCACTTTATATCATGTTATGTATTAACAAGTGAGCCATTTTTAAAAACTTACTTTTAAACCCAAATATTAACATGGGGAAATCACAAGCTTGTTGAATTTAAAATTCAGTTTTTCTGCAGTCGTTGCTATTTAGTCCAGCAGGTGCAAAGAAATGGCTTCATTTTAAAGTCTCTTGTTAAAAGCAAGTAGGAATGGTAATAGCCAGAGGTGGGGAAGCATTTCCAGATTAACCACAAGTACTTGCCCTCACCACCCAGTACTCTAAACTGCTGTTCAGTGCAACTCTTATTTCCAATGACATGGCAAACCATATAAAATAAGTGTGCCTGAATACCTCATCAATTAACATGTGATAAATCAGATCTAAATATTTATATTAATTATAAGTCTGCTCTCATGAAATCTGTTGTATGCAGTGCCGATGAAGCTGCGCTAGTCTCAGAATATTAGAGAGACAAGGTGAGTTAGGCAATATCTTTTACTGGACCCTGAAATCTATTTATTAAAATATAGAAACACAACATAACATTTTATTTGCAATGTGACTGTTCTTGTAATTCTATAGTTGTGGAATTATATGAGGAATCACATCTCTATTTCAGCAATAAATACATTAAAATATAAAAGCAGGAATGCTTAGTGAATGTTCGCTACAGTTAGAAAAAATGCCAGAATACAGAGGGCGACCAAACCCTGTCCAGATGTATATGGGGAGGATTTGTGAGGGACGGAGTAGCAACTAGGAAGAGGGTGCAAAGAGCCTACCTTACACTTATAGAATATGTCGTATTAGAATTAAACTCTCTTCTGTCCTCAGTATTAGTAATAGGATGACATGGCTGAGAAATGGAGCCCCTGCTCCATGTTAGTGCCACTAGTAATAATGCCCATCTCCCCAAAACAGCGTGCAAAGGGGAAGAGCAATGGTGGAGCCATAGACCCAACTACCCTCTACATCTGTGATGCAACTCCTATTGCCACGGGCAATCCCTAGAAGCCCCAAGAGAAATTCAGGCTGAGCCAGCCAGCATTCGTCTGGGATTCCTGCTACAGTACAACCTCACCCGATCTTGCTCTACTCACAAACTTCCCTTTCCAATGCAATGCTGTTCCTTTGAGGTACAATATAACCCACAAAGGAATATTTCCTGCTCAAAGTTCTAATAAATAAATCTGGGGAGTGGTCCTACTTTGAGCAGGGGATTGGACTAGATGACCTCCTGAGATCCCTTCCAACCCTCATGTTCTATTATTCTAATGTACCAATGTAACCAATCAGTGTTATCAATCAACTATATAGATGTCAATATAAAATATTTTAATGGAACATGGCACCTAGTCAATACACGTTGACACTTGTTACTATCATGGCCCTGATTCTGCCAAGCCTTCTGCATACGCATAACTTTACACACTGTGAACAGTCCCATTGATTTATACACAAACATCTTAGTGTGTTGGTAAAATTAAATAATTTTGCTAAACATTTCTTTTATCCTTTAAAATAACAATTTTGTGCGCTATAATTTGATTATGTCTTCCTTCTCCAGTTGTTCCTCATGTAACACAAATAACTTGTACACATATACAGATAAAACATACATCGGCATGCGCAAAAAGGTAATTGCATACATTTTTCACTGGCGCTGCTTAGAGTTTTAAAAATATAGCCCAAAAAGTTTGTGTTTTATCTATTAATATCTTGAACTTGGGTATTTTGTAAAACAAAGTGTTATGCTATACATTTAAAAAGTAAACTAACTGTTAACAAAAGGGATTTTCTAAATGTACATACATACTTAAGGGAGAAAACACAAATGAAGAGCTGTCAGATTTTTATATATAATAGCTTATCACAAGACTGTAGTCCAACTGTCTGTTTTTTCATGAACTGTTAATAAATTCTCTAAAAACAAACCTTAAAAAGTCAAAAAAATCCTAAATCAACATTAAAAAAATTGAACACACCCAACCCTACAATACTGGAAAATAAGAAAGTAACCCTAACAACCTTACCTCTGCCACAGTCCACCACCAGCATGATCCCCAAAGTAAAGCAAGTGTCTGTCTACGATAGTCTTGTCTATGGTATCAGTTTTGGGGGATTGTTTTGTTTTGTTTTGCTGAATGTAAGAAGGAGAGTACACATGCCAAGACAAGTCCACCATTCATAAATATAGCATTTTATACCTTCTTCTGATCAACCGTTCTTGCTAGTACAGCAAAGCAAGGCAGGGGCATTGCCCACTCACTATGCCCTATTCCAACTCCCTTTGGAAAAGCCAGTGTTGCTTCAGCTATGGGTTGTAATATTCTAATCTAGAATCACAGAATCATAAGGCTGGATGGGATCTTGAACAGTCATCTAGTCCAGTCCCCTGTGCTGAGGCAGGACCAAGTAAACCTAGACTGTCCCTGAGAGGTGTTTGTCCAACCTGTTCTCAAAAAACTCCAATGATGGGGATTCCACAATCTCCCTTGGAAGCCTATTCCAGAGCTTAACTACTCTTACAGTCAAAGTTTTTCTTAATATCTAAACAAAAATTCCTTGCTGCAGATTAAGCACATTACTTCTTGTCCTATCTTCAATGAAGATTGAGAACAATTGATCACCACCCTCTCTATACCAGTCCTTGACAAGTGAAAACTATCAGGTTGTCCTCAGTCTTCTTTTCTTAGAACTAAACACATCCAGTTAGGTTTTCTAAACCTTTTATCATGTTTGTTGTTCTCCGCTGGACTCTCTTCAATTTGTCCCTATCTTTCTTAAAGTGTGGCACCCAGAACTGGACACAGTGCTCCAGTTGAGGCCTCACCATGCTGAACAGAGAGGGACAATTATCTCCTGTGTCTTACATTCGACACTCCTGTAAATACACCTTTACCCCGATACAACAGTCATTGGGAGACAAAAAAATCTCACCGCGTTATATCAAACTTGCTTCCCCCACCCGTTCCTTGATCCCTGATCGCCCCCTCCAGACACCTCCCCTTCCCTAATCACCCCCTACCCAACCTCCCTGTTCTCTGACTGCTCCAACCCCTATCCACCTGCCCCACCCCGACAGGCACTCACCAGCAGCGGTGGTGAGAAGCAGAGCAGTGTGGCCCCAGTCCGCTCTACTCCACCAGCTCCCAGCCGTGGCGCTCTGCTTCCCGCCATCAGTGAGAGCACGGAGGTTGGGGAAAGGATTCCCCCCACCTGAGGTGGGAAGCGACGTGACGTGGCCCCAGCCCTCTCTGCTTTCCTTCTCCGGCCCCAGCCATGTCGCTGGGGGGCAGCGGGGGAAGGGTCCTGCACTCACCTGCCTGGTGAAAGTGGAGAGCCACGGCTGGGAGCTGGCGGAGTGGAGCTGGCTGGGACTGGGCTGTTCCGCTTCCTGCTGCCGGTGAGTGCGGGGAGGTTGGGGAAAGGACACCACTCCGCACTCACCGGCAGCGGGAAGTGGAGCAAAGTGGCCCCAGCCCGCTCCATTCTGCCAGCTCCCAGCACTCCACTTCCTGCTGCCGGTGAGTGCGGAGAGGTTGGGGAAAGGATGTCCCTCCTGTACTCACCTGCGGCGGGAAGTGGAGCGCTGTGGCTGGGAGCTGGCGGAGTGAAGTGGGCTAGGGCCAGGCTGTTCCACTTCCGCCACTGCTGGTGAGTGTGTGTGTGGGGGGAATCCCTTCCCCCAAGCCCCCTCCCCCAAGCAATATGGCTGGGGCCGGCGCGAGCGAAGCAGAGCGGGCTGCTCCTGGCCCCCTGCTAATCCTCCGGGCCATCCTGGGACTGCGGGGTCCCCAAAAGTGCCCTCCCACAGCTCTTACCCCCCAGACTCTTGGGGGGGAGGAAGCCACTGACAGCCCCTGAGACCCTCTGCCCTTTATCAAACCCCTTGGCAAAGCCTGGTCCGGCACCCTTAACACACTGTTCAGAGCAGCGTGTCAGAGCTTTACTGTGCTATATGCGAACCCACGTTATATCGGGGTAGAGGTGTATATCCCAAACTAGATGGACACCTACAGGCAGCATACTAGTGAATGGCAACAGTTATACGTCATCAGAAAGGCTGCTATATTTTTCATCCAAAAGCATGATCTATTGTTTTTAGGACCTCTTCTAATCAAGTGTTACTTATAAACAGCTAGTGGTGAGCAAGCAAAGAACTATGGTACTCTAGCTGTGGTACTCTTTTTTATTTTAAAATGTTTGCCCTAAAAGACAATTTTCTTGTTTTCTAACGTTTGTGTTTATAAAAATTCATTGGTCTTAAGTTTTGTCCCCCTCACTGATTCATATTTGCAGCCTTAACTTCATCTTAATGTTCATCCGTGAATTCTTCCACGCCTCGATTGTCCCCTCTGGTTATGTACCACAAACAGAGCATCTCCCAGTCACTTCTTCTCAGCTTATGCACACATGACCAGAATTCATTACCGAATCTGGCCTGCTGGTTGGATCATTAGCTTTCCCAGCCTGAGCCAGGTACTGACAGGGAGCACAATGGGAACAGTGATCCACGCCCCGCTCCTACTCACTAAAAAGATAGGAGAAGGGAGTTCTGTAAGTACAACATTGTCTCTGTTCCCCTCCATCATCTAGAAGAATATGAATACTCTTCTGGGGCAATTTTGTGTGGAGTAAGAGGAGGAGGAGCAGCTAACTAGCTTCTTTTCGGAATATCATCCCCTACTGACTTGGCAGATTTCCACACAGATATCCAATGCTATCTGAGCTTCAACCATCACTGTTACAGGACAGCCACAGAGTACTTAGCCAATGGCAGTACAGAAAAAGGCACACTACACAGAATGCCATTTGCTACAAAATATATTCCCAATTCTAGTATTCTTCCCTAGTTACACTTACTAAAGCATTCACATCATTTCTTGTTTTTAATCAAACTAACAGGGCTAGGAACAAAAGTGCTGGGTAGCTGGAAATTCTAGCTTTAAAGTAATTTTATCTTTAATGGGTGTCAAGACATCACTTCTCAATAGAAGAGATTCTGATTTATTTTAAAAAACCTTAGTTTTAACCTTTTTAAATATTCAAATAATTAGTCTTTTGTTCCAACTGGTAAATAAAACCCTGGGGTTTTCCCCATAAAACTTAAATTTTGCTTTTATATATATCAGTTTTCAGTCATAGCTCTCAAGGTGCTTTTACGAAGGAAGGTAAGTATCACTGTCTCTGTTTTAATTTTGCAAATGAGTGAAAGTGAGGCATAGAAGAGTATAGTGATTTGCACAAGGTCACACATAAGGTCAGCACCAGAGTGAGAAACTCCACTATACCACATTGTCTTCCATCTAAGATGCCACATATTTTAGAAAACAGATATCTAAAACTACATTATAGTAACATATTATATGTTTTCCCTATCTGTTTTCCCATCTATAATATGGGGATAATGATAATGAGCTCCTTAGTAAAGCAAAATTTAATTATTAGATTATTACTAGCATGAATTTGGAATGATCTAGACATCTTACTCATGAGCAATGCAGTCATCACAAACACAGGCCAATATAAACTTCGCCCTACTCTACCTCATCATTGGCTGGCTTGTGAGGCCTTACATTCAACTTGACAGCTTCTCTGTATTTGTCTATCTATATGCAACATAATAACTTTTGAATACTGTATCTGATCACTTCCAAAATGTCAAGGAACATGCCAGGCATCAATCGCCAGAACCCTATTGATTTGGGGGACATCAAAAGATGGGCAACAAATGGAGCCACTGGCCTCTGTTTATGCCAACCATTAACATCTTACAGAATAAGAATAGTCCTGCTCATCCGCCCAACAGAGTTTAACATGTTGCCACCCTAAAGAAAACTAATTGCTCTCTCTGCTGGGAGACTGGGGATGGATTCTCAGCAAACAGGAGTAACCAGAGAGAGAACTTCCTTCCTTCCTTCCTCCCTCCTTCCCATTTTGCCTCCTGTTTGGGGTGAGATGGCACCATCCAGTCTGGAGGGAAGAAAAGTACTCTGTCTCAAAAATTTTTTTAAAAAGAGTGAAAGAGAGGAAGGGAGGGAGAGTGAGGGAAACATACACAGAGAGACAAGGTGTAAAGTGGTGGTTCTCAACAGGCATTCACAGAGGTCTTCCAGGGGGTACACAGGCACTGATTACCCCTCTTTCCCACAGGTGCTCGACCTCCTCCTCTGCACCTGGCTCCATCCCTATTCCAACCCCTTCCCCAAAGCCCCCACCCCAACTCCACCCCCTCCCTTCCCCTATTCCAACTCCTTCCCCAAATCCCCACCCTAGCCCTGCCTCCTCTCCTGAGCATGTCATGTTCCTGCTCCTCCCCCTCCCCAGAGCACGCTACCACCACCAAACAGCTGTTTGCTGGTGGCCGGGCAGGCAATGCTGGGAGGCAGGCGGAGAAGCAGGGACACAGCGCACTCAGGGGGGAGGAAGTGAGGCCAGGGGGGAGGGGGGAGACTTGGCTGCCTGTCTGTGCAGAGCACCCACTAATTCTTCCCCCGGGTGCTCCAGCCCCAGAGCACCCATGGAGTCAGTGCCTATGAGGGGGTACATTAACTCATATAGATATTTGCCTAGCACTAGCAACGTCAGTAGAAACTAAAATTTCATATAGATGACTTGTTTATACGGCTCTTAGTGTTGTCAACTTTCTAATTACTCAAAACAGAACACCCTTGCTCAGTCTCTTCCCTGAGGCCCTGCCACGTCCCTTTTCTGAGGCCCCAGCCCCCACTCACTTCAGCCCCCCTCCCTCCATTGCTCGCTCTCCTCCACCCTCACTCACTTTCACTGGGCTGGGACAGAGGTGCAAGATGGTGTGAGGGCTCCAGCTGGGGCAGGGGGTTAGGAGGGGGTGCAGTCTATGACTGGGGGTGCGGACCTCAGGGTGGGTCTGGGGATGAGGGGTTTGGGGTGCAGGAGGGGGCTCCAGGCTAGGGCCAAGGGGTTTGGAGTGCAGAAGTGGGCTCAGGGCTGGGGAAGGGAGTTGGGGTGCAGGGATGCAATTGGAGGTGTGGGCTCCAGGGATGAGGGGTTTGGGGTGCAGGAGTGGGTTCTGGGCTGGTGCCGAGTTTGGAGTGCAGGAGTGGGCTGGGGCAGGGGGTTGGGGTATCGGTGGGGGCTCTGAGAGGGGGTGCAGGCTCTGGGGTGGCACCAGGGATGAGGGGTTTGGGGCGCAGGAGGGGGCTCAGGGCTAGGGTTGACAGTGCAGGAGAGGATTTGGGGTGCAGGCTCCGGGTGGGAGTTTGGGTGCAGGAGGGTGTTCCAACCTGTTGCAGTGGATTGGGCATGGGCTCCAGCCAGGCGGCACTTACTTCAGCTGGCTCCCTGTCAGTGGCACAGGGGACTAAGGCAGGCTCCGCGCTGCCCCCAGAAGCAGCCAGGATGCCTGGTCCCTAGGCAGAAGTGCGGTCGGACAGCTCTGAGTGGTGTGCGCCGCCCCTACAGCTCCCATTGTCCACAGTTCCCAGCAATGGGAGGTGGGGAGCCAATGCTCGGGCGTGGCCAGCACATAAATCCTCCCTCGTTCCTGCGCCTAGGGGCCACAGGGACATGTCACCACTTCCAGGAGATGCGCTGAGCTAGGGCAGGCAGGAAGCCTGCTAGCCCTGCTGACCAGACTTTTAACGGCCCAATCAGCAGGGATGACCAGCGCTGCCAGGGTCCCCTTTCAACTGGGCATTCCGGTAGAAAACCAGACACCTGGCAACGCAGACTACTCTCTACATGTATACGCTGAAATCTACATACAATATCTATATTGCAATTTATTTTATAGTTATATGGTCAAAATAGAAAGTGCATAATTTTTCAGGAATAGTGAGCTGTGACACTTCTGTATTTTATATGTCTGATTTTGTAAGCAAGTAATTTTTAAGGGAGGTGAAACCTGGGGGCACGCAAGGCAAATCAGACTCCTACAAGGAGTCCAGTAGTCTGGAAAGGTTGAGAGACACTGGTGTAAAGAATGAGGGATCCTGATGAGGAAGAGTTGGGGGAAACAGAGCCCCTGGCATGGTGGGGAGAATGAGGACCCTGGGGTGAAGGGAACAGGGAGGAGAATGGGGGATCCTGCAGTGCGGGGAGGAGGGCAGGGAGCCCTGGCACAGTGGGGAGAATGGGGGGGGACGCAGGTGGGCAAAGTGGAGTGCCTGGTGTGCGAGGGTGGCGGGCACACAGAGGCTGTGGCATGGGGGAGAAGTGAACGCGCAGAGCCCCTGCCACCGGAAAGAAGGGCGATCTGGGAATGAGATTCAGCCATTTCCCCGCCCCCGGGAAGGGGCTCGCTGCTACCAGTCCAAATCAGCGCCTGCCCCGGGGCCGAGAGCGCAGCGGGCAGGGCGATGCAGACCCCGCCGCCCTGGGGCTTAGGGAGCTCCGAGGCTCCCGCTCCGGCCTATCAGCGCCTCCGGGCCGGACTCCCGGCCTGCTCCTTCCGCTGCCCAACCCGGGGCCGCCGAGGCCTCAAGGGAGGCCGCCAGCCGCTGCCCCAGCGCATGGCGGGCAGGGAGCTGGCTGCCGGCTGCCGCCTCCCGCCCAGGCAGACGGACCCGGAGGACGTTGCTGGGTCCCGCTGCCCCCGCCCCACGCCGGCCCCTCGCTCACCCGGGCTCTTCAGGTTGTAGCGGGACTCCATGGCGCGGACGGCGGCTCCCAGCGACCGGCCCGGGGGCGGGGACTCGCGCAGCTGCTGCTGACTCGGCTCCGGTTGCGGCAGGAAACTGCCCTGACGTGGCAGCGGCAGCTCTGTGACTCCGGCAGGGAGGGCCCTGCGCGCCCGACACCGCCCCGCTACCCGTCCCTTCTGCCCCGTACCGCCCCCGGCGCCGGTACTGCTCGTAGCGCTGCCTCTGTCCTCGGTACCCTCCTCGAGCCCCTTCTGCTGGCGCCCCCACCGCCAGTACCTCCCCGATACTGCCTCATCCTCGATACCCTCATCCCTGATACGCACCTCTTAGCCTTAGTCCCTTATCCCTGATACAGCCCCCAATCCCCCTCCCGGTACCACTCCCATCCCCGATTCTGTCCCTCCAATCCAGCTTTCATTCCCCCAGTCCGCTTCCTGATACCACCCTGATCGGCTCGGGTGACCAGACAGCAAGTGTGAAAAATCGAGACAGGGGGTGGGGGGGTAATAGGAGCCTAGATAAGAAAAAGACCCTATAAAATCGGGACATCTGGTCACCCTACCTGATTGTCTCCTGATGCTGCCCCCTCTGAGATAGCCTTAGTGATACTACCCCATCTCAAATACTCCTACTAATACTGGCCCCATCCCTGATACCACCATCCCCAATAAAGTCCCCCGTGCCTGGCCCCCATCCTGATATCTGCCACATCCCTGATCCCCTTCCTGATACCATCCCTATTCCTGATACCTCTGCTAATACTGCCCCCATCCCTGTTGCCACTCCCAGCACTGATTCCCCTTCTCCCTCGAAAATACAACCCCTCATCCCGGATGCCTCTCCTGATATTGCCCCTACTCTGATACAATCCCTGCACCCCTACTGATACTGGCCACAATCTGCCAATACAGCCCCTCCATTGTTGACACAACCTCACCGCTAATGTTGCCCCCATTCCTGATATCACTCATAATACCTCTCCCACCCTAATACAGCCCCACTGCCAACAACACCTCTATCCTGATACAGCCCGCACTGCTGACATTGCCCCATACCTGATCCCTTCTGATCTCCAATACCCACCCCCAATACCACCTCGATCACCCCACTATCAGTAGACCTCCATCCCCAGTATCCCTCCCAATACCATCTTATTGCCCATATTGCCCTCTCCATGATACCCCATCATACCTCTCTCACCCTGATACATCCCCACTGCTGATACTTTCCCTATAGTTCTCCCAGTACTTTCCCTGCCTTGTTACATCCCCACCACTTATACCCTTCTCAGTACCACCTTGCATTAACACCTTCATCCCACATACCTGTCCCAATACCTCCCCTGTGCTGATGCACCCTTACCTGGGATACTGACCTAATTATTTAGATTGAAAATTCTTTGGGAGGGGGACTGTCTTTTGTTTCATGTTTGTACTGCGCCTAAGACAATGGATCCTGGTCCATGACTGAGACACCTAGGCACTATGATAATGCAAATAACTAATAAATAATAATAATAATAAACCTATATTTATAAAAGTAGCCTGATTTTCAGCACTACTGAATTCCTATTGACCTCAGTGAGAGATGTGAGCTAGCAGCATCTCTGAATCAATCCCTTTTTACTGACGTGCCTAATTTTAGTCACATAAGTTTGAAAATGTTGGTCTTGGCATGTTTATGTTATTGTTCCTTATTTCTTGTCCCTACCTCCATATCTTTTCCTTCCCATCTCAACTTTCTCATATCCTATGTCCCTCTGTAAACCATCAGCAGTGAAAACCAGTTGCAAGCAGAAAAGTTGAACACTGCAATGGTTACACACACCTGTACATTTTTGCCTACTTAATTACCTTTTAGTTTAAATTTCAAAAGTTACTCTTCACTTTCTACTCCTAAAATTGTTGCATAGTGTTGTTGACGTAGCACGGCAATTTAAGAGTTAGCTGCATTTTGGTAGTAGACAAGTGATCTTTATGTATATAGTGCAAAATTCTGGGTACAGTAGTTGGAGGAACAGGGCGTATTTAACCTTGCCTCTCACCATGACTCACCCTTACAGCGGGAGGGCAGGATTCAAATACAGAACACAGAAGTGCATTAGGCTGAGAGATTAGCTACTACATCAGCTGACGCACAAAAGGACCCACTGTTGTGTAGGTAATGTCCAAGAACACATGGCCCCATCTTAAGTGCATAATCAGCATAGAAACATAGAAGTGTAGGACTGGAAGGGACCTCAAAAAGTCATCTAGTACAGTCTCCTGCATTCAAGGAAGGATTAAATAATAACTAGACCATTCCTGACCAGTGTTTGTCTAACCTGTTCTTAAAAAACTCCAATGATGGAGATTCCACAACCTCCCTATGCAATTTGTTCCAGAGCTTAACTACTCTGACAGGAAGTTTTTCCTAAATTCCAACCTAAACCTCCCTTGCTGCAATTTAACCCATTGCTTCTTGTCCTACTCTCAGAAGTTACGGAGAACAATTTTTCACCCTTCTCTTTGTAACAACATATATGTACTTGAAAACTGTATTATGTCCCCTCCTAGTCTTCTCTTCTCCCTACTAAACAAACCCAGTTTTTTTAATCTTTCCTCATGGATCATGTTTTCTAGAACTCCGATCATTTTTGTTGCTCACCTCTGGACTTTCTACAATTTATCCACATCTCTTTTGAAATGTGGCACCCAGAACGGGACACATTACTCCAGTTAAAGCCTTATCAGTGCTAAATAGTGAAAGAATTATTTCTCATGTCTTTCTTACAGCACTGCTGCTGATGCATCCCAGAATGATGTTCCCTTTTTTTTTAAACTGTGTGACACTGTTCACTCATATTTAGCTTTTGATCTGCTATACCCCGCAATCCCTTTCCACAGGACTCCTTCCTAGTCATTTCTCATTTTGTATGTGTGCAATTGATTGTTCTTTCCTAACTGAAGTACTTTTCATTTGTCCTAATTGAATTTAATCCTGTTGATTTCAGATCATTTCTCCAGTTTGTCTAGATTATTTTGAATTTTAAACCTATCCTCCAAAGCACCTGCAACCCCTCCAGCTTGATAATCTTCCACAAACTTTATAAGTATACTCTCGATGCCATTATCTAAATCATTTATCAAGATATTGAATAGAACCAGACCCAGGACTGATCCCTGTGGGACCCCATTAGATATGCCCTTCCAGCTTGACTGTGAACTCCTGATAACTTCTCTCTGGGAATGGTTTTCCAACCAGTTATGCACCTACCTTATAGTAGCTCCATCTACACTATATTTCCCTAGTTTGTTTATGAGAAGGTCATGCAAGACTGTATCAAAAGCCTTACTAAAGTCAAGATATAGCACATCTACCACTTTCTCCCATCCACAGGGCTTGTTACCCTGTCAAAGAAAGCTATTAGTTTTGTTTGATATGATTTGTTCTTGACAAATCCATGTTGACTGTTACTTGTCACTTTATTATATTCTAGGTGTTTGAAAATTGATTGCTTAATTATTTGCTCCATCTTTTAGGGTACTGAAGTTAAACTGGCTAATCTGTAATTCCCTGGGTTGTCCTTATTCCTCCTTTTATAGATTGGCACTATATTTGCCATCTTTCAGTCCCCTGAAATATCTCCAATCTCTCTTATCAGCAGTTTAGGGGGTCTGACATCTTCAGATGGTATGTTGCAGGCACTAGGAATGGTGCATGTGAATTTGTCCCACTTGTTTTTAAAGGATCAGTAAGGAGTGGCACAGCACACAAACTTGCCCATCCTTCCTCACTTGGCTACCCTGAGTCATCTTGCCACGTACTAGTTGAATGGCTATGGGACTCACTACAGGGCCAGACCCTTTCACTCTTCACTATAATAAGGGCAGTACTTTGCCCAAAATCTGTAAAGAAATTTAGAATCCTCCTGACTGAAGGGCATTTTAAATAAAGGCATCATCAGGTGAATACTTGTGTAGGTCAAATAGAGTAATATTTAGATGAGTTGACTGTTGTCTCTGTTTGGGTTATGGTAATTGTGCTTGACAGCGGTTACAGCATCACTTAATATAGCTCACAAAGGAAGCACCTGCACTTAATATGAACAATTCGTTTCTAGCTAGAAGAAGAAATACACAATCATAACTACATCAGACTAAATATTATGGAAATAATCCAAATACAGTCTTAATTTTTAAAAAGTACGAATCTATTGTAGTTTTTTCCATTCAATTAAATTACATCTTTGCCAGTTTGGGAACATGGGTTACCATACTAGGTTTAACTGCATATCTTGATTACCTTTAGATACATGTAGGAAGCTAGGTTTTAACTCCACAACTCTCCATGCTACCTGCTAGCTTGTAATAGCCTCCCACTGAAGGACCGTGTGTACCATGGCTGCAAGCACCCCTTCACTAATTTCCATAGGCAATATTGCCAACCTCAAAAGTCAGGGCCCCCAATACCATGATTTTTTTTAATTACATTTGGGGGGGGATTATTTGCCTTCTGTTTCCAAGCCTTCATCATGCTCCATTGCAAGCTTCTCTGCAACCTGGAGGTCTAGAAACTTTGTTTTTTAAATGAAAGGTGAGATTCTCATATAATCACTTGACTGAGCTGGGGCTTTAAGTAAAAACATCAAATATCATGAGACTTGTAGTAAGGCCACAAATGTTGGCAACACTGCATTGGACATGCACACATTGTCACATGATCTAACTAGGCTATTTCCCATGCTGAAAAACTAAAAGTGCTCAGTTGTAGTAAGCAGAAACTAAAATGTACCTGTATTTACATTGCTACAGCAAACAAATATTTCCTTCTATATGCAGTCACCAGAGAAAGAAACAAGATTTGACAGCTCTTCATAAAGTGACCTCCTTCGGGACACTTAGGATAACCACTATTGCTGTCCCCAAATATTTAAAAAAAAATCATGAACCAGGCCTCAGAAAAAGAGATTAATCACATTTTTACTTTTTACACAATCAGCTCACAAACACATTGTTTCTGATACTGGTAAAGGAAAACGGTATGGTTAATGCATATTTTGTATCTAGGTTTGATACATTTTTCTGTGCTCTTGTGGATATTAGTGAATTAAACTAACCAATGTGAAATTGAATCATTGTTTATTTTCTCCTGCAGGTCAAGTAATTGTGTGAGAATGGCTAATAAAAAACATCCCTTCCATTTCCCAGCTTTTCAGCTCCCAGCAGCTGATCCAGCTCAACATCGGGCCAGGTTTTCATACAGCAGGGATTTGGTCTGTTCAAGAGGAATTGCAGTGTAACATCTTGTTAACTAGAGCCTATATAAATAATTGCATTTTTATATACTCTGATCTTTTAAATGCACATGCAAATAATTTCTTCAAAGGGAGTTTTATGAGATCTCAAAAGTTTGTGGAAAAGTATAATGGTTTCCTTTAAAAAGTAGTATCCCCCACTGACACCAAGGACCACATTTAAAACACATTGCTTTATTGATTTACAATTTCTAGCCTTTCAACTCAGGTATTTGGCTGAAAGAATTTAAATAACCAAAATAAACTTTTTTAAAAGTAACATTAATTTATATAGTTTTATAACATGTCCCCATTATAAAACCAAACAGCTATCTCTTATTTGGAACACATATTGTGCTCATTATGTACTGGGTCAGATCAATAGTCCATCTAGCCCAGCATCATAGGTTATTAGGAATCTCAAGAGATCATCTAGTCCAACCCTCTGCTCAAAGCAGGACCAACCCCCAAATGGCTCCCTAAAGGATTGAACTTGCAACCCTGGCTTTAGGAGGCCAATGCTCAAACCACTGAGCTATCCCTCCCCCCCTTGAAGAGGGATGCTCTGTGCTATGGGAGTAGAGAGGCCTGGGTTCCTGGGACCCCACTGATCATTCAGTCCAGCTGGTTCATCCTCCATGTCCATTGTCCTCGGCACTAGTTCCTGTCTTCCAACCATGACCAATGCCAGATGCTTCAAAGGGAATGAACAGAACAGGGCAGTTTCAATTAATTCACCTTCTGTCATCCAGTCCCAGCATCTGGAAGTCAGAGCCTTAGGGACACCCAGAGCATGGGGTTGCATCCTTGACCATCTTGGCTAATAGCCATTGATGAATCTACCCTCCATGAAGTTATCTAATTCTTTTTTGAACCCAGTTAATAGTTTTGGCCTTCACAACATCCCCTAGCAACAGGATCCACAGGTTGACTGCATGTTGTGTAAAGAATTACATCCTTAAATTTGTTTTAATCCTGCTGTTTATTAATTTCATTGGATGACTCCTGGTTCTTGTGTTATGTGAAGGGGTAAATAAACTTCCTTATTCACTTTCTTCATGCCAGTCATGACTTTATAGGCCTCTATTTTATCCCCCTTAGTCCTCTTTTCAAAGCTGAATAGTCCCAGTCTTTTTAATCTCTCCTCATATGGAAGCTGTTTTCATTCCCTTCATCATTTTTGTTGCCCTTCTCTGTACCTTTTCCATTTCTAATATATCTTTTTTGAGATGGGGTGACCTGAACTGCATGCAGTATTCAAGGTGTGATCATATAATGGATTTATATATGGGCATTATGATATTTTGTTTTATTATTTATCCCTTTCCTAATGGTTCCTAACATACTGTTAGCTTTTTTAACTGCTGCTGCACACTGAGAGCATATTTTCAGAAAACTGTCTATGGTGACTCCAAGATCTCTTTCTTGGGTGGTAACAACTAATTTAGATCCCATCATTTGGTATGTGTAGATGGGATTATGCTTTCCAATGTGCATTACTTTACATTTATCAACACGGTTGGGAACCAGCTAAGGAAGCAGGTGCTCGGGGCGGCCAATACAAAGGGTCGGTACTCTGTCCGCTACTGTGCAGTACATCCAGCTCTTTGGTGGGAATTTGGTGACAGGTCCCTCAGCCCCTCTCTTCCTTTTTGAGCTGCCACCGAAGTGTCGCTGAAGAGGAAGAGAGGAAGTGAAGGACTTGCCGCCAAACTGCCACTGAAGAATGAAGTGGTGCAATCAGCTTTTTATTTTTTTTTTCGCCACGTGGTGGCAGAAAACCTGGAGCTGGCCCTGTTTATCAACATTGAATTTAATTTGCCATTTTGTTGCCCTCTCACCCAGTTTTGTGAGATCCTTTTGATCCTCTTTTCACCCTACTTTGGACTTAATTATCTTGTGTAATGTTGTATCATCTGTAAACTTTGCTGCCTCACTGTTTACCTCTGTTTCCAGATCATTTATGAATGTGTTGAACAGCACTCATCCCAGCACAGATCGCTGGGGGACCCCACTATTAACCTCTCTCCATTATGAAAACTGACCATTTATTCCTTCCCTTTGTTTCCTGTATTTTAACCAGTTACTGATCCACAAGAGGACCTTCCCTCTTATCCCATGACAGCTTAGTTTGCTTACTAGCTTTTGGTGAGGGATCTTGTCAAAGGCTTTCTGAAAGTCCATCTGCATTGTATTCACTGGATCACTCTTGTCCATGTGGTTGTTGACCTCCTCGAAGAATTCTAATAGATTGGTGAGGCATGATTTACCTTTACAAAAGCTGTGTTGACTCTTCCCCAACGAATCGTGTTCATCTATATGTCTGATAATTCTGTTCTTTACTATAGTTTCAACCAGTTTTCCTGGTACTGAAGTTCAGCTTACTGGCTTGTAATTGCCAGGATCACCTATGGAGCCTTTTAAAAATTGGCATTACATTAATTATCCTCTAGTCATTTGGTACAGTGACTGATTTAAGTGATAGGTTACATACCACAGTTTCATATTTGAGTTCCTTCAGAACTCTTGGGTGAATAATATCTGATCTGGTCACTTGCTACTGTTTATCAATTTTTTCCAAACCTCCTCTATTGACAACTCAATGTGAGACAGTTCCTCATATTTGTCACCTAAAAAGAATGGCTCAGATGTGGGAATCTACTTCACATTCTCTGAAGACCGATACAAAGAATTAATTTAGCTTCTCCGCAACGGCCTTGTCTTTCTTGAGTGCTCGTTTAGCACTTCGAATGTCCAGTGGCCCCACTGATTGGTTGGCAGGCTTCCTGCTTCTGGGATACTTAAACATTTTTTGTTAGTTTTTGAGCATTTCGTTACTTGCTCTTCAAATTCTTTTTTGGCCTTCCTAGTTATACTTTTACACTTGACTTGCGAGCGTTTATGTGCCTTTCTATTTTCCTCAGTAGGATCTGGCTTCTAATTTTTAAAGGATGCTTTTTTGTCATTAACCACTTCTTTTACTCTGTTGTTTAGCCACGTTGACATTTTTTGGTCCTCTGTTTTTTTTTAATTTGGGGTATATTTAATTTGAGCCTTTATTATGGTGTTTTTAAAAGTTTTGATGCAGCTTGCAGACATTTCACTTTTGTGACTGTTTTAATTGACAAACTAGTAGTCTTAGTTTTTTAAGTCCTCTTTATGAAGTCAGACCTGGTACATCTGCTTCAATAATAACTATACAGATACACAGCACCTTCTTTCCAGGGGAAAGATTATTCTGTTTCCACTGAGTTTAATTCTAAAACTACGGTGTCAAGAAACCGAGAGCTTTGCCAAATTATTTTTTAATTAGTGGTACCGCATAAATGAAACAAAGGACTAAGGAACAAGCTTTGTTTGATTTGGTTGGCTGAAGCAGAACTTTGTCTTGAGTAGTTTAGTGTAGTCTTCATTGACTGAAATCTAAATTAAGAAAAAATTGTTTTTTGTTTGCAAAGAGGGAGGAATTATATCAAATTACAATATTGTTTTCCCTTTTCACCACAGTTTTAAATCAGTTTGAATTATAAAAAGGATTGAAGCTAAGCGTAAGAACTTTTAGGATAAATATCAGAAAAAAGTTTTCTGCTAGTGAGGTCTATGAAACTAAAACAGTTTCTCAAATATTAGCAGTGGAAGACATTTTATTTTCAATTTAGAACTAGACTGAACACAGCGAGAGAGAATATAGTGTAAGGAACATTGATCAGAACAGATAAAATAACCTGATAGAAATTAGGCATGTAAAAGACCTATGTCAGATTTATATCTCCCATAAAGCAACATGGAAGGAGAAAAGAATCTACCAAGCTCCAACTAAATGCTTTGTGTTAAGCTGTGGTGTACCATCTTGTGAGGTTCCTTTTTAAAATTGTTCTTATTTCTCTTGATAGCATGAAAACATCACTGATACCTACAACACACATTGGGGGGACAAGGTTGTAGTCAAGAGAATTAACTGAATAGTGGTTCAAAAGTACAGAAGGTGTTACGAAGGCCTGTGTTAGGACCTGCATACTGCTGACTGGGTGGCTGCATTTGGGTGCTCTTGCTTTCAGATCTCTCAATGTTCTAGTTTTTGCATCTTCCAGATATGGAAATAATAGTGAATGTTTCTGGCATGCATCCAGAGCACTGCAGATAGCAGAAATAAGAGTTTCATAGCCAGAACTGATTTTGGTTAATAATATTATTGGATCTAATAACTGCTTTGCAAGGAGAAATTGCTAGGTGTAGTTTGTTGGCCTCCTATTCCTTCCCCACTTCCATCCTATTTTTCAGGTTATACTGCAGTTGTTCACAATTTATAGTGCTCCAGGGTCTAGATTAAGCTACTGAAGATGCTGTAGTCACCTTCCCTTATGTGAAGTCTTCTGAGTTTTCCTTAGCTTTAAACTTATACTCATAGGCTTTCCTCAGTGAGGGGAACATATGGCATTACGATACTACAGTATAGAATCACAGGACTGGAAGGGATCTTGAGAGGTCATCTAGTCAAGTCCCCTGAACTCATGGCAGGACTAAGTGTTATCTAAGTATTAAGTATTACCTCCCTTGGCAATTTACTCCAGTGCTTAAACATCCTGACAGTTAAAAGTTTTTCCTAATGTCCAACCTAAACCTCCCTTGCTGCAATTTAAGCCCATTGCTTCTTGTCCTATCCTCAGAGGTTAAGAACAATAATTTTTCTTCCTCCTCTTTGTAACAACCTTTTATGCTTGAAAACTGCTGTCATGTCCCCTCTGAGTCTTCGCTCTTCCAGACTAAACAAACACAATTTTTTCAATCTTCCTTCATAGGTCATGTTTTCTAGATCTTTAATCAATTTTGTTGCTCTTTTCTGGACTTTCTCCAATTTGTCTACATCTTTCCTGAAATGTGGCACCCAGAACTGGACACAATACTCTAGCTGAGGCCTGCGCGGAGTAGAGGGGAAGAATGACTTCTCATGTCTTGCTTACAACACTGCTGCTAATACATCCCAGAATGTATGTTCACTTTTTTTGCAACAGCGTTACACTGTTGACTCATATTTAGCTCGTGGTCCATTGTGACCTCCAGATCCCTTTCTGCAGTACTCCATCCTAGGCAGTCATTTCCCATTTTGTATATGTGCAACTGATTGTTCCTTCCTAAGTGGAATACTTTGCATTTGTCCTTATTGAATTTCATCCTATCTACTTCAGATCATTTCTCCAGTTTGTCCGGATCATTTTGAATTATAATCCTATCTTCCAAAGCACTTGCAACCCCTCCCAGCTTGGTTTTGTCTGTAAACTTTATAAGTGTACTCTCTACACCATTATCTAAATCATTGATGAAGATAGTGAACAGAACTGAATCCAGAACTGATCCCTGCGGGACTGCACTCATTATGCCTTTCCAGTATGACTGTGAACCACTGATAACTACTCTCTGGGAACAGTTTTCTAACTTTCACCCAAGAAGATTAGCCAGAACTACAGCTGTAGGCTTGCAATCGTTCAGTCCTTCAGTCCTCTTACACATGAATCGTCCTATTGACTCTAATGGGATTACCCATGTGAGTATTGCTCAGTGTGCGCAGTCTGGCCCTTAATTCTCCAAGTTGAACAAGATATTTTCAAACTCGCTTACTGTGACAGGAAACAAGCATTTTACTATCTCTTTATAGCGCTAGCTAGCAATTGAGTTGTTTAAAATCTCCTAACAAATTTAATACAATTGTAATGATTACTATTAAAACATCTTGAAAAGAAAAGGATCCAAGAAATGTCTCTCAGAAGCAAACAATTGATACTGTACATGGTGACCTATATAGGATTATTTAACTTTACAAATTCCTCAATTTATTGAAATAGTGGATTTACTTTGAAAGTGCTTAAAAATGGATTTGAGGTTTATAAGGCAAGTCATTTCTGAGATACTACACAACTAAAAAATTGTTAGTAAGTTTAAAAATGTGCAAACTTCCTGTCTCCCCAAGTTTCTATAATGCCTTATGCAGTGCTGTAACCATGTCGGTCCCAAGCTATTAGAGAGACAAGGTGGGCGAGGTAATATCTTTTAGTGGACCAATTTCTGTTGGTAAAAGAGACAAGCTTTTGAGCTTAAGACACAGCTTTTCTACAGGTCTGGCAACATAAATACATTTCCCAGACCTACAGAAGAGCTTCATGTAAGCTTGACTCTCTCATCAACAGAAGTTGGTCAAATAAAAGATATTATCTCACTCACCTTGTCCCATAATACCTTGTCAGATTAGGCTCAAACTTTTCACATCTCACCAGAGTGAAGCTTCAGGCCCTATGATACAAGTCACAATTTTAATATTTTCTAGAAACTATTTTGTGCCATCACAAAAAAAAGTCAACTCTTGAGCCAACTCTGACTGAAGCTATTCTGAGAAATTTTTTTTTTCTACATGATGTAATGTCATTAATTGTACTATATCTATTAAAATCTCCCGGATTGCTTTCAAGAGTCACCAGGAGATCGATGCCAATTCCAGATGATTCTTGGCCAATCCAGGAAGGTTGGCAACCCTGCTCTTGAGTGACTATGTTTTCAATTACATATCATGAAAGCACCTTCTTGCTGAACACACATCTTCAATAATGCACTTTGCACCTGTAATCACAGCATCACAGAACAGTATTCTATACTGTAATCTTAAAAAATCTTCCTGGTCCCAGAAAGACAGGACAGATTTTAACTTCTTAAAAGAAATCACGGTGCTAACAGTTGCATTTATGTACTCTGGGCTTCTGCTTACTGCATTAGTTATATAGCCCTACTCCACAAAATCGAGTTGATGGAAATTTGTATGTTAATATTGACCAACTCCTGCAGCTAGAAGCAAAAAAATGTATAAAGGACATTCAAGGTATTTATTTTAAAGGGGCACTGCCTGTTCAAATACAGCCCTAAATTTAGGTTGTGCAAAAGCTTGTTTTTACAAAATGTAAAACGACCACAAAATTTAAAGAAACAGAATGGAAACCCCATGTTCTTTAAAAAAAAAAAAAATCTCCCTTATGCTTCACTGCTCAAACAGTTCAGACTCCTGATAGTACATGAGCACCTAACAGGGTTTTTTTTAGTGACTGACTAATCAAAAGTGAAAGATGAATCATCATCCAAGCTGAGGAATGCAAAAAGTGAACAACAAAAGCAGTTTTATTTTAACATTCTTTCAGTTCTTTCAGCTTTAATAATCCAACATATTATTTGCAACATAGGTAAGATTATTTGATTTTCACCTTGATTTTATTCACTTGGAAGTTTGTATGATAGCTACAAGAGTCATCCTGGTGACACTATAATACGTGACATAATGTAAAATGTAAGGCTTAACTAAATTGACAGTGTCTCTACATGCACATACAAATATGATACTGTGATTGCATGTTTAGTGGAAAAATGTGCATGCTTACATAAGGAAACCAGATATCTTAATTAATCTCTTCAGTCCTGGTTCCCACAGCAGCAACTCTATGGCAGGAAAAAAAAACAGTAGCATTCTTTGAAGTGTCTGGTCCAATACATGGGCAGTACTGGAGATGTCCTTGCCCCACATAATCAGATATATCTGAGAGAAGTGAAGTGGTGAAGACTGATACTTCTGACACATCGTTGCAACAAAAGAGGGAGACAAATATGCACACACTGTGGCCCAAATCCACCCCTGTGGAAGTGCTGTGGAGGGGAGAATACAGAGGAGCACTCACTGACATAACTATGAACCCCTAAAGAAGATATTACTGTTTAGGCTGGGGGCAGCTGTCTCCAACACCGCCATAAAAACCCCCAGCTAGTGTCAGAGGGGTAACACTGGGAGGAGCTCACTCTCCCTGGTATTTTTGGAGCACTCTCCCTCTTGAACCAGTGCCAATAATGTAAACCCAGGTAGAGTTTACCCACTTCTCATTTGGGGAATCTGAAGTTTAGTATAGGAGCTTCCCATTTCTTTTTTTTTTAACCAATGTACCACAGTGTACCACTGCAGCCCCTATTCATCACACTGATGTCTCTCCCCTCCATACCTTTTGGGTACTAGAAGTGCTCTCCATCTCTCCCAAGCACTAAGATAGCTCTCAGAACCATACGTTTGGCATATTTTTCATAACATTGATCAGATACACTAGAAAGGATCCATTTGTTGATTAAATTCATATTTTAAAATACTCCATTTCTGTCCAATAAACTCAGACCAAAGGAACCACTGAAGGCTAAAGGATAAACAGAAAAATCATGTATGTTAGGCAGCAATGAAGGGTTAAAAGCCAATAGTTTCTCCTTAGACTAATATTCACTTAGACATATTGCATTCTTATCTTCCCTCTCAGCTGGCACTCTACCACCATGATGTTGGGCACAGAAACAAAAGTTAAAGAATTCCATAAGACGTTCCAAGATGGTCTTATAACAGAGTACAGTGTATGTATTCAGCAAGTCTCTCAATGACTATGTTTGCTGTTGGTAAAAACTCTCTATTTCTGTCATATGCCAAAAAATATTAGTGGTTTTAGTCCACAATTAAAGGTGCAGCATTACAATTTGTTTTAACTGGATGTGTACTTTTTAACAAAGGAAACTTTCAAAAGTGCTTCTCCCTTATCTTTTCCGGCTACAAGGTTATTCAGTGAACTCTTGCAGCTGTTCTAGAGCCATGTGCACATAAGCCCTATGTAGGAAGCATGGGTACAGGAGCTACTCTCCCCTGTGTGCTCTTTTATTTGGCAGAGCTATTCTTTAAGCTGCAACTATAAAATGAATATAGAATTGAGAAGGCATGTTTTACTTCTCCCTGCCCTCCTTTTTGGGGTGGGTAGTGCCGTAATTGCTGCAAGGACACATCTGCGATCACTGTGATCAGTGTTAAAAGAGAAAGTAGCTACATCTATGTAGATTAGAATAAGAGAGACCAATCCTTCAGTCCTTATTTAAGAACTTCCTCTGAAATCAAAGGCAGATCTGATCCAAGTAAAGCAAGCAGAACTGGGCCCCAGCATGAGCAACTTTAGGATTTTCCTCTAATGCTTTAATATACCTGAAACTTTATATTATGTTGGTATGGCAGAAATGAAATGCAAACTTTTTCTTCCTCCAACTGTAGAGGCTCAGACTCTCAAACTAAGCATATAAATAAAATCCTTCAGTTACATACTCTGTTCCTGAAATGTTATAAAAACACCAATGCAACATAAAGCAGTATTACAAAATAATATCTGTATAGAAAGTTATTTTAGAGATATATGTTGAGGTAAATTATGATAAAAAGCCCAACTGAGAGGGCATTACCAGTGTTATGGAGAAGTCTGGGTAGAGTTTAGCCAAAGGCCTGTTTTACAAAAGCTAATTTTTACCTACCAGTTGGTAAGGCTCTTATTGCTATCATACTTCAAAATAAGAATTCTTCAACTTACAAATTGAAAAAAAAATATGAAGTTGGATTTGTATGAATGTTATGTAATCTGTCATAAATTTTAAAAAAGTAATTGTATCAAGTTTTCTTGATTGTTTAGTAAACAATTTGATTGTAGCATGTATATAAACTACACGTTATACTTTACCTGGCACCATGCATGAAAATCAGCATAAAAAACTAAGTTTATCAAAGTTTAATTCCACGAGAACACGAAAAAAGTGCAAATTATGTACCCAACATTTCTGTCACAACTGATTTTTCTTAATATGGCCTGGAAAAAAGTTTACAGCATATATTAAGAGAACTCTTACAAGAACATATATTCACCTCAATGTTTATATACAATATTTTGCTCAAAGTGCTCACTGTATATGAAAAAATTGACTGGATAAAAATGTTTAAACAGTGCCTTTTTGAGGGGTTGGGAGGAAAATCCATGTAATACATCAGTCCCATTTCTCTTCCCCTTCAGTCAGTGCAACAAGATCCTTGCTGACAACAATGCCATTAGAACTTCAGCTACAGTGGTGCTCTAGGTGTGCCATTAGGGGTGGCTCTTTTATTTTTTTGCATCTGACTCTGATGTTTTCTAGATCTCACTACTTTCATTCTCACTTCAAATACTTCATGTATAGCCTTGCGAAAACAATGGAAGTTGTAGTCTATTAGTCCTAGAAAAAGATAGAGACAAAAAGGAAAAAAGAATTTTAAATCCTAAAATCTTTATACAATATTAAAATATAATATCAAATTAACTTATTTTCCATATTTTATTTACTAATGACTCACTTAACTGGGTCAATCTTATGGACAATGATTTTTCATTTACTGCAAAAGCACATTAAAACTGAATTATTTACAGTGTGGTATCTCATGATTCTGTACTAGATTCCCATGTTATTTAATATATTTATTAATGATCTGAAAAGCAGAAGCAGTGGAGAGAGACAAGGTAACAAAATTTGCACGTGACAGAGTTATTTAACTTGGCCCTGGTGTACACCTAAAAATTAGATCGACCTAGCCACATCACTCAGGGCTGGAAAAAGTTTCATGCGTTTGCAATGTACTTAAGTTGCTCTAACCCCACACTGTAAATGCAGCTAGGTCAATGGAAGAATTCTCAGAGAGTGAATCAACTACACTGATGGAAAAACCCCTTCCATAGGTATAGGAAGCTTGTACACTGCATGGCTATAGCTACAGTCCCATAGTTGTGCCACTGGAGCCTGGACATACCTTTACTCAAGACCAGGTAGGATTAAGAGGAAATTCAGGGAGACCTAAATAAGGTAGGTGAACAGGCAACACGAGGGCAAATGAAATTCAATGTCTATAAATACCAAGTAATGTATATTGGAGGGAAAAAATGTAAAACTATTCATACACCAAACAGGGTTCTAAATTAACTGTATCAGCTCACAGGTGGGCCCTGGGCATCACTGCAGACACCTTAGTGAAGACTTCTGATCAGTATACAAATATGTTAAAAAGAAAGTGAACAAGACATTGGGTTGCATAAAGAATGGGATGGTTAATCTTATAATGCTTTTTATATTAATCAATGTTGCAGTATCATCTGGAATACTGTGTGCAGTACTGGTCATCCAATCTCAAAAAAGGTGTTGCTGAACTAGAGGAGGTTCAGAGAAGAGTGGGAAAAACATTATAAAGAGCCTGGAAAGACTCTTATGAAGAGAGATTGAAAAGAATGGGATTGTTAGAAGGAGATGGATAAGAGGAGACATGATAAAATACACTTCTACCCTGATATAACATGGTCCTTGGGAGCCGAAAAATCTCATAGTGTTATAGGTAAGACCGCATTATATTGGGGTAGGGAGAAGAACCACTCCCCACCACAGCTCACTTCCGCTCTGCCTCCGCCTCCTTCCTGAGCGCGCCGCCGCGCCGCTTCTACCTCCCTTCCAGGCTTACTGCGCCAATCAGCTGTTTGGCCCGGCAAGCCTGGAAGAGGGAGAAGCAGAGCAGCGGCAGCGCGCTCAGGGGAGGAGGTGGAGATGAGCTAGAGCGGGGAGCGGTTGCTCTGCGCCCCCACTTACTTGCTGCAGCACTCCTCAGGCCCTCCCACCCCAGCTCACCTACATTCCGCCTCCTCCCACGAGCACATCACAGCTCCGCTTCTCCCCCCTTCCTCCCAGGCTTGCTGCGTCAATCAGCTGTTTGGCGCGCAAGCCTAGGAGGGAGGAGAAGCGGAGCTGAGCGGCATACTTATGGGAGAAGGAGGTGGTGGTGGAGCAGAGGTGAGCTGGGGCGGGGAGTGGTTCCTCTGCACCCCCCCGTTACTTGCTGCGGCTCCCCTGCCCCAGCTCACCTCTGCCTCCGCCTCCTCCCAAGAGCACGCTGCAGTTCTGCTTCTCCTCCCTCCCAGGCTTGCCACGCCAAACAGCTGATTGGCGTGGCAAGCCTGGGAGGAGGAGAAGCGGAGCTGCAGCGCGCTCATGGGAGGAGGTGGAGCGGAGGTGAGCTGGGGCAGGGGGCCCTGGGGAGGGCCGCAGCAAGTAATGGGCGGGCACAGAGGAACCGCTTGTGGTAACACGAATTCGGATGTAACTAGGTAAAGCAGCCTCGTCTCCTAGAGCGCTGCTTTACCGCAGTATATCCGAATTTGTGTTATATAGGACCGCATTATATCGGGGTAGAGGTGTATATAAAATAATGAATAATCTAACACCAAGGCTGTTAAGCATTGTTTGTTCACAACATGCTTTGTTTTCTAAAGCGTAGTCTTTTCAATAAGTACTCCAAAATTACACTCCTTGCACACTATAATGCAATATAGTTAAAGAAAAGTTCACTATAATAAAAGGATATAATGGAGGAGGTCTTAACACAGTAGTGCTAGCACAGCAAAATTTGGGTTAAGCCTGACAGACTCGCTTTGGAGTTCTTCACAATTGCATGACTATTAGTGTTAGCACAACGTATAATATTAAAAATATAAGAGCTAATTCCAGCTTCAGTGCTAAGGAAATATCCCAGTTTGACAACACCAAAGATACTAGAGCTATATATTCACAACAACACCAATCAGTCATTCTATATTGATAAGATACCCACTACAACTGGAATTCCATAAAATAAGACAAACAAGTCCTCTAATCAATTCACTGAACAGGGATAGTACCAGTATTGCTGATTACTACATACTGACCTGCTTAGGTACATTCATCTTGAGAGGGAGGAGGTGCATTCTAGGGCTAAGATAATAGTTCATTCTCCACAGCTCAGTTTAAAAGACTGTCACTATGGTTATTAGAACCAACAATACTGGTGGGTTGGGAGGCACACAAACACTTCTCCACTAGGAATCTGACCAAGACCAACAGCTCAAGAGACACTGGCCAATGAACAGCTGGACAGTGAACTAGAGTTGTTAATACTCACCTTGGCAAGAGTCAGAGTGGTTACTCACAAGCTTTGTAAGTGATATACAAAACCTGAAAACTTCCTGTTTCCAAACATGCAGTTTAAAAAAAAAATCTCAAAGAGTTAAAAACAAAACAAATCTTTTCTTATTGAAAAGTAAGGACTCAAATGATTTTCTCTTGGGTTCTGTGGATAGGATATTACAATTACATATTCTTATATCAATAAGTGCAATGCAAAGTTAGCAAAGATGTGCTGAAACAATCATTATTTGTGTATTAGTATAAACAGAAGTCTTATTGCTTTTGACATTTAATTGTATGGCTTTCTTTCATACAGGAAAATTGTTCATATATTTACCATTTCATCTTATCTGAGCGGCAACAAAACACCTCATAATTTTAAGCACAATGATATGAAAGCCATATCAAAATACGTTTTTATTTTATATTTGTGATACCACTAGAAGTCGTATCATCATCTAGGGACAACCCCATAGTTACTCGTTAGCTCGTGAATATGAAGTAAAAAAATCGATTACTACCAAAAAAAATTAAAAATACCTTTTCTCTCAAAGCTTTCTTCTCTTACAAAGCAAACAAGAGCAAGGAATTTTGTCACCTCCTTTAGATAAAGGACAGTTGTATTGTTCAGTTTTATGATTGCTGTTGATTCTTTGTCATAAGGTGTTCCCGCGCCATCTTCTTTGAGCCTAAATGGCAAGATTAAAAAAAACATGTAGTCAGTCATTGGACAAATTTAAATTATTTGGCTATATAGAACCTTCCATCTAAATATCTCAAAATGTGCTTATGAAAAATTCAGCTTCATAGCGTCTCTGTGAGATAAGTATTATCCTTCTTTTACACAATATGAAAATTGAGATAGAGAGGAAGATTAAAGGACTTGTTTAAAGTCACATAGGAAGTCTGTGACAGTGGGAACAGAACCCAGATATCCTGACTATCACATACCTGAAGTAAACCACACTTCTTTCTTGTCTGTTATAGACCAATCTATCACAAACTTGTTTGCATTTTTATTAATATATAACACTCTGACCTCAGTTCAGATAAAGACTGTGAAACAATTACTCTGTTCTGGCCTGATAATTCAGAGTTTAGAAACTTGATTTGGGCAGTTGCAGCCGACTGATAGTTCAGGTTAATGCATTAAATTCCCCACAATGCTCCTACTTATGCAACAGTATACCAAGAGGAGAGAATTCTTCCTGTCTCAAGCTGATAATCAGCAAATACCCGTGATAAACTTGGTAATTTGATCCCAGTACTGTAAATGCACATATCAATTTTATTACTCTAAATGGGTAATGTGCTCCAGTCTCATGAACTATTCACATCAATATCTTGGGGCAGCAAGTTCAAGATTCCACATACTGTGGATATGCATTACCTTTTATTCCTCTTACATTTGTCTTCAATTTATTATATGGTCTTGAATTTGGGGAAAGGTCAAATGTGCATCAGAGCAGCTTCTCTGCAGTTTAATGTCTCTCTCTCTCTCTGCAAGCTAAAATGATCCTAACCAATTAAAAAAAATCTGTACACCCAAGTCTTACTTTATGTCTCTAAACTACACTATATCTCAATAAGATGACAAATAGAGATTTTTAACTTGTCACAAATGCTAAACAGTTATTTAAAGAGCGCATGGAACAGTCACAGTTTTTGCACACGTATATAAGGTGCCATGTCCACTAATGGTGCACAAGTTATAAATTAGACATGTTTATTTTTGATGTACACAGCAGCAGCTTTTTCCTTAAAATATAACGTCACAGAAACTGATCCCTAATTATTGTATGTATCTGCAAGGCACAAGCTTTCGTAAGATTAGTGAAGCATCTGAACTCGTGCAATCTGTAATAAAATGTAAACTTTAAGAAAATTCTACAATTTTTCTCCCTTTTTAAAAATCTAATGCGTACTGTACCTCAGCCAAAACTATGCTTTGTACATTTAACAGAGATGTAAAAGTTTGAGAGCCAGGCAAATGATTCAAATGCTACCTTTTTTAGAAAAAACTTTGCCCACTTGTTATCGTTGAAGACCTATTGTAGTATTTGCAGGTACCAAAGACCACCACACATTCTCTATTGAGTATTTTATGGATTAACCTTTAGAGGGCTGTGTTGCAGGATGCACTATTTCTACATCACTCTGATCCTGACTTCAGTGGGAACAGTGGATGTTCCACACATCTCAGGATCAAGCTGTAACAGGTACCTTAGAAGATTTACAGTTACAGCAGTGAAGTGTATGATTGCTAATGGAAGGGGATGGGAAAATGAAACTCAAGATAGCTAAAAACAAGAGTATGGGGAGGAAGGAGGCAAGGAGTATCATTTGGTGGCAAACTAAACAAACATAGTAATGGGAGCTGCATTTTTAAAACAAAATGGCAAACATTTGTGTGTGAAATTCAAAACTAAGATTCACAAAAGAATGTCATTTTAAAAGGATGGTTCCTTCCACTCCCTATTTCTACGTTAATGGCCATTATTAGGATCCTATCAAATTAATGGCTGTGAAAAATACATCACGGACCACGAAATCTTGTCTCCCCTGTGAAATCTGCCAGGGACGGGCAGAGTTGGAGGCACCCCAGACAGTGCTCCTACCATGCATCAGGCTCCAGCTGCTAGTCCTGGCAGGGTTGGGGAGGGACAAGACTTCCTCTTCTCCTGCAGAGGCCACTCCTGGGGCCGGTCACCGACGGGAACCTTCCCTGGTTGCAGGAAGCTCTGCAACATCACCCTGTTTCCTGCCCCCATTGCTCCCCAACCACAGAGGGAGGCGTCACTGCACAGGGAGCCAGAACCAAGGGAGCCATGCCCCCCACTTTAAACATGGGTATAGTTTGGGGGGCAAGGATGGCATTGCCTCCCCCCAAACTGTAAGCCATGGGCAGGCCTGGAGTGGCGCCAGCAGGGGCTGCGCTTCACAGAGGGGGAGCTGCCAGCACAGGAGATGCCAGCACTGACCTGTGTCTGCCGATCCATGTCTGCCCTAGGCTTGTAGTTTGGGTGGGAAACACCACCCCCATCCCCAAACTACACCCATGTTAATAATGGGGGGGCATGGCCCCCAGCCTTCCCAGTACTAGTGGTCTCCCACTTCTACAAAAGTTCTAGAACCTTGTCCCCAGCACTGCCCCTCTGCAGCTCTCGACGGTTAAAGGGCCCCTGGGTTGGCAGGTGTGTGTGCGGAAATACCCACAGCACCCTCTGACCATGGGGCCAAAGGCGGTCACCCACCCATAAGGCCAGCCCTTTCTCCCCTACAAAAAGTGATGACCCCTCACACACACAAAGCAACTCTCATGTCTGTACTGCCCGCTGCTCTCCGGCTGCCCAGATCTGAAGGCAGCACCTCCGTCAGCAGCAGCGCAGAAGTAAGGGTGGCAACACCACAACCTCCCTACAACAGCCTTGAGACCTCCCCAAACCCTCTTTTGGGCCAGGACCCCATGGTTTTAACACCATGACATTTCAGATGTAAATATCGGAAACCATGAAATTGATGATTTTTAAAATCCTATGACCCTGAAATTGACCAAAATGGACCGTGAATTAGGTAAGCTATTAGGTATTAATAATTAGGTATAGCTATTAACATAGCATATTTAGAGTCTCCATGAGATTACATGTATTTGGGCTACCTTAGGTGATTTCCCATTCACTTCGACATACAATACTGTGTTACCTGTAAATTTGCAATGTTTTGAAGTCATTCCAATCTGTAGGACATTCAGTTTTTAGTTACCATATAATATATTCTAGCCTAATAATGTGGCCAAAGAAGATTAACAAGCATGATTAACAACAATCTACTTACCCATAGATACAAGAAATATCGATAACAACATCTATCATATCACAGCAGAGCTCATAAGTTTGCATATCCACTGGAGTACTGTCCGTTGCAATATAAATTTTACTGACTACATCAAACAGAAATGCTTTCTCAATCCCAGAATTCTATAAACAAAGAAAAATATTTTTAATATTTAATATTCTTTAATATTTAAAATATTCTTTAAAGGTATATGTATAAGTCCATTTATGCTGCCTAATATGGGTTTGAACTGGTGCTACAGCAATTCCATAATTCCATCAGAAGCCTTGAAAACCTCTGATGAACAGTTTTTGTAGTTGAGCCAAACTCAGTTAAATTCACTCAGTACTGTTTTCTTTCAAAAGAACTATTTAACAAACATTTATAGATTAAAGTGACCTTCCTGCCACCTTTCTCCCATTGCCAAGAATTAAGGAATTTCAGCTCAGGGTATGGTTCAGCACAATAGCCCATAACATTTTGGGCAGCTTAATTTTAAAGGACCTCTAATTCATCCATCAACACAAAGGGAACTAATTCTGCAAACTCCCATCAGTAATAATAGGTGTCATGGGCTTGAATTTCTTTTATTTCAATGGGAAAACATACACCATAGATTGTTCTTAATAACACTCTCTAGTAATCAATTATTGAAATTTACAAACTGTACACTCTGGATCTCTTACAATTCCTAAAAACCCAAGAACTAAAATATAATATTTGATTGTCATAGCTGACCAAAATGGCATCTGTACGATTAAAAAAAAAAAATCATTTTCACACAAAAATTCCTCATGTACTTCAGCACATGTCAAAATTCATTTAAACATTCAGGTTTCACAAAAACACAAGATTTTAATTTCAATGAAAATTATTATTTAATTCCCCTATTATTTTAGTCTCCTGCAGTGTCTGAAACTTAAATATTGTAGTTTCATACATGAGCTGAATATGAAACTGAATAGGAAAGTTCTATAAAGAAGAATGAAAATGACTAATCTATTTTGTATTTTCAAGTATGATGAATACAGAATAAAGAAACATCATATAGATATATGTAAAATAGATTTTTAAAATCTTCAGAGTTTTATAATCAAAGAGGGCATAATCAACATAGTTAAGATAATCTGACTTTTAGAAACATGCTTTTTCATATATCAGTATACCTATAGTGGAGAAAGGAGAGGGTGGATGAGAGAATTCAGAAGGAAAGAAGAAATTGCTCAGATAAAATTAGTGACAGTAAAAAAAAAGGGTACACACACACACACACAGAAAGAAGTCTGAAAATATGAAAAGAGAAGGATCAGTATCATTATATATTGTTACTTAGTCAGGTAAGGTATAGTAACAAGTCAATACCCTAAAATACTCCAGTAATAATAATAGGAAGTGCATAGAATATCAGCATTATGTTACTTTTTAGGAAAGTGTGGGAAGAATGATTGAAATATCATTGTCTCAGTCTTGCCCTTATTGAAAGCACTGCCAATACTCTAACAGACTCTGGTGGGATTGTGCCTAATCTACTGTTTTGCTTTTAAGAAAGTGACTCAAGTTTGTTTTACCTCAAAAAAAAAAATCAGTACTGAAGTTTCAGGGAAGTGCACCTGTGATTCTAGTTTAGGCCCACTTCTAAATAAGGTTTCTTTTATTATTTTCAGAGTACCCCACAACACTTCACAGACAAGAACATACAACATAAAAATAGTTTCTAAATATATCCAAAAATGTAAACACACATTAAAAGTAAACATATTAAACAAATTTGAGAGAGTGATAATACATAAGTAGGAAAAAGAATGGAAGGAAGAAGTAATATCCAGCGGCACTGGATTTAAAAGGGGTGAAGCTAGGGTGAATCGATTTAAACTAAGGTGATTGAAACAACCAGTAGAGAAGCTTAATTTAAAAATCAATTTTAGCCTTTTTTATCTTTAAAGGTTCTTAAAAAAAACTTCACTTTCATCAGCAGGTGTTAGAGCCAATAATATGTAACTGTTTGATGTATTTTGAAGTGAAATATTCCCTATCCACCAATCTAAATCTTTGAGTTGGTAACATGTACATCTCTTTATGATGACATCTGGTTTAACAAAATTTGTTCTTGTAAAAACGGAGAATATTTACTTTTAATTTTCATAGATATCAGATAAAATTTTGAAACGTGCCTAAGTGGCATAGGGGCCTAAATCCCATTGATTACCAATGAGACATAGCCTCCCAAATGCCTAGGGGTATATTTACACAGGAAAGAAAAATCTGAGGCTGGTTTGCAAACTTCACAGGACTTGGGCTGTGGGGCTGTGTGGAAGTACAGAAAGAACTGACAGGGATTTGTAGGGGATCTTAATACATGACAGTCTTTGTTAGCAAGAGTTAGGCTAACTGTAACCCTAATAACGTGAGATTTGTAGAAGCGAGGATTGTGTGAGGAGAGTGGAAAAGAACTGTGTGAGAAGTTGTTTTTCGACCTTGTGTAGATAACACAAAACGTAGACTGGAGTCTCTTAAGTGAGAAAAACAAGATATCAGGATGACCTATGTATAAACAAAATGCAGCTGTTGCTTATTATTGTCTGTAACAAAAGTATAAATGCTGCTGTAATTGTTTACCTGTTGAGAGACCTGTCTAGGAAGGGGAGATCCTATGTCCTAGTGCACTCTCTCCCTGCTGTAGCTGCTAAACAGAATAAAGTATCTGACTCTGCTGCACCCAAACAAAAAGTGAGAACTGAGTTTTTCTCTGACAATTTGGGGGCTCATCCGGGATGGCAACGCCTACTGAGACACAGGCAGCTGCTATGGATCGTTCCCCTTCGAACCCCATGGTGCCACAAGAGAGGTATGAGACCTTTTGAAATCTCTATTGGGGTATCCGAGGAGGACTGTCCGTGGGGCCTTCTGTCCCTATTGGGCTTACGCCATCTGAACTTATTGACTGTGCAGCAAGATCAGATGCAGAGTGGTATTGGGGAATGGTTTTGCCACCCCCAACAAGGTTAGGTTGAAGCAGTACTGGGGAACTGCTTGGTTCGCCAACAAGGTAATGAATAGGGAAATGCATTAGGTAATGCATAAAGAAATGTATTAGGTATGCACTGGTGCTGAGTGTTTTTTTTACCACCTCAAGAGGGGTTGGGTCCGGTATTGGGTCCGGATGTAAGGTACAGATGCATCGTGGTATATGGAAATAAAGGCCTTGGGGGGGGGGGATGTACACCAGTGTGAGTGACTGTTACTGGAAGACGCTCAGAGTACTCTGCGAAGCGAAAGCTCGTGACCAGGACCACTCTAATGCAAGCCCGGTAACTAGAGGATCTTTAGAAGATCCGACCCATGGTGGGCTGACTCAGCTTGGCATCGTCCGGTGAGGAAGCTACCCGGGTCTAGAAGCGTGTGAACCCATCTTCCCTCCCCACTTCCTTTCCGTGTGGGCTACTGACAGTCTGATCATCTCACTGGACGCAATCAGAGTAAGCAGCGCAGTCTCCCTGAGACTAGCCAATGCTCTTCGCTTAAGGGAGGTGTAGGAGGGTCGTGGCCATCCTCGTTAGCCTCTCCTGTGTGAGTACCCTGCAGAGAGAGACCCTTAGTTTATGTGCCGCTAGCGCAGACAGGGCATACCCCCTATGTGTGTGATTGGAAAATGGGTGGAGGACAGTCTAAACATTCCACCTCACCCCCTAAGGGTACCCCATCTTATTTCATGTACATACATTATGGTCCAACAACCTGCAGGTATTTAGGGAATTGGAATCTTTACACGCGTGAAAATCAATCTAAACAATGCCCACTAGAAAGTACCTTCAATCTAGATAAGATCATACATCTCAGAGGAGTTTTTAATCACCAAAAAAAGCCTCTGACGCAGTGTGAGTAATTTGTCTATTGAGGAAAGGAACAGGTTAATTTGAAATTCAGTTTGGCCCAGGGATAAAGAGAAAGTTGCTCTGCGTTCAAGGTCAAGAATCAATGCAGACTATGCTAAGTACAAAGAAAAACTGCTTTCGGCCCCAGCTGGCTGTGAAAAAAAATATAGTCAGAGGCAAACCAAAGGCAATACAAGTTACAGAACTGAGATTACATTTGCAAAGTTTAACATTCCAGTGAGATCCAGCAGTGTGACTTTGTGACCCCGGAGCCAGTGTGGCCTGGTGACACTGGAAAAGCCACAGGCAGCCGACCTGGACTGGAATCTCTGAAAGAGACACTGCAGGAGATTCCAGGGTGTAAAAGAACAGCCCTCCCAAGAGCGGAAGCATGTTGGAAGTTCTGGACAAGCTGTATACAGGATAATCTCCTGTCCACCTCTTCCCCTTCTCTGAACATTATACACAGACATGGCCAGTCTGGACGTACATGTGTGAGTATGAAAATGGCTTAGGGCCTGGGGCATTAATGTTTTTTCTGAGTGATGTGGGAGCGTTCCCAACACTCTCTGTTGTTTTATTATTTTATTAATGAAGCTTTAAAATTCAGTTATATGGTGTGTTTTGTTTATCTTCCCCCAACGATCCTGTAGTGTCAGCCTGATCACCTGACACGAGGGATAGATTGGTAACAGAAATTTGTCACAGTTTGGTGAGCAATTGAGAAGGGGGAGCCCTGCACAATTTACACCATCTATTTGTTTTACTCTTGTTATTTTATGTTTGCTTTGCTTGGTACTGTTGGTGTTATATGTTGAGGACTGCATGATTAAAGGTGTGCCCACTCTCAGCCGCAGTAAGTCTGAGAACTGGAGAGGGGTTAAGCATTCCTCTCTCCACCCTGGTTGACCGGGAAGGGTGGCAGGTGGATCTACCCCCAGTCGTAGCAAGACTGGGCAATAGAGTAGTTGGAGAAAAGAGAAGAGATGTGTACTTGACAACTAGAATTGAGCAATTAAGAGCATAGATCATGAACCAGGCAGCAACTCAAACCTATGCCCAGGGCAAGTTGCAGGCCTTGAGACAGGACTTCCAGTTAGAAAAGGAAGCACTGGCTAAGCAAGTACCGGTCCTTTAGGGACTTGTCAAAATTTAACCATTTGTGCTCAGCATATGCCGTAACAGCAGTGTGTTTGCCACAAGAAGAAATTGAATAGTTAAACGCCAATGAGCCATACATTTTTGCCCAGGTGGCAAGCCTCATGAGGGAGGACTCAGGTAGTCTTGTGAGTAAGAATTTTTAAGGGAAGAGACCAGGAAGGGTGAGGGCTAGTTGAGAAGCCCACCCTCCTAGCTAAACTGGTAGTGAGACAAGCCGGTGCCCATGGAAGGGACGGTTCAGCGAGAAAAGCAGGATCGGGCCCAGGCGGGCAGGCAACAGACAGAGATTGGAAAACAGGTTGGAAAATTTTGAAGGCGTAGTGGAAGGAAGGAGTAAGTAAGTATAAGCATGGGGATTTCAAATACCCAGGACAATACCTGAAATGGTGATTTGAGTTGATAAAAGTGGCTGTTGGGAGACAGGCAAGTGATTTAAGGAAAGAGTGAGAAGTTAACTCTGTAGTTGCTGGAGGGAACAGCAGTAGAACTTTGTAAAAATGCTAAAGAGGGAAGTTCTTGGTGTCTTTAAAATGTTTGTAAATAAATTCAGGCAAAGAAATTATTAGATTGCAATCATTTGGCTATGAACAATTTAGTCGAATTAGCTAAAGAATGTGCTAAGTAATTGAAATCCTATTGTGTCTCTAAGGGGCACTATAAGAAGTGTTTTTCTTTCACATCACTGTGTGTTTGAAAGCAGGAGTTAGAAGTAAAAAGGCCATCAAAATTCTGGTAAAGTTAATTATGTCCCTTTTAAGGTAAGAATCTTTAAGCTGTGAATAGCTTTGGATCCAGAAGCAAGCCAGAAAGCATCTGTAATAAGGCAAATTATCTAACTGATAAGGTAGGAGCCACTGAAACCTGGGCTGCCTATGAAACAAATACATGAAAATATGGGGTAATTCCTCTGTTTTGCCTGAAATCAACAAGGGTATTTGTATATTTAAGCAATGATTGACTGCCCAGAAGGGGTAGACCTCTGTTTTTTGTCTTTTAGATAATCAGAGAAAACTGATGCCAGCTGAACAGCATTCAACATACCATGCATTTACTGGTACAATAGGAATTATGTTTTGTGTTCTATGTCCTGTCTTGTGGTGTTTGTCTCATGGCCAGAATTGTTGTATTTAATATTTTTATAGGATAGTCTAGTTTAAAATCAAACAGAAGGGTTAAATTAAAATGAAGATACTTGTTTTATTCAACTTGGAATACAAAGTGTTTGGATAAATCAGGAAAATGTGATATACTAAAGTGTAATACATTTCCTTAAGTAAGAAAAAGAAACTTCATTGGCCAAATCTTTTAACTGAAAATTGTTATTAAAATTTGCATACCAACAGTCTTTGGAAGCAAGGACATGAAAAGTTAACCCTCTCCCCATATTGTACATGGGATCCTTCTGGCTACCTCAGATTTCTACCCAGAGGGCTAGGGATGGTGAGAAGCTATTGGACTAGAGGTTGTATTGAGTGAACTCCTCAAAGTGGGTGTGCTTCTCCTGGCTTGTTGCTCCAAAGCTCTGTAATAAGGTTATTTTAGTGGAAGGGTATATGTGGCATACATTGAATAACAAGACTAATGTACTTTATAATGGCAATGTTTATGTGTTCGTTGTTGGGAAAAAGTGTATGAGTGAAGAGTGGAAGTTTCCTTTGTAGGTTAAAAGAAGCCAAGAAGGGAAGAAGGAAAAAGAACAGAATGAATTAACTGGAAAAAATAGCTAGCAAGCTCAGGCTAAAGATAAGACGCTGGCCCCGTTCAAGGACACTGCTCACCGCTAAGACTTGGCTGACAACCAAGAAAAGGGTGGGGCTTGAATGTGTCCAAGCAGCTATGAGATCTGCAAAACACTGCCAGGCACTAATGAAATGTGTTAGGTTTCTTTTCTCACAGGTAAAGAAGCGCTACCCAAAGACCCTAGCAGCCCTGCCACTCCTTGGAACCAGGAGACTGGATCTATGTAAAGGTCCACCAACAAAAGACTGCTTTGGCTCCATGCTGGAAAGGCCCTTATTAAGCCCTGCTGACTACCAACACCGCTGTGAAGTGCCAAAGACTGACTGCTTGGACCCATGATTCTCACTGCAAAAAGACCCCTCCACCTCGGGAGGATTCTCCTACTGATGATTAGCCTATTTCTCCTTCGAGCTCTGCTGTGCCTTCTGGACAGCAGGGAAAAAGGACAAGGTGAAGTGCTAGTAACTTCTCCCTTGTCCACTAACAGACCTACTGTGTCTTTGAATTTTTCTAGAAGAAGCAAAACCATTACAGGGTGATGTGCTGGTAACCTCTCCCCTGTAGGATGCTGAACCATGACTGTTTCGGAAAAGAAGAAGGAACACTCACTCCATTGAAATTGCCAAAGTCCAGGAATTCCTGACTAGAAAGGACATTAAGAACTGATCCTGGTGAAGAAAACGCATTATACACTGGCAGGAAGGAATTTGTGGGACCCATGCTTGGGAATGTGATATTGATTGGATTTTGGCATTTATTCTACAGGCTGTGCCCTGTGTTTTGGATAAATCCTTCAGCATGTATTGCTCTCTCTAATTGGATTTTAAATGACAAGTACCAAAGGCACCTTGTTGCCACTGCCCCTGCCATCTCCTCCATTATACTATTACCCCTGTAATACATCCAAATACAGACAATGCCATCTATTTGATAAAACCAATGGCCAAGGTCCTCACATTTTAGTGATTTATTTAAAGATTGTTTGGAAAAAAATATGTTTAAAGTTCAGAATATCCTATATAAGCAAACAACTGAGTGGAGAATAAATGGATCAGTGGAAATAGAAATCTATGATATCATTACAAATCAACCCCAAGAATCTGTACTTGAAATTGAAGGCTTCTATAGTGAAGTAGATATGCTGGCTATTCCTGGAATTTGTACTGTGTTACATGAAAGAGGCCCTTATTGTTATTTGGTCACCCAATTAGTGATTAATCAAACGAACACCCAAAGAGTTTGTTCTGCCACTGGAAATTTTACTTGTATTGAACCCATTCCAGTGACTAATAATGTAATCTGTACCTTATTGCAATACACCCCCTCCTATGCTATTAATGTTAATGCCTTTTGAAAGTACCTGAGAATAGTTAAATAACAGATGTGACATAGTACTACACCAAAGAGAGATGTATTAGGATATCAATGGACTGTGATTAATATAACACTAGAGACTGTCAAATTTACATTGCCCTTATTCAGTTTCCAGATCACCTCCACATACCCAAATTGCTCACAAGGGGCTGCCATTAGATTAGCACAACAGAGGGCCTGGATTATTTCCTATGGAAGAAAAGGGACTTGACTGGATCCTTATGGGATGGGGCCAATAGTGCAACAGTCATTTGGAATATTCTTAAAAGCCAAGAACATGATGAGAAATTGGGCCAACTAGAAAAGGCCGCTAGCCTTATTTCTGGAGCTCAGCTAACCCAAGTACAGGCTGGAGTTGGTGAGTTACATGTTATTTCCACCCTTAGTTCAATGACCCAGAAGTTGCTGACAGAGATGGTGTTGAATATCACTGAGGCTGAGAAGGCATTGCAGTGGGATCTAGTATGCTTAGAAATTCAGGATTTCCTGAATGACCAGCTGATGGCCATTTTGAGTGATCTTGGGCACCAGACTTGGCCCACTGCCCTTACAAACATATCAAGAGTACCATCTGATCTGTGGTCATGGAGACATACTGAAGACTTTCTGGGTGGAAGTGTGGACATTCACAGTGCTCCCAGGAGCAGCGCCAGGGTTTTTGGCGCTCTAGGCGCAGGGCCAGCTCTAGCCATTTCGCCACCCCAAGCACGGCGGCACGCCGCGGGGGGTGCATTGCCGCTTGCCGGTCCTGCGGCTCCAGGGGACCTCTCACAGGCGTGCCTGCGGAGGGTCCGCTGGTCCCGCGGCTCCGGTGGACCTGCCACAGGCATGCCTGCGGATGCTCCACCGGAGCTGCTGGAGCAGCGGACCCTCTGCAGGCACGCCTGCGAGAGGCCCACCGGAGCAGCCTGTCACCCTCCCAAATCCTGGCGCCCTAGGTCGCCTAAATGGAAGCGCCGGCCCTGAGTGCTCCTTCCAAGCAAATGGACCAGTTAGGCGGGTGTAGGCTCCCATATACCGAAACCTGCCGGGTCCATGGGGAGGATGCATGTGGGACTGGATTATTCACCATGACCATAGGCGGCGAGTTATATGGGCTTGAGGTGCCCGGGCTCCAGGAATATTCAGGGCCGGGTGCCCTACTCCAGCAATATTTGGAGCTGGGTCTCTCTCCCGGCCCTGCCTGGATCAGGCCCCGGCCCCGGCTCCTGTGGGTCTCCCCCCACCGCCCCGCCCCGCCGCATCCCTGCCTGGAGTGGGTCCCAGCCTCCACCTTCTACCCCTCCTCCTCTCTCCCGCTCCACCATGTCCCTGCCTGCTTGCAGATCGGCTCCGGCAGAACTGCTGTCTGCTGCCCCAGGGTCCTAGCGCCTGCCATCCGCTAATGGCAAGGCAGGCTGCCCTTACCCTGCTCTTCTGCCCTAGCCCTGAGCCTCTCTAACGCCCCAAACCCTCATCCTCAGCCCCAACCCTCATCCCCTTGCACCCTGATCCTCTGCCCCAGCCAGAGCCCTCATCCCCCTGCACCTTAATCCTCATTCCCAGCCAGAGCCCTCATCCCCCTGCACCCTAATCCTCTGCCCCAGCCAAAGCCCTCATCCCCCTGCACCCTAATCCTCATTCCGAGCCAGAGCCCTCATCCCCCTGCACCCTGAGCCTCTGCCCCAGCTCTGAGCCCCCCTGCATCATGAACCCCCCATCCTCAGCCCCAACCCTCATTCCCCTGCAGCCTGATCCTCTGCCCCAGCGTGCACCACCTCCCCCTTCCTACACCCTCCCAGCCGAGCCTGCACCCAAACTCCGTCCCAAAGCCTGCACCCCTCACCCCCTCCTGCACACCCACCCCCTGCCCTAGCCCAGAGCCTGCACCCAGCACCCAAACTCCCTCCCAAAGCCTGCACCCCTCACCCCTTCCTACACCCCCACCACCAACCCAGAGCCTGCACCCTGCACCCCTTCCTACACCCCCACCACCAGCCCAAAGCCTGCACCCAAACTCCATCCCAAAGCCTGCAGCTCTCACCCCCTCCTGCACACCCACTCCATGCCCCAGCCCGGAGCCTGCACCCAGCACCCAAACTCCTTCCCAAAGCCTGCACCCCTCCTGCACCCTAATCCTCAGCCCAGGACCTGCACCCCAGACCTCCCCCCTGAAACCCCACCCAGAGCCTTAGGCAGGTGTAGGCAGAGTTTGAGGGGGAAGAGTTAAGGGGGTGGGTTCTGGGCACCACCAAAATTTCTACAAACTTGCCTCCCATGACCGTGACATCTGGGAGATTAGACCACCTGGTATACCTAACTAATTTATAATCAGAGTGCCCCTAGAATAACACCTGACATTTTGGATAGGAATAGGGAGTTAATGGACATCTTGACTGTTAGAACCCCCACAGCTTCAGTGTATCCGTAACTGAAGCCAGGAGAAGTTGTCACTGTTCATAACTGCGTTATCTGGGAGGGTAGAGGACAAAGAACTATCCTGACAGGACACCTACTTTTTCAAGCTAATGATAGCTGTGTGTATGTTAAAACCACCACATTGCAAGATATACATTTAAATCTCATTACCACTGCAGGCAATCATATTGTTTACTGGCCTGCAGATACAATTTTGCAAGTAGCCCTTAGTTTCCAGATACCCTTTAATTGGCCCAGCTTAGTACCTGATAGATTTCAAAATTTGCTTTCATTGTTACCAGAGGTTCAAAGAATCTCTGAAATACAAGGGCAAATTCACATGCTTTAAAATATATATCAAGTTGAAAAGTATGCCTTTTATACAGCTTATAGAATGTCTACTTTGTGTACTAAGTATGAGGTATTGTGCTTTGTGACCAAAACTGTACAACAACTCCATCATATTATCGTTATGGGAATGTTATTGCTTGTATTGCTGTTAGTTAGCTTAGGATTATGTTGTTGTTGTTGTAAAAGACGTGATAATATTAATACCTTTCATGTCCATGCTAATCACACACTGTCATTACATCCAATCAAAACCCCTAAGGTTGAAACATCTGATGTAGAATCTGAAATCCATGGCTTAATGCAAATAGAGGTTTGAAAATATTTGTTGTACTAGAAGTACAGAAGGGGGAGTGTGGAAGTACAGAAAGAACTGATAGGGATTTGTAGGGGATCTTAATGCATGACTCTTTGTTAGCAAGAGTTAGGCTAACTGTAACCCTAATAACATGAGATTTGTAGAAGCGAGGATTGTGTGAGGCGAGTGGAAAAGAACTGTGTGAGAAGTTGTTTTTTGACCTTGTGTAGATAATACGAAATGTAGACTGGAGTCTCTTAAGTGAGAAAAACAAGATATCAGGATGACCTATGTATAAACAAAATGCAGCTGTTGCTTATTATTGTCTGTAACAAAAGTATAAATGCTGCTGTAATTGTTTACCTGTTGAGAGACCTGTCTAGGAAGGGGAGACCCTATGTCCTAGTGCACTCTCTCCCTGCTGCAGCTGCTAAATAGAATAAAGTATCTGACTCTGCTGCACCCAAACAAAAAGTGAGAACTGAGTTTTTCTCCGACAGCAGTTTCATTGCTGTGTAGACATCTGTGCTCGGGCTGGAGCCCTCAGGCTCTGGGATTCTCCTACCTTGCAGGGTTCTACAGCCCAGGCTCCACCTTGAGCCCAGAAGTCCACACAACAGTGAATCAGCTCCATGCAGCCCAAGCACTGTGAGCACTGCAAGCACAAGTTGGCTGGTACAGGACAGTCATGGGAGTCTAGCTGTGCTGCACACATACCTTACGTCACTTTTGAAGATTGGATTTAGGTGCTTGATAATTTTACTCATCTTATTCATGAGTATATAGTACATATATGTAAGTTAGGTTGTGAGAATGAAACAAAACCACTGAACTTGGTATGTTAGAAATTAATGCTTTATGTTTATGATTTTACATTCAACAAAGTATTTAGTGCTCTGCTTAAAAGTTAAAAAGACCTTGCCAATACATTCCTGTCACATGAAAGATTATGCTATTTAAAACATAGATATTGTTGTTACTTCCTCCCAAGTGTTCAGAATGCCATACAACAGATCAAAAGCAAATAGCTGCTCCCACTCCTTGTTCCACTGAATGGAAATTTGACATTGACTTCAATGGCAGCAGACAAAGGATCTAAGCATTCACAAGTAATTTGGGACACAATCCTTAAAAAGTGTTCATTACTTAGACTGTAGTAAAATCTAAAACATGCTAAGTGTTTTCCATAAAGGAAAGACATACTCCACGCTCCAAAATGCCCACCAAGCACTATGTCTTCAATGGGGCTATCATGTGGATTATGTCCAGTAGTGAGTGTCTGCAGTAACTGCCCCTTAGAATGCTCTGGGACTGAGATTTTCCCAAGAGTTCTCAATATAGCTGAGTAATTCATAATGAATAATTTCTCATTCATTTAGCCTCTTTCTGCTTGCTGAATATCTGCAAGCAAAAAATGAAAAACAAAATAAACAAACAACTATTTCCTCAATAATCAAATGTGTCTGGTACATTTCTTTACTCTATGGATTGATTAAAGATATCAAATAGCTGAAATTCAAGCTGTGTTGCTTAATTTTGATGGGATAGCTAAGATGTATGGTATTTACCTAATCAAGGAACAGAAACAAAGTGTGTGTCTATCCTCAAAGTAAAGGGGGTCAGGATTTGTCCCTAAATATATATGGAGTTTTAAGGAATATCAGAAGTCATTCCACAGTCAGGCCTGTAACATGTTTTCATCCAGCTGTATTTAGGATTTTTATTCAATAAGCTATCTAGTGTACAGGACACATACTGATTTCTAGTATTTTGCATTTTTTGTTACATATTGATCCATTCCAACATATTAAACTGATTTTGAGCTGAACCTTTTAGACTGGATTTACAACAATCTATTTCAGTTTTTCAAGAGAGTGTCAGATCAACAACAAAAGCAAGCTTTACTTTTATTTTAATTCAACGCTTATTGATTTTTATCTCCCCTAGACCAAATTCTATATCCTTGGGGACACTGATTAAAAATAAACAAAAACCAATCACCTGCTAAAAACAAAACCAAACAACAAACATCCCTATGACTGAGGCTCAAAAGGAAGGATTTGTATGTAGCAAAGGCCTACACAGTTAAGGACCAACAGTGCAAGTTTATTTTGGCTGCCTGTAAAGCGGTAGGTAGACCATAAAGACTACAGGATAGGCATATTATGATCATGATTACAAATATGATACTGCATTCTGAACGAGTTCCCAGTGACAGGAAACTCTGCAACAACTGCTCCACCCCTAGAATCATTACAACAATAGATCATTATTGCTGTTGGAAGGTCTTAATGAGATAAATGAAAACATAACCTGTGCATATTGCTCACTGAAAAAACCACCCTTCATCTCAAACACATGGCTTCCTATGGAAAAAGCTTGATCAAAACTTGTATCAAGATTCTTAATCTGATTTATCATCTCTGACATGAAGGAAGAACAAGCCTCTAAATTTTGTTATCTGATTACGTCTACCCAGGAGTAAGAATTTGATTTTACCAACACTGAAGATAAGACAGTTCTGAGTCATCACACTGACAGTGTTGTTCATATGTTGCAGAGCTTACTAGGTGCATAGGGCAAGAGATAGGCAGTTGTACGTCACTGACTTACTGATTATATTTACCCTGTGTTTACGAGTTGGACAAACCTCCTTGGCAAGATATACCCTGCGTAACATGGGAGATACAGTACAGATCCTTCAAGGACACCATTTTTCAAGGACTTGACAAAGAACTGTTTATCACAACCAACTGATTCCTGCATTCTAGACGTGACTGAAAACACCTACAGGGCACCACCAGAACATCCCTCAGTCACTGAAGAAACAGCCTATGGTCAGTCATTTCAAGAGGGGCAGAATGGTTCAGCACAAGCCCTCTGCTAGTTCCAAAATGTGCAGTTGATCCCAATAAGATTATTTATGACCCTGAGTCTTAGCAACTGGCATGTTGTCAACACCAATGAAGGCTGTCAACCCAAAGGGGAACCTATCCAGGATACTGCTATATGGCTATCTGTCTTAAATTTTGTATAATGCTCAGCATGGTATTTTAATACTGTTGTTCAAGTGCCTTTGGAAGTGAACAACCACCACCTTTTCAATTACTTTCTATGATAACGGGAGATTGGGAATGGGCGTTAACTGACAAGCAGTCCAGTATCTCTGGCCGCAGTTTCACTAGTTCACTTAACTTCTGTTTCAGTTTTCTCACCCCACTCTGTCAAATTGTAAAGTTTCACCCACCCTCCTAGTCTGCTGGAAGATCAGTTAATTATCATTTATTTGTTCTCAAAGTTATGGACTAAGATAGAACAAGTTCCAAAAAATGGAAGTTGAAGCTACACAAATTCAGATGAGACGTAAGACACAAATTTAACAGCGAGGGAAACTAACTGTTGGAACAACTTACCAAGGACTGTGATGGATTCACCATCACTGGCAATTTTTAAATCAAGACTGGATGTTTTTCTACAAAATATACACTGGTTCTAACAGGAATTAATCCAGGGAAGACCTCTGGCCTGTGCTATGCAGTAGGTGAAACTAGATGATCACAATGATCCCTTCCAGCCTTATAATTTATGAAAATGTCAAGTGCTATTTAAAACCAAACAAACAGAAGCCATACCACACAAACCTAGGTCACATTCAAACCAATGTCTAAACAGATGAGGGATGACTGTCAGCTCACTCTATGCACCATCCAACCTTGAAAAATAATTTGATGATCTCAAAATATTTTCAGTTTAGAAAAAAATGCAGCTACACTATTCTGTACATCTTGCAATGATTTGGGCCCAAATCCTGCAGGAGGTAGAAACCCTAAATTCCTGCTGACTTCACTTTAAACTGAGCATGCACAGCATCTCTCAAAAGGGCACTTAGCAGTTTTTAGGATGCATTTGTTACAGAATAAATCACAAGTTTTCTTGTATTCAATCAGTTCTATGCAAAAATCTAGAAAGTACACAAAATACTTACTGAGATAAAGATGTTAAGGAGGTTTTCCAGTGTTGGGAGCTGTGGAATCAGTTTCTGTACCACTTTGCTAAAGGCTTCAAATATAGAATGATCATATATGCTTGTCAGATAAAAGCTGGAAAAAATGTCACCATATTTTCCTTTTAGCCATATAAAAGGAACATTCTGAATCTGTCATAATGAGCATGTAAAATATTTTGAAACAAAAAGTACTTGAAGTTGTGCATTTTTCCCTTGTGATCAGAAGTTGCATAATGTTTCTAAAAGACAGTTCTTCAACAAACTGAAGTCAATAATTAAAACAATTACATATATTTTCAGGGCTATATTTAACATGACAGTACACAATATGAATACATGAAACCATAGATACTGCAAAGCTATTCTATATATGGAATTTAATGATCTAGTTCTCACTTCAATATCCTCTGGAAAGCATTTTCTGTATACCAGGAGAGCAATACTACATAGCTTTTACGTATTGCTTTACATCTTGAAAATAGTAGGGATGAAATTAACAATGAAAAGGTGCCATCAAAGTGATTAGCTACTCTATGAATTAGCATGTTTGTGAAGCACTATATCATTATGATGGCATTTTTTATTTCACAAGTCTCAAGAACCACATTGAAGTTTCTAATGTCCTGTAGCTCCCAGTTTGTTGAAGTGCATTATTTCCAATTTTCTAAAATAATCTGCTCTTTCTACAGACTGAATAATGTAGTCAAAGGCATTATCTTTTCCCATAATAGTCATATCTAATAAATTCTTGTTGCCTGCTACGTCAATAAATTAGAAAGTGATAAACTGTCTATCAGATAGGCTGCTCTGGTTCTGGGTTTAGCATTAATAATGGCTTTCATTCTTTTCCAGAAGACTCTGTGCACAGTTGCTTCTCTCACCTGAGGTGAATTTTCTCCAATCCAGCATCTGCAAGGTCATCATTTGTCCTCTGGTGAATGTCTCTTTGGGTTTCAATTTTATGATCATCAGACAAGCCATCCACTTTATGGATAAAGATTTCAAAGTTGATATCTGGATTCACTTTATAAGCTCTGGTCACAGTGAGATGCAACCTAGCCAAGGCCTCCATATAATCATCCTAATAATGGAAAAAATAAAACCCACAACCTTATGACAAACAGTTACGAGACAAAAGCTACATTTTATAAGACACTTGCAGACACTTTTACAGTTCAAAATTCCTTTGTTTTAACCTTCTGTGATCATAAAGGCCTATACCTGCACAAAAGCCCAATTGCCATCACTAGCAAGTCCATGAAAGGAACCAGAGACTTTAAAGCAGATTAGTTATTTCTGCATCTAAAATTAAAACTAAAACTAGGTTTTGAACCTTTATTTGCAAAAAAGAGGTTAAAAATCACCAACTCAGTCAACTTAATTGTAATTGGTGGTTATAGTCTTCAAAAGCACCTAAGTCCCATTAAAAGTCAATAGGACTTAGGCTCTAAGTCTCTTATGTGCTTCTGAAAATTTGACTGTCTCTGTGTTTGCATTCCATTTGCCTATAAATGGAGGAGAAAAATGACTAAGACAAACAGATGGCCTGAATACTACCCTTATAACTTTCTCTTTACCTGAGAATCTATGACAAATATCAGTGCTCCAGTGCCTCTGAAAATCATCTCATAGTCAAATGTAGGGTCAAAGAAGTCAATTTGCCCAGGAAAGTCCCATATCTGAAAGTTAACAAAGGAGCTGTTGGAAACATCTTCTCTGCAGATCTTGTTAGTGCTCTCCAAGAAAAGGGTTTCATTTGGAGACATTTTGTGAAAGACAACTTTCTGAATGGAAGACTTCCCACTTCTTCTCAGTCCCATAAGTAGGATTCTTGGCTTAACTTCAGTACTGAACGGGTCACTGAAATCCAGAACTGAATAAACCACACAATAAGAAGAATGATACACTCCAGCAGGAATAAATTACAGCAGTTGTATTTATATTAAATACTATATTATATGCACTTCAGATTTACTTACATTTTGCAGTGATAATTACACTACTTTATTTTACGTGCATTTACATCTGCATCTAGACTACAACTGCCAATCTCAGAAAGTGGAAAGAAAGATATTTAAAATAAAATTTCTTCCCCCTCCTAAACTACTGTTTGAGAACCTACTGCTTCTCATCTGAAAAAAAGATGAAGAGTGCTCAGGGCAAGATACCTGGGTACAGAGCTATTAGGTGGCATCAAACACACATGTCCACACAAAAACAAACTCTTCATGCCTCCCACAACCTAAAAACATCTAGGTCTAATCTCCATTATAATCAGATACATATTTTTGCAGCTGTGTTTTTGTGGAGTAATAGAAATAACCAGCATCCAGTTAGGAAATGTACACTCTTAAGGACCATCACTCCCCGCTGTCACTTCACTATTTATCTTACTGCTCACTGATGCCCGCCTTGTAGCCAGGATGCTCAGCAGCCCTAGAATGAGAATTTGGTACATTACTATTGTACTACACTGTAATTGGCATCAGAACAGTTAATAGACCAGACCTATCAGTGCTGACAATTCTGGACCTCATACTGCAAATCATCATGTGCAGAACTCCCACTGAAGAAATCACAGTTCTGTGTGCTGTGCATTTGCAGGATTGAAGCTTCAATGAACATTTTTAAATGATGTACAGTAGGGCATGAGAGGGAATCATATGTGTGTTGCAAGTCCCCACCAGGGACTTATTTTTCCACGGTGTAAATTGATAACATGCTTTGCAGTGACTGGGACAACAAAAAGAGGGTTTTAAAACGTACCTCTTTGTTGATATAATGGCAGAAGCATAATTGCTTTTCATTTCTCCCCAGCTTGATGCCTTACAGCCACAGAAAGATTACCATTTTTTTACAGTAAGTATGCAACCCAGCAACCTTTCAGACTCTCACTCTACCTGCATCAGCTGCTTTGGAGTTTAGGACCTTAAGAATAGATACTCCTTTTGGCCTTGACACTGCAACCCCACAACTCTGTTCAAATTACTTTTGCTAAGATACTCTACCTGGCTTGTCACTCTAACTAAGTTACTCTCCTCTTTGAGTCCCTCCATTGGCTCTCCCTCCTCCACTGCAACAAATACTTTACAAACTTTTCCTTGATTTTTTTATGGCCTTTCTTAATTTAGATCTACCTAATTAACTGTTCTATTATGAGGTAAACCCTTACCTCTGCTCAGCCAAGGATGCCAGTCTTCATCACATGCTTATCTGCTTCCCTTCACACTTTCTCTTATGCTTACCTATACACGAGGGAACGATTCCTTTTCAAAATCCATATGGCTACCTCCTTATTCTCCTTCAGATCTTTCCTAAAAAGGCACCTCTACGACAATGCCTAAAAGTCACTGCTGACTGAAAATGGTTCAGTAGGTAGCAGGTTGCTATTACTGCTGATTAGCAGTGTGAACAGTTCAAAGGTATAATAACATGATGAAACATGCTTCTGTTACTGTTACCTCATCCACCCATCCTGATTGCTTATTTTACACACCTGTTATACCATGTTTTTAGATAATAAACTGTTTTGGGGCACGCGCCTCTTGTCACTCAGACTTAATACACACTATGATTTATCACCTCAGGTATATGTGCATGAGGTGGAGAGAAGAGAGCCTCTCACAAACTGTAAAAGAATCAGAGATAATAAAATTATCAGGTAGTTTTTGGCGTGGAAGAGTTATTGTCCATAGCTCTAGCCTAAAAGTCTTCATTCTTATAACACCTGCCACTGCAGCTCAAACTAAAAAACAAACCAAGATAGTTTTCTATTGCACTCTCATTTTATGACTCAGTCTTTCCATCCACAATTGTGATGCACAGTAACTATCAAAGAAATGTTAGAAGCATCTTTCTTTTTGGACTAATGTTTTGTTTTAAACAATTTGCATCTTTCTTATTTGGTTTTATTTTTAAAAAAAACTGACAGTATTCTCTCTCATGCAATCCAGCTTTGAAAACTTGCATATGATGTATGTATCTGTGCATAGGTGCAGGCATGTTATCTGTTAATAGCCATAGCATTCAAAAACAGCATCAGAGGCAGATTGTCACAGTACTGATGTAGGTAGAAAAAAGATGATCCTGTTAGTAATGCAAAGAGAGAGGGATTACCAGGCTGCAGTTTAGCCTCCATTTATGTCATTTTGATTCAAGAGGGATAATTTTGTGGATCTTGACACAGACTCAGAAAGCACTTGCCTAGTGATCTTCCTTGCATTTCTATGCAAAAGAATTAAGAACAGCATCAACAATGTGATTCTAATATCACTGTCCTTTTATTGTCTAATTGAACTTGAAATACTTTTAAAATGTTTTTTAAAATAATCTAAATTTCTCTTTATCCAATAGCAAGGATTATTGTTGGTTATCCAAACAGTTACTGGCTTTATCCAGTTTGTGGGAGAGTGGAGGAGGTGTGGGGGAGAGTATATTTAGTATTAGGGTAGTACTTTTTGTTGATGACTCAGTCCACTAGAGTTACATACCATCCTATGCAGGACTGTAAGCCTCTAAAGAAAATACATGCCATAGGTGCTGCAGGAGGTGAAGGTGGCAAAAGTCTTCCTTCTAAGTCAGTACTGAACCAAAGCCTCAGCACAGTGTTGAGGCTCATTGGGCTGTTGGAAGTTCCATCTCTAACAGAAGAGATGTTACTGTGTGCTATTGGACAGCTCGTATTAAACTCCAGAGCTGGTTGCTTTTCATCAGAGGTGAAATTTAGAGGAATAAACTATTCCAGCATAAGCGTCTGTGTACTGGTATAGGTATCCACACAAAGGGACATAACAATTTAACTTTTTCAGTAAATTATGCAGGTAACCAAAATAGTTAAATTGATATAAATCTTTAGATGAGGCTTACAAGTTTTTAAAATGTTTTGAGACCTTAGGCTGAAATGTAGTACTGGATATAATTACAAAGTCCTTTCATGCACTTCTGCAACATTTCATCTGTACCATAAAGCACATACAGGAAAGAGACACATGAACACAGCATACATGAAGGATCAAGATAGCAGCAGACAGTGGTCTGCCTCGGAGAACAAATGTTGCAGCAGACTAACAATGCTGATAACTACTAAACATCTTAATCAGAAAAGACCAGGAACTCTCACATCCATCATGAAAGACATATTGTTAGTTCACTGTTGGCTAGTGTACAGATACAGTAACTCCTCACTTAAAGTCGTCCTGGTTAACGTTGTTTCATTGTTACGTTGCTGATCAATTAGAGAACATGCTCATTTAAAGTTGTGCAATGCTCCCTTATAACATCGTTTGGCAGCTGCCTGCTTTGTCCACTGCTTGCAGAAAGAGCAGCCCATTGTAGCTAGCTGGTGTGGGCTTGGAACCAGGGTGGACTGGCAGCCCCCCTATCAGCTCCCCGCTCCCCTAAGTTCCCTGTGCAGCAGTCGCCCAGCAGGCTATAAATTGCCGGCAGTTCAGCTGTCCCTCCTCCCACTGCCATGTGCTGCTCCTGCCCTCTCTCTTGGAGCTGCTCCCGAGAGCCTCCTGCTTCCTATGCGGAAGGGGGTGGGGGAGGAAGAAGGGGACTAATATCAGGGTGTTCCCTTCCCCCTTGCTTCTGCCCCCCCGCTTACCCCATCTCCACAGAGCAGGGGTGGGACTCAGCAGGGTTCAGGACAGAGGGAGCTTGCTAACAGCAGCTGCTGTCTCAACTTGCGGATCTACTTAAAAAGGCAATGTATTTAGAGTGGAATCAGCGTACTTAAAGGGGCAATGCACATCTCTCTCTCAGACACACACACACATACACACGGTGTGTGTCTCTGTCTGCCATGCTGTCTCCTCTCCCCCCATTTGTGCTGCCTTGTAGAGTGTGAGGCTACATTAACAACGTGTTAACCCTTGAGGGCTCAGTCGAGTGCTTGTTCATCATTTAGCAGTAAGGCATTCCCTGGAAAATATCCCATCCTCTGACTTCACCATCTCAACCAAGCTTCACAATCATCATTGCTGTGTACAGTATTAAGTTGTTTGTTTAAAACTTATACTGTGTATATATAAAATGTGACTTTAGGCGAAATGATGTTAAGAGAATCCAATTTCCCCATTAGAATTAATGTAAAGGGGGGGTCTAGGTTCCAGGGAATTTTTTTTCACCAGACAAAAGACTATATTATATATTGTATATATTATATATTGTTTGTTTAAAACTTATACTGTGTGTGTATGTGTATATATATATAGTTTAAAACTAATACTGTGTGTATATATATATATACACACACATACAGTACAAGTTTTAAACAAACTATATATACATATACACAGTATTAGTTTTAAACTATATATATATATATATATATACACACACACAGTATAAGTTTTAAACAAACAATATATAATATATACAATATATAATATAGTCTTTTGTCTGGTGAAAAAAAATTCCCTGGAACCTAAACCCCGCCCCCCTCACCATTTACATTAATTCTTATGGGGAAATTGGATTTGCTTAACATCGTTTAGCTTAAAGTCGCAATTTTCAGGAACTACAACATTAAGCGAGGAGTTACTGTATATCATAGCAACAAAGAGAGATTTTCTTCACGTATTGTGTGTGTAACAATCACTGGTCTTCCTTCACTCCTGTGGAAACATCTTTTGGATCAAACACCAAACAATGATACTTTTTAGACAAATGATCAACCTTCATTAAAAGGTACCAAAATTCAAAAGGAATGAGTTCAGGAATGGCAAATGAAGGATTTGATCATGCAAGTTCTTCACTGCTGATGAGGACCATATATTTGCCTTTAGCAAAACAGTTATTGGGGAAGGGAGACCTGCAAGATATCTAACAATGAAAAGAGGTTTATGAGATCTTTCTTCAGAAAAGATGTCCTGGACTGCACGAACCTGAGATCCAGTCACATTATTGATTCCCCAATAAACATTTTACAACTAATGACCTGTCATAATTTATAATTGACTTAATTCAGGGAAGCACTCTAAGTGAATCTGGTAAGGAAAATTATCTCAGTGACTGGCATACTTGAATGTCATCTTCTGATCACCAAGCATTTAGTATGTAATCAGAGATGGGACTGAATCCAAAACTCTGGATCCAGAGTCAAACTCTGAGGATCTGAAATTCAAACTCAGTTCCAATTTCTAAAGAAAAATGAATGAGCTGAACTAACTCCCCCAAACTCAACCATCTCTCAGCTTTGGAAGGTTTGAAATCCAGAAAGAAATGTCGCTCACGCTCATCTCTATAAAGCACTGTATGTGATAGTTATGTATGACATGAATAAAGATTCTAGGGTAGTCATCTAATGTACCCTTATTGCTACAGAATGTATGTATTCAAAGTGAAATACTATTAAAGTTAAATAAGTACAGGTATCTCTTGATGACTAATGTTATATAAATTGACGTTTTGTTTGCAAGACAGAAAAATTCATGCCAGTACAGGGAGACTTACCCAAGAACCTAAGAGGGGCTGGCTGAAGCAGTATAGATCCTCTGCACTGGGGTGAATTTAGCCTATAAAGTGTAAGCAATGTGTTGTCATCGAGCCTATATGTTCTTCCAGAAATTGGGTTAGTTGAAGTACACATGCTTGGGGTGTGCGCATCAGGCACGTAAAAAAATGTAGTACATACCCTGTTATGTGTCTTGTGTTAATTACTCAAGTGTTATTCCAGGGGAACTAATATCTTGTCTGTATTGGTACAGAGCATCACACTGGCACCACCTACTGGCTCAAGAGCAGCTGGACTAGGCAGCCACTGATTGGGACATAGTGTTATCAGAATGGTTGAGGTTAAGGCCTGGTCCACACTACACTGTTAAACCGATTTTAACAGCGTTAAATCGACTTAACGCTGCACCCGTCCACATTACACTGCTCTTTATATCGATTTAAAGGGCTCTTTAAATCAATTTCTGTACTCCTACAAAATGAGAGGAGTAACGCTAAAATCAATATTACTATATCGATTTAGGTTAGTGTGGGCACAAATCGACATTATTGGCCTCATTATTTTACAGTAGCTACCCACAGTGCATCGCTCCAGAAATCGACGCTAGCCTCAGACCACGGAAGCACACCACCGAATTAATGTGCCTAGTGTGGACGCGCACAATCGACTTTATAATATCTGTTTTATAAAATCGGTTTAAACTAATTCAAATTTATCCTGTAGTGTAGACGTACCCTAAGTGCAAATGATGCCGTAACTCCTGGATCCCATGATTTTTAGATAATTTTAAAAGGCCTGTAATCGTACCACCTTGTACTATGATCCCATTAGATACCACAAGTTAAACAGTGTCAGGTTGGATAATAGATGGATGAAAGCCCTCCAAGTAAAACATAGTTGCTGCAGAAAGTGGTGTTGGCAATTCAGAGTGGAGGGAGAAGGGAGGAACCCCATTCTTCTTCATGAATAACAAACCACTGCCCTAGCATGGTGTTGTGATAATTTCATTGCTGGTGGTATGGTCTTGTGGACAAAACAAACCAAAGTTCTGGGACTTCATAGTTTGTTTTTTCCTAGAAAAGAAAAAAAAAGGTGTTTGAAAGTTTCCCACTGCTCCAAAATGTACAGTACAGTCGCATCAATGTGTATGTACATGTGTTTATATAGGGTATGCCTACTCTGCAATTAGATATCTGCAGCTGGCCCAGGCCCCATGACTCAGGCTTTGCCTGAGCCCACAAGCCACCTGACACAGGCCTGTGTGGTTTTTTAATTACACTGTAGTTATACTTCTATCGGGAAATTTGCTAACTGTCTTGGCCAACTCAAGATCCTAAGTGAAAACCTGTTTGATGATTTATTTAATTAAAAACACTTTGAATGAAAGACTGTCTTTTGCGTTCCTTCTAGTCTGTGCTTTTTTTGCATGTTTCAAAGAATAAAAAAAAATTATATTGTCCAAAATCAGTTATTCTTAATTATCTGAATTTTTAAATGAATTGTCATATTAGGTAAACTTTGCCAAACTGCTACACTTTTTCTGGAATTCTAATTTAAAGCCTGCTTAATTTTAAAACTATACTTAAAAACAATTGATGTGAACTCTATTGCTTTAGGATTGCAAATTATCTTTCTTATTTTTCAAGTTTCAGAGATGGAGACAGATAAATTACATTTTCAGACCTATGACGAGATGGCAGAATTGCTAGAGCATTTTCCTTTGAGAAGATTGGAAATTTCCTTATATGTAGAGGAATGGGAAGATACATTGTCCGCCCACATTCTTTTATTGAGTGCATGACAAGGCCCTCCCCAGCTTGCCACAGAAATGCCTGTAGATACGTCACTACAACTTTCCAGACTAGGTTCTGAATAGTAGTTATGATATGACAAACACTAATCTACACATTTCACTTACTCTGAAAGTGGGAAAAAATCTATTCTTCCCTTTACAGAATAAAATTAGTATAATTATTGATATTTCTTACTTAAAAGGCTAACATTTACAAAAGTGAGGTTTACACATAGCACAAATCCTAAAGATGTCAACAGTTTCCACTGGAGGGCAGCATGATCCTTTATCTCAGGCCTACACAACTCGTAAAGTGGCGAGGGCCATATTACTCCAAAGAAAACATCTGAGGGCCAAACCTCGCCCAGGTCCCACCGAACCCTCCCCCCCCCCCGTGCCACTAAGGCCCCTCAAAACACAATACACACCCCGAGGGCCACCAAGCCCCCCCGAAATACTCCCCCCCAGCACCACCCGCCCCACAGAAACAAACCCTCCTTCCCCAGCGCTGCCCCACCGAAACAGAGTTATTGACCCTTGGAAATATATTATAGCAGGCTCCTAAGGTAGTACAATTAACGTAAATGAAAAATGTCTTTTTGCTATTAGTAGAACAAGCTCTTCCCCCCAACTCTGTAATCAATTGCCCTGTTGAATGAATGAGGTGTGAATGAGGAAGGCATGGAAGGCAGGCACCTTCAGACAGCTGCAACCCTTGGAGAGGGGATGGGAGACAGATTAGATCAGTAGAACAGGTCAGCCACTGACTCCTCACTCGCCTCCTCAGCCCCCTACTCCTCCGGCTCGCCTCCTCAGCCCCCGCCACTGCCTGCCCGCTCGCCTCCTCTGCCCCCCACCCCTCCCCGGCTCGCCTCCTCATCCCCCGCCACTGCCCGCCCCACCCCAGCTCGCAAGCTGTCATCCCCCACCCCAACCCGGCTCGCCTCCTCATCCCCCACCACTGCCCACCTGCCTCTTCAGCCCCCCTCCTTTACCTGCCACTTGCCTACTCACCCCCCACGAGCCACACCCCCCATGAGCCCACCTACTCACCCCCTGCGGGCTGCACAGTGAGCCCACGCGGGCCGCATGTGGCCCCCGGGTCGCATGTTGTGCAGGCCTGTTTATCTTTATTTTTTTCTGCAACCATGAAAATCCAGACTGCAGAAGTCATGCTAGTTAAATTATGTGCTTTGGAAGTATTCACAAATCAAGTTTTGTGCAAAACAACCTATCCAGAAGCACTTTCCTACACAATGGAGATGCCTTTAAGCCATGACAGCCTTTAGATATCAACAGCAGTTTTGCGCATATTTATACAGTGCCACTGGCATACACACTGAATTACAAAGAAAAAGCAAGACAAAAGCCTTGCTCAGAGAGTTTATAATCATTGAGAGCAATATGTAGCCTTTACTGTGTTCTACTAGTGAGGGTCGTACATAGCATACACCATATTAGCTTCCTCACATTACTGGAGATGCTAACTGATAAGTTTCTTTCAAATAGTCCTCTTTAAGTCCGTATCCTGTGTTCCACCCCAATAGTGGGAGACAATTACAATATATCCCTTGCGTATTTCACAGTAGCCAGTGTTGCAAGATATTTACGTGCCAGATGCGCTAAAGATTCATATGTCCCTTCATGCTTCAACCATCATTCCAGACGACATGTGTCCTGTCCATACTGATGATGGGTTCTGCTTGATAACGACCCAGAGCAGTGCAGACCAATGCACGTTCATTTTCATCATCTGAGTCACATGTCAGCAACAGAAGGTTGATTTTCTTTTTTTGGTGATTCGGGTTCTGTAGTTTCCTCATTGGAGTATTGCTCTTTAAGACTTCTGGAAAAATGCTCCACACCCAGTCCCTCTCAGATTTTGGAAGGCACTTCAGATTGTTAAATCTTGGGTCAAATGCTGTAGCTATCTTTAGAAATCTCACATTGGTACCTTCTTTACGTTTTGTCAAATCTGCACTGAAAATGTTCTTAAAATGAACAACATGTGCTGGGTCATCACCCGAGACTACTGTAACATGAAATATACGGCAGAATGCGGGTAAAACACACAGCAGGAGACTTACAATTCTCCTCCAATGAGTTCAATCACAAATTTGATTAACGCATTTTTTTTTTTAACAAGTGTCATCAGCATGGAAGCATGTCCTCTAGAATGGTGGCCAAAGCATGAAGGGGTATATGAACGTTTGGCACATCTGCCATGTAAATACATTGCAATACTGGCTACAAAAGTGCCATGTGAACATCTGTTCTCACTTTCAGGTGACACTGTAAATAAGAAGCAGGCAGCATTAACTCCCGTAAATGTAAACAAACTTGTTTCTCTTAGTGATTGGCTGAACAAGAAGTAGGACTGAGTGGACTTGAAGACTCTAAAGTTTTACATTGTTTTGTTCTTGAGTGCAGTTATGTAACAAAAAAAAATCTACTTTTGTAAGTTGATCTTTCACAATAAAGAGATTGCAATACAGTACTTGTATGAGGTAAACCAAAAAATACTATTTCTTTTATCATTTTTACAGTGTAAATATTTGTAATAAAAATAATATAAAGTGAGCACAGCACACTTTGTATTCTGTGTTGTAACTGAAATCAAAGTATTCGAAAATGTAGAAAAACATCCAAAATATTTAATAAATTTCAGTTGGTACTCTATTGTTTAACAGTGTGACTAAAACTGCAATTAATTGTGATTAATTTTTTTAATTATGGTTAATTTTTTGAGTTAATCACATGAATTAACTGTGATTAATCAACAACCCCAGTTAATACATACTAGAAGTGGGGGTGGGAGAGGGATGATGTTCTTGTGGCTAAAGAACTGAGAATCAGAAGATCTGGGTTCTGTTCTGCTACAGACCCACCAGATCTGGCATTCTGCCCCTGTATAACTTTGGGCCAGTCGCGTAGGTGCTTTGTAGTATGGTTTCCCAACTGCAAGTGAGAAGATTTTTTCTTACAAACATCTCAAGTGGGTTGTGAGACTTTACAAAATTAAGTGCTTTGAGGTCTTTGAATGGAAGAACAAAGAATGATTATATGTGGAAAGCTGGAAGATTGCTGTGTTTTATGCACTAACATTTTCCAGTGTTCAGCCAAAAGGCAAGTAACTACTAGTCTTGGGAGGTGTAACTACTAGTCTTGGGAGGTCTAACTACTACTAGTCTTGGAAGTACGTTCAGAAACTCCCTGTACACATACAATCATAACCCCTATGTGGATATGGTGGGGTACAGCGACAAAGCAAACTAATAACTTTTGGAAAAAGTTATCTGCCATATATCGATCTTCCTCCACTCCTCTTTCATGGGAAGGAGGGATTCGTGACTCTGATCTTCGCAGAGTTTGCTCCCTGGGTCCTGGAGAATGGTACGGGTAAGCCAAGTAGAAGAGAAAGACATCTTTCCCTCCAGCCCAATGGAAGTTAAGTAAAGGAGATAACGCAGCTCCAGGCTCCCTCTATAGAGACTCTGCCCTCTGCATGTCTCAGAAGCAACAGGCAGGCCAGATTCACTGGATTTCCAAGAGAGCTGTTGATGGCCAGAGCCTGCATGGAGGTATAGAGTCTCTATGAATTGCCCTACCCACCTATAGATTCCAGAAAGCCATCCAGTTTAGAAGAGGGCCTCATGGTTCATTCAAGGGAAAAAGGGTACCCTGAAGGAACAACAGAGGATAAATTCCATAAGGGGATCCTCATGGAGATTTCCTCCCTCAGTGCTTTTGCCTCCTTCCGCTGTTTCTGGGACACAGCTATTTTCATCAGTTAAATATATTACTATGCTACTATGAAAAAAATGTTTTCTAAAGGGTTGTTGTTTTTTTTTAACTGATGCAGTGACAGCAAGGGTCTACTGAGAAATAATCACCACTCTCTTCTCAGTAAGGTCTTTTGAATTAGTTGTCTACAGCAAGTCTTAAACTACCCAAATTTGGCTATTTAAAAATAAACAGGCTATTGATTAGAAAACAAAAAAATTATAACTAATTTATATCAATCTTTGAAGAGACCTTTCCTAACAAAAGTGTTCATATATGACACGTTGGGAAAAAGATGTGGATAGACAAATTACTCCAGAGGAATGGGGTTTGATTTGTCGAAGAGGACCAGCAACCTCCATCTGTAGCACAACAAAAGAAAATTTCTTTAAGATACTGTTTCAATGGTACTTCACATCAGTCAGGTTAAAAGCAGAGAGAGACTATATGAATATAAATGTTGAGAAACTGTGGTGAAAGATGAGATTGTATGCAGGACATGTCCAGTCATTAGAGAGCATTGGGATGCAAATCTGTAGCCACATATCACAAACTATTGGATATTTATTATCAAATTATCCTTTGGTAATCATCCTGGGACTTCCTAGTGAAATGGTCACACAAAAGAAATAAAGAATTAATCTCTCATTTGCTAGTAGCTGCTAGGTTATTGGTAGCATCTCATTGTAAAAAGAAAAATAGTTCAACTCTGGAGGAATGCTTCAAAAATATGGAAGACTGTGGTTATGGAAAAATTAACACACAAATTATGTACCCAGCAAAACAGACAGAGGACAACTAGATACTTAGCTGTTTGGTTGCATTTTATTCAATATCCAGACATAGTACATTCACCTGCAAAAACACCAGTCCACTTGTCTAATTTTTTTGAATATTGATATTTGATTGACATACCTGGTCTGTTAAATGTGTATACAGAGATTTCACTCAATATAATAAAAATCACTAGAAATGACGTAAGTGTTGTAATGATGTTCATTCTGTAATATGGTAATACCATTAAACAGAAAGATTGGATGAATATGGTCCTGTATAATATCTCTTAAAATGAAAGCTAACTGTTGTAATGAATTGTTTTGTTTCTGATATTTACATGGCAAGGATTTGTAAACTTGTTAAAACTTCCTAAATAAATAAGTAGTTTGAAAAAATAAACACACACAGAAAATCCCTTACTCAGATTTTTTAAGCGGTTTTAAAAGCAACAATACCTACTACACCATATCAGTCTGTATATCAATGAATATTTGGCTTTGTATTATGTACTTAGAAAGCAACCCCCTGAAATATTCAATATTCTCCAAGTACCACTGTAAAATGTAGCAGTGTTTCAAAGGAAAAACAGTGCACATTCTAAGTGAAAGCAACAGGCCTCCCCTACCTCTTTTGTAAGGTATTTCCCAACAAGCATTTGTTTTGTAGCATCACTGTTGCCTCCACATTCACTGATGGATAAAGCAAATGGCAATGCAGGCACCCACAGCAACACATATACATATAGGGTCACACATACATTTAAGCAGAGCCTGGAAATTTGGGGACTGACATTCACAGCTGCAGAGTAGCCTTGGACACAGAGTTCTTTGCTTGCTGCTGCCTTTTATAACCTGACATCTGTCCTCCCCGCCTCTTGGCACTTTAAAGAAATATCACCAGGCCATGTCCATTCATATTATACATGGAAAACTTTCCCAGAAGACGACAAAGTACTAGATGGAGATGTTTTTCTGTTTGAATATCTCCTGTTCCCATTCCCCAACATATAACCAGTGCTGCTCTCCTCCCCATATCAGAACACTGAGTCCCCATGTCCTTCCATCCATTCCTGTTCATAATTCCTAATACATCCCTATTCCTCATACATTCCCTTCACCATACAGCCACCTTGTTCTCCCTTCCTGCCTCCTACCCCATAACACAGCTAACTTTGACATGCTCACACCTGCTTACTCTCCCTCCTCCCACAATACAGTGATCACTGCCCTACCTCCCTACTCAGTATCCCTTACCCTCTCAAAACACACCCTAACCCCATCCTATACCCCCCATCACCAAATCCTGTCCCATCCCATACCCACACAGCCAACCCCCTCCTTTATCTCAGCCTCAAGGCCAGCCCCTCCCCCTGTTCCCAAAGAGCCAGCCTCTACTCCCACACCCACAACTCAGCCTCTGCCTTGCTCCATCCCCACATTGCCTTCCCGTCCCACAGAGCCAGTCCAGTCCCAGCCCCCTCTCCAGTCAGTCCATGCCTTTATCCTATCCCCCCATCCAGAGCCAGCTCCTCCTTATCCCCAGAAAACCAGCCCTTGCCCTGCCCTATTCCCCCACACCCAGACCCAGTCCCCCATTGTCATAGTGCCTTCCCCTTCGCCCTACCGAGAGAGCCAGTCAACCCCAGCCCCTGCCCCCACAGGCAGCCCATCTTGTCCCATCCTATCATACTCACGGTGCCAGTGCCTTCCCACTCCACACAGCCAGCCCCTGCCTTACCCCATCCCCCCCACATCCACAGAGCCAGCCTCTTCCCACCCCACAAAACCAACCCCTGCCTTGCCCCATCCTCCAGACCCACATTGCTACCCCTTCCCATCCCACACAGCCAGCCCCTGCCTTACCCCATCCCCCACACCCACAATGCCAGCCCCTTCCCCACCCCACACAATCAGAACCTGCCCCCACACCCAGCACCGGGTCAGCTCCCGGCCCCGCAGGCATGGCGCAGTGGCGGCGCTGCCCCCCGCCACGGCGGGCCACTCACACGCTTCGTCGGCGCCGGTCTCCGGGTCTTCATCCGAAAAGGACTCGGCCCTGTCCCCGTAGTCCGCGAGCCCAACAAGCTCATCTTCCTCCTCCTCCTCCTCCTGCGGCTTCCTCGGCACCTGGTTCATCGCGGCTGTCGCGGGAGGTTCCGATTCGGTCCCTTCCCCGCGGGTCTTGGGACGGGCGGTGCTTGGACCGGAGCAGCCAGCCAGAGCCCCGCGTCTTCCCAGAGGAGCGAGCGCGAGAGGCTGCGTGACCCGAGTCACCTGACACAGCCGGGCGGTCACTCACTCGCACAGGCACCGCCGCCACGCTCTGCACACGCAGGGCAGGGGCGTGCACCCTACCCCGGCACACGGCTCCGCAGGGGCACTGCCACACCCAGGGCCGGCTCCAGGCCCCAGCGCGCGGCGTGCGCTCTGCCGGTTGCCGGGAGGTCTGCGCGCCTGCGGGAGGTCCACCGGAGCCGCGGGACCCGCGAGCGGCAGAGCGCCCCCCAGCGGCGGGCCGCCGTGCTTGGGGCGCCGAAATGGCTACAGCCGGCCCTGGCCACACCGAGCTGTGCCCCAGGCAGTCATACCCACAGCCTCCCCCACCACTCACAGACAGGCACTGCCACACTGTGCCCCAGGCAGTCATACCCACAGCCTCCCCCGTAACTCACAGACAGGCACTGCCACACCGAGCTGTGCCCCAGCCAGTCACACCCACCGCCTCCCCCGTCACTCACAGACAGACACTGCCACACCGAGCTCTGCCCCAGGCAGTCACACCCACCGCCTCCCCCGTCACTCACAGACAGGCACTGCCACACCGAGCTCTGCCCCAGGCAGTCATACCCACAGCCTCCCCCACCACTCACAGACAGGCACTGCCACACTGTGCGCCAGGCAGTCATACCCACCACCTCCCCCATCACTCACAGACAGACACTGCCACACCGAGCTGTGCCCCAGGCAGTCACACCCACCGCCTCCCCCGTCACTCACAGACAGGCACTGCCACACCGAGCTCTGCCCCAGGCAGTCATACCCACCACCTCCCCCATCACTCACAGACAGACACTGCCACACCGAGCTGTGCCCCAGGCAGTCACACCCCCAGCCTCCCCCCGTCACTCACAGACAGGCACTGCCACACCGAGCTGTGCCCCAGGCAGTCATACCCACCACCTCCCCCATCACTCACAGACAGACACTGCCACACCGAGCTGTGCCCCAGGCAGTCACACCCACCGCCTCCCCCGTCACTCACAGACAGGCACTGCCACACCGAGCTCTGCCCCAGGCAGTCATACCCACCACCTCCCCCATCACTCACAGACAGACACTGCCACACCGAGCTGTGCCCCAGGCAGTCATACCCACAGCCTCCCCCGTCACTCACAGACAGGCACTGCCACACCGAGCTGTGCCCCAGCCAGTCACACCCACCGCCTCCCCCGTCACTCACAGACAGACACTGCCACACCGAGCTGTGCCCCAGGCAGTCATACCCACAGCCTCCCCCGTCACTCACAGACAGGCACTTCCACGCCGAGCTGTGCCCCAGGCAGTCACAGCCACCGCCTCCCCCCGTCACTCACAGACAGGCACTGCCACACCGAGCTGTGTCCCAGGCAGTCATACCCACAGCCTCCGCCGTCACTCACAGACAGGCACTGCCACACCGAGCTGTGCCCCAGGCAGTCACACCCACACCCTCCCCCTTCACTCACAGACAGGCACTGCCACACTGTGCCCCAGGCAGTCATACCCACCACCTCCCCCATCACTCACAGACAGGCACTGCCACACCGAGCTGTGCCCCAGGCAGTCATACCCACAGCCTCCCCCGTCACTCACAGACAGGCACTTCCACGCCGAGCTGTGCCCCAGGCAGTCACAGCCACCGCCTCCCCCCGTCACTCACAGACAGACACTGCCACACAGAGCTGTGCCCCAGGCAGTCACAGCCACCGCCTCCCCTGTCACTCACAGACAGACACTGCCACACCGAGCTCTGCCCCAGGCAGTCATACCCACAGCCTCCCCCGTCACTCACAGACACTGCCACACCGAGCTGTGCCCCAGGCAGTCATACCCACAGCTTCCCCCCGTCACTCACAGACAGGCACTGCCACACCGGGCTGTGCCCCAGGCAGTCATACCCACAGCCTCCCCCGTCACTCATAGACACTGCCACACCGAGCTGTGCCCCAGGCAGTCATACCCACAGCCTCCGCCGTCACAGACAGGCACTGCCACACCGAGCTCTGCCCCAGGCAGTCATACCCACAGCCTCCCCCGTCACTCACAGACAGGCACTGCCACACCGAGCTGTGCCCCAGGCAGTCACACCCACAGCCTCCCCCGTCACTCACAGACAAGCACTGCCACACCGAGCTGTGCCCCAGGCAGTCATACCCACAGCCTCCCCCGTCACTCACAGACAGGCACTGCCACACCGAGCTGTGCCCCAGGCAGTCATACCTACAGCCTCCCCCGTCACTCACAGACAGGCACTAACACACAGAGCTGTGCCCCAGGCATTCATACCCACCGTCTCCCCTGTCACTCACAGACACTGCCACACCGAGCTGTGCCCCAGGCAGTCATACCCACAGCCTCCCCCATCACTCACAGACAGGCACTGCCACACCGAGCTGTGCCCCAGGCAGTCACACCCACAGCCTCCCCCATCACTCACAGACAGGCACTGCCACACCGAGCTGTGCCCCAGGCAGTCACACCCACCGCCTCCCCCGTCACTCACAGACAGGCACTGCCACACCGAGCTGTGCCCCAGCCAGTCATACCCACAGCCTCCCCCGTCACTCACAGACAGGCACTGCCACACCGAGCTGTGCCCCAGCCAGTCATACCCACAGCCTCCCCCGTCACTCACAGACAGACACTGCCACGCCGGGCTGTGCCCCAGGCAGTCACACCCACAGCCGCCCCCGTCACTCACAGACAGGCACTGCCACACCGGGCTGTGCCCCAGGCAGTCATACCCACAGCCTCCCCCGTCACTCACAGACAGGCACTGCCACGCCGAGCTGTGCCCCAGGCAGTCATACCCACAGCCTCCCCCGTCACTCACAGACAGGCACTGCCACGCCGACCTGTGCCCCAGGCAGTCACACCCACAGCCTCCCCCCGTCACTCAGAGACAGGCACTGCCACACCGAGCTGTGCCCCAGGCAATCACACCCACAGCCTCCCCCGTCACTCACAGACAGGCACTGCCACACTGTGCCCCAGGCAGTCACAGCCACCGCCTCCCCCGTCACTCACAGACAGGCACTGCCACACCGAGCTCTGCCCCAGGCAGTCATACCCACAGCCTCCGCCTGTCACTCACAGACGAGCACTGCCGCACCGAGCTGTGCCCCAGGCAGTCACACCCACAGCCTCCCCCCATCACTCACAGACAGGCACTGCCACACCGAGCTGTGCCCCAGGCAGTCACATCCACAGCCTCCCCCATCACTCACAGACAGGCACTGCCACACCGAGCTGTGCCCCAGGCAGTCACACCCACAGCCTCCCCCCATCACTCAGAGACAGGCACTGCCACACCGAGCTGTGCCCCAGGCAATCACACCCACAGCCTCCCCCGTCACTCACAGACAGGCACTGCCACACTGTGCCCCAGGCAGTCACAGCCACCGCCTCCCCCGTCACTCACAGACAGGCACTGCCACACCGAGCTGTGCCCCAGGCAGTCACACCCACAGCCTCCCCCGTCACTCACAGACAAGCACTGCCACACCGAGCTGTGCCCCAGGCAGTCATACCCACAGCCTCCCCCGTCACTCACAGACAGGCACTGCCACACCGAGCTGTGCCCCAGGCAGTCATACCTACAGCCTCCCCCGTCACTCACAGACAGGCACTAACACACAGAGCTGTGCCCCAGGCATTCATACCCACCGCCTCCCCTGTCACTCACAGACACTGCCACACCGAGCTGTGCCCCAGGCAGTCATACCCACAGCCTCCCCCATCACTCACAGACAGGCACTGCCACACCGAGCTGTGCCCCAGGCAGTCACACCCACAGCCTCCCCCATCACTCACAGACAGGCACTGCCACACCGAGCTGTGCCCCAGGCAGTCACACCCACCGCCTCCCCCGTCACTCACAGACAGGCACTGCCACACCGAGCTGTGCCCCAGCCAGTCATACCCACAGCCTCCCCCGTCACTCACAGACAGGCACTGCCACACCGAGCTGTGCCCCAGCCAGTCATACCCACAGCCTCCCCCGTCACTCACAGACAGACACTGCCACGCCGGGCTGTGCCCCAGGCAGTCACACCCACAGCCGCCCCCGTCACTCACAGACAGGCACTGCCACACCGGGCTGTGCCCCAGGCAGTCATACCCACAGCCTCCCCCGTCACTCACAGACAGGCACTGCCACGCCGAGCTGTGCCCCAGGCAGTCATACCCACAGCCTCCCCCGTCACTCACAGACAGGCACTGCCACGCCGACCTGTGCCCCAGGCAGTCACACCCACAGCCTCCCCCCGTCACTCAGAGACAGGCACTGCCACACCGAGCTGTGCCCCAGGCAATCACACCCACAGCCTCCCCCGTCACTCACAGACAGGCACTGCCACACTGTGCCCCAGGCAGTCACAGCCACCGCCTCCCCCGTCACTCACAGACAGGCACTGCCACACCGAGCTCTGCCCCAGGCAGTCATACCCACAGCCTCCGCCTGTCACTCACAGACGAGCACTGCCGCACCGAGCTGTGCCCCAGGCAGTCACACCCACAGCCTCCCCCCATCACTCACAGACAGGCACTGCCACACCGAGCTGTGCCCCAGGCAGTCACATCCACAGCCTCCCCCATCACTCACAGACAGGCACTGCCACACCGAGCTGTGCCCCAGGCAGTCATACCCACAGCCTCCCCCGTCACTCACAGACAGACACTGCCACACCGAGCTGTGCCCCAGGCAGTCACACCCACAGCCTCCCCCATCATTCACAGACAGGCACTGCCACACCGAGCTGTGCCCCAAGCAATCACACCCACAGCCTCCCCCCGTCACTCACAGACAGGCACTGCCACACGGAGCTCTGCCCCAGGCAATCACACCCACAGCCTCCCCCCGTCACTCACAGACAGGCACTGCGACACCGAGCTGTGCCCCAGGAAGTCATACCCACAGCCTCCGCCGTCACTCACAGACAGGCACTGCCACACCGAGCTGTGCCCCAGGCAGTAATACCCACAGCCTCCCCCGTCACTCACAGACAGGCACTGCCACACCGAGCTGTGCCCCAGGCAGTCACACCCACCGCCTCCCCCCGTCACTCACAGACAGGCACTGCCACACCGAGCTGTGCCCCAGGCAGTCATACCCACAGCCTCCCCCGTCACTCACAGACACTGCCACACCGAGCTGTGCCCCAGGCAGTCATACCCACAGCCTCCGCCCGTCACTCACAGTCAGACACTGCCACACCGAGCTGTGCCCCAGGCAGTCACACCCACAGCTTCCCCCGTCACTCACAGACAGACACTGCCACACCGAGCTGTGCCCCAGGCAGTCACACCCACAGCCTCCCCCGTCATTCACAGACAGGCACTGCCACACCGAGCTGTGCCCCAGGCAATCACACCCACAGCCTCCCCCCGTCACTCACAGACAGGCACTGCCACACCGAGCTGTGCCCCAGCCAGTCATACCCACAGCCTCCCCCGTCACTCACAGACAGGCACTGCCACACCGAGCTGTGCCCCAGGCAGTCATACCCACAGCCTCCGCCCGTCACTCACAGACAGGCACTGCCACACCGAGCTGTGCCCCAGGCAGTCATACCCACAGCCTCCGCCCGTCCCTCACAGACAGACACTGCCACACCGAGCTGTGCCCCAGGCAATCATACCCACAGCCTCCCCCATCACTCACAGACAGGCACTGCCACACCGAGCTGTGCCCCAGGCAGTCACACCCACCGCCTCCCCTGTCACTCACAGACAGGCACTGCCACACCGAGCTGTGCCCCAGGCAGTCATACCCACAGCCTCCCCCCATCACTCACAGACAGGCACTGCCACACGGAGCTGTCCCCCAGGCAGTCACACCCACAGCCTCCCCCCGTCACTCACAGACAGGCACTGCCACACCGAGCTGTGCCCCAGGCAGTCACACCCACCGCCTCCCCTGTCACTCACAGACAGGCACTGCCACACTGTGCCCCAAGTAGTCACATCCACCACCCCCCTGTCACTTACAGACAGGCACTGCCACACCGAGCTGTGCCCCAGGCAGCAGCAGTGGCGCCAGGGTTTTTGGCGCCCTAGGCGGGGGTCCTTCCACGCTCCCAGTCGTTGGTGCCAATTATGCGGTTGAGGGGGGTCCTTCCGCGCTCCAGGTCTTCGGGGCACTTCGGTGGCGGGTCCCACAGTGAGTGAAGGACCCGCCGCAGAATTGTCGAGGACGACCCAGAGCGCGGAAGGACCCCCCGTCGCTGAATTGCCACCCTCCCAAATCCTGGTGCCCTAGGCGACCGCCTAGGTCGCCTAAGTGGAACCACCGGCCCTACCAGGCAGTCACATCCACTGCCTCCCCCCCCATCACTCACAGACAGGCACTGCCACACCGAGCTGTGCCCCAGACAGTCACAGCCACCACCTCCCCCGGTCACTCACAGACACACACTGCCACACTGAGCTCTGCCCCAGCTGGCAGCCAGTCACACCCATAGCCCCTGTCACTCACAGACAGGCACTGCCACAGTGTGCAGGTGTCACTGAGCTGTGCCACAGACCAGTCACACCCACTGCGGACTCTCCCACCCTATCGCCCCATCTCTCACAGACAGACACTGCCACACCCTGCACACTGAGCTGTGCCCCAGACCGGTCACACCCAGCCCAGAGCCTAGCCCCGTCATTCACAGAAAGGCACTGCCACACTGTGCACACCAAATCACGACCCAGACCACCCATTCACATAGCCTACCCCCTTCATTCAGACACGGGCACCAGGGCTGTCCCTAGACATTTTGGTGCCCTATGCAGCCCCCACACAGGGAGGGCTTCCCCAGGCCTCTGCAGCAGGGTGTGTGGCCCCAGGCCTCTGCGGGGTGGAGGGGCAAGAGCAGGCTTGGAGGGCAGGGGAACTGTCCTCACCACAAGCCAGCAGAGTGGAACGGGTTGAGTCCAAGTCGCTCTACTTTCTGCCGCCAGTGATTGCAGAGCAGGCCCACCCGCACTCACGGAGCGGTGGGAAGTGGAGTGACCCGGGCCCAACCCACTCCGCTCTGGTCCCCTGGCTCCCAGCCTCGGGATTTGGTGGGCAGGGGGGGAACCACCCCCCAGCACTCACCGGCGGTGCGCCTGGGAGCTGGCAGAGCGGACGAGCTGGGTCCTGGTCACTCCACTTCCCGCCGCCTGGTGAGTGCAGGGCGTGCCTGACCCCTGATGCAGTCCCCCGGGATGTAGCTTGGGAAGGGGTGGAGTGGGGGCAGAGCAGGGGTGGGAAGGGGCAGGGATAGAGCAGGGGCGGGCACTTTGGGGAAGACCAGGACTGGCTCCAGTTTTTCTGCCACCCCAAGCAGAAAAAAAAAAAGAAATAGAAGACGAGCAGCGGCACTTCGGGGGCAGGTCCTCCCTCTCTTCCCCTTCGGCGACAATTTGACGGACGTGCCGCCCCTTTGAATTGGCCACCCCAAGCACCTGCTTCCTACACTGGTGCCTGGAGCTGGCCCTGGAGAAGAGGCAGAGCAGGGGCGGAGGTGGCTTTCCTGGCTGGCTCAGCCGGCCAGGGGATTGGGCTGGCTGCTGGAGCAGCATGCAGCTGCGTAGGGCACTAGGAAATTTGTGGCAATTTGGTGCCCAAAATTTCCTGGTGCCCTACGCAGCTGTGTAGTTTGCATATGGGTAAGGACAGCCCTGACGGGCACTGCCATACTGTACACAGCATGCTGTTCCACAGGCCAGTCACACCCACACCTTATCCTGTCATTTACAGACAGGCACTGCCACACTGTGCATGCGGAGCCGTGCCCCAGGCCAGCCACCCACCCAGCATACCCCACATTATTCCCACATACTCATTGCCATACTGTGCACACTGTCATGCACTATGTCATTTACAGATGGGCTCTTAGACCCATACACTTTGGCATTCACACTTATGCAGGAATACATATAGGCACTGGCATATTGTATACTCACACAGTTATAGACTGTACTGACAGAGAAAGATATCTATTGTAACAGATACACAACACACACACAAAATTATTGATGTACGCACTAGTGGAAGCTAGTTTTCACATATTTTAGAAAATCTACATCTACTAATTCACACATGCACACCAATGCATATTCAGAGGTTCACCCATTTATACACATGGGCACTCAAACATGAAGGCACAGACATAATTAGTGGTACCATAGTGCCATAGCAGCATAGGGGAAAATCTCCCACCTAGAGCTTCACCTCAGGACCGCTCCTGCCTTTCCTATAGGTCCTCATCTGGGCTAAACGTCCAGTATCTAGATCTAGGACTGGTGAATCTAGGTGTACACCTTTCATCAGCAGCAGGGTGAACAGTGAGGGCTCAAATGGGCAGAAGAATCCTAATAAGGATTAATGGCCATCAAACCCCAGATGCCTGGCAGACAGGGCTGGCTCTAGGCACCATCGCTCCAAGCATGTGCTTGGGTCAGCACTCTCCAAGGGGCGGCACTCCAGTTCCTTTTTTTGTTTTTTGGTTTTTTTTGCTTGGGGCACAAAAAGCTGGAAGCCGGCCCTGAGCAGAGGTGAGCTGTGGCACTGGGAGGCGCAGGGAGGGCCACAGGAAGTAACCCTGGGGGGGGGGGGGAGAAGAGGAACAGCTCCCCCCCCGCTACCTCTGCTCCACTGCCGCCTGCTCCCCCGAGCACACTGCAGCTCCGCTTCTCCCTCCTCCCTCCAAGGCTTGCCCCGTGAATCAGCTGTTTTGTGGCAAGCCTGGGAGAGAGGGGTGAGAAGCGGAGCAGCAGCGGCGCGCTCAGGGGAGCAGGCAGAGCAGCAGTGGGGGGCATGGGGTGGGTCGCAGGAAGTAACCTGGGAGGACAGAGGAATTGCTCCCCTCCAGCTCACCTCCACCTCCTCCCCCAAGCGCACAGCAGCTCCACTTCTCCAGCACGCCCGGGAGAGGAGGCGGGGCTGGGGATTTGGGGAAGGGGTTGGAATGGGGCGGGGAAGGGGCGGAGTTGGGGCGGGGCCAGGGGGCACAGGAAAATTTTTTTGCTTGAGGCGGCAAAAAACATGGAGCTGGCCCTGCTGGCAGAGGACCCTCTTCAGACAATAGCAAGAGCCACATAGCCAAATTAGCAGGCACTGCGGGGCAGATGCAGCACCCTTCAGCCTTCGAGCCTTGGCTCTCCTCTGAGTAAAGTTTGCGGTATCCCAGAGCATGCATCCTGCTACTATATACCACAAGTTGCAAAATGTTCTGTGTGGACAATCTACTGGTGCCAATAGTTTCCACCCTCCCATCATCATTCATCAAACCCTTACAAAAGGACTCATGACGTGAATTTTCCGCTAGGCCTGAGAAGCCAAAAGCTGATAGTCAACAATCTCCACATGAGCAGTCTAGATGTGATGATTGCATCATTCTTGCTCGGTGATGGAAACAGAGGTCCTACTTAGGCAACTGGACCCGGCCTGCCTCAATCCAAGGAGGCCCCTATAAAAGTTGGGGGTAAAAAAGGCTTGCCTCTCACCGACTCCTGGCTGGTTTCCCACAATCATCAGGATCTCCATTTTAAGTGAGAGAAAAAAAATTAAAAATGGACAGAAACTGACAATTGGATGCTGGATCGTTCTCACACTATTTGGCTCAATGGAAAATTGAGCCTGTAGAAGAACTGCAATAGTATAAAAAGAGGTCTACAGGTATCAAATAGATATTGCTGCCTTATCTGAAACTAGACACAAATGACAGTGGTACACTTAGAGAAAAAGAATACACTTTCTGTTGGTCAGGCTACAAAGCAGATCAAAACATCAGCCTACACAGGGTAGGTTTTGCAATAGCAAACTCCATTGCTAATAAATTACCACAGCAACCTATGTCAATATCTGAGCTCCTAATGACATTGCAGATACTATAGTCCCACAACAACTTTCTGACAATAACAAGCACCTACGCCCCAACACTACTTGCTCCTGAAGAAATGAAGACTCAGTTGTACAGCCAGTTGAGTGACACTGTGAGAAACATACCCAATAATGACAAAATTTAATTACTGAGTGACTTCAATGCTTGCATTGGAGATGACTACACCACTTGGAACAGAGGCATGGGGAAATTTGGACGTGGGTCTCTAAATACAAACAGAGAAAGACTCTTAATCTGGTGTGTGTGAGTGAGAGAGAGAGAGAGACAGCAAAAAAAATACACAAATGCAGACAGAGAAAGCAGAAAGGAAGCCCAACTGATATCCAAAGGAGTTGTAGCGTGACCCTGAGAAAAAGCTGAGAGAGCGAACTTGAAAGAGACTTGGAACTGTGAATAAAGAAACTGTCTCCTGATGTTTGATTTATTCTTTGTTCAAGGAAACAGACATTCTTGGTATATAAACAGCATTGCATCAAAGAAATACCTGATTCCAATATTGATTTCTCTCCCTAATTAAAAAAACATGCAACCCACCCCCAAAATTAGCTGACTGCTTAGGCCAAAAGAGGTAACAATAACTTTTAACACACAAACAGTCCCATTCAAGTCAATGGAGTTTAAGAGAGCTCTCATGCTTAATGTTATGCACATATGTAAATTTGCAAGAGTGAGACAAGCCTAATTCTGCTTATGTTGAACTCAGTGACAAAACTCCCATTGATTCCAGCTGAGAAGGTAAAAGCTTCTTTACATATCCATTTATTTTATTCAGCCTTCTAATGCCGATCCCTTCTGAAACTTGTGGCTGAAACTTATTTGTTTATGTTGCTTATGTCTAATTAAAATGGGGTAGAGACCTTGTCTTCTTACCTGTTTGTAAAGTAATATTTATATGTATAAATATAGAATACATGTACAACACTACTTGCATCCGACGAAGTAGGTATTCACCCACGAAAGCTCATGCTCCAATACATCTGTTAGTCTATAAGGTGCCACAGGACTCTTTGCTGCTTTAACACTACTTCAGTGAGGGTACGTCTATACTATGGGATTATTCCAATTTTACATAAATCGGTTTTGTAAAACAGATTGTATAAAGTCGAGTGCACACAGCCACACTAAGCACATTAATTCGGAGGTGTGCGTCCATGTACCGAGGCTAACGATTTCCGGAGCGTTGCACTGTGGGTAGCCATCCTGTAGCTATCCCATAGTTCCCGCAGTCTCCCCGGCCCTTTGGAATTCTGGGTTGAGATCCCAGTGCCTGATGGCACAAAAAACATTGTCGCGGGTGGTTCTGGGTATAGCCTCACCCCTCCCTCCGTGAAAGCAGCAGACAACCGTTTCGCGCTTTTTTTCCTGGGTGAACTGTGCAAACTCCATAGCACAGCAAGCATGGACCCTGCTCAGATCAAGACCGCAATCGTGGACGTTGTAAACACCTCATGCATTCTCATGCAGTCTGTGCTGAACCAGGACCTGCAAAGCCAGGCGAGGAGGAGGTGGCTACAGCAGCGCAGCGATGAGAGTGATGAGGACATGGACACAGAATTCTCTCAAACCGCGGGCCTCTGCACTTTGGAGATCATGCTGGTAATGGGGCAGGTTCAAGCCATTGAACGCTGATTTTGGGCCCAGGAAACAAGCACAGACTGGTGGGACCGCATAGTTTTGCAGGTTTGGGATGATTCGCAGTGGCTGCGAAACTTTCGCATGCATAAGGTCACTTTCATGGAACTTTGTGACTTGCTTTCCCCTGCCCTGATACGCCAGAATACCAAGATAAGAGCAGCCTTCACAGTTAAGAAGTGAGTCGCAATAGCCTTCTGGAAGCTTGCGACACCAGACAGCTATCGGTTAGTCGGGAATCAATTTGGAGTGGGAAAATCTACTGTAGGGGCTGCTGTGATGCAAGTAGCCAAAGCAATTATTAAGCTGCTGCTACGAAAGGTTGTGACTCTGGAAAACGTGCAGGTCATAGTGGATGGCTTTGCTGCAATGGGATTCCCTAACTGTCGGGGGGCGATAGATGGAACCTATATCCCTATCTTGGCACCGGAGCACTAGGGCACCCAGTACGTAAACTGCAAGGGGTACTTTTCAATGGTGCCGCAAGCACTGGTGGATCACAAGGGACGTCTCACCAACATCCATGTGGGATGGCCAGGAAAGGTTCATGATGCTCGCGTCTTCAGGAACACTACTCTGTTTAAACGGCTGCAGCAAGGGAATTACTTCTCAGACCAGAAAATAACAGTTGAGGATGTTGAAATGCCTGTAGTTATCCTGGGGTACCCAGCCTACCCCTTAATGCCATGGTTCATGAAGCCATACACAGGCAGCCTGGACAGTAGGCAGGAGTTGTTCAACTACAGGCTGAGCAAGTGCAGGATGGTGGTAGAATGTGCATTTGGCCATTTACAGGTGTGCTGGCGCACATTACTGACTCACTCAGACCTCAGCCAAACCAATGTCCCCATTGTTATTGCTGCTTGCTGTGTGCTCCACAATCTCTGTGAGAGTAAGGGGGAGACCTTTATGGCAGGGTGGGAGGCTGAGGCAAATCACCTGGCAGCTGATTTCGCACAGCCAGACACCAGGGCGATTAGAAGAACACACCAAGAAGCAGTGCGCATCAGAGAAACTTTGAAAATGAGTTTCATCACAGGCCAGGGTATGGTGTGACTGCTGTGTTTGTTTCCCCTTGATGAATCACCACCCCCGATTGACTCATTCCCTGTAAGCAATCCACCCTCCCCCTTCAATTACAGCTTGCTTAAGCAAATAAATTCACTATCGTTTAAAAATCATGTATTCTTTATTAAGTCATTATAAAAAGAGGGAGAGAACTGACAAGGTAGCCTGGGTGTGGTTTGAGAGGAGCATAGGAGGGAAGGAAAAAGCCACTAAAAATTTACAAAGTAATGACAGCCTTTTGGCTAGGCTGTCCATGGGGGTGGAGTGGGCAGGTGCATGGAGCCTTCCCCCACGTATTCTTACACGTCTGGGTGAGGAGGGCATGGAACATGGTGAGGGGTGAGGGTGGTTACACAGGGGCTGCAGCGGCACTCTGTGACCCTGCTGCTGTTCCTGAAGATCCACCAGATGTCAGAGGATGTCAGTTTGATCACGCAGCAGCCCCAGCGTTGCATCCCGCCACAGCTGATCTTCCTGCCTACACCTCTGATCTTCCTGCCGCCACCTCTCATCTCGAGCATCCATCCTGTCCTCACGTTCACTGGCATTTTTCCTGTAATTTGATACCACGTCCTTCCACTCATTCAGATGAGCTCTTTCATTGCGGGTCACTTCAATGATTTCTGAGAACATTTTGTCTCGCGTCTTTTTTTTCCGCCGCCTTATCTGAGATAGTCTTCAGGATGGAGTAGAGAGGCTTGAAAATTTTGTAGCTGTATGAGGGAGGGAAAAAAGGGAGAGAAGTATTTAAAAAGATACATTTTACAGAACAATGCTTATACTCTTTCACGGTGAACAACACTATTCACCTTACATAGCACATGTGATTTCACTACGAGGTCGCATTTTGCATCTTAATATTGAGTGCCTGAGGCTCTGGTGTTAGAGATCTCACAGATGCAGGTCCAGGCAGCAGAATTCAGCTTGCATGCCGCCATGGTAAGCCATTGTCTTTCGGCTTCTGCAGCCTTCATATACACAGTGCCCTCCTTTCCCAAATACCAAGCAAATCCCGTTCAGTGCTGCTTCTTTCCCGTTAACACGCAGCAGCAGAAACCACCCCCCCACCAATCCAATTCTCTGAGATGATCGCTTTACCCCTCCCCCCACCGCGTGGCAGGTATCATGGAAGATCACTGCTAAACACCCCCTTTCCCCCCAACGCGTGGCTAGTAGCAGGGAAGATCTCTGCTAGCCAAACGCGAAAAAGCTCAGCACCATTCCCCCCTCCCTCCCGCTTGGCTACCTGCAAGGAAGGTTTTCTTTTAAGCAACAGGCAAACAGCCCAGTAGGAATGGCCATCTCTGTCCCCTTAATTAAATTCCTGAATTTCAACCAGGTTACCATGAATGAAATCACTCTCCTGAGGATAACACAGCAAGATAAAGAACGGATGTTGCTTGAATGCCAGCAATCACTGGGACTATACGCAGCTAGGCTTTGTCATGCAATGATACCAGATTACTTGCTACATGCATGGCGTGGTCAAGTGTCCTACTATGGAGGAAGGAATAAGGCTGCCCTGCCCAGAAACCTTCTGCAAAGGCTTTTGGAGTACCTCCAGGAGAGCTTCATGGAGATGTTCCTAGAGGATTTCCTCTCCATCCCCAGACATGTTAACAGACTTTTCCAACAATTGTACTGGCCGCGACTGCATCCCAAGTCCTCAGGGCAAATTAATCATTAAAAAACGCTTGCTTTTAAACCATGTTTTATATTTACAAAGGTACACTCACCAGAGGTCGCTTCCATGGCTTCATTGTCTGGGCTAGTGGATTGGGAGGGCTAGAAGGGTAAATCCGTCTGGGTGAGAAAAAGCTCCTGGCTGTTGAGGAGAACGGAGTGCTGTGTGCTCTCTGCAAGCTCATCCTCCTCTTCCTCCTCCTCATCTTCCCCGTCCGCAGAATCCTTAGGCATGGCTGAGATTACCACCTCCACCTCGGAATCCACGGACTGGGGTGGGGTCGTGGTGGCGGACCCCCCTAGAATTGCATGCAGCTTAGCATAGAAGTGGCATGTTTTTGGCCCTGCCCCGGACCTTCTGTTTGCTTCTTTGGTTTTCTGGTAGGCTTGTCTGAGCTTCTTAACTTTCACACGGCACTGCACTGAGTCCCTGGTGTGGCCTTTCTCCATCATGGCCTTGGAAATTTTTTCAAATGTTTTTTCATTTCACCTTTTGGAACAGAGTTCTGTTAGCACGGAATCCTCTCCCCATATAGCGATCAGACCCAGTAGCTCCCGTGCAGTCCATGCTGGAGCTCTTTTTCGATTCTCAGGAGATTGCATTGTTACCTGTGCTGATGAGCTCTGCGTGGTCACCTGTGCTGGTGAGCTCTCCACGCTGGCCAAACAGGAAATGAAATTCAAAAGTTCGCGGGGCTTTTCCTGTCCACCTGGCCAGTGTATCCGAGTTTAGACTGATTTCCAGAACGGTCACAGTGGTGCACTGTGGGCTACCACCCAGAGGCCAATACCGTCGATTTGCAGCCACACTAACCCTAATCCGACATGGCAATACCGATATCGGCGCTACTCCTCTCATCGGGGAGGAGTACAGAAACTGGTTTTAAGACCCCTTTATACTGATATAAAGGGCCTCGTTGTGTGGACGGGTGCAGGGTTAAATCGGTTTAATGCTACTAAAATCAGTTTAAACACGTAGTGTAGACCAGGCCTGAGTCAAAGGGACACCTGAAACATTTGAATAACTGGAGTTTGGATAATTGAGGGAGCAGGCTTAGTAAGCTTTGAAGTCTGCTATCTCTGACCCTCAGAGTCAAAAACAGCTGTGCTAGCTCACTTTATTAAAGAAAGAAAACCTGGTCTCTCTGGCTATGGCTACACTATGAAATTAGGTTGAATGTATAGAAGTCAGTTCTTTAGAAATTGTTTTTATACTGTCAACTGTGTGTGTCCCCACACAGAATGCTCTACGTGTATTAAGTCAGCGGACTGCGTCCACAGTACCGAGGCCAGCGTCAACTTCCGGAGTGTTGCACTGTAGGTAGCTGTAAGTAGCTATCCCACAGTTCCCGCAGTCTGCACTGCCCATTGGGATTCTGGGTTGAGATCCCAATGCCTGATGGGGAAAAACAGTGTCATGGGTGGTTCTGGGTAAATTTCATCAGGCCCCCCTCTCCCTCCCTCCCTTCCTCCATTAAAGCAACGGCAGACAACCATTTTGCGCCTTTTTTCCTGGGTTACCTGTGCAGACACCATACCACAGCAAGCATGGAGCCCACACAGCTGACCGTCACCGTAAGTCTCATGGGTGCTGGCAGATGTGGGACTGTATTGCCACACAGCAGCAGCTCATTGCCTTTTGGCAGCAGATGGTGCATTATGACTGGTAGCCATTGTCATCATATTCCTGGGTACTCTTTTAACCGACCTCGGGAGGGGTGCCTCAGCAACTAGCAGACCTGGAACTGCATTGCTACATAGCAGCGGCTCCTTGCCTTTTGGCATCAGATGGTGCGTTACAATTGGTAGCCATCATGGTCATATTCCTGGGTGCTCTTTTAACAGACCTTGGTGAGGTCAGTCATGGGCGCCTGGGCTAGATTCCTTCTGCAGATTCCATATGCTAGCAGTCATAATGCAGTATCTTCTACCGAGCACCCAGGAGCTGACGATGGCTAGCAGTCAAACTGCACTAACTGCTGCCTCCCTAAAGATGTAAAAGATAGATGGAGTGGATCAAAACAAGAAATAGACTCAATTTGTTTTGTATTCATTTGCTTCCTCCCGCCCTCTGTAAAATCAACCGCCTGCTAAACCCAGGGTTTTGAGTTCGATCCTTGAGGGGTCCATTCTATGTGTGACAGTTGTTCTTGTTTCTCCTTGATGCAAAGCCACCCCCTTTGTGGACTGTAATTCCCTGTAAGTCATGTCATCAGTCGCCCCTCCCTCCGTCAGAGCAGTCTTTTTTTCTTGCCTTTTTTCAGCCCAGATTCCATAGCACTGGGATCATGGAGCCCGCTGAGATCACCGCGGCAATTATGAGCACTGTAAACACTACACGCAGTATTCTGGAGTATATGCAGAACCAGAATCTGCCAAAGCAAAACCAGGCAAGGAGGTGACGGCAGCGCATAGACAAGACTGATGAGGACATAGACATGGACATAGACTTCTCGCAAAGTATGGGTCCCGGCAATGTGCACATTATGGTGTTAATGGGGCAGGTTAATGCTGTGTAACATCAATTCTGGGCCTGGGAAACAAGCACAGACTGGTGGGACTGCATAGTGTTGCAGGTGTGGGATGATTCCCAGTGGCTATGAAACTTTCATATGCATAAGGGCACTTTCATGGAACTCTGTGACTTGCTTTCCCCTGCCCTGAAGCACCAGAATACCAAGATGAGAGCAGCCCTCACAGTTGAGAAGCAAGTGGCGATAGCCCTGTGGAAATTTGCAACACCAGACAGCTACCGGTCAGTCAGGCATCAATTTGGAGTGGGCAAATCTACTGTGGTCCAAGTACCTGTGATCCAAGTAGCCCATACAATAAAAGATCTGCTGATATCAAGGGTAGTGACTCTGGGAAATGTGCAGGTAATAGTCAATGGCTTTGCTGCAATGGGATTCCCTAACTGTGGTGGGGCGACAGAAGGAACCCATATCCCTATCTTGGCACCGGAACACCAAGCCAGCGAGTACATAAACCGTAAGGGGTACTTTTCAATGCTGCTGCAAGCACTGGCGGATCACAAGGGATATTTCACCAACATCAACATGGGATGACCAGGAAAGGTACATGACATTCGCGTCTTCAGGAACTCTGGTCTGTTTCAAAAGCTGCAGGAAGGGACTTTCTTCCCAGACTAGAAAATAACCATTGGGGATGTTCAAATGCCTATAGTTATCCTTGGGAACCCAGCCTACCCCTTAATGCCATGGCTTATGAAGCCATACACAGGCAGCCTGGACAGTAGGCAGAAGCTGTTCAACTATAGGCTGAGCAAGTGCAGAATGGTCGTAGAATGTGCATTTGGACATTTAAAAGCGCGCTGGCGCAGTTTACTGACTCGGATAGACCTCAGCGAAACCCATATTCCCATTGTTATTACTGCTTGCTGTGTGCTCCACAATATCTGTGAGAGTAAGGGGGAAACATTTATGGTGGGGTGGGAGGCTGAGGCAAATTGCCTGGCTGCTGATTACACGCAGCCAGACACCAGGGCATTTAGAAGAGCACAGCAGAATGCACTGTGCATCAGGGAAGCTTTGAAAACCAGTTTCATGACTGGCCAGGCTATGGTGTGAAAGTTTCTCCTTGATGAACACCCCCCGCTTGGTTCACTCTACTTTCCTGTAAGCTAAACACCCTCCCCTTTCCCCTTCAATCACCACTTGCAGAGGCAATAAAGTCATTGTTGCTTCACATTCATGCATTCTTTATTAATTCATCACACAAGTAGGGGGATAACTGCCAAGGTACCCCAGAAGAGATGGGGGAGGAGGGAAAGACAAGGCCACACCGCACTTTAAAACTAAAACTTAAAAACATTAAAACTTATTGAAGGCCAGCCTTATGTTGCTTGGGCAATCCTCTGGGGTAGAGTGGCTGGGTGGCCGGAGGCTGCCTCCCTCCCACTGCGTTCTTGTGTGTCTGGGTGAGGAGGCTATGGAACTTGGGGAGGAGGGCGGTTGGTTACAAAGGGGCTGTAGTGGCTCTCTGTGCTCCTGCTTCCTTTCCTGCAGTTCAACCATACGCTGGAGCATATCAATTTGATGCTCCAGCAGTCGGAGCATCGACTCTTGCCTTCTGTCAGCAAGCTGACGCCACTTATCCTCTTCAGCCCTCCACCTCCTCTAGCGTTCCTGTTGTGCTTTCCTGCACTCTGACATCATCTGCCTCCACGCATTCTGGTGTGCTCTGTCAGTCTGGGAGGACAGGAGTAGCTCTGAGAACATCTCATCCCGAGTGCGTTTTTTTCGCCTTCTAATATTCACTAGCCTCTGCGAAGGAGAAACATTTGCAGCTGCTGGGTGAAAAGGGAGATTGGTGGTGAAAAAGACACATTTTAGAGAACAATAGGATCTCTCTTTCCCATTATATGTTGCTGTTCACATTACACAGCACATGTGCTTTCGTCCAAGGTAGCATTTTGCCTCTTATATTGAGGGCCTGCAGGTGTGGTGTGAGATCACTCACGTAGTGCCAGGCAACAGAATTTGGCTTGCAGGCCACCATGGTAAGCCACAGTCTTTAGGCTTTTTTAACCTTCATAACATGTGGGAATGGTTTCAAACAGCAGCACCCTCATTTCCCACACCAAGCGGCCGTTGGGTTGGCCATTTAAAATGTGTTTGCAATTTAAAAGGAGGAGCTGCGGTTTGCCGGTTAGTGTGCAGCACAAACCCAAATAACTCCCCCCACTCCATGCTATTCTCTGGGATGATCACTTCAGTCATGTGGTGTGGGGAGGGATAACAGTGGGGAACATTTCTGTTCAGTCACAGCCAAACAGCAGAGCAGGAATGGGCACCTCTGAATGTCCCCTTAATAAAAGCACTCTATTTCAACCAAGTGACCATGAATGATATCACTCTCCTGAGGATAACACTAGAGAGAGATAAGGAACAGATGTTGTCTGAATGCCAGCAAACTCCGGGATTTCTGCTCCATCCCCACACGTTAACAGACTTCTGCAGTAGCTGTACTGGCTGCAAATGCCAGGGCAGATTAATCATTAAACACGCTTGCTTTTAAACCATGTGTAATATTTACAAAACTACACTCACCAGAGGTCCCTTCTCTGCCTACAGAGTCCGTGAGCATGCCTTGGTTGGTTCGGGGGGTACTGGCTCCAGGTCCAGGGTGAGAAACATATCTTGGCTGTTGGGGAAACCAGTTTCTCTGCTTCCTTGCTGTGAGCTATCTTCAATCTCTTTGTCATCATCTTCCACGTCTCCAAAACCCACTCCCTTCTTGTGTGGTTCTCAATTGACAGAGTCAAAGCATAGGGCTGGCGTAGTGGTGGCTGCACCCCCTAGCATGGCATGCAGCTCAGTGTAGAAACGGACATGTCTGCGGATCTGCCACAGACTTTTCATTTGCCTCTCTGGTTTTGTGGTAGGCTTGCCTTAGCTCCTTAATGTTCACACGGAACTGCTGTTATGGCCTCTGTCCTTCATGCCCTTTTTCTTTTGTTTTGGCATTTCTAATGTTTTGGCATTTCGTTTACTGCAATGGAGTTCAGCTAGCTTGGATTTGTCTCCCCATATGGTGAGCAGATCCTATACCTCCCGTTCGGTCCATGTTAGAGCTCTTTTGCGATCCTGGGACTCAATCATGATTACCTGTGCTGATGAGATCTGCACTCACCTGCACCTTGCCACACTGGCCAAACAGGAAATGAAATTCAAAAGCTCGCAGGCCTTTTCTTGTCTACCTAGCCAGTGCATCTGAGTTGAGAGCGCTGCCCAGAGCGTCACAATGGAGCACTCTGGCATAGCTCCTGGAGACCAATACCATTGAATTGTGTCCACACTACCCCAAATTCAACCCGGCAAAGCCGATTTCAGTGCTAATCCCCTTGTCGGAGGTGGAGTAAAGAAATCAATTTAAAGAGCCCTTTAAGCTGAAAAAAAGGGCTTCAATGTGTGGGGTCCAGGCTTAAATTGAAGTAACGCTGCTAAATTCAACCTAAAATCGTAGTGTAGACCAGGCCTCTGAATCTATAGCTTTGCTCCTTCATATCTTTTAGGAGCTTCTAGAACTAAGTTTCAAAACAGATTCAGTTCAGAAGAATCTCTTGAACTGCGGGATTAGAACTCCAGCCAAACCTCAGGGGTCATATCCAACCCTTAGATAACAGAATTTAGGTTAATCAGAATTTGGCTAATCAAGGCCTGATTGTATTTATAGATTATAATATATATTATTATTGTATATATTAAAGGGTAGGGTTAAGTATGCAACTTCAAATTGCATATCATATATTTGAATTGGGCTGTTTGTGCCTGATTTAGACTGGAAGTTCCAGCGACATGATGACTACATCATTTTCCATTTATTGTATCCATATACTATGGCAATGGATGATATAGTAATAGCTAAGGCCCGGATCCTGCAAAGACTTGAGCTTAACATTGCACATGTGAGTAGTTCTATTGATTTTAATGGGACTACTCACATACATAAGTTAAGAATGTGTATAACTGTTTGCAGGATTGGAGACAAAGATACCAAACACATCCAATAAATAATTATCAGAAGGTGCCATGTGACTCGCAGTATTATTATAGAACAGAAGTGAAGTAAAGGTAAGATCAGGGCCGGCGCCAGGGTTTCTCGCGCCCTAGGCGCACGGCCATTTCGCCGCCCCGCATTGATCCTGCGGCTCCGATGGAGCTGCCACAGGCATTCCTGCGGAGGGTCCAGTGCTCCGCAGCTCCGGTGGAGCTGCCACAGTCATGCCTGCGGGAGGTCCATAGGAGCCGCAGGAGCAGCCGACCGTCAGCAGGCATGACTGTGGCAGTTCCACCGGAGCCGCCTGCCGCCCCCCGGCAAAATGCCACCCCCTCAATAATCCTGGCACCCTAGGCGATTGCCTAGGCTGCCTAAATGGTAGCGCAGGCCCTGGGTAAGATACATCTACATCAGTGATTATACATGTGTTCATGTGCATGGTTGTGCCATAACCACATTGTTGTCCACACCATAATCCCAGAAGCACTTGTTTGAAGCCAAGTAAAGGGCAAGTAAGCTAGAACACCTGAAGGATGTGGGTAAATACATGCCTCAGGTGTGGCACGGCCCCATACCCATGCCAGTCTGCAGTGTGGATAGGGGTAAAAGACATATTCCAGATCTTGAATTTCAGTAGTTCTTCAGTCCCACAATGCAACGAATCCTTTTCTTCCTGACCATTAACCAATCTAGAAAGGTGCCTGTGCCCCCATTTCCATCAGTAGTCATGAGCTGTGCTGACCACCTCAGAACAGATTTCCACTGCACTCTTTTGATCGGTACAGGTGAACATGCAGGTGATCCTGCTCTGAGAGTGGCTGTCTAGCTCACTGACCACACTGGGGTGCTGATCAGTGTGTGATCAGTGTACATGACATCCTCCATTAGTTCAGCCAGAGCAACAGGAACATATACCTGTACTGGAAATTTTCATGGAGGTTGGAGCAGGTGGGCATTGAGCCAATGCTGGCCCAGTGCTGGGAAAAGATCAAGCACCTAAAGCTCCTGTACAGAAGGGCAAAAGACTCAGTTTTCAGTTGTCAGTTTCGGAGGGCTCATCATACATGCCGCTTCCACAACTAGCTGGACTGGTGACTGTCAAGGGCTCCCAGTACAGAGCATGAAACGTGTCATGACCCCTCTTTCAATCCCACCGCTGGGTTCATCGTCCAACAGGCTGCTGAGGATAGCCAGGCCAAGGAGGCAGCAGGGACTGCAGAGGATGTCCCAGAAGACCCAGATGACAAGGAGCACATGATTTGGCACCTTTACCTGGAGAAGTCATTTGAGGATGCCCCTTCTGACGAACCCAAGGAGGACCCTGAGCTGTGGCAGGAATCAGAACCCAAGTCTGGCATGTTACAATGGACTCCCACACTCCCCACCAAGATTCCCTTTTGCTCTGGTTACTGGTCTAATGGATGCGAGGAAGCAGGAGACATAGCATATCTTCCTTTTAGTAAGGGCTTTTGACACCATCCCACATGACAGTCTCATAAGCAAACTAGGGAAATGTGGTCTAGATAAAATTACTATAAGATGGGTGCACAACTGGTTGAAAGACCATATTAAAAGAGTAGGTCTCAATGGTTTGCTGTCAAACTGGAAGGGTGTATCTAGTGGGGGTACTGATCAATATTTTCATTAATGACTTGGATAATGAAGTGGAGAGTATGCTTATAAAATTTTCAGAGTGACACCAAGCTGGGAGGGGTTTCAAGCACTTTGGAGGACAGGATTAGAATATGCATTTGGTAGAAGCTATGTCTGAAAAACAGATTATTAATGAACAATCATTGTGCCCGGGCTGGTGTATTTCTTGGCCAGTAGTCAATGTGTGTTGGTCCTAGGGCCGCATGGACTGGGGGAAGGGAGGGATCAGGTTTAGAAAGGTCCTAGTTGGGGATGGGACAGCAGTAGAAAAATAGTTGTCTCTCTAAAGTTAGTAACAGTTATCTTTTGTCCCTTGGAAGATTACAGTTTCAATGCTTCTACCCCATCACCCTTTATCTTACAGTCACCTTATATATGGTAGCTCATAGGAGCTGACTTACTGAGTTGTTGGGAGGGTACTCGACTCCTGCTCCGCTCCAGACTCTGCCCCCACTCCACCCCTTCCTACCACTACCCCCATCCTGCCTCTTCCCACCCCAGCTCCACCCCAGGCCCTGCGCCCACTGCACCCCTTCCTCCAAGCCCCTACCCCCACTCCGCCTCTTTCCGCTCCTGCCTCACCTTTTTCTGCCTCCTCCTGCCCACCTCTTCTGCTCTGCTCCTCTCTCTCCTTCCCAGCACCTCCTGCACACTGCGGAACAGCTGATCTGCAGCGGGTGGGAAGGGGAACAGCTGATTGGCAGGGCTGCTGGTGGCCAGGAGGCACTGAGCAGGGAGGAGGAGGTGCTGATCTGCAGGGCTGCCAGTGGGTGCTGGGGTTTTTTCCCCAGCCCTGGAGCACCCATGTCATTGGCACCTATATGGGAGCTGCACAGAACAGGGGTGGGATAGGGTGGAGATAGAGGTGGAGGTGGTGTGGTTGTTAGGTCTTGGAAGGGAACAGTGTGGTTGTCTGAGGAAAAGTTAGTCACAACAATCCTTTCTTCCTTGGAAGATTACAAAATGTTTGCCATCTCTAGTGCCTGGCTTCTCCCCACACCAAGTCATGCTGCACAAGCTGGGGAAAATGGAGGTGGTAGGAGAATTATCTGATCTGGCAGTTGGATAAGCTCAGTGTAGTGTCCCTTTGCAATAGAGAGGCAAGAGTCTTGTGGTGCTAATCTGAAACTTCAGAGAACCAAATAAAGTTGTGGGGAGTCTTTCTTTCTCCGTCCATTTCACCATTGTCAGGCAGGCACAAGGGAAGGATTTTCTGGTGATGCTGGGGAGAGGAGGGTGGAGTTTCTGTGGTTTGCATCTCCCTTTGCATGGGAACTCTGTATGCTAGCTGAGAATATAGTTAATTTCCAGCTGAATGACTTCCCAATCCTGTAAGCATATTTCAGCAAATTTCGGAAGTAGTAGGAATTCCGAGTCTTGAGGTTCAATGGCAGTGCAAATCTGCTTGGTTCACATACACAGCTGACCAAATCCTTCCATTCAGCAATATATAGGGGTGATCATTAGCAGAAACATCTCTCTGGCATAGATTGCCAGATCTCCTTCACAGGACTGGAAAGCTACCTCTCTTTTCCATTCTGGTACCTTGAAAACAGGTATGTTCTCCAGATGTTGCCCAGCCTTTAAAGAAGAGATTGCAAACTGGAAATATAGCCTCTGGAAGCAACTGCCAACTCCCCCACCCCAACCCCCTTGAGACACTTTGAAAACTTTACATTTGAAAAACATAAGTACATTTATCTCACCATTATTTTCCTCTGCTCCTTCCTCATGGGCTGCAAAAGTTGTCTGAGAACCAAGGAAAGTCTAACAGTCACATTCCTGGAATGCTGACAAGTAACACAATTGTAACCTTCTACATCATAGTTATGTTATGTCGGGGGATTATTCAGTTACTTCTAAAGGAAAAGAAAATATGCTATGCTTCTCTTTGAATCAGCAGGTCCTTTGGCTCCCGAGAGGGAAACCTTTCTGCCAGGAGGGCAGGAGCAGCACCCCACACACAGTGGAGGCAGATGGAGAAGGATGCTGGAAGACCTGCTCATAGGGATAGAGAAGAGGAACTACACCTATATCCGATATAAGGCAACCTGATAGAACATGAATTCGGATATAACGTGGTAAAGCAGCGCTCCAGGGGGGCAGGGCTGCGCACTCTGGCAGATCGAAGCAAGTTCAACATAACGCAGTTTCACCTGTAACGCGCTATGATTTTTTGGCTCCCGAGGACAGCATTATATTGGGGTAGAGGTGTAGTAGCAGTCTTAGTTCCTCAAGGCATGGGAGCGTTGGGCTCTTCAGCAGGAAGAGACACTGAAGAACCAATTAACAGCATAGGAGCCACACCATAAGGAACAGGACGATGCCCACAAGGAACAGAAACATTCCCTAATGAAGGGGCTCATAGAACTGGTAGCCAAATGAATTCAGGGTCTGTCTGTTTCTGAGGCCACTGCATCTGTTTGTAAACTATCACCCCATCTTCCTTCTCCTGCTGCTGAGCATAAAGTATGTAGCCCTACATGTACGTGCCAATGTTCCATCATATGCTTTTCCAGCAGCTGTACAGGGTGTAAAGATGTCCCTCAGCACGGTCATGTATCATCTTCTGTCTTCCTGCTGTGCCAAGATGGCAAGTCTGGCATCCCCTATTTCCCTTGCCTGCTGGGGACCAAGACCAGCGTGCACAGTTTGTAAACCAGACTTGTTCTGAGCCCACTCAAGACAGAAGCACTTCTCTTTACTCTCACAAATGTTATGGAATGTGGAGCATGCAATGATTATACAAACCAGCACTGTCTACATCGGCATCCAGATGGAATAGGAAGCACCAAAAAGATTTCAGCATGCTCCACGACTATTTTGCAGCTACTGTGTTTGTAGTCTCTTTTTCCAGGGTAAATGATGTTGGGTATAATTTAATGAGCCAAGGCAGGAATGGGTATGCACTGTCCCAAAAAATAACAATTGGTACAGACACACTGTAGAGAACTATATCCTTTCTGTGGAATAAAGTCCCTTCTTCAAGTACAATCCTGACGTCTTCAACATCTTGGCATCATGAACCTTTCCAATTAATATTCATGAATCTGCCTCTAAATCTGTCCACTAAACCTTGCAGAACAAGCAAATAGTAACCTTTTCGGTTCACATACTCACTTGCCCTTTTTTGTGAACAAAGTATTGGTATGTGTGTGCCATTTGATGGCCCCAGAAAAGTTCAGAAACCTCATCTTCTCAAATCCAGCTATTATTTCTACAACTTTGATTATTGCAACACCCATAAGTAGATCACAGTGCTAACTACTTCACAAACCTGCACCACAGTGCTGACCGTGGATTTTCCAATCCCCAAGTGGTTTGCAATTGACATTTACCTGTCTGGTATTGCCAGCTTCCAAAGGGCAGTAGCAACCCACTCCTGCACAGTTATGTCTTCCCTGAATCAAACGTTCTGTCACTGGGAGTTTGGCATAAGCTCCGCACACAGCTCCAGGATGATCTCTTTCCTCATTTGGAAGTTCTGAAGCCTCTGCTGATCACCCCAGGTTTCCAAAACTCTGTGATCCCATGACCCCATACTGGTTCTCTTATATCATAGAATCACAGAGTCATAGAATATTAGGGTTGGAAGGGACCTCAGGAGGTCATCTAGTCCAACTCCCTGCTCAAAGCAGGACCAATTCCCAACTAAATCATCCCATCCAGGGCTTTGTCAAGGAAGGAGATTCTACCAGCTCTCTAGGTAACCCATTCCAGTGCTTCACCACCCTCCTAGTGAAAAGGTTTTTCCTAATATCCAGCCTAAACCTCCCCCACTGCAAGTTGAGACCATTACTCTTTGTTGTGTTATCTGGTAGCACTGAGAACAGTCTAGATCCATCCTCTTTAGAACTCCCTTTCAGGTAGCTGAAAGCAGCTATCAAATCCCCCCCCCCATTCTTCTCTTCTGCAGACTAAATAATCCCAGTTCTCTCAGCCTCTCCTCATAAGTCATATTCTCCAGCCCCCTAATCATTTTTGTTGCCCTCCGCTGGACTCTTTCCAATTTTTTCACATCCTTCTTGTACTGTGGGGCCCAAAACTGGACACACTACTCCAGATGAGGCCTCACCAATATTGAATAGAGAGGAACGATCACGTCCCTTGATCTGCTGGCAATGCCCCTACTTATACAGCCCAAAATGCTGTTAGCCTTCTTGGCAACAAGGGCACACTGTGGACTCATATCCAGCTTCTTGTCCACTGTAACCCCTAGGTCCTTTTCTGCAGAACTGCTTCCTAGCCATTCAGTCCCTAGTCTGTAACAGTGCATGGGATTCTTCCATCCTAAGTGCAGGACTCTGCACTTGTCCTTGTTGAACCTCATCAGGTTTCTTTTGGCCCAATCCTCTAATTTGTCTAGGTCCCTCTGTATCCTATCCCTACCCTCCAGCATATTTACCACTCCTCCCAGTTTAGTGTCATCTGCAAACTTGCTGAAAGTGCAGTCCACGCCATCCTCCAGATCATTAATGAAGATATTGAATAAAACTGGCCTCATGACTGACCCTTGGGGCACTCTGCTTGATACTGGCTGCCAACTAGACATAGAGCCATTGATCACTACCCCTTGAGCCCGATGATCTAGACAGCTTTCTATCCATCCTATAGTCCATTCATCCAGCCCATACTTCTTTAATTTGCTGGCAGGAATACTGTGGGAGACTGAAGCAAAAGCTTTGCTAAAGTCAAGGAATAACACATCCACTGCTTTCCCCTCATCCACAGACCCAGTTATCTCCTCATATAAGGCAATTAGGTTAGTCAGGCATGACTTGCCCTTGGTGAATCCATGCTGACTGTTCCTGATCACTTTCCTCTCCTCTAAGTGCTTCAGAATTGATTCCTTGAGGACCTGCTCCATGATTTTTCCAGGGACTGAGGTGAGGCTGATTGGCTTGTAGTTCCCTGGATCCTCCTTCTTCCCTTTTTTAAAGATGGGCACTACATTAGCATTTTTCCAGTCATAGACTAAGGTCAGAAGGGACTATTATGATCATCTAGTCTGACCACCTGCACAATGCAGGCCACAGAATCTCATCCACCCACTCCTGTAACAAACCCCTAACCTATGTCTGAGTTATTGAAGTCCTCAAATTGTGGTTTGAAGACCTCAAGCTGCAGAGAATCCTCCAGCAAGTGACCCATGCCCTATGCTGCAGAGGAAGGCCTCTGTCAATCTGCCCTGGAGGAAGATTCCTTCCCAACCCCAAATGGTGATCAGTTAAACCCTGAACATGTGGGCAAGACTCACGAGCCAGCACACAGGAAAGAATTCTCTGTAGTAACTCAGATCCTATTCCATCACAGACCACTGGGAATACTTACCTGCTGATAATTAAAGATCAATTGCCAAATTAATTGCCAAAATTAGGCTATCCCATCATACCATCCCCTCCATAAACTTATTAAGCTTAGTCTTGAAGCCAGATATGTCTTTTGCCCCCACTACTCCCCTTGGAAGGCCGTTCCAGAACTTCATTCCTCTGATGGTTAGAAACCTTTGTCTTATTTCAAGTCTAAACTTCCCAGTGTCCAGTTTATATCCGTTTGTTCTTGTGTCCACATTGGTACTAAGCTTAAATAATTCCTCTCCCTCCCTAATATTTATCCCTCTGATATATTTATAATAAGCAATCATATCTCCCCTCAACCTTCTTTTGGTTAGGCTAAACAAGCCAAGATCTTTGAGTCTCCTTTCATAAGACAGGTTTTCCATTCCTTGGATCATCCTAGTAGCCTTTCTCTGCACCTGTTCCAGTTTGAATTCATCCTTCTTAAACATGGGAGACGAGAACTGCACACAGTATTCCAGATGAGGTCTCACCAGTGCCTTTTATAATGGTACTAACACCTCCTTATCTTTGCCAGAAATACCTCACTTGATGCATCCTAAAACCGCATTAGCTTTTTTAATGGCCGTATCACATTGGCAGCTCATAGTCATCCTGTGATCAATCAATACACTGTGGTCCTTCTCCTCCTCTGATACTTGCATCTGATGTGTCCCCAATTTATCACTAAAATTCTTGTTATTAATCCCTAAATGCATGACCTTGCACTTTTCACTATTAAATTTCATCCTATCACTATTACTCCAGTTTACAAGGTCATCCAGATCTTCCTGTATGATATTCTGGTCCTTCTCTGTGTTAGCAATACCTCCCAGTTTTCTGTTGTCCGCAAACTTTATTAGGACATTCCCATTTTTTGTGCCAAGGTCAGTAATAAAAAGATTAAATAAGATTGGCCCCAAAACTGATCCCTGAGGAACACCACTAGTAACCTCCTTCCAGCCTGACAGTTCACCTTTCAGTACGACCCGTTGTAGTCTCCCCTTTAACCAGTTCCTCACCCACCTTTCAATTTTCATATTGATCCTCATCTTTTCCAATTTAACTAATAATTCCCCATGTGGAACCATATCAAATGCCTTACTGAAACTGAGGTAAATTAGATCCACTGCGTTTCCTTTGTCTAAAAAATCTGTCACCTTCTCAAAGAAGGAGATCAGGTTGGTTTGGCACGATCTACCTTTTGTAAAACCATGTTGTATTTTGTCCCAGTTACCATTGACCTCAATGTCCTTAACTACTTTCTCCTTTAAAAAGTTTTCCAAGATTTTTCATACTACAGATGTCATTCAGGACCTCCCCCGATCGTCATCAGTTTTCAAAGATAATGGCCAATGGCTCTGCAATCACATCTGCCAACTCCTTTAGCACCCTCGGATGCAGTGCATCCGGTCCCATGGACTTGTGCTTGTCGTTTTTCTAAATAGTCCCAAACCACTTCTTTCTCCACAGAGGGCTGGTCAACTCCTCCCCATACTGTGCTGCCCAGTGCAGCAGTCTGGGAGCTGACCTTGTCTGTGAAGACAGAGGCAAAAAAAGCATTGAGTACGTTGGCTTTTTCCATGTCCTCTGTCACTAGGTTGCCTCCCTCATTCAGTAAGGGGCCCACACTTTCCTTGACTTTCTTCTTGTTGCTAACATACCTGAAGAAATCCGTCTTGTTACTCTTAACAGCTCTTGCTAGCTGCAACTCCAAGTGTGATTTGGCCTTCCTGATTTCACTCCTGCATGCCTGAGCAATATTTTTATACTCCTCCTTGGTCATTTGTCCAAGCTTCCACTTCTTGTAAGCTTCTATTTTGCGTTTAAGATCAGCAAGGACTTCACTGTTAAGCCTAGCTGGTCGCCTGCCATATTTACTATTCTTTCTACACATGGGGATTTTTTTTTCCTACAACCTCAATAAGGATTCTTTAAAATACAGCTTGCTCTCCTGGACTCCTTTCCCCCTCATGTTATTCTTCCAGGGGATCCTGCCCATCAGTTCCCTGAGGGAATCAAAGTCTGCTTTTCTGAAGTCCAGGGTCTGTATTCTGCTGCTCTCCTTTCTTCCTTGTGTCAGGATCCTGAACTCAACCATCTCATGGTCACTGCCTCCCAGGTTTCCATCCACTTTTGCTTCCCCTACTAATTCTTCCCCATTTATGAGCAGCAGGTCTAGAAAAGCTCTGCCCCTAGTTGGTTCCTCTAGCACTTGCACCAGGAAATTGTCCCCTACACTTTCCAAAAACTTCCTGGATTGTCTGTGCACCGCTGTATTGCTCTCCCAGCAGATATCAGGGTGATTAAAGTCTCCCATGAGAACCAGGGCCTGTGACCTAGTAACTTCTGCTAGTTGCCGGAAGAAAGCCTCGTCCACCTCATCCCCCTGGTCTGGTGCTCTTAATAGACTCCTGCCATGACATCACGTTTGTTGCTCATCATATCCAAAGAGACGATTCATCCAAGAGCAGATTGTGACAAAACCAGCATTTACTACAGCTGAACCATATGAGCTGAATGAATTGTCATTGACCCTCCAGGTCAGCCATCTTCAACATGTCATAACAATCTGTCCAAATTCTATCCAGCATCTCACTGATTACCTACTCCATTGCATAACCATTTGTCCTATGATAAGGAGCAGGAGCAGAACCACATCATCATCCCATTGCTCCATGTCTTCCACCCAGTTTGGCAGGGAATAACAGTGAAGGGCGATGTGATCAGGAACTACCATTGACTAATTGTGAAGGTGGGGGACAGTACTAACAATGCACAACAAACTAGTTCCTAAGTGTCTCCCTGTGAGGCATAAAACCTGGCATATCACTCCTGAAATGGTAGCGCTAACATTGTGTAACAACAGTCCAGTGTGGATGAAGGTATATGTGTGTATACAGCATCATGCCTGTGTCCAGCTGTGATGGGGTGTCCACCCCACACAAGCCTAAAGGGTTAAGGTGGACAGGTGGGTCAATTAACCAGCTATACTGCACCTGAGGGGAGGAGCCAGAGAGTGGGGGACTAACCAAGGGATAGCAGTAGTTTGAGAATTGGCCTGCCAAATCCAGCATTGTGAGTTCAATCTTTGAGGGGGCCATTTAGGGTTCTGGGGGAAAAATCTATCTGGGGATTGGTTCTGCTTTGAGCAGGAGGTTGGACGAGATGACCTCCTGAGGTCCCTTCCATCCCTGATATTCTACGAATTAGGGACAAGGTTCAGCTGGACAGGAATAGGAGGGGCCTGTTAAAGCCCAGTAGCAGTGAACAGCGCAGTGCAAGGCTGCAGCAATTGTTCTCAGGGGGAAAGAAAGGGCAAGGTGGGAAGCAGTCTAGGGGTACGCTAGTAAGGTTCAGGATTTCTGCAGACCTTGACTGCTTGTTGTAAGGTCCCTGGACTGGGTTCCCTTGCCAGCCTCTGGAGAAGTGGCACCCTTAAGGGGCAGTGAATGAGAAGACTGCCTGAAACATTGTTCCTGAGAGATGGAGAAAGCATTGCCCCCACCCCCAAAAGGAGAAACTACAGTGAAGCCATGAAGAGGGAGCAGTGGAGTCCCAGAAAGAGTGACTGAGTGCAATTGCAGAAAGCGGTGTTGGTCTGGCAGAGCTAATCCCCAGACACAGTCAGGAGTGACTAATGCACTCCAGTACACCAGCACAACGTGTGTGTATGGGGAGCATGCCTGAGCACGTAAGTGGTCTGGTAACTGTGTTCATGGGTGCCAGTGTAGACGTAGCTGCAGATTGTCTATTATAAGTCTGTCTGGGTTGGAGGGTTTCTTAACATTTTTTTTCCCTGTTGAAATGTCATCCCCCCCGCCAAGGTTGTGGTCAGTGGGTCCCCTCCCTTCCCCCCTCAAGTCTATGAGAGCCACCTCGCTCCAACCCACCCTAGGCGGCGGCCTTTGCCCTTGCTCACAACGGCCGCTGGGTGTCGCTGCTGCAGAAAGCAACGGGAGGAGGGGGGGCCAGTTACCTGCGGAGGGAATCTGAGCAAGAGCTCGCAGGAACTTCACGCCGTCCCGAGGGAGCTGCGAGGAGCAAGCGGAGAGGTCCCCGAGGAGGGCGTGGGGAGGGGAGAAAGCAGGAAATCCCCCGTGCACAGCCTGCCCGCACTGGACTCGCAGGCGGGGCTAGGGCGCCGCCCGCTCCCGGGAGCCAGAGGAGAAGGTAGGAATGTTTTTTTGTGTGCGCCCCCCCCCCCTTTACTAGCTAAGCGTGACTCTCCCTGCGGGGGGGCCTTTCCCCAGCAGGGCTGGGCTGAGAGAGCGGCGTGTGGTGGCCCTGCTAGCTCGGCAGGTGTCTGCATTACCCCTCTGCTAACGGAGCTGGACTGCAGCCTGATCCGCCCTGCCCGAGCGCCTTGCACGGGACTTGGTCCTCGCTTGTAAACAAGCGGAGGGCGTGGGGCGCTGGGCGTTAATGCAGCAGCGGCTCGGCCCCTCCCTCCAGGGCTGCTTTTCCCTCAGCACGACCTGGAGAGCGAGGGGCCGCTAGACTGGCTCCGTCCCCTCCCCGGGAGAGCGGCCAAGCCGCGTCCTTTCCTTGGGGAAGGCGGGAGTTAGTTTCCGTGTCGTGGGGAGAACCCGGTCTCGACTCCCCCGGGGGCGAAGTTCCGCAGTGGGGACTCGAGCCCCGCTCGCAGTGGCTCGCCTCTAGTAGGAGTTGGATTTGAGTTAGGAGGACTGCAGGATGGGGCCCTAGCTGGCTGCGCGCTCCTTCCTCTGAGACAGCAGCGATGGGAGGTGCTCCTTGTAAACAGGCAGTCAGGACAGAAAGGTGTCTCTTCACGGTAGCTGGACACGCATCCAGCCCCGCAGGAAGATAGTTGGGTGATTTCTCTGGCACGGTGTCTCTGATAAATACTCTGTGCTCTAGATGTAGTATTTGTTACCATGTTTTATCAGCCCCACTCATTATGAAAGCCCTTATTTGCCTCAGTCAGTATTTGCCTAGACAGTATTTGGTCCTGCCATGAGGGCAGAGGACTGGACTCGATGACCTCACAAGGTCCCTTCCAGTCCTAGAGTCTATGAGTCATAGCGGTGTTTGGTTTGGGATGCGATTTACGCTGCCTGGAGGCATGGAACAAAATCAAAGGTTGATATGAACTGTGAGGGAGGTTTTCCTACTGAATGTTATAAGTAAGTTGGAGCCAGTTGATGCTTAACTTAAACAGTTTTATAATATTATGTCAGGGATATGACAGAGTGAGGCTTTACTATCTGCAATGTTTAAATAGTAACATAATTTGGATGCATTTCCTTACTGAATTCTGATCCTGCAACTGGATCTCTGAAGGTGAGTGACCATGATGCCTGTGCAAAGTCCTCATGAAGTCATTGCAGCTCCACAGAGATAGAGGGTCTGGTTGCAGGACCAGGACTTAAGTAGCTTTAATGTCAGTATTTCAAGCTTTTATAGTGGCTTCTATCCAGAAATGGAAATCTGGCCCAAAGTCATCTATCCTTTTCTTGACATCTAATAAAAACTGACAAATGTTTCCATTTGTTTATTACATGTAGTAACTGCTCCCATGGGTTTAACACCTTGTGATTACAATATGTTCAGCTATAACTGGATATATGTGGTTTCCATCAATGGATGATCTGGAGTGCCATTGTCTTGCAGCATTCATTTATTGCAAACACTAACATAGTAAACATTTAGCATACTGTGATTTAGTGCAGACATCAGAGCAGGAAGCATTGGCTGAGTTCTGTCTTAAAGAGTATCTGTATTTCAAGTTATTTGTGAATGGATTATTTAGATTTATATAAAATGGCTTATAATCATTCACAGACAACACTTGACAAGTGCATGTAGGTTGGTGCTGAATTTGCTTCCTTCTGAAGGAAAGTGATGGGGGGGGCAGATAAGAAGCAATTTTCAATAAGTATCTTGTAGAAAGGAAGATCAGTGTGTTTCACTCCAGTTACCTGTAGAGCTATTCAGATGTTGATAAATGTATATATTGGTCTTTAATAGGCAGAAGCCCCTTAAACTGATTTACTGTAATTCATCTTCAAAGAGAGAAGAATGTGCCAATGGCTGTGATATATTCCACAGAAGAGCAGACTTAACACATACACGAGGGTGGTCTGTTTTAGGCCCTGATCCTAAGAAGGTTGCATCTGGGTGGAGTGCCATTTACTTACTATACATTGCTTGTGGCACCTTAGAGACTAATAAATTTATTTGGGCATAAGCTTTTGTGGGCTATAACCCAATTCAACAGATGCATGGAGTGAAAAATACAGTGGGCAGTTATAAATATACAGCACATGAAAAGATGGAAGTTGTCTTATTGGGGGGGAGGGGAGAAGCGCTGACAAGGCCAATTCAATCAGGGTGGATGTGGCCCATTCCCAACAGTTGACAGGAAGGTGTGAGTATCAACAAAGGGAAAACTATGTTTTGTAGTGACCCAGTCACTCCCAGTCTTTATTCAGGCCTAATTTGATGGTGTCAAGTTTACAAATTAATTCCAGCTCTGCTGTTTCTCACTGAAGTCTGAGATTAATGCTTTAAACCATTTGAAATTTGGGATTCAAAACTTTTTTTTTTTGCTGTTCTTAATCTTGCTGTTCTCTGTGATGATCTGCACTGGACACCCAGAACTGTAAGCCACTGTTACCACTCTGCTTTAGCAAATGAGTTTTACTGGAGTTTAGACTCTGTGCCAGCTTCCTTCCTCTTTGCCTCACTCACAACTTGAAGACTCTGCCCATGTTATTTCCCAAAACAAGTTGTTCATTTTTTTTCTGAACTTTAGCCTACTTTTCTAGTATTCAAATATATATAAAAATAACTTGTTTTATTAGGAAAATACAATACATTGCATGAGATATGTATTATGATGATACATTTGTCTGTGTGTATATGCAAAGCTGTCTGTTGAAGTAAAGCTACTGTGACAAAGTTCCTCCTCTACCTTGGTGGGTCCTGCACTTATTGGAGGATTTGCTCACCTCAGTGATCTTCCTTTCTGGTGGAACCCACAGTCTGGGTCAGTTCCTCCTGTGTCTGATCAGGAGTTGGGAGGAACCTGGGCGCACTTTCTACTCCAGGTTCCAGCCCAGGGCCCTGTGGATCACAGCTGTCTATAGTGCCTCCTGTAACAGCTGCATGACAGCTACAACTCCCTGGGCTACTTCCCCATGGCCTCCTCCAAACACCTTCTTTATCCTCACCACAGGATCTTCCTCCTGGTGTCTGATAATGCTTGTACTCCTCAATCCTCCAGCAGCACACCCTCTCAGCTCCTCTCTCTCACTGACTAACTGGGAGGCTTTTAACTAGTTCCAGCCAGCCCTTGATTGGCTTCAGGTGTCCCAATCAATGTAGCTATCTCCACTGCCTTCTAGAAAGATCTTAATTGGCCCCAAGTGTCTTGATTAACCTGGAGCAACTTCCATTTGGTTACCATGGTACCAGGGATTTGTTTAGCCTGGGGCTAACATACCTCTTCCTCATTACTTTACTGTAGCCATCTGGCTTTGCCCCATCACACTATGTGTTAGTCTAGAAGATACTCACCCTAAACTAACAGGCATGCACACTAGCTCTGAAGTGCGTGTGCATCTGAACATATTGATGAATCTTATGCCCACCACATACAGATTTCAAGCTGTTAGCAGATAATGATTTAAAGATTTGACACACTAAAATGAGAAGAAAATGAAAAGCAGTATCAGAATACATTTCAGAACACAAGAAGTATTTGAAAGATTTAAAAAAAAAACAGGAAAAAAGGATGAAGTTGAGTGTATGCGTTGCAAATGATGTCCCAATTAAATATAAATATTTATAGGTTAATAGTTCTAAGTCTACAACAGCAAACTGTTAGTCAAATGAAAAGTTTTATTTGGGGATTAGAGAGAGAGATTGTTTTCTTAAAGTCAGAGGTAGCATTATGTTTTGAGTTCTGTTTTAGTTCTGCAGCAAACCACACTGAACGGAGTTAAAAGCATTAATCTTTTCCCCTTTCTTCCTGTCCTGAGTACTCTTTTCTCCTTTCTTCCTGTCCACCGAAATAAACCCCAATATTTACCCATAAAATATTAATATTTTGCACTGATTTTCACCTGTTTTTGAGGTAATAAACTCTGATAAATCCTTGGAAAAATAAAATAAAAACTGAAAATGAAGGGCCCTGAGCATGTTTCGAAGGACCATTCAAGGTAAACTACGTATGCTAAACAATCTATTCCATCTTCTGTTTAGCTGTGACACTACATTTCCCAGACCTGAAGAAGATCTATGTGTAAGCTTGTCTCTCACCAACAGAAGTTGGTCCAATAGAATACATTATCTCACCCATCTTGCCTAAAAACCTGGCACTGACACTGCTACAACAACACTGCATAAGACTAATTATGGTCGTTCTAAAAACAAACAAAACTTTACTAGATACTTCTCTGTACATGATAATGCCTTAGATCCTTCAGACTATACACAGGCAACACTGAAGGTCTGAACCTACTATGCCTAATTCAAAGTTAGGCCACGTCTACACTAGCGAATTTACAGTGGCACACCTGTACCAGTGCAGCTGTGCTGCTCTAAGATCACTTGTGTAGCTGCTCTATGCCAATGGGAGAGAGCTCTCTCATTGACGACATAAAACCACCTAAATGAGTGGCAGTAGCGATGTTAGGCAGAGAAGCTCTCCCGCTGACAGCACTATAACATGAGCACTTACGTTGATGTAACTTTTATGTTGCTTGGGGGTGGAATATTCACACCCTGAGTGACGTAAGTGTTGCTGGTATAGGTTGGTGTGTGGACATAGCCTAATTCAGTAAAACAGAAACAATAATGTTTCTCGACTTTGTAAGGATTTTGTGACACTTAATTGAACAACTTTGAAATACTTGAATGCAAAATAAGTGAGTGCTAAACTTTTATTTATTTCTGTTCTATTCAAATCTTCAATTCCTTATTTTTCCATCAACAGTGAGGACTTCAGATGAACTTCCAGAGAGCCTATAGCTATATCTTTCCTTAGAGGTATATCAGATTAACATCTAATCAGAGGCAATACTTTATTTAAAACCACAAATGAGATGCCTTATTTCACTTGTGGAATGAGCCTAGTGATATTTCCTTTGTAAGGATAAATGAGTTGTAATTTCTCTGGGCAAATAAAAATGGAAATAAGTAATTTTAGTTCTCTATATTTGCGGAAGGGGAAGGAGAAGGCATATGTGTGGCTTGTCCAAAATCATCCAGCCCTGAAGAGAAGAAATATAATTGCAGCTGGAAGAGAGTGGGTAGTAGCAAAGTAGGTGTATGCTGGCGAACTAACTGTGCACTATGTGCACCAAAGAACATTCTCCACAGGATTCAAGTCCCTCTTTCTTCAGGGCTTCAGTTTTATTTTTTCTAAATAACACAAGTTCAATATATCAAACATGTCACTGGCATCAGCTGGGAGGAAGCTGGTGTGAGCCAACTCTCCTTAAAGGAGGTAAAAGTATACATGTTCTCTGGCTCCAAGAGTTATTTGAAGACATTTTACAACCAAGTCCTAAATAGTGTGGATTTGTTCATACAAGATATACTGTGTAAGCTGTGTGTAGAACTATTTGAATAATTACAAAAAATGTATATCATACTCAGCTGCCTGGGGTTAGCTACTGAACACTTCTACTGCTTTAGTGCCAAGGTGAAATAAATAAAACAGGACTGACATGCATAAGTTGTATGTGAAGCTAATTTACATTGCATGCCAGAATTTGCTGGAATTCACATGGTTTTAAAATTAGTTTTGTGCCTCTCTTGTGTTTGGCTCCAGTGAAACTCAAGCTAAAACTTAAAGCCAAGGATGAGTCATGACATGAGATAGAGGAGAAATTCTGAAACAACTGCATTTATTGCTCAAATCTGTTTAATTCTTCAAAATGTTCTTAATCTTCAGAATCTATTCGGAGTTGATACAGAACAAAACACTGAAGTCTTTGTTTTCACTTCTTTAGTGTTTAAAGGCTTAATAAATTAAGGAGTGGCTGAGACAGAAATGAATAATAGTGAAAGCCCTTGACATCTAAGATGGTTTGCACATTGTAGCAAAATACTTAGTTGAAGTTTGGTTTGCCTCCCTAAAATTAATACTTTTTCAGCCACCAAGTTAAGTTAAAAATAAAACTTGTTAAAGCAACTAATGACTTTGACATTTTCTGGAGGAATTAAATCTGGATATTTTATTGGGATTAGGCCAAGCTATCTTGATGTTATTATGAAAAGAAGTACTTTACTTTCTGCCTGTTGAAATCCGTATTATTCCTTATATGAGCCAGTTGCTATCAATTTTGCAGTAATTAAAGAATTACTTAGAACTTTTATTCAAGTTCATATGTAATGCATTTATTAACTGGAACTTTAGGTACTATGCAGTGAAAATACGCATGACCAGGAATTTTGGCTCTAGCTTCATAATTTTGTGTAATATAATTTAAAAAAAATGTTATCCATATAAAATTGATATTCTCTAATTATTGGTGCCCAGCACAGTTGGATAAAAAGAATACAAATACAGATTAACTTTTTGTCTTAAACTAATGAACCTCTGCTTAGAAAATGTTATTTTTCCTGAAAGTGTTTTTATAGTTCTTCAAACTGGTTCTAATTATGGTGATACTCAGAGACAAATTCTGTTCCCAACTCTGTCACTGACTTAGTATTGCCCTTGCACAAGTTACTTCAACCATCCGGGTTTTGTGAATTGTGAAAGTGGTGTTGTTACCATCTTTTTTGATGGTTGCTGAATTGCAACATGGTGGATTTAGTTCATAAACATTTGAAGTTAGAGATTAATGCTTGAAACCATTTGAAATTTGGGACTTTTTTTTATTATTATTATTTTTTTTTTTGCTGTTCCTCATAATAAAACTATTCTCATCTTGCTGTTCTCTGTGATGATCTGCATTGGACATTCAAAACTCTAAGCCACTGTTACCCCTCTGCTTTAGCAAATGTGAGTTTTACTGGAGATTAGACTCTGTGCCAGCTCCCTTCCTCTTTGCCTCACTCATAACTTCTTCAAGAGTCTGCCCATGTTTGTTACCTGCAAGGCAAGGTAATCAGTGAACCCCAGTTCCTGAGTTCCTCAGAGGTGTAGCTTTCTCTCTAGTGTCCAGTCAGTCATGGGACACTCACAGAAATTAAGTGCCTGCCTCGAGGAAGACACAGCACACACCAGCCTGTCCGTTAACTGAAGCTCACACTTGGTCAATATAACACTGAGATGCTTTATAGTAAAACTAAGAATAAGTTTTTATTAACAAAGAACAGGGATTTAAGTGATACTAAAAGAGGAAAAGAGACAGGTTTGTTTATATGCAAAAATGCTTTCTAGTGCCTAAAACTTAATTATAACAAGTTTATAGTTTTATAATCTAAAGCCATTTGTCACTTACAGCAAGTTATCAGCAGTTCCTGCCCTTCAGGCTGATGGGGCCATCCTTCCTATACTCAGAGGGGGCTGTTCCCTTTGTCACCTGTGTGATGGATAACTAGGAATGTCCTTTTCCTCCCCTTCATATTTTCCCACATCCATTATCTTGTCTCAAGAGCCAGGAAGACTTCCCAAGAGTGCAGACTTGGACACCTGCTATGCTCACTAAATTGTTTCCTCTGTTGCTTCTTAGCTTGATTGTTTTGTTTACCTTATATGTAATTGTACTTCAATTGTCCTCAACTTGTCCTCAAGCCAGTCAGACAGGTAAATCCACATTCCTTTGTCTAGGGATGACTGCATTTATGCACTGCCTCCAAGGTGTATTTTAAGAACATATTTCCAGTACACATACCTAATTCTTTATACATAATCCATACATATATCACACAATGATTTTTTGGGACTAGCATGTCACCACTTTACATATGGTACCTTACATGACACCCTTTAGATACATACTATGACAACGTGGGATAGCGAGTGCATCCAAGTTACTGTATAGTGGACCCTCTGCCAGTTGACACTGGGGAGCTCTTAGGGGCATAATCTCTCACTTGATTACTGTAACAAACTCTTTTCTAGCTTCCTCCTTTTCTTTTCTTGTCCCCTCCAGTCTGTCTAGTTATTGCATCCAAAACAACTACATTAAGAGAATATTAAGGTTGCAAAGTGAAGCACTCAAAGGTAAAGATGTGCCAGAATTAAGCTTGTAGGACCACTGCCTCATTTGTTGCAGAAGTTGAAAGGGGTAAAGTGAGTGGGGCAGTGGTTTGCAGGAAGAGAGAGGATGCTCTTGTAGTGAAGGCATAGAATGGTGCTTTGGAGAAGTGGATTGCATCCCAGGGGGACTCAGTGGAAGGGATACTGGTCAAGTTAATTAAACCAAACTTTTCATATGTGGCCACTAACTTATGATGATGGAGACCTTCTGGGGCTCCATACTAATCTCATCAGGCAAGATGACATAACCCAGGAAGTTGGTGGTGTGGTCAAACTCATACTTTTCAGGTTTTGCACATAAGCCATTTGCCCTGAGACACTCTAGTACCTATTGGATGTGTGGTTGTCCAGTGTTGGGTTCTTGGAGAAGCTGAGAATATCATCCAAGTAGATTACAACAAACTGGTCTAGAATGTCCTTAAAAATGCCATTCACAAAGTGTTGGAATGTAGCCAGGGCAATGGAAAGGTCAAAGATATTCATAGTGGCTGTATTGGGTGTGGAACATTGTCTTACCTCCTGGCTGTGAACCAGGTTGTATGCTTCTCACAGGTTGCGCTTGGTGAAAAATTTAGCTGAGCTGACCTGTTCCAGAAGTTCATTAATCAGCAGGAGAGAGTACTTTGGTTTTAATGGTAATGTTATTCAAGGCCTGATCAGGAGAGCCCAGGGTGGCCAGACAGCAAGTGTGAAAAATCGGGACAGAGGGTGGGGGGTAATATATATATATATAAGCCTATATAAGAAAAAGACGTATAAATTGGCACTGTCCCTCTAAAATTGGGACAGCTGGTCACCCTAGGAGAGCCTGACTGAAATAACTTTGCATGGTAAACAATCTTAATGTGCTTTCTTAATGGAAATGTTGAATAGAGACATACCTGTAAACTGTGCACAATACATTACAATAACTGGATTAGTTAACAGGATAAAAGTAAAATCTAAGATCTCATTTGATTACTGATTCTGACATATGTAGGGATGTAAAACAAGAGTAACACAAAGGAATTATTTATTTATTCTTTTCTTTTTTTAACCTGCTATCCTCCCCATATCAGGCCTATAGCCAGCCAAGCAGAAATGAGACAGTTGGAAGCAAAACAAAGTAAAGGAGAACCTAGAAGTCCCTTTCTCCATACTTCCTCTCCCCAATGTCCCATCTATGTATTATGAAATCTACTATTTTGGTGGGAACTGGTGATAAAGCAGTACTGTACCAATACAGGTAAAATATAGTTCAGTCTTCTGTGACTGATAGGTCAAAACCAAAATGTTCCTGAATCATGTTACAGTTGAAAAGGTCCGAAGCCGAGGCACAGTCCAGGTATATGATTTAATCTTCTTAATACCACATCACCAAACTGTATTTTAGCCATATTGGAATACTGCTGTGTTGTAACACCATTCTAGATGTTTACAGTGTAGATGAGCTCTCTTCTCGATCTGGTTCCTTTCAATAGTAGAGATAAAGGGTCAAGGCAATGGTCCCCAACCTTTTTGGCTGGCGGGCGCCAGCCGAAGGACCACTGCTACGGTGGAGCACCCGCCGAAATGCCACCCAATTTTGGCAGCATTTCGGCGGGGACGCCTCTCGATGACGTCGCTTGCCGTCGACAAGCGACGTCATAGAGAGGTGTCATTGCTGAAATTCGAGGTGATGCCTCTTGATGACGTCACTTGTCAGTGACAAGCGTCGTCATTGAGAGGCGTCCACGCCAAAATGCTGCTGCGGCATTTCGGCAGGTGCTCTCCTGGGGGCCAGGACGCGGGCGCATTAAGATGCCCCCGCGGGTGCCATGGCACCCGTGGGCACCGCGTTGGGGACCCCTGGGTCAAGGAATGCTGAAATCTCAGGGCATTTATGTGTTAGCTGCAGCACAGGTGCTCATGACCAGTTGTAACACTCCTTCCTCGTGTAGTGCGACTGGGAGATGGACTACATGGAGATACGTTAGGGTGCAATGGTCCTGGAGCACGAACTGCATATCTTAAAATTGTCTGCTCTATGCAGTGTTTACAGTCAGTGTTGCTGACTTTACAAGAACTGTGATAATGTGGCCTGCATATCAGAGCAATTTTCCTCCAGATTCTTCTTTCTCTCACGTGTGTGGCAAAGCATCATGTTATAGCAGACTTGATCAGCAAATTTGGTACAGATTCGTCCTGAGCTCTGGAGGGGACCCCAGTCCCCAACGTTGGGGGTTTCAGGGTAATGACAGTCTGTGGAGCCCCTGACAGCTTGGATTCTGTTGGAGCCAAGGTATCTTCAAGGGTTGATAAAGGAGGTGGAGGAGTTGGGTGGTAATGTGAGGCACGGGGACCAACACAGATACCCCTTGCTTTTGGCATATCCCTCAGAACTGCACATGTTGGGCGCTGAATTTCTTGCCACTTCCACAACCCTCTCCTTCCACAATGGAAGAATTAGAAGGAAAATTCATGAGTATAAATTTGCTGAGTTTCCACTTCCACGTGTGTCTTAGCATGGGGCCCTGTGTATGTTACTATTAGGACATATTCTCAAACCAGGACTGACCCTGGAGGTTTTTTGCCTTCCTCTGCAGCATGGGGCACGGGTCATTTGCTGGAGGATTCTCTGTAGCTTGAGGTCTTCAAACCACAATTTGAGGACTTCAATAACTCAGATGTAGGTTAGGGATTTGTTATTGAAGTGGATGGGTGAGATTCTGTGGCCTGCATTGTGCAGGAGGTCAGACTAGATGATCATAATGGTCCCGTCTGACCTTAAAGTCTATGAGACATGAGATTACTCCTTTTGGGGGACATCAGTTTGGAAAAGAATCTCAGTCTCTGAGGAAAAAGTTTATCCATTATCTCCTAAAATGACTTGCCCATTAGTGATGATGTTTTATTTATGCTGAGTTCCTGTTAGCACAGCAGATTTTCATTCTACCTGATTAGGTGTCATATTGCAGCATAGCAGATGGCATGCTTTTGTAGATTCACATTAGTAACAGAAGTTAAGTCCAAGAGTATTTTCTTTGGGTCTCTGTAACATTACCTGCAGGTAATTCCTATGCAACACTCATTATAAGTAATTTGAAGTAAGATTTGACCTTTTGTAACATCTACCTAACTTTTCTTTTGTTTGTTTGTACAGCTGGCAGGATTGTCACATGATACATGCAGAGCACATGGTGTTTAAGGTGTATCTAACTTAGGTATTTATAGTGTGCCTATCAGAGTTGTATCTAGGCCCTGTCACTATGAGAGATTGTAACATTATTTACAATGGACCAAGGGGAAAAAAAACGAAAACAAAATTTACAATTCAGTGAATGTTCCCACTTTTCCAATGTCTAAAGGCACCAGGATGAATTAAGGAGGTAGACAAGAGTATATACAGTACTGACACACAGATTGAAAGAAATATGATCAATTTCTCACTCTTAATTGTGAATCTGCTAGCTTTTACATACAATAATCAGATAATTGCTTAGGATGTGTGCTTAGGAAGTAAGATGTATGCCATTTGTGTTAAAATTAATTTTCTGGCACACTTAAATTTGTTTTAATGTAGTCTTTTTGTTTTTATAATCATCAGAGGGGTAGCCGTGTTAGTCTGGATCTGTGATAGCAGCAAAGAATCCTGTGGCACCTTATAGACTAACAGACATTTTGGAGCATGAGCTTTCCTGGGTGAATACCCACTTCATCTGCATGCATCTGACGAAGTGGGTATTCACCCTCAAAAACTCATGCTCCAAAACGTCTGTTAGTTTATAAGGTGCCACAGGATTCTTTGCTGTTTTTATGTTTTTCTGTGAAATAAAATAAAATTAAAACAGCATCATACTGGGGTTTTACTGTCCCATTACAAATTAAATTTGCCACCTAGTCATAAATTTGGGGTAGTTCAGATTTCCAATCCAAAGCTCTTAAGTTTGCTATGTGTCTGTCTGAGGAGTATATCCAACATTATCAGAAGAATAGACTAGATTTAATCGTTTTTTTCCATCTCTGAATTTTATGATTTTTATATCAACAGCCATCTCTTGTAGTAAGTCTGACATGCATGTATGTGGTCAAGTAATCATAAGTTTATATGGAGTGATCCAATATAAATGAATTTTAGATTTGTGCTGATGGCTTTTTATCCATAACCTATTTTTTTGGAGGGAGCTTTTGAATATGTTGTATATCACAAGTAATCATTTTGAAATGTATTCAGGTGCCTGTGTCTGAAGGTTCTGAATGCTTAACATGAGAGTATTTTGTGTGTGTGTGTGTGAGTGTGTGTTGGTGTTATGTTTTTGTTTTTTGAACTAAGCAGAGTTCCATTAGGCAAAATTATGTGTGAGCTTCACTGACGTGCAGTCCTAGAAAACCGCAGATACTAGGTCCACAGATGGCCACTCTTAATGGGGGAAAGATTGGTTTAATAAATAGTGTCAAAAAGATAAAAGGAATGGGGGAATTTATGGTAGTTTCTCATCAGAGAGTCATAGAGCTATTTGCAAGAGGGCAACTCAGTTAAATTGATTTTTGCTTGTGTAGAAACAGAGCTTTCAAAATAGTTGTTGGTCCTAGGCTAAGACCATGTATGTTTTATCCCAGCGTGATCTCTTAAATGTGAACTACAAAACCAAGATGAAAAATGAATTCAGCACTGACTTATGCACTTAATGCTCCCTAAACTGGGGGAGTTCTACAGAAAAAGAAGTTTTAAAAGTTAAAACTTAATTGTCATCACTTCAAAATCTTCTGGTACTAAGACCTCCATGTAGCAAATCAGGCTATACTAGAGAATTAGTATGGAGGAGAAATAATATTTTAGGAATTAAAGTTAAAAATGTTGAATGCCCTCTGTGTCCTGCTGAGTGCTAGGGGGCAGTGGTTAGAACATGGAACTGGCAGCCGAGATTTGATTTGTACTCCAGGCTGTACTCCAGACTTTCTTTGTGACCAGTCACAAGGCGTCACTTAATCTCTCTCCAATTTTTTCATCTGTTGAGGATAATAATACCAACTTGTATAAAGAACTTTGAGATCTTTGGAGTGCCATGTAAGTACAAAGTGTAATTATTTAGCACAAAAATCTGTGCTTGAGTTTTCATTTAGGCTTTGCAGTTTACATTTAAAGCTGATTATTTGTTGTTGTTTTTTAAACTGAAACTAGGTTTTTCCAAAGTAAGCCTCCTAAGACCTTTAATTGTTCACTGCAATGCAGAAACAGAGTCAGGTTCTTTTAACAGTTTAATGATACATTGTTCCCTTATAGTTGTGCTAAGGATATTTAAAATGTTTGTTGAGAGGTCAAAAGACAGGTCAGTAATATCACAAAGTGTCTTGTGTGTGGTTAGGAACCTCCCATAATGCCTGGCATCCAAGGCATTTGAAAGGTACAGAGTTTGAAGAGACTGTTGCAAATGATTTAAGCTTCACTAATTCCATTTGAAAGATACAAGAGCGAACACAATGTGGGGCAGATCAATGCAACTTAAGGCCTTTAGTAGATATAATTCTTCAAAACTTTTTCTGTTAGCAAGGTTATTCACCCATGCATCAAGATTGTCTTCTGAAATAAGTGCATTGCATATACTGTGGAACCTCGATTCTGGGCTCATTAGGGCATAGTTTCAGAATCAGCAAATGTTATCTATATAATGTAATCATTCTAGTACATCTTGATGAAGCAAAAATATTGTAATGAACTAAATTCCTAGGACACTGTTGCATAATCCAGCCCAGCCCAGCCCCAAACTTTCCCAAACCCAGACAACAAAACAGAAATTTGCATTTATGCAGATCTAGCTCACCTGTCAGTATGTCTTCATAGAACCTAAGGGGCATTTTGAATGTAAAAATGCATTAAAATAACTGGTTTAATTTATGAAGAAAAGAAAAAAATAATTGTGATATCTGACTGTAAAAATATTTTTATTCTACTTCAGGATAGTATGTTTAATTTTTTTAGTGCATGTGCATGCACACAAATTATATTATTAGATCTTGCTTGAGTTACATGTATATAGACTTTTGCAAATGTTCGGATGAGTGCACTATAAATGCATATATATATATATATATATATATATATATATATATATATATATATATATATATATATATATATATATATATATATATATATATATATATATATATATATATATATATATGTAGAGAGAGAGATGCACCAGCAGAGATTTTAATTCCAAATTTTAGAGGAAGTAAAAAAATATCGAGGACTTTGGTATATGGTACTCCTTGCAATCTTTACTTTAATTGTTGTGTGAGAACTAAAATTGTAAATCCGTTTATTTTAGCTGTTCCGCCTACTTTGCTAAAAGTAGAGATTTTTGCATAACCACTATGTTTAAGTGGTTTTAATAGGTTTCACAACAATAGGCTGAACAAGGCATGTGCATTTCTGCCCAGACCTCAAATCTATTGAAAACTGCTTTGGGAAAACCATTATATGTAATGGATTTTAAGTACTTTTGAGAAGTATGAAGAGTTGCTCACTTGAGAACATAACTGTTATGCAATCCCATGAACATGTGAACAGCTATGTCAATAAGCCCTCTTGCCTAGTCTAGGGAAGGTTTGTTAAATGGAGGTGAAATGAGCCCAAGATGTAGGCTGAAATTAACTGAGCTTTATTTGAGCCCTGCAGGAAAGGGAGTTGGATAAAACTTGAAGAGTTAAAGAAAAACAATGTGAAATGCATGGTCTCTCATTCATTCACTTCATTTATGCCTGTCAGCCAGGGCTGGTGCAACCATTTAGGCAAAGTAGGCGGTCTCCTAGGGCCCTGGGATTTGGGAGGCGCCATTTTCTTTGGCAGCAACCACGGCGGCCAGATATTCAGCCGCTCCTGTCACCGCCAGCATTTAGGCAGAGGGAACTGGGGCAGAGGAGCATGGGGAGGGCCACCTGCAGCAAGTAAGGGAGGGAAGTGGCACCAGGGGAACTCCCTGCCCCAGCTCACCCCTGCCCCGCCTCCTCCCCAGCACGCCATGGCTGCTTCACTTCTCCCACCTCCCAGGCTTGCTGATTTGCGCCGCAAGCCTGGGAGGCAGGAGAAGTGAAGCAGCGAGGGCATGCTCGGGGTGCTCATGCACGGAGCAGGGGTGAGCTGGGGCGGAGTGGGTACCTCAGGGTGGAGGGTGGGGAGCTGCCATGGGGGAGGGGGCTCCTCAGGGCGGATGGGGGAGCTGCCGCGGAGGGGGGGCACCTCAGGGCAGGGGCGCAGAGGGGAGTGGCGCAAGGTGGAAGTTTCACCTAGGGTGCAAAACATCCTGGAAGAGGAGACTTGAAGAGATCACTACAGATGGAAATAGCAGCAACACCTGTAGTTGAGGTTGCCTAACACTTTTCATTGTAAGCCTCTGTTTTCAGTTGTTTATAACTTTGCCAAACTTTAATAGTTTGGGCTGAATTTTCCCATATTTGCTTTCTACCTCAGGCTAATTTTTTTGAAAGTTTTAACCAAAAGTGGCTCAGCTGTCTCAGAGAATATGGGTTGGTGAACATAGATAATGGTTAATGTTAAAAGTTTCCTGTATAGTTTATTTGAAGGACTTTAGTATCTTGGAGCAGGAACTTGAAATTTGGCAAAGGGATACTGCAGGGGTTAGAGTAGCGCCTTTAGCTGCCCCACAAAAATCCCCATAGATTTGGCCAAGGTATCTCTTTCTTATGATCTCCATTTGCACATGCTCAATAGAACTTTTTAGAGGCTTGCTGCTAAAAGCTCTGAAAAATTCTGTTTCTATTGAGCATGCTCCAAGCTCCACAGAACTTGAGTTCCAGATGAGACACAGTAGCAACGTAGGCCAGCTCTTCACCTGATTAGTGTTAATAAATCTATATAATTTGCCACCCTTTATTATTGAACCAGGCTTTATACTTCTACTTTAGAAGTCAGGCAAATATATTTTTCCCCATTTTGCAGATGGAGTAATTGAGAGGCAAAATGTCACCCCAGGCAGAGTTGAGAATTAGAACTCTATCTCTAAAGTGGAAGATCCAAGTCTTGTCTACATCTACACTGCCTTTCAGGATGAAAGTGCTAAACTTACGTGCTTGGCTATGCTTCATGTAACTACTACACTCCATTCTCCTCCAGAGTCCAGAAAAGAACCCAAGAATTTGATTTCCGAAATTCGCCTGTCTAGCAAATACTTGTGTAAAGTACAGGCAAAATGTTTGTCTCATTCCTGTGGAGTGCATGGTCTATATTAAAGGGTAATGGCCCACAGTAGCTATCAGTTACTCCTTAGCTCAAGTGGCAGAGATCTGGGTTTAAACCCTGCTGATGACTCTAGAGGTGGGTCACTGTGGTTCCACATGATGCCATTTTGGGAGGTTTCTTTGTACAAATCCTAAGAAATCATATTAAAAATATATTAAAGATCAGTTTTTTAATAGCTGGTTAGTCTTTGCTCCACAGGACCCCTGTCTCACTGTCTAGGGTGGACAGTGAATGATGCAGAGGCATTGAATTTAAACCCAAGAGAAAGATTGCTAGAACCAAAGTTGCATCACTTAATTCTAGCAATTTCTAACTTTTGTGTGATTGACTTTTCAAAGTTAGCGTTGACTTTTTCAAGAGTGAACTTTGACAGCTATATTTTTTTTAGCTTTCTCATTTGTAATTATAACCAACTAATTCATAAAGCAAAATAGGGTGTTTTCTTGTATATCCGTTTCTGTGTACTTTTGTTTTCTTTTAATGTTCTCTGTTGCATGACTTCGCCGTACACATAAAGCTATATATAAAGCTGGCCCTCTCCATATTTTCCATTTTAATACCTTAACTATAGCACTGTACATGGAGGCAGGATCTTTATGGGAAATCCTTCCTGATATATGAAAATGATCAATTCGCATTCCTAAGCATAAGATTCAAATTACTCATATTATATGAGGATCAAATTCTGTCACCCTTTCTCATACTGACTAGAATCTTACTCCACAAATGGAGGCTTATAGAGGAAGGTACTGCTGAATGTAAACATCTGTCAGAATCTGTCCAGTAGCATGCACAGCTGTAAATGTTAATGATTATGCAATTGTAAGCAGGGTCAGAATGACCTGTACCCTGACATCTGGTGGCCAATTGTGGAAAAGAACTTCAGAGGCTGATCTTGTTTGCATAGGCACACCCACCCCACCTAGCATGAGTCCACAGCAGCCCAAATGGTCACTTTGGCTCCTGTCGGATCCTCTGTTATTGGGCAGGAAGAATAAAGTGTTGTTACCCTGATTATGTGAATCAAGCACAATGGAACTGTTTTATGACAGAGGGACTTGCCATCAACTAAGTAGCACTTGCTAGATGAGGGATATGGGTTCCACAACCCAGTGAATTCAGAGATGCTGGGACAGGTATTTGTACCTAATAGTATGGGCCTCTTTTAAGGCACTGAAACACCAACTGCACCCACTTCTCTCTCCACTGTAGAATATCAGAGCTAATTTTGATTCCATTAGGAGTCTAGTCACAGGCTACTGAGCTGAATTCACTTTGAGCCAATGGTGCACCAGCACTGAGGCTCCCCTACTATAGGCTGAAATCACTGAAGAGCTGATATTACTGAGTGTTGTGTTAAGTGGTGAGGGGGCCTGAAGATATATTGCAGAGTGACTGGCAAAGCAGTTCGCGGCACAGCAGAAGTGGCTCATGGGACAGCTGTGTGGAGTGGAGCGGCTGGCGGAGTGGTTCACGGTGAAGGCTGCAGCAGAACCCCCCAGAGGGGTGGGGCAGTCGGCCTTGGACCACGTAAGATGCCCCTTAACATCCCATGCCCCCTCCCCCATTGCCACCCAGGCTGGGAGGTAAAACTCTGCAGATAAACTTTTGAACTCTGGGGCTGCACTGACCAGGGACAGAGACTTTTGTGTTGTTGAACTTCTGGGTGATTTTTGGATTGCTGGACTTAAGACCCTGAGGGGAAAAAGACACTGCTAAACTTACTCGGGGATGGGTCTTTTGCTCATGGTTTGTGTTATGAATCCTATTTGTGGTGTTTCCCCAACATAATGCTGCATTGTTTTCCTCCTTGATTAAAAGGATTTTGCTAGACTCAGACTCCATGCTTGCAGGAGGGGAAGTATTGCCTCTTAGAGGCGCCCGGGGGATGGTATGTAATTGTCCCAGATCACTGGGTGAGAGCTCGAGCCAATTTTGCATTGCGTTATTGAAATGGAACCCCTAGATACTGAACCCAGCCCTTGTTGCTGCCAGCTCAGACAGGCAGAAGGGTTACACAGTTATCCATTTCTCTTTAAAATTCAGCCATCATATTTGACCTGGTAGAAACATCTTGTTCCTTTTGGTTCTGTGGCCCCGGTCCTAAGCCTATTGAAATCAGTGGGAGTTTTTTCCATCGACCTCAATGGGCTTTTGATCAGGCTTTCTTAAAAAGTACAGCTCTGAATGATGATAGCTTGAGGTTGCTGGGAGACGAGAAAGATACATATTCCCATGGCTTTCAGAAGTAGAGGGTTTTTGTTTTTGTTTTTTAAATCAACATACAGTCCTGGAAAAGAGGACAGACCTCCTCAAGGAGAGTATTTTCCTAAGGAAATTGAGAGAAGTTTTTTAGGTCCCACTCAGAGGTGAAAGTAAGCCGGTATGCCCCAGTACAGCATATTGGCAAGAGCTGATGTGCCATACTGGGGTGGCCCGGCTTCCCCAGGTGGCAATTTAAAGGGCCTTGGGTTCCCAGCAGCGGCTCGAGCCCCAGGCCCTTTAAATTGCTGCCAGAGCCCTGCTGCTGGAGCTCTGGAGTAGTGACGGGGCTCTAAGGGTTATATAAAGACCCGGGGCTCCCGCTGCCTTTATGCCCCAGGCCCTTTAAATAGCCGCCGGAGCCCCGCCGCCACTACCCCAGGGCTCCACGGGCTATTTAAAGGCCTGGGGCGGTAGAAGCAGGGGAGTCCTGGGCCCTTTAAATAGCCCCTGGAGACTTGCTACCAGAGCCCTGGGGTAGCAGCGGCAGCGACTCCAGCAGGGCGGTAACCGCGGCCGAGCCCAGGGCCCTTTAAACTGCTGCTGGAGCCCCCGGTTGCTGCTGCTACCCCAGTGGGGGAGAGGGAGGGGGAGGGCACTTACCGGTACAGGGCGGACCAGGGCTGGCTCTGACCCTCCCATCCGCGCCCGTTCCGCCCAAGGCCCTGCTTTCTGGGGGCCAGAGCCGGCCCCAACCTAGCCCCGTACTGGTAAGCCTTATTTCTTCTTTCACCCCGGTCCAACTCCTTAAATCTATTGAGTCCAAGTTCTAGTCTCCCTGAAATTATAATAGTAGAGCCCACCGTTCAGTCACTTCACTAGATAATTTCTAGATCAGTATTATCGGATGTTTGCAGAAATAGACCTTTTAGCAATTCTGTAACATAAGAATATAAGAACGGCCATACTGGGTCAGATCAAAGATCCATCTAGCCTAGTATCCTGTCTTCCAACAGTGGCCAATGCCAGGTGCTTCAGAGGGAATGAACAGAACAGGTAATCATCAAGTGATCCATCCTCTGTTGCCCATTGAAACAGGCTAGGGACACCAACCCTGCCCATCCTGGCTAATAGCCATTGATGGACTATCCTCCATGAATTTATCTAGTTCTTTTTTGAACTCTGTTATAGTCTTGGTCTTCACAACATCCTCTAGCAAAGAGCTCCACAGGTTGACTGTGCATTGTGTGAAGAAATACTTCCTTTTGTTTGTTTTTTAACTGTCTATTAACTTCATTTGGTGACCCCTATTTCTTGAATTATAGGGAGTAAATAACACTTCCTTATTTACTTTCTTCACACCAGTCTGATTTTATAGACCTCTATCATATCCCCCCCTTAGTTGTTTCTTTTCCAAGCTGAAAAGTCCCCGTCTTATTAAGCTGTTCCATACCCCTAATCATTTTTGTTGCTATTTTCTGTACCTTTTCCAGTTCCAATATATCTTTTCTGAGATGGAGTGATCACATCTGCACTCAGTATTCAAGATGTGGGTGTACCATGGATTTATATAATGACAATATGATATTTTCTATCTTATTATCTATCCCTTTCTTCATATTCTGTTAGTTTTTTTTTGACTGCTGCTGCACAGTGAGTGGATGTTTTCAGAGAACTATCCACAATGAATCCAAGATCTCTTTCTTGAGTGGTAACAGTTAATTTAGTTCCATTCATTTTATATGTACAGTTGGGATTATGTTTTCCAATGTGCATTACTTTGCATTATCAACATTGAATTTCACCTGCCATTTGTCACCCAGTCACCCAGTTTTGTGAGATCCCTTTGTAACTCTTTGCAGTCTGCCTGGGACTTAACTATCTTGAGTAGTTTTGTATCATCTCAAATTTTGCCACCTCATTATTAACCCATTTCCAGATCATTTATGAATATGTTGAATAGTACTGGTCCCTGTACAGACTCCTGGGGACACCGCTATGTACCTCTTTCCATTTCTGAAAACTGACCATTTATTCCTACCCTTTGTTTCCTATCTTTTAACCAGTTACCAATCCATGAGAGGACCTTCCCTCTTATCCCATGACAGTTTACTTTGCTTAAGAGCCTTTGGTGAAGGACCTTGTCAAAGGCTTTCTGAAAATCTAAGTAGACTATATCACCATTGTCCACGCTGGTATCGATAGCAGAAATCCCATTCACTACAGTAGGTGCAGGATTGAGTTCAGAACTGCTTTTTTCACTTTTTTTCTGCTGTGTCACTAATTATCCTCTTTCTCGCTCAGTAGTCTGCAACACATTCCAGAGAGTGTCTGTGTGTGAGAGAGAGACAAAAATGCCAAGACTGATACTGAATAAAGGACTTTGTTTGTGATGAATCTTGTAAAATCAGAGCTTTTCACTGAGGCACTAAATCTTTGTTACTAGGTCTTTTGTTGCCTTCTTTTGTGTAGGGGGGAGAAGTTGTTAATTATTGTCTTGTGACACCTCCTTATGCTCTGGTCTGGATAAATCAGAAGGATTAATGGATTTAGCCCAGGGAGAAAGGCAAATGGTGCAATGGATGTGAAGTGCAAATGGAAAAATATAATATCTGTAGTAAATGTATTTGTTTTTGTTCATAGATGTGTGAAGTATTATGTAAGCATAGAAATGGGAGTTGTTTTAAAAACAGGTTGGGGCACTTGAGTGTCGAGTGTTTTCAGGCAGCTGAGAGAAGTGAGTGCCTGTTACATTGGCAAGTTCTACCACACTTTGGAAGTAAGTTCCTCAGAGGTCAGAACTAAATTTAATAAACTTATCTTTCAAACTCCATTCTTGAAGGTGTAACAGTATCCTGGAAGACTATAGAAAACTGGAGAACTATTAGGATTATGTGACATTGTAAGGGTCAAAGAAAAGAAACCTTAAAAAGAGATGTGATTTTTATTCCATTATTTAAAAACTCTCTCTATTTTTTTGTTTGTTAGCTCCTATTTAACAGAAACATTTGGAGAAAAACTCATTTTGTTAAGAACTCACCATCATTGCCTCTCTAATTAATGACTGAAAAAGCTGCTGCTATGTATTTTTGACTCATCCAAAAAGTTTCTTCTTCATGCTAAGGTCCACAGATTTGTTACAATGGGCCACTTGGGAGCAAGCCCTGACTTGTCTGTCACTGGCAGAGGGAAATGTCCAACCTCCTGAAGTTCCCACCAGTTTTTTCTGCCTCCACAGTGGCCAACTGCTCAATCAGATCTTCCTTCTCTGGAGCTTCTTGTAGGAGATGTGGAAAAACCGGTGGGTGATGAGTTCAAGTATCAGTTGGTTGTATCAGATTCATTGAAAAAGGTCCTTTGATTATGTCATGATTTTAAAACCGCTGGACATTTTGAAGTTGTAAAAACCTTGTTCAAGATTAGAGAAAAATTCTGTTGGGGAAAATGTGATGCTTACATTGCAAAGGAGATGTGTTTAAGACAGCAGTATCTTGTGGGGACACCAATGGGTTGTTACCCGCACAAAATTCTCTGTTACACACACACTAGGGTATCCACCTTTACCCTTCTGTGGGCTCAAGGTGTAATCTTGCTAATTTAGGCACCACCACCTTTTCCCAGTTCCTAGGGCTCCAGGCGAAAGGCACCTAACTTTTCCCAAGGTGTAATCTGGTTAATTTAAATACCCACCCTTGCCCAATTCTTAGGGCTCAGGGTATACTCTTCTGTGGGTTTGCAAGACCTTTTACCAGTGAAAAAGCCTTACACAGTAATATCCTTATCCTCTATTTATTAACAATTACCAAGCAGAATAGCACTGTATGTTTAGTATGTGTATGCTCACCAATCCTCCTCATGCAGGTGGACTTTACCTGTTGGCCAGGCAAGGTCAGTCTTGTTTGGATTCTGGTTGCTGCATGTCACGGTCATGCAGGATTCTTAGCAGTTTTGATCTTGTGAGTTCTTCTTTCAGGTCTTTCTTTCCTTCTTGTTGTTCTTCTGCTGGTCTCCTTCTCCTTTTTGGACTCTAGTTTATATGCCATGCATCTGAAGAAGTGGGTTTTTTACCCACGAAAGCTTATGCCCAAATAAATCTGTTAGTCTTTAAGGTGCCACCGAACTCCTCGTTGTTTTTGTGGATTCAGGCTAACATGGTTACCCCTCTGATACTTGAATTTATATAGTGAATTTAAGTCCTGCTTAGCTATACTTAACCAATCATTTTACTAAAATATTACTCACCAATCCTAACATATTGTAAAATAATTCTTTAACCAATCATACCCCACCATCTTAATTGATTTACACCTAGCAAAATTAGTTATGTAACAGAAACAATCAAAGAACCAGACAGAGACCATACAAGTAAACAATAGAGAAATGGAGACCATAAAGACAAAACAATAAAGAAGTAGGGATTTCACAACCACAACTTGTTGCTAAGTGATTTCCTGCCAAAAAGGATGCCATCAAACAAAGTTTTCTTTAACCATCTTAAGATCTGTTTCTTCATCTGGTGATGGTGTGTACTATTAGGACAGGATCGCCTTTTAACAGCTTGATATTACATTGTTGTAATGTGATTTAGATGGAATGTGAGGATGTGACTTTCTGGTTTCTGCTCTCCTAATATGGCTGCAGACAAAGGACCTCAGGCCTTACAATATGGCTACGGGAAAAGGCCTTATCCTTACAGGGGTGCATTGCTGTTGATGTGCTTTGGCCTTTGCCTGAGATGGATGTTTAGGGTGTCACCACTGTAAGCTCAACCAGGACAGTGGGCAAAGCTGAGATGCGGGAGAGGGTGTGTCTGTGATCATGTAGGTTGAGTGTAACTGCCGCCCTTCATTTAAGATTGTTGTAAGAAACACGTGCGTCCTTTATGGAACCAGAGATCTGAAATAATAGTGGCCTGTACCCCAAACACAGGCACACATCACTGCCAAAGACAAAGGCACCTGCCTGGCACATGTGAGCAGAAGAGTTCCTCTGACTATTGTTTTGTGAAGAGAGAAGCAGGAAAAACACCAGACAAGTTGGCAGAGAAGAGGCAGACTAAAGCTAAGGACGCATTCAGAATGAGCACTGGGAATGTGGCCCTGAGAAAATCTGAGAGTGATTTTGGGCTAACTGGAAAAGGGGATTGGAACTGTGAGCAAAGAAACTGTCTCTTCTTGTTCATTTCCTGCAGTGTTCATGGAAACAGGACTTTATGTATATTCTTTGTAAATAAACAGGATTGCATCAAAGAAACACCTGACTCCATCATCACCAATTTCTCCTCCTTAATTGGAGCAACAACTTACAAGAGAATTTGTGCCTAATGATTCTGGTCAAAAGGGGTAATTGTATTTTTAATTCAGACAGGTAGTTCTCACAACTGTCATGACATTTGTTCCTTAAATTAATTCAAGAAATATTCTTCCTTCACTAAAGCATCAAAGTCCAGTCTTCAGGAGCACTGATAATTGCAGCACAGCTTAGTCATGTCAGCTACATGGCCATTAGTTCACCATTAGTTACCATGTTCTGCAGTAAAATAAATTGTTCTCTTTTTCCTCAAAGTATGTTTAACACAATCTAAATTTGGAAAGTAGATTTGAATTATACCTGCTGTGGAAATTATCTCAGCTGGAGGGAACAGGAGGCAGAATAGTCTCCTGCTGCCAGTGACTGACAGGTCTGGTTCTACCCCCAGGCTTGTAAACATGCTGAAGTACTCATTGTAATAGATATGTGGACCTTATTCAAAGAGGAAATTTTCAGATAAGTACAGATACATTTTCCTAATTTCCCTCCCTTTCTCGCACTCTCAGTAATGAGAAAGGAAGACAAGATTTCACTTTCCTAATATTTCTAGGAAAACATAAAAAGGAAAACTTTGTATTTTAAATTGAAATGAAACCAACATTTCAAGCCTTCTATATACGACTTAAGATATCAAAAATGAGCAGTTTTTTTATCTGCCATGTTGGGAGGATGGGGGGTGCTGGTAAGGGAAAAATTCTAGTTAACTAAGAGGACGGAGTTTGGTTGTGAGGTTGGGGTGCAGGAGGGGGTATGGGGCGAGCGCTCTGGGAGGGAGTTTGGGTGCAGGAGGGGTCTCGGAAGAGGGTTGGGGCAAAGGAGTGGTTTTGAGGTGCTGGACTGGGGGGCGCTCACCTTGGGCAGCTCCCCGCAAGCGTCGACCTCTCCCTGCTGCTCCTAGATGGAGGTGTGACAGGCGGTTCTGCTTGCTGCCTCCCTGCCCTGAGCGCTGGCTCCACAGCTCTCATTAGTTGGGAACCACAGCTAATGTGAGCTGCAGGGGCAGCACCTGTGGGCGGAGGCAGCGTGCACAGCCACCTAGCCAGGCCTCTGCCTAGGAGCAGCAGGGACGTGTCGCCACTTGTGGGGGGCTACATGGAGCCAGGTAGGAAGCCTGCTGGCCCTGCACCAACCAGACTATAAACCAGACTTTCTATAAAGATTAGCAATGCCGGATTATAGAGCTCTCTGGTTGGTAAAGTGCCAGATAACACAGCTTTTACTGTATTTTTTTATCTAGAAAATACAACTTTGCAAATTGGAAAGTATAGTACTATGCCATATATTCCGTGTTAGATTCCAGAATAAATACGTAAGCTACTGCTATTTAAATAATTTTTTTTGCTGTAAACAAATCTTTTGAAGTGTAAATGGAGTTCTGTCAAAGTAATTACATGCGATTTTTGTCCATAACATATGAAAAACGTGTAATTTGGCAATTATTTTGAGTATGTATTTAAACTCTGAAATAATATAGGAGTTATGTATAGTCTTCAAACATTTTGATTCATAATGTGTAGTATATCTAGAACACAAAATTAATGTGCCAGTTGTGCAACAAAATCTTAGCATAGCTACAAAAATAATGCTTTCACTATTTCCTGTAGTGATGTGCTGGACTGCTTTTATTAAGTGTACGTAGTCAGTAGGCAAAGTACTTGACTTTCTGCATAATGAGAATATTCTTTTACTTGAGGGGCTTTTTTGCCACTATGTTTTATGGTATCTAAAGTGAGGAATATATGATATTGATACTGCTTTATGCTAAAAATGCAGCCGCTGACCCAGACAGATACGTAATACCCAGTGCTGGAATGAAAAAATTATAATTTCAGCCATTGTATAACTGGAATTGGAATCATTTATTTATAACTGAACAGGCAAGGAAGGTATTCTTCCTTTTAAACGAATGCTATATTTACTTTTTTTTATTTGAATCATAGAAGATTAGGGTTGAAAGAGACCTCATGAGGTCATCTAGTCCAACCCCATGCTCAAAGCGAGACCAACACCAACTAAATTATCCCAGCCAGGGCTTTGTCAAGCCAGGTCTTAAAAATCTCTAAGGATAGAGATTCCACCACCTCCCTAGGTAACACATTTGAGTACCACCCTCCTAGTGAAATAGTGGTTCTTAATATCCAACCCAGACCTCCCCCACTGCAGCTTGCTCATTTATCTGTCATGTGCCACTACTGAGAACAGCCGAGCTCCATCCTCTTTGCTTCCATCCCCCTTCAGGTAGTTGAAGGCAGCTATAAAATCCCCCCTCACTCTTTTCTTCTGTAGACTAAACAAGCCCAGTTCCCTCAGCCTCTCCTCATAAATCATGTGCCCCAGCCCCCTGATCATTTTCATTGCTCTCTGCTGGACTCTCTCCAATTTGTCCACATCCTTTCTGTAGTGGGGGCCCAAAACTGGACGCAATACTCCAGATGTGGCCTCACCAGTGCCGAATAGAGGGGAATAATCACTTTCCTCGATCTGTTGGCAGTGCTCCTACTAATACAGCCCAATAGTCTGTTAGCCTTCTTGGCAACAAGGGCACACTGCTGACTCATATCCAGCTTCTCATCCACAGTAATCCCCGGGTCCTTTTCTGCAGAACTGCTGCTGAGCCAGTTGGTCCCCAACCTGTAGAGGTGCATGGGATTCTTCTGTCTTAAGTGCAGGACTCTGCACTTGTCCTTGTTGAACCTCATCAGATTTCTTTTAGCTCAATCCTCCAATTTGTCTAGGTTACTCTGGACCCTATCCCTACCCTCCAGCATATCTACCTCTTCCCCCAGATTAGTGTCATCTGCAAACTTGCTGAGCGTGCAATCCATCCCATCATCCAGATAATTAATAAAGATGTTGAACAAAACTGGCCCCAGGACCAACCCCTAGGGCACTCCACTTGATACTGGCTGCCAGCTACACATCAAGCCATTGATTGCTACCTATTGAGCCTGACAATCTAGCCAGCTTTCTATCCACCTTATAGTCCATTAATCCAGTCTATACTTGCTGGCAAGAATACTGCGGGAGACTTTATCAAAAGCTTTGCTAAACTCAAGATATATCACGTCCACTGCTTTCCCCCTATCCACAGAGCCAGTTATCTCATCATAGAAGGCAATCAGGTTGGTCAGGCATGACTTGCCTTTGGTGAATCCATGTTGACTGTTTCTGATCACCTTCCTTTCCTTCAAGTGCTTCAAAATGGATTCCTTGAGGACCTGCTGTATGATTTTTCCAGGGACTGAGGTAAGCCTGACAGGTCTCTAGTTCCCCGGGTTTTCACTCTTCCCTTTTTTAAAGATGGGCACTATATTTGCCATTTTCCAATCATCTGGGACCTCCCCCGATCACCATGAGTTTTCAGAGATAATGGCCAATGGCTCTGCAATCACATCAGCCAATTCCCTCAGCACCGTCAGATGCATTAGATCTGGACTCATGGACTTGTGCATGTCCATCTCTTCTAAATAGTCCTTAACCTGTTCTTTCAGCACTGAGGCTGCTCACCTCCTCCTCATACTGTGTGGCCCAGGACAGCAGTATGGGAGCTGACCTTGCCTGCGAAGACCGAGGCAAAAAAAGCATTGAGTACTTCAGCTTTTTCCACATCATCTATCACTAGGTTGCCTCCCCCATTCATTAAGGGTCCCATACTTGCCCTGACCTCCTCCTTGTTGCTAACATACCTGTAGAAACCCTTCTTGTTACCTTTCACATCCCTTGCTAGCTGCAACTCCAGTTGTGTTTTGGCCTTCCTGATTACACCTCTGCATGCTCCAGCAGTATTTTTATACCCCTCCCTAGTCATGTGACCAAGTTTCCGCTTCTTGTAAGCTTCCTTTTTGAGTTTAAGCTCACCAAAGATTTCACTGTTAAGCTAACCTGGTCGCCTGCCATGTTTGCTATTCTTTTTCCACATCGGGATGGTTTGTTCTGCACCCTCAATAAGGCTTCTTTAAAATACAGCCAGCTTTCCTGGACTCCTTTCCCCCTCATATTAGCCTCCCAGGGGATCCTGCCCATCAGTTCCCTAAGGGAGTCAGTCTGCTTTTCTGAAGTTCAGGATCCATATTTTGCTACTCTCTCCTTTCTTCCTTAACCTTAGCTAAAGTTTTAAAGATTCTGGACTTTCTTCATACGTTCTATTACAGTTACATTCTATTTTACTTGTCAGGGAACATTTTTAAGATTGCTCGTATTCATTTTTTCCCTCAGATTAGAGGTAAGTGTAAAGGCCAAAAGATTTAGTAGAGAGCTTGGCTTTCTTGGAATGCTTAGTTCATCACCTAGTAGATAAAAGAGGCATCCCCGTAAAATTGTCTTTGTGTTTCTTAATTATTTTCATTGCTCCTCCTTATCTTTCTGAACAGCTTTCCTTGATGAAGCTGGTTTGATTCAAGAGTGCCTTGTGCACGGGTAACACCACACTTTGGCACATCTCCATAAAATACTTCCTTGATTCTCGAAGAATTCGGTTTCAGGAGTTCCAATGATGCAAGGACAAAATTATACTTTCTTATTCCATATTGTTTGGTTTGAATACTGCAATAACATTATATGTTCTAAAGATTTTTATTACACTAGTACACAGTGCAAATTTTGAGAACAAGATTGGACCTGCTGAACATCCCATGATGTTGGGTGGCCTGGTGACCTTGATTCCCTTCCTATTATCCCAGGCTTCTGGAGGTAACCGGCTGCTCCACTCCCCCATCTTTTGTGTTTGTGGATGAGGGGCACTCAAAAGAAGCTACTGCCCCCCCCCAGTCCATACGGGGAGGCTTCTCTTCAAAGACCCCTGCCCTTTCCCCTCTGGACTCAACTAGCTCCACACTGAACCAGCTAAGCATTAGGCATAGCAGGGCGAGGTTTCCCCCTGGGGAAGTCCAAATTCCTTGGTTGTTGGGGAGGAATCTCCCTGCCTCCCCACCAACCCCAGCTTATCAAAGGCTGAGCTCAGTCTCCCATCCTCCTTGCACAGATACTATGCAAGTGATTTCACACCTGTGAGAGGCAGTTCCTTTCCAATGTAACCCTTCTGCCCCTCTGAGTTGGCAGCAACAAGGGCCGGGTTCAGTATCCAGGGATTCCGTTTCAGTAACACAATGCATAACCGGCTCGAGCCCCCACCCAGTGACCTGGGACACTCACATACCACACCCCCCTGGGCGCCTCTAGGAGGCAATACTTCCCCTCTCGCAAGCACGGAGTCTGAGTGTAGCAAAATCTTTTTAATAAAGGAAGGAATCAATGCGGCATCCCATTGGAGAAACACCACAAACAGGGTTATAACACAAACCATAAACAAAAACCCACCTCCCAAGTACGTTTGGCACTGTCCTTTTTCCCCTTAGGGTTTCAAGTCCAATCACCCCCAAGTCCAACAACCCAAAAGTCTCTGGTCAATGCCACCCCAGAGTTCAAGAGTTTATCTGTAGAGGTCCCTCCCCCCAGCCTGGGTAGAAAGGGGCACCTTGCGTGTTCTGGGGCAACTGCCCTGCCTCTCCGTGGGTTCTGCTTCCGCCTTCTCCACGAACTGCTCCGCTTTACCAGCTGCTCCATGCTGCTCCTCCAGCTGTCCTCAGAAACTGCTCCGCTCCACCAGCTGCTCTGCTTCATGAGCTGCTCCAGTTCTCTCTGCAAACTGCTCGGCTCCGCTCGCTCTGTGGGCTGCTCCACCCGTCCCACAGCTACTCCGCTCTGCCATCCGCTCCGCTGCCACCAGCTGTCCCGTGATCCGCTCCAGCGGTCCCCACAACTGCTCCACTCCGCCAGCTGCTCTGTTCCACAGTATAGCTTCAGGCTCCCCCACTAGTTAGCACAGTACTCAGTGCTCTCAGCTCAGTAATTTCAGCTCTTTAGTGATTTCAACTCTTAATGATCTCAGCTCTTAGTGGGGGAGCCCCAGTGCTAGTGCACCATTAGCCCAAAGTGAGTTCAGCTCAGTAACCTGTATTTAGATTCTTGAGGGAATAAAAAAAATCAACTCTGACATTCCACAGTGGAGAGAGGAGGGGGTGGAACTGGTGCTTCTGGCTCCACAAGGAGACTGCACCACCAGGCACAAATACCTGTCCCCAGCCTCTCTCAATTCACTGGGTTTTGGAACCCATGTCCCTTGTCTAGCAAGTACCGCCCAACTAAGGGTGAGTCATTTGTCACCAAGCAGTCCCACAGCTCGGCAGTCTGGGATAGGGTAGGCGTGCCTATGCAAATACACTCTCTGAAATTCTTTCCACCAGATGTCAGGGTAGAGCTTATCCTGACTCTGCTTACACCAGTAATTATGCATGCAAGTTGTTGTTACTTCCCAATGATTTTTACAGCCTGTAATATGTAATTCTTTATCTACTAAACTCATTCTAAGCTGTATTCTAAGATCATGTGGATCCAGATGTTCATATGCTAAAAAGGTATTTTGTTAGCTGTGTGCATATGGGTATAATGGTACTACTGAGCATCCAGAGATAAATACATTGAATCAGTTTTACAGTGTTGAGAGAGTTGTTTGATTACATATTCATCTACACTCAGTGGATGTGAAAATTGAAATAAGTATTTTTGATAGTCCGATTTCCTCCTAAGATCCTTGAAAACTTGTGGTTGTTTACTTTATAAATATTTATAACAATAATCACAACGTATAAATGAGGATTGGGTCACATTGTACTAGCACTCTACGAACAAATACAAATGTGGTCCCTGTGCTAAGGAGTTAACGTTCTTCTTGATTCTACAGAACTATTGTACTGTTTTCAAAATAGATTTTTCTTAGAAATGAAGAGTCACGTCAGTAGACAAATTTGAAGGATATTGCTGTCTTTTAAAACTTTCTGCCTCAGTATATGACAAATTGTTTCTCATGCTAATTGTGGCAAATCCAGGACAAATGGCTACCAAGGGAGGGGTAGTAATTAGTCCCAGAGTGGTTAAAAGGCCTCTCCCTATTCATTGAGGGGAGATAGCTATGGAGAAATAAGGTTCAGCTGGAACAGGGGTTACCAGGGAACTAGTTAGGTTCAGCTGGCCCCAATTGCTGGAGACCTTTTTAAACCCTCTGTGGCAGGGAAGCAGGGGGGGTGTGAGAGAAGCAGAGAAGCTGCCAGCGAGTAGGTGCAGCAAGACTCTGAACTCTTCCAGCAAGGAAGACTGCACTCTGTCCCCAGAAGGGGAGAGAAACAGAGCAAGGGACTGTCATAAACAGATAGCTAAGGGTTAATGTCTCTTTCACCTGAAGCACCTGACCAGAGGACCAATCAGGAAACCGGATTTTTTCAACTCTGGGTGGAGGGAAGTTTGTGTCTGAGTCTTTGTTTTCTGTCTGCCTGCTTTCTCTGAGCTTTGGAGAAGTAGTTTCTGCTTTCTAGTCTTCTGTTTCTAAGTGTAAGGACAAAGAGATCAGATAGTAAGTTATATGGTTTCTTTTCTTTGGTATTTGCATGAATATAAGTGCTGGAGTGCTTTGATTTGTATTCTTTTTGAATAAGGCTGTTTATTCAATATTCTTTTAAGCAATTGACCCTGTATTTCGTCACCTTAATACAGAGAGACCATTTGTATGTATTTTTCTTTCTTTTTTTATATAAAGCTTTCTTTCAAGACCTGTTGGAGTTTTTCCTTACTTCAGGGAAATTGAGTCTATACTCACCAGGGAATTGGTGGGAGGAAGAAATCAGGGGGAGATCTGTGTGTGTTGAATTTGCTAGCCTGATTTTGCATTTCCTCTGGGTGAAGAGGAAAGTGCTTTTTGTTTCCAGGACTGGGAACGGAGAGGGGGAGTCACTCTGCTTGGATTCACAGAGCTTGTGTCTGTGTATCTCTCCAGGAGCACCTGGAGGGGGGAAGGGAAAAAGGATTATTTCCCTTTGTTGTGAGACTCAAGGGATTTGGGTCTTGGGGTCCCCAGGGAAGGCTTTTCAGGGGGACCAGAGTGCCCCAAAACACTCTAATTTTTTTGGGTGGTGGCAGCAAGTACCAGGTCCAAGCTGGTAGCTAAGCTTGGAGGTTTTCATGCTAACCCCCATATTTTGGACGCTAAGGTCCAAATCTGGGACTAAGGTTATGATATGAGTAGCAGCGGTTGGGATATAGACAGAATCCAGAAGCCAGTAGGAATATTATATTTTTCTCTTCTCTGCTAAGGGCTTTTTAGCAGAGAGAAACAGTTTGGTTTTAAAAGGGAACCAGAGAGAATTTTTTTTTCTGCTCTCTCTGGCAGTTTGTAGCTTGCATGTTAAGCAAGAAGCCATTAAGGAGCTGTTACAGGTCTTTTGTCATGCAATAGCACTCCCATTGAGAGTCATTACCAGCACTATATATATGCAAATAAAGTGGTTTTTCTAGTTTACGCTAGAGGAAGAAAAGGAAAAAAGCACTGTTGCTAGGCAGACTTCAGGAGGCAACAGAGCTTGCAGTGCAGAAGATAAACACCGGAGGGCACCCCAACTCAAGAAAACAGGAACCATGACTTCTAAGGCAAAAATTGAGGCCGAAGAACAATTCAGAGACGCTGAACACAGGCGACAACTGGAAATAAAACAAAAAGAGATGGAGATGAAAGAAAGAGAAGAACAGATCAGAGAGGCAGCCTACCAAAGAGAACAGGCAGCCTACCAAAGAGAACAGGCAGCCTACCAAAGAGAACAGGCAGCCAAAGAGGCAGCACACAAACGAAAACTAGAAGAAGAAGAGGTGGCCTACCGAAGGAAACAAGCAGAAGAAGAGTTGGCCCACAGAAGGAAGCAAGAAGAAGAAGAGGCGGCCCACCGCCGAGACATGGAAAAACAACAAAAAGAAATGGAAAAACAACAAAAAGAAATGGAAAAACAACAAAAAGAGAATGAAGAGAAGGAAAAACAGAGAAAACATGAACTGGACTTGGCAAAAGCTGGGCTGCATGTGCCAGCCAACCCTAACAACCCGGCGCCAATTATTGCTCCACAGCACAGGAAATTTCCCACCTACAAGGCAGGTGATGACACCGAGGCCTTCTTGGAAAATTTTGAAAGAGCCTGTCTTGGGTACAGCATCCCCGAAGACCAGTACATGGTAGAATTAAGGTCACAGCTCAGTGGACCTTTAGCAGAAGTGGCAGCTGAAATGCCTAAGCAGCAAATGAATGACTATAAACTTTTTCAAACCAAGGCCAGATACAGAATGGGGATAACCCCAGATCATGCCCGTCGGCGCTTCAGAACCCAAAAGTGGAAACCAGAGGTGTCATTTCCCAAACACGCCTACTACATTGCAAAAAACTATGAGGCCTGGATAACAGGAAACAATGTTCAAACCTTGGAAGAACTGCACCTCCTCATACAAATGGAGCAGTTCTTGGATGGTGTTCCTGAAGACATCACACGGTACATACAAGATGGAAAACCCAAAGATCTCGCTGAGGCGGGGGAGATTGGAGCCAAATGGATGGAACTGGCAGAAAGCAAGAAAGCTACTGTCAAGGGGAACGATTACCCCAGGGGGCACACAGACCATAAACCCTACAACCGAGGACAGCCAAAGACCCCACATACCACCCAAGTAAAGCCACAGACACCCTACTCTTCCACCTCACCAGTCTCCAGTAACTCACCTCGGCCCAGTGACCCATCAGATGGAAGATGCTTTAAGTGTAATGAACTGGGACATATCAAGGCCAACTGTCCAAAGAACACCATGCGAGTGCAATTCATTACACCACCATCACACCAAAGATCCCCAGGCCCGGATGCCTCTCAAATACCCTTGGAGCGAAGGGAAAATTTGAGAGTGGGCGGAAAGAAGGTTACTGCGTGGAGAGACACAGGGGCACAAGTGTCAGCTATCGACCAATCCTTCGTTGACCCCAAATTCATCAACCCAAAGGCCAAAGTTACAATTTACCCCTTCATGTCACAAGCTGTAGACTTGCCTACAGCTCAACTGCCTGTCCAGTACAAAGGCTGGTCAGGAATGTGGACTTTTGCAGTCTATGACAATTATCCTATCCCCATGCTACTGGGGGAAGACTTGGCCAACCAGGTGAGGCGGGCCAAGAGAGTGGGAATGGTTACACGTAGCCAAACCAGGCAAGCTTCCAGACCCATTCCTGTTCCTGAACCGTCCACAGAGGCCCCGTCTGTGTTACCAGAGACCCAGACAGAGGTAGTGGACCCGGATTCCATGCCAACCACTGAAACAGCCACAACACCTCCAGTCCCAGGCCCGGAACTGGAACAGCAACCAGCACCAGCAATTGCAACCACATCTTCAAACTCAACGCCAGAGGGCGCCAGCGAGCCAAAACTGGCAGAAGCAACAGACAGCCATACCCAAAAGGCTCAGCCAGAGCCTGAAATAACCTCAGGTGCACCAGCGGAGAGCGGTTCACCAGCAACGGAAACAACCCCATTATCTACATTGCTTCCAGAGGGACCAAGCCCAAGTCCACAGTCTGAGGAAGAACTGGTGACCCCAGCCTCAAGGGAACAGTTCCAGGCTGAGCAGGAAGCGGATGACAGCCTTCAGAAAGCTTGGGCGGCGGCACGGAGCACCCCACCGCCTCTCAGCTCTTCTAATCGATCCTGGTTTGTTATAGACCAAGGACTTTTATACAAGGAAATTCTTTCTGGTGGACACCGGGAAGAATGGCAGCCGCAAAAACAGTTGGTGGTTCCAACTAAGTACCGGGGGAAGCTCTTAAGCTTAGCCCATGATCATCCCAGTGGCCATGCTGGGGTGAACAGAACCAAGGACCGGTTGGGGAAGTCCTTCCACTGGGAGGGGATGGGCAAGGACGTTGCCAAGTATGTCCGGTCTTGTGAGGTATGCCAAAGAGTGGGAAAGCCTCAAGACCAGGTCAAGGCCCCTCTCCAGCCACTCCCCATAATTGAGGTCCCATTTCAGCGAGTAGCTGTGGATATTCTGGGTCCTTTCCCAAAAAAGACGCCCAGAGGAAAGCAGTACGTACTGACTTTAGTGGACTTTGCTACCCGATGGCCAGAAGCAGTAGCTCTAGGCAACACCAGGGCTAACACTGTGTGCCTGGCCCTAACAGACATCTTTGCCAGGGTAGGTTGGCCCTCTGACATCCTTACAGATTCAGGGTCTAATTTCCTGGCAGGGACCATGGAAAAACTGTGGGAAACTCATGGGGTGAATCACTTGGTTGCCACCCCGTACCACCATCAAACCAATGGCCTGGTGGAAAGGTTCAATGGAACTTTGGGGGCCATGATACGAAAATTCATCAACGAATTCTCCAGTAATTGGGACCTAGTGTTGCAGCAGTTGCTGTTTGCCTACAGGGCTGTACCACATCCCAGTTTAGGGTTTTCACCATTTGAACTTGTGTATGGTCACGAGGTTAAGGGGCCATTACAGTTGGTGAAGCAGCAATGGGAGGGGTTTACGCCTTCTCCAGGAACTAACATTCTGGACTTTGTAAGCAACCTACAAAGCACCCTCCAACACTCTTTAGCCCTTGCTAGAGAGAACCTAAAGGATGCTCAGGAAGAGCAAAAGGCCTGGTATGACAGACATGCCAGAGAACGTTCTTTCAAGGTAGGAGACTAGGTTATGGTCTTGAAGGCGCAACAGGCCCATAAGATGGAAGCATCATGGGAAGGGCCATTCACGGTCCAAGAGCGCCTGGGAACTGTAAACTGCCTCATAGCATTTCCCAATTCCTCACTAAAGCCTAAAGTGTACCATGTTAATTCTCTCAAGCCTTTCTATTCCAGAGATTTACAGGTTTGTCAGTTTACAGTCCAGGGAGATGATGCTGAGTGGCCTGACGGTGTCTACTACGACGGGAAAAAAGACGGTGGCGTGGAAGAGGTGAACCTCTCAACCACCCTGGAACGTCTGCAGCGGCGACAAATCAAGGAGCTGTGCACTAGCTTCGCCCCATTGTTCTCAGCCACCCCAGGACGGACTGCACGGGCATACCACTCCATTGATACAGGTAATGCTCACCCAATCAGAACCCCACCCTACCGGGTGTCTCCTCATGCCCAAGCTGCTATAGAACGGGAGATCCAGAACATGCTACAGATGGGTATAATCCGCTCATCTACCAGTGCATGGGCATCTCCAGTGGTTCTGGTACCCAAACCAGATGGGGAAATACGCTTTTGCGTGGACTACCGTAAGCTAAATGCGGTAACTCGTCCGGACAACTATCCAATGCCACGCACCGATGAGCTATTGGAGAAGTTGGGACATGCCCAGTTCATCTCTACAATAGACTTAACCAAGGGGTACTGGCAAGTACCGCTAGATGAACCTGCCAAGGAGAGGTCAGCATTCGTCACCCATGCGGGGGTGTATGAATTCAATGTCCTTCCTTTCGGCCTTCGAAATGCACCCGCCACCTTCCAGAGGCTGGTAGATGGTCTACTAGCTGGACTGGGAGAATTTGCAGTTGCCTACCTCGATGATGTGGCCATTTTTTCAGACTCCTGGCCCGAACACCTACTACACTTGGAAAAGGTCTTTGAGCGCATCAGGCAGGCCGGACTAACTGTTAAGGCCAAAAAGTGTCAAATAGGCCAAAACAGAGTGACTTACCTGGGGCACCAGGTGGGTCGAGGAAGCATAAACCCCCTACAGGCCAAGGTGGATGCTATCCAAAAGTGGCCTGTCCCACGGTCCAAGAAGCAGGTCCAATCCTTCTTAGGCTTGGCCGGATACTACAGGCGATTTGTACCACACTACAGCCAAATCGCTGCCCCACTGACCGACCTGACCAAAAAGACCCAGCCAAATGCAGTTAAGTGGACTGATGAGTGTCAAAAGGCCTTTACCCAACTTAAGGCAACGCTCATGTCTGACCCTGTGCTCAGGGCCCCGGACTTTGACAAACCATTCCTAGTAACCACGGATGCATCTGAGCGTGGTATAGGAGCAGTGCTCATGCAGGCAGCAACAGATCACAACTTCCATCCTGTCGTGTTTCTCAGCAAGAAACTGTCTGAGAGGGAAAGTCACTGGTCAGTCAGTGAAAAGGAATGCTATGCCATTGTGTACGCCCTGGAAAAGCTACGCCCATATGTTTGGGGACGGCGGTTCCAACTACAAACTGACCATGCTGCACTAAAGTGGCTTCATACTGCCAAGGGGAACAACAAGAAACTTCTTCGTTGGAGTTTAGCTCTCCAAGATTTTGATTTTGAAATTCAGCACATCACAGGAGCTTCTAACAAAGTAGATGATGCACTCTCCCGTGAGAGTTTCCCAGAATTCAGTAGTTAAAAAGTGTTCTTAAAATGTAGAAGTCTGTTAGTTATATACTTAGGGGTATATGTAAAGGTGCATGTGTTGTATTAATCTGTTTATTTTCAAGTTCTAGAAGGAAATCGCCACCAGTGAGCTTCCCCACTGTCTGCAATTTGGGGGGCGTGTCATAAACAGATAGCTAAGGGTTAATGTCTCTTTCACCTGAAGCACCTGACCAGAGGACCAATCAGGAAACCGGATTTTTTCAACTCTGGGTGGAGGGAAGTTTGTGTCTGAGTCTTTATTTTCTGTCTGCCTGCTTTCTCTGAGCTTTGGAGAAGTAGTTTCTGCTTTCTAGTCTTCTGTTTCTAAGTGTAAGGACAAAGAGATCAGATAGTAAGTTATATGGTTTCTTTTCTTTGGTATTTGCATGAATATAAGTGCTGGAGTGCTTTGATTTGTATTCTTTTTGAATAAGGCTGTTTATTCAATATTCTTTTAAGCAATTGACCCTGTATTTCGTCACCTTAATACAGAGAGACCATTTGTATGTATTTTTCTTTCTTTTTTTATATAAAGCTTTCTTTTAAGACCTGTTGGAGTTTTTCCTTACTTCAGGGAAATTGAGTCTATACTCACCAGGGAATTGGTGGGAGGAAGAAATCAGGGGGAGATCTGTGTGTGCTGAATTTGCTAGCCTGATTTTGCATTTCCTCTGGGTGAAGAGGAAAGTGCTTTTTGTTTCCAGGACTGGGAACGGAGAGGGGGAGTCACTCTGTTTGGATTCACAGAGCTTGTGTCTGTGTATCTCTCCAGGAGCACCTGGAGGGGGGAAGGGAAAAAGGATTATTTCCCTTTGTTGTGAGACTCAAGGGATTTGGGTCTTGGGGTCCCCAGGGAAGGCTTTTCAGGGGGACCAGAGTGCCCCAAAACACTCTAATTTTTTGGGTGGTGGCAGCAAGTACCAGGTCCAAGCTGGTAGCTAAGCTTGGAGGTTTTCATGCTAACCCCCATATTTTGGACGCTAAGGTCCAAATCTGGGACTAAGGTTAAGGATCAGCCAGACCCTGCGCGACCAGGAAGGACTTTGCTTTGCCCAAGCCTGTGTCTCCAAGGCAAAAAGAGACTGAGCCAGCTGAGGAGAAGGAGGTACTTTACCACACGTGGTGTCAGGCGTGGGATGTCATAGTGAGTGAGGCTCTGTGGCAAGCCATCTCAGGGCAACGTAAAATCACAAAAAAAAAAAAAAGAAAAAAGAAAAATGGAGGATGTAGTGAAGGCGTTGATACAGGCCACTGCGGTTCAACAAGAGGCTACCAGAGCACAGATGGCAGCCCAGCAAGTATGTGTCCAACAGGAGACAAACCAGCTGCTGATGAGCCAAGTGGCCCAAGATCGAGCCACTCTGAATGAAGTAGTGAACCAGTTGAAAGCCCTGACCATGCTGACACACGGGGCCCAGGGGACCCAGCTGCTACGGGCAAGCAACTATTTACATGCATCTGACGAAGTGGGTATTCACCCACGAAAGCTCATGCTCCAAAACGTCTGTTAGTCTATAAGGTGACACAGGATTCTTTGCTGCTTTTGCAGATCCAGACTAACACGGCTACCCCTCTGATACTCAACTATTTACAGAAGATGACAACAGATGATGATATAGAGGCATATCTCCTTGCATTCAAGAGGACGGCACTGTGGGAGGCCTGGCCCCAAGACCAGTGGACAGGCCGCCTGGCTCCATTCCTGTGTGGGGAGGCCCAGAAAGCCTACTCTGACATGACCGCAGAAGCAGCTATGGATTACCCCCAGCTGAAGGCGGAAATCCTGGCGAGGACAGGCGTGATGCCGGCCATAAGGGCCCAGCGCTTCCACGAGTGGAAGTACTGGGATGACAAAGCACCAGGGTCCCAGCTATTTGACCTGATACACCTTGCGCAGAAGTGGCTCCGCCGCGAAATCCATGGGCCAGAGAAGGTAGTGGAAATCCTGGTATTGGACAGGTACATGAGGGGGTTGCCGCTGGACGTATGAGGGTGGGTCCGCCAAAATGATCTCTCCTTTACGATAAATCCCAGCAGCCTGAAAAATAGGGGGCTGCCCCGAGCGGGGTACCGATGTTATGCCTGTGGCGAACTGGGGCATATTGCTGCCCAATGCCCAAATCTAGGAGAGCCTATGCAATGTGAACTGGGAGATATAGGGGGACCACGTGGGCTAATAAGTCTAGCTGGGGTTGCGATGGTCCCTCATAGATACACTAGGCCCGTTAAGATGAACGGTTTAGAGACCACAGCATTAATAGACTCGGGAAGTGCAATCACATTAGTCTCAGGGAAGCTGGTCAGGCTGGGCCAACTATCCCAGGCCAAACGCTGTGTGCCTGGGGATGTCAACTATTATCCGACCATCCCCGTAAGCACAGAAGTTCTCGGAAGCCCCACTAAGTTGATGGTGGGAGTAGTTCCGAAACTCCCCTACTCTGTCCTTATAGGACGAGACTTCCCGGGGTTTGATGGCATACGCCCCGGGGATGAGGTAGAAGAAAATAATGACCCTGGAACGCAAGGTGTGGCCCAGATAGGTGACCCGCCCCCCGCCTTCCATGAGTTTAGCCAGAATTTGTTCTCCCTGCCGGGGAAGTCCAGAAAGACTCAGAGGGAACGGAAGGCGGATAAAAAGAGGGGGATGAGGATCTTGACCCAGTACCTGAAGTCTATGCTGGCAGGGGAAAGAAGGGGCTCAGCTGACAGCGGGACTGGGTCGGCCATGAACAACCCTATTGCTGGGCCTGGTTCCCCAGGGGCTTTCCCCAAGGGGGAGACAGAGGTAGACCCCCCCACAAATTTGGACAAATAGGGACCGCACGCGGGAATTTTGGTCAGGATCAGGCCAATTATCCCATATACCACAATATTCATAAGGAAGTGGTCGAGGTAAATGGGGTCCCAGTGGAGGGGAGAGTTAAGGGCCCAGGGCCATATTATATGATTAATAAGGGTCTGCTATATAGAGTAGTCCACGTCCAAGAGCAAGTCATAGAACAACTCCTGGTCCCCCGGAAACATCAGAGAGTGGTAATGGATCTGGCCCACGGTCATCTGTTCGGGGCCCATCTAGGGGTTGATAAGACCCTTGATCAGATTCTACAGAGGTTTTTTTGGCCTGTCATTTATGCGGCCGTCCGGCGATATTGTACCTCCTCTCCGGAATGCCAAATACATGGGCCCTGACCATACTTAAGGGCCCCTCTGGTACCTCTGCCAATTATTGAGGTTCCATTTGAGCAAATAGCTATGGACATAGTAGGGCCATTGGAGAAGTCAGCCCGGGGCCATCAGTACATCTTGGTAGTATTAGATTATGCCACCCGATACCCCGAGGCCATTCCCCTATGGAATACCATGTCCAAGACCATAGCCAAAGAATTAGTCCACTTTTCCAGAGTAGGAATACCTAAGGAGATCCTGACCGACCCCCTTTGTGTCTAGACTGATGAAGGACTTATGTACCATGCTCCACATACGGACCCTTAGAACATCGATCTACCATCCCCAGACCAATGGCCTCGTTGAACGTTTTAATAGGACATTGAAAAACATGTTACGGAAGGTGATTAGTCTTGATGGGAAAGACTGGGACGCCCTGCTGCCTTATGTACTGTTTGCCATACAGGAAGTTCCTCAGGCTTCCACTGGATTCTCCCCCTTCAAGCTGTTATATAGTCGACAACCCAGGGGCATACTGGACCTGGCTAAAGAAGAGTGGGAAGAACCGTCGAACCTGGGGAGAAACGTTGTGGAATATGTGCTGCAGATGAAAGACCGAATAGCCCGAGTCACCCCCCTTGTGCGCGAACACATGGAGAAGGCCCAAGGGGCACAACGGACGTACTACAATCGCCAAGCAATGACCCGGAAGTTCCAGGTAGGGGACCGGGTGATGGTGCTCAGACCCACAACGGAGAGCAAGCTCCTGGCCAGGTGGCAGGGGCCATATGAGGTGATAGAAGCTATAGGAGTAGTCGACTATAAGGTCCGGCAGCCAGGTCGCCGGAAGCTGGAGCAGATCTGCCATATAAATCTGCTGAAACCTTGGCAGGATAGAGAAGCTCCGGTGGTTGCGCTGGGAGCACCAGCCCCTAAAGGCAATCAGCCCAACCTAGTGGGAATATCCCCGGAGTTGACTCCGGAACCAAGATCAGAAGTGATCAGCCTGATCAAACGCAACCATGATGTGTTCTCGGAAAAGCCAGGCAGGACTACCGAGGTTCACCATCACATCTTCACAGAGCCTGGAGTGAAGGTGAACGTCAAGCCATACTGGATCCCGGAGGCCAAGAGGAAGGAGATTAGGAAAGAGGTCAGGAAGATGCTGGCCTTAGGAGTTATTGAAGAATCTCATAGTCAATGGTCCAGTCCCGTGGTTTTAGTGTCTAAGACAGACGGCAGTATGAGGTTCTGCAATGAATTCCGCAAGCTGAATGACGTGTCCCAATTTGATGCATACCCTATACCCAGGATAGATGAACTGATTGACAGACTGGGAAAGGCACAGTTTATGTCTATCCTTGACCTTAATAAGGGCTACTGGCAGATCCCCCTGGCTAAGGCCGACAAGGAGAAGATGGCCTTTGCAACTCCAGAAGGACTATATCAGTACACTGTTCTCCCCTTTGGGTTGCATGGGGCCCCTGCTACTTTCCAATGGCTAATGGACAAAATGTTACGATCCCATGGAAAGTACGTGGCTGCCTATCTCGATGATGTCATCAAATATAGCCCCGACTGGGAGACGCACCTGGAGAAGATAGAAGCAGTCCTAGACACCTTGAGGAAGGCAGGACTGACTGCAAATCCCGCCAAATGTTCAATCAGGTTAGGTGAGGCCAAGTACCTTGGGTATATAGTGGGGAGGGTTGTGGTGAAGCCCCAGCTCAACAAGTTAGAAGCTATACAGAAGTGGCCCTGACCACTCCGGAAAAAACAAGTTAGAGCATTCCTGGGACTAGTGGGGTATTATAGACAGTTCATTCCCCACTTCGCCACCAGGGCATGCCCATTAACAGACCTAACCAAAGCTCGGGGCCCAGACATAGTAAAATGGTCTGCCACAGCCGAAGCCGCTTTTGCAGATCTGAGGATGGCCTTCTGCACAGACCCCGTACTAGTAGCCCCAGACTGGGTGTCATAAACAGATAGTAGGAGTTAATAGAACAGAAATACTTTATATCTCTTTTGCTTGTAAAGGGTTAACAAAATCAGTGAGCCTGGCTGTCACCTGACCAGAGGACCAGTCAGGGGACAGGATACTTTCAAATCTTGAGGGAGGGAAGTTTTTGTGTGTGTGCTGTTAGTTTTTGTTGTTGTTCAGTCTGGGGGCTCAGAGGGACCAGATGTGCAACCAGGTTTCTCTCCAATCTCTCCGATATAGGCTCTTATAAGTTCAGAATAGAGAGTACTAGGTAGATAAAGTGAGTTAGGCTTATGTTTCTTTTCTTTATTTGCAAATTTGTATTTTGCTGAAAGGATTTTTAATTTGTACTTGAATACTTAGGCTGGGAGGGTATTCCCAGTGTCTATAGCTGAAAGACCCTGTAACATATTCCATCTTAAATCTACAAAGATAATTTTTACTGTTTTTTTCTTTCTTTAATTAAAAGCTTTTCTTGTTTAAGAACCTAATTGTTTTTTTATTTTGGTGAGACCCCAGGGGACTGGGTCTGGATTCACTAGGGAATTGGTGGAGAGAAAGGAGGGAAGGGGGAGAGAGAGGCTAATTTCTCTCTGTGTTAGGATTACTGTCTCTCTCAGGGAGAATCTGGGAGGGGAAGAGAGAAGGAGGGGGGGAAGGTGCATTTTCCTCTCTGTTTTAAGATTCAAGGAGTTTGAATCACAGGATCTTCTAGGGTAACCCAGGGAGGGGAAGCCTGGGAGAGGCAACGGTGAGGGAAAGGGTTTACTTTCCTTGTGTTAAGATCCAGAGGGTCTGGGTCTTGGGGTCCCCGGGCAAGGTTTTGGGGGGACCAGAGTGCACCAGGCACTGGAATTCCTGGTTGGTGGCAACGCTACAGGTTCTAAGCTGGTAATTGAGCTTAGAGGAATTCATGCCGGTACCCCGTCTTTTGGACGCTAAGGTTCAGAGTGGGGAATTGTACCATGACACTGGGGGAAGGAGTTTATCCTACAAACGGATGCCTTGCAAGTAGGGCTGGGGGCGGTGCTTTCACAAATGGTCGGTGACGACGAACACCTCATCCTCTTCCTCAGTAGGAAGCTCCTACCTAGAGAACGGAAATACGCCATAGTGGAGAAGGAATGCCTGGCAGTAAAATGAACCATAGAAAGCCTCTGCTGCTATCTACTTGGACGGAGGTTTACCCTGGTCACGGACCGTGCCCCTTTGCAGTGGATGCACCAAAACAAGGACAAAAATGCGAGAGTAACCAGATGGTTTCCGTTGCTTCAACCCTTCCACTTCACAGTACGACATAGGTCTGGAACCCAACATGGCAATGCGGATGGCCTGTCGAGGGTGCACTGCTTTCTGACCCAAGTAACCCAACCCCGTAGTGTTGAGTGGGGGTGGGGGGAACTATGTGGCAATCCCAGGACAAATAGCTACCAAGGGAGGGTAGTAATTAGTCCCAGAGGGGTTAAAAGGCCTCTCCCTATCCATTGAAGGGAGATAGCCATGGAGAAATAAGGTTCAGCTGGAACAGGGGTTACCAGGGAACTAATTAGGTTCAGCTGGCCCCAATTGCTGGAGACCTTTTTAAACCTTCCCTGGCAGGGAAGCAGCAGGGGGAGTGAGAGAAGCAGAGAAGCTGCCAGCGCATAGGTGCAGCAAGACTCTGAACTCTTCCAGCAAGGAAGACTGCACTCTGTCCCCAGAAGGGGAGAGAAACAGAGCAAGGGACTGACTGAGAAAAGGATCAGCCAGACCCTGTGCGACCGGGAAGGACTTTGCTTTGCCCAAGCCTGTGTCTCCAAGGCAAAAAGAGACTGAGCCAGCTGAGGAGAAGCAGGTACTTTGCCACATAATGTGCACCATTCTGATGAACAATGGAAAGTATGGGAGGAAGGAAGGAAGGTCGATGCATGTTGCTAGACCTCTCATCTGCACCCGTCATTGATGTGATTTTTTTCTAGTGTTTATAACACCTGCTGGTAGTTTGTCTTGTGTCCTTGACTAAGGATCATTAGAACAGTGGATTTGTCTCTTGCGGAAGGAAATATACTCTAATCGGCCAAAGTACTGAAATCAGTGTAGTTGCACTGCAAGATTGTATACAAAGTGTTTCCCTTGTTAGGCCTTTTAAAGTGTAAATGAAAGGTTCCTTCCTAGTTCAAATCGTTATTAACAGTAAAGCAAACACATTTTAACACTGAACATTCTGTTATCTAAAATCAGTTTATACTGCTTTGCTTGTTGCTACACTTGAGTCTGACAGCCTTTCTGTTACAAATCCTTGTGTATAGAAGGATTTAACTCATCTGTAATATTATCTGATTGGAAATATGGCACAGGGTCTCAGCTACTAGAGAAAATAGCTTTTTTATACTTTAAAAAAACAGTCTGTCCGTTGGGAAATAGAGTTACACTCTTATAATCCACTAGAAGTAAGTAGTTGAACTCTTACCACATCAAAAACTCATCTCCAGTGGTTTTTACTGAGGGACTAGAGTCCTCTCTTGTCCTTCAGCTAGCTGGAGCTGGTAGATCTCTTGGCTCCTGCTCCCTCCCTGTTCTTTCAATTAATCTTCTCACCTCCCTCTCAGTCCCAGGCACCTTCCCCTCTGACAGCATCCCCTTAAACACTTGAGAATTGTCTTATTGTTTTATTAAACAATAATAGAATACTATTTATAGAAATATTTTTGGATGTTTTCCCACATATTCACATATATTGATTTCAGTTACAACACAGATTACAAAGTGTACAATGCTCACTTTATATTTATTTTTTATTATAAATATTTGCACTGTAAAAATAAAAGAAACAGTATTTTTCAGTTCATTTAATACAAGTACTGTAGTGCAATCTATTTATCTTGAAAGTTGAACTTACAAATGTAGAATTGTGTAGAAAAATAACTGCATTCAGAAGTAAAACAATGTAAAACTTTAGAGCCTACAAGTCCACTCAGTCATACTTCTTGTTCAGCCAATCGCTCAGAGAGACAAGTTTGTTTACATTTATGGGAGATAATGCTGCCCACTTCTTGTTTACAATGTCACCTGAAAGTGAGAACAGGCATTCACATGGCACTTTTGTAGCGGGCATTGAAAGATATTTACGTGCCAGATGCGCTAAAGATTTATATGTCCCTTCATGCTTCACCCATCATTCCAGAGGACATGTGTCCGTGCTGATGGTGGGTTCTGCTCGGTAACAAATCAAAGCATTGCAGACCAACACATGTTCATTTTCATCATCTGAGTCAGATGCCACCAAGAGAAGGTTGATTTTCTTTTTTTGATGATTCGGGTTCTGTAGTTTCCTCATTGGAGTATTGCTCTTTAAGACTTCTGAAAAAATACTTCACACCCGGTCCCTCTTAGATTTTGGAAGGCACTTCAGATTGTTAAATCTTGGGTCAAATGCTATAGCTATCTTTAGAAATCTCACATTGGTACCTTCTTTATGTTTTGTCACATCTGCAGTGAAAATGTTCTTAAAATGAACAACATATGCTGGGTCATGATCCTGGACTTCAATAACATGAAAAATATGGCAGAATGTGGGTAAGACACAGAGCAAGAGACATACAGTTCTCTCCCAAGGAGTTCAGACACAAATTTAATTAACACATTATTTTTTTAATGAGCGTTATTAGCATGGAAGCACATCCTCTGGAATGGTGACCAAATCTTGAAGGTGCATATGAATGTTTCGCATATCTGGCACATAAATACCTTGCAGTGCCAGCTACAAAAGTGCCATGCAAACATCTGTTCTCACTTTCAGGTGACATTGTAAATAGGAAGCGGGCAGTATTATTTCCCGTAAATGTAAACAAACTTATTTCTCTTAGTGATTGGCTGAACAAGAAGTAGGACTGAGTGGACTTGTAGGCTCTAAAGTTTTAAATTGTTTTGTTTTTGAGTGCAATTATGTAACAAAAAGCATCTACATTTGTAAGTTTCACTTTCACAATAAAGAGATTGCACTACAGTACTTGTGTACTGAATTGAAAAGTACTATTTCTTTTGTTCATTTTTACAGTGCAAATATTTGTAATAAAAATAATATAAAGTGAGTACTGTACACTTCGATTTCAATTACAACACAGAATACAATATATTTGAAAATAAGGAAAAACATCCAAACTGTTTAATAAATTTCAATTGATATTCTGTTGTTCAACAGTGCGATTAAAACTGTGATTCATTGTGATTAATTTTTTTGAGTTAATTACGTGAGTTAACTGCGATTAATTGAGAGCGCTAATCACAATTAATTCTTTTGTCCCAGGAGTAGGGGCCCACCAAATTCATGGCCATGAAAAACATGTCATGGACTGAAATCTGGTCTCTTCCCATGAAATCTGGTCCTTTGTGTGTTTTTATCACATACTATATAGATTTCATGGGGGAGACTAGCATTTCTCAACTTGAGTGGTCCTGACCCAAAAGAGGGGTGGGGGGGTCACAAGGTTATTTTGGGGAGTCATGGTATTCCCTTACTTCTGCGCTGCCTTCAGACCTGGGTGGCTGGAGAGCAGTGGCTGTTGCCTGGGTGCCCAGCTCTGAAGGTAGTGCCCTGCCAGCAGCAGCACCACCACAGAAGTAAGGATGGCAATACCGTACCATGCCTCCCTAACTTCTGCGCTGCTGCCTCCGGAGCTGGGCAGCCAGAGAATGGTGGCTGCTGACTGAGGGCCCAGGTCTGCAGGCAGAAGTGAAGAAGTAAGGGTGGCATTATCATACCATGGCATCCTTACTTCTGCACTGCTGCTGGCAGTGGCTCTGCCTTCAAAGCTAGGCTCCCAGACAGCAGCTGCCGCTCTCCAACAGCCCAGCTATGAAGGCAGCGCTGCCACCAGCAGCAGCACAGAAGTAACGGTAGCAGTACCACAACCCTCCTACAATAATTTTACAACTGCCTACAACTCCTTTTTTTTTGGGTCAGGACCCCTACAATTACAACACTGTGAAATTTCACATTTAAATACCGAAATCATGAAACTTACAATTTTTTAAATCTTATGACCTTAAAATTGACAAAACTGGACCATGAATTTGGTAGGGCTCCAACCCATGAGCATGTGCAAAATGACTATGGAAATAATAATGTCCCAAAACTTTAATTTGCTCCTTGCTAAGAGGAAAACAAAGGAGGAGGAGGGGTAGAAAAGCCCCAAAATTCACAAAGAGAGACAGTGGCAGCCCTGGGACCCTGCATTATCATACAGAGAGAGCAGCAAATGAGTGCTTGCTGTCATCACATGTCAAAGATCCATGGTGAAGCACGGGAAACACAAGTATGAGATCCTATTTGGGTACACAGATATTTTTTTCCTGGAAATGAGAAAGCTTTGTTATATTGGCTTTGTCTGTGTAAGAAAGCTTCATTGAATTAGCTTAAATAGTAATTTAACCCAGGGTTTAATTAAACTGATGCAAACCCATATGCTGACACTCTTATTTCATTTTCAAAATGTCTTTTTTATAGTTTATCTTAAACCTATTCTTAATCAATTTAAGTTAAACCAGAATAACCCTGGTTTAACCGCAAGAGTGTCCATGCAGCCTTTTGCATCAGTTTAACTAAATCAGTTTAAAGTCACACCTTAACTTACAACAGTGCATCTCTCTCATGGAGATAAACCCCCTATGTTTGTTTCACCTGCTCATTAAAATCCACAATTCTCTATCCTCTACAATCACTAGCTTTTACTGTTTGATGCAATTGTGTCTTTCCTGATAGCAGTGAGAACCTTCTCTTTTCTACCTTTTTTTTCCCCCTTAATTATTTTACCCTAATATAGAGAAACATGGAAGCAGCAAAGGATAGAAAGGAGACTTGCAATGCGTCTGAAGCCTAGTTACAAATGGCACAGAATATTGGCAGATGCCAGGTGTTGGATTTTTTTTTTCTCTACCTTTCCGATGATTTTGCCAAGGAAAGAGAGATTAGAGATAGGATGATAGAGCTGCTGCAACAATAAGAAATCGTGCTTACTTTAGCTCTCCAACTAGCCCCAACCCCTGCAACTATTTGTGTTCATTCACAGATGAATAATGATCTGTTGAAATCCCACTTTCCATTTCCAAAAACAAAAACAAAACAAAAAAAACCTTGCCCATTCCTGTGATGATTTGCTAGCTCAGCTACACCTTAGAAGTACAGTATTGAAATCCAGCTCAGAGTCCTGGTGTGGACTAATGTTTTAATCAATGGGATGTATAGCAGGGGTGCTGGAACAATTTGTATATGGGGGTGCTGAAAACCATTGAACCAAACTGTAAACCCTGTATGTGATGGAATCAACTTCAAGCCAGTGGGTGCAGCTCCCCTAGTTCTAGCACCTATAATGTATAATTTATTTCATGAGTTGGGTGAGCTAGTGTCTGAGAAAACGGGAATGTCCCTGTTTTCAGGGCCTATCTTGTAGTGTGTATTAGTTTTATGGCAAAGGTGTTCTACCTTGTTATTGTAAATCATCCATCTGCAAGCTGTGGACACCTAGAAGAGTCAATTGGCAGTTAAAATTTGATAGGCTGGTTAAACACCTGTGTTCCTCAAGGACTACTCCTCATTAAGCTTTTCATTGTTGTGTGCTGCCATTCGGTCTTCTCCACAAAGTGTCTAGATGATGCCCCCGGCTTCTTCACCCTCACTCTGGTGTACACAAGCACCTCCAACAGCCAAAGCCTTCCTGTTCACACCTCCCTGGCCCTTCACCAAAATAGTCTCCTGTCTGGCTGCCCACGTTCCTTCCACCTTTCTGTAACTGTCTTAGTTTTTCACTTTGAAAATTTGGTCATCCTACTCTTGATGCTGCTCCAGTGTACAAAAATTGTGGTGAAAGAAGGAAACATCACCTTTTTAACCTGTACACCTCTCTTTCTCAGTGTATTGACATTTTGTTACTTTTGAAGCAGATACTCATGTTTTATATGGTACATGCTGAAGATTAGGTACACCAAATTAAGAAATTATTTACAAATTTGGATGTGATAAAGCAGACTGTAAATATTTCTAAGTGGTTGTTAGATATGCTGTAGAAACAACTTGGTTCTAGCCCCTTTCCCCGAACCATGAGAGAATGACGTGCTGCAGGAGCAACTCAGCCAGTCTTGCTTGACCAGATGACTGGAGAGTCCCTAATTCTTTAACCTAATGGGCCCTGGAGATTCAGCTATTGACATGTAAATTGGTCTTCCTGAGTGAGAGTGGCACAGGGAGGGGGTGTGTGTGTCTCAGCTGCCCCTGTGTTGTGCGGGTCATTCATTTCATGCTCAGTGTCCAACACCAGAGGATGTTTTGCAAACACTTGTCTTTGTGAGGATTTACTGCTGCTCCTCTGGCGTCGTTCAGTGTCACAATACATCCCTGTGAGTAGTATGCTGCAAACTACTAGGATTTTGTTTGTATAGTGTAATAATACAGGTACAGCTCCTGCCAACCACAGACAAGACAACAGTTCTTTTATTTGGATATCTGGAATACTTTGTTGTTTACCCTTCAGGAGGAACCATTAAAAGAATTAAGAAGAAATTGAATGTATTTTTGTTCTTCAAACAATGGGTCATATTCTCTTCTTAGTTAGAGGTTTTTTTGGATTTAAATTGGGATAACTGACAGCTGAATATGGCTCAGTATTTATTTGCTGAATTTTGTAAACAAATATATTTTTTTCATTAAAAAAAAAAGGTTTTGACTATAGATGCAGTTAAGGTGAAATTGTTCTTTCATCCCAATGTTGTTGTTGCTGCAAATCTTCTGACAGAAAATAATTTGTATTATAATTTTATACATTTTTATCAGAGCATGTCCTTTGTCTATCTGTTATCCTTGTTTGCAGTATTCATCCCAAGATATGAGAGAGACAAGGTGGGTGAGGTAATATCTTTTATTGTCCCCTGCATCAACAGAAGCTGGTCCAACAAGCTTCTGAGCTTCACAGACTTGAGAAAGAGCTCTGTGAATCTCAAAAGCTGGTTGGTCCAATAAAATATATTACCTCACCTTGTCTCTGTTATAGCTAAATTTGGCATTAGTTGCGGAGGGCTGTCAGACAAAGAGAACTGAAACAGGAGTATGTACTCTTACATGAACCAAACGCAAAATTATTTCTATAAAACAAAGATTATTCAAAACCTTTTTGATAAAGAGACTCAGAACCAGTGCTGGTATTTTAAAATAATCAGTAGTTAGTAAATATCTTGTTTTTTAGGAGGAGGAGGAGTATAAAAAAGGATAAAATATTGTGGTTTGGGGGGAAGGAAAAGAAAGGCAATATATATATAATGAATACACACAAGCCATTTCCATGCATGTACTGATTTATTGCTGTCCTAAAATCATAGCCTAAATGTGTGCATGTCTCAGCTGTTGTCTGTGAAAGTTAAATATAAATGTTTCATCTGTTTTTTAGTACACATTGTATATAATGGGTGAAATTGGTGCTCATGAAAATTAGGAATGGATACAACATAATAGTGTACAACTTTATTTGGTTAAAGGTTACCTGAAAAGGAGGAATAAGAGGGAGGCGAGTATTCTTTGTATTTCTTTATAATGCATGAAGTAATCCTGAAAGAGTGTTAATTTCTGCTTGATTTTCACTTTAGAAATGGCTGAAGTATCAGGGCTTGTGTTTCCTGATTTTGCTAGAGGTCTCCTTGGAGGAACCAGCATGACTGGAATGGAAATTTAGGCCTTGTCTTCACGTATAGCAGCGCAGCTGTCGTGCTTCAGTGAAGATGCTATTACGCTTCTCCTGTCAGTGTAGCTAGTCCACCTCCCCGAGAGGTGTTAACTGTGTCGACAGGAGAAGCTCTTCCATTGACACAGTGCTGTCTATGTGTGTGTGTGTGGGGGGGGTTACGTCATTATAACTACTTTGCTCAGGGGTGTGGGATTTTTTTTCACACTCCTAAGTGATGTGGTTATGCAGATATAGGTCTGTAGTGTAGACCTGGCCTTATTCAGCTCTCAATGGAGGGTTTGGCAGGTGAAAGGAGGAATTTGGAAACTTTAGCAAGCTGATCCTTCTTCCCAGTGATTAGGTATTTCACCAACAAACCAAACAGGATATGTCTGACTAAACAGTTCCCCATAACTGCTCAAGTTTCTCTACCTTGGTACTTCTGTGATAGGATAATCTTTCCAATTCTTTAGTCAGTTATTTAGTCTTCCAGGAAAAGAAGGGAAGACAAAACCTGATCTGAGTTTCTAATTTAAAAAAACAAGCAGAACCTCACACAAAACAAAACAAACAAACAGAAAACTTCTCAGGCTTTTCGTATATGCTATATTTAAAAAAAAAAGTAGAAAAAGGTACAGAATAGTTGTTTTTCTTCTGCAGGTCACCTTAACAGTCTTTCACACAAACTTTAATCCAGAGCATTTTACTGACTTAAATAATACTATTACAGAAATAATTAATAACAGAGAGAAATTAAGTGGTATAAGAAAGGGGGAGAAGATACATTTTCATCTAGGATTTGAAATGAGTTGGAAAGTTGATGAGGCAGGGAAGTGACACAAGACTGTTCTAGATGACAGGAGCAGCAAATGAGAAGGCTTTCATGCTAACAGTGATGAGATTATGTAGAAGGATAGAGAAGAGGACAGCACTCGATGACATGGTCTGTGAAGCAAACGGGAGCAAATCCATGGTGCATATTAGGCACAGAGAAAGCAAATATTGAACTTGAACCTGAAGTATAGGGATTCAATTGAGGAGTTTAAGGATGTAGTTGATGGGCTGATGTGCTCATAGCTTTAGTTAGAGCTAGTAATAGTTGGGCAAGTACCGTGAAAGCTTTGTCACAGACCCATTCCTGGCCCAATATTTTAATGTTAGCTCAGCACTGAGTGTCTCTTGAGAAACCCCCAATCATACAGAATTGTGCCAACATACATAATTTGAGGCAAATGTCCTGTGAGGATTAGGATGAGATTGACAAACTAATATTTAATCTAATCTGATTTCAACCCAGATATTCCAAATTGAAGAGTAAATGCATTATCTCATCAAACTACCTAGCCCTATTAGTTTTGTTTATTCATAATAAGAGAGTTTAGCAAAAACATATTTCCTCCATCTGCCCTTTCTATTCTGCAGAATGCTTTCTGTATTGTTTCCTATTTTTTACAATCCTCAAATGTCTGACATAATGAGGAGTTTTTCCACTTTGACAACAAATGGAACATCTGCCATGTAAAATGGTGATCTGTTTTTCTTTTGAGTGGAAAGCTTTAACAGATGCTTCTTCCAGTCTCAGATGAAGTCCTTGGTAAAATAGACATTGGTGGATGTTTGATTGTTCTTTACTCCTTTACTGCAACTCCCCCCCCCCTTCTTTTTAGAAATCAGAATTTTCATCAGTTATTGGGAGGATTAATTCACAATATTGAGAAAAGAATGCTTAACAGTATAGTTGAACGTGCTAGAAATGACAAATGCACACGGCTAGAAAAAGCAAGCAATTTTCCCAGTAGACGGGAAAGAGATTAAGTGAGCTGCACATTCACTTTCTGACATTGCTAAGGGAAACCTCTAATGCACCTCACTGATTTTCTTTGACAAGTGAACATTATTTTTAATTTATAGTTTTGTTTTGCTTTCACATTTTTTTGGAAGTGTCTTAGGTGTTTGGAATGTTTTTTCTCATCAGATTTAATTATAGTGGTTTTCCTTTTCCGACCTCCCAAAGGTTTTCTGTAGTTGGTTGGCAGTACTTTTGCAGGGAGATTATTATTTTGTGTGCTGTGGCTTGTACAGTTATGAATTAAAGAGGCAAAAGTGTGTGTGTGTGTGTGTGTGTGTGTGTTTTGGCAATGGGGCTATGTCTTTAAAATAGCCATTTTAATGACACTCTTAATCCCTGCCATTTTACTTAATCCCTTAAATGAGCCACATAATTTATTGAATTAGGAACTAGAGTTTTAATCTTCTATTGTATACCTTAGAGCACCTTTTGGTTTCTGGCAGCCCCAGTAAAACAGTCCTCCCTTACTCAGAGCGTACGAGTGTTTATGGGAACCCTCCAAGGGCTAGAGCTTGAAGAGCGTAGTGCGTGGGATGCCTGCAGTGCTTGCTTCCAAGTTTCTGGTACACAGAACACGCTACCAAGCATCAAGAAGAATCTGTTGTACCACGGCACTCACAGCGACACTTTGTAGTGAGGTCAGTTTCAATAATAACCTGAAGTGTGTTGTGATGGTTGTCAATATGGCATCAGTAGAAACTAGCCCAACAGAAACAATTTATGCTACTGTTAATACTATTAATTTTGTCAAGTACTGATGATGTGCTTGCCACTGTAAAAGACACTAATATAGATCCTGCTCCTGGGAGTTTATAAACTAAGTTAAGTAACAGACAGATAAGGCAAGCTGCACTGGTTGAACTGTTTAGTGATGATTACAGGCTTATTTTCTCTCCTGCCCCATTTTTTATAAATATCATGTGTGTGAGGTGTAGTGAGTATGTCAGGCCTGCTGAGACACAGTAAAGAGCCACAAATGGGCCTCTGTGTTGCAGTAGTGAATTTAGCCAAAAATATCAATTGTTGGGAGGCATCATTGCCTAGAGGTTAGAGAACAGTACCTGGAGCCAGGCAACTCAAATTTTATTCATGTCTTTCAGTGTAACCTTGGACAAGTTAATTAAACTCTCTCTTTTGACACTCTTAGCTTTATTATCACCATTTTACAGATTGGGATAATACTTACCCTTATAAGTGCTTTGAAATCTTTAGGTGAAAAATGTTATATAAATGTAAAGCATCCTTACTAATACAGCCACAAGAATCTTCTGCAGTAATCAGACCATATATAATCTTGCTTTAGGACACAAACCCAGACTAATGCAACCAGTGCTCTGTTTAGATTAAGATGACTTAGCCTCATTGATAGGCTCTCATTCATTTTACCTGCACGGACTCTTGTTTTCTGTCAGTGTTTCAAAGTCTCTGTTTTTAAAAGTCACTGCCTATGAATGTGGTGTAGCTTCTAGGAAGTGATACCAGGAACCTCAGGTGCGTGTTTAATATTCATGGTATATGTTTTTAAAATGGCATAACTGCATGTGTAACAACTCATGGCACAGCATTCCAGGCCCCATTTCTACATATCAGCATGAGTCTAAGTCTCTATAAAAGTGAAAAGAAAAATCTTTTAAAGAAACAGGAAGTAGTAGCACCTATACCAGCCCCATCTCTTATGAACTGCCCTGGAGGGAGTATTTAAGGGAATTGTGCCAGTCTGACAAAACTCAGATAAATATTTCAACACCTTTTACTATTATCCTAAGAGGAAGAGCTATTCTGTCCATTGTAAGGCATTTTTAGCATTTAAAATGAACACAGAAAGGCCCGTAGGAACTACACATGATCCAACATCTAGCTTTTTAGAATGGACAGATGAAAGTGTGTTACACTATTCCTCCACGTGCTATTTTGGTTAATAATCCAATTCCATGTCCATTTCAAAATTGTGTTTGTTATCTAAAAGTCCGTAAATGGCTACTGCAGAAACCATCATTTTCCTCCACCCCTCTCTGAAAGCTTCAGTCAGTGGTGGTGCTATACATCAGTGGCTCTCAACCTTTCTGGACTACTGTACCCCTTTTAGGAGTGTGATTTGTCTTACATACCCCAAAGTTTCACCTCACTCACTTAAAAACTACTTGCTTACAAAATCAGACATAAAAATACAAAAATGTGTCAGCACATTATTACTGAAAAATTGCTTACTTTCTCATTTTTACCACAGAATAAAATAAATCAGTTGGATTATAAATATTGTACTTACATTTCAGTCCATAGTATATAGAGAGCAGTATAAACAACTGATTGTATGAAATTTTAGTTTGTACTGACTTTGCTAGTGTTTTTCATGTAGCCTGTTGTAAAACTAGGCAAGTATCTAGATGAGTTGATGTGCCTCCTGGAAGATCTCTCCATACCTCCAGAGATATGTGTGCCCTTGGTTGAGAACCATTACTATAGATAAAGGAGCCCAAATTTGAACTCATGGGTATTGGGTCCTAGTGTTTGCCAGATATTCCTCTGCTAAGGAACTCACTGCCATCACATACCATGCTGCGCCTTGATTCTTGCAGCCTTGGCAAATGAACTCTATAATGCCCGTGGCCATGTTAGTGAGCAGTTAGATGTAACTTTTTAAACTAGCTTTAATCCAAAGAGGAGGAGAAGAAAGTTTTTGGTTCTTTTCAAAAAAGATTTTACATTCTTCTAAATTTGGTTAGAGACATTGGGGCCCTATGATGAGAAGCACCCTAGAAATGCTTATTAATAATAATAATTTATGAGTACTTGTGTCTGCAGCATCATAAATCAACAGTGAAACCCAATTTGAGCTCTAAAATCAGATCTAGGGAAAACTACTGTCCCAGTGATATGACCTGCTACTCAGAATTGTCTAGGTGGAGCTTAGATTTAACTCCATTTACCTTCCATGGTAGAATGAAAGGGTAATGTGTCTGCTTCGGAGTTATCATCATCTGAATACAGGAACTCCACATGGACTCCTCCTGAGGGTCGAAATGACAGCCTGGACCTATACATTGAATGCTTCCGCCGGCGTGCACAGGCAGAAATCGTGGAACAACAACATCGCTTGCCTCACAACCTAAGTCGTGCAGAACGCAATGCCATCCACAGCCTCAGAAACCACCCTGACATTATCATCAAAGAGGCTGATAAAGGAGGTGCCGTTGTCATCATGAACAGGTCTGACTATCAAAAGGAGGCAGCCAGACAACTCTCCAATACCAAATTCTACAGGCCACTTCCCTCAGATCCCACTGAGGAATACACTAAGAAACTACAGCATCTACTCAGGACACTCCCTACACTAACACCAGAAGAAATCAACATACCCCTAGAGCCCCGACCAGGGTTATTCTATCTACTACCCAAGATCCACAAACCCGGCAATCCTGGACGCCCCATCATCTCGGGCATTGGCACTCTCACTGAAGGACTGTCTGGATATATGGACTCTCTACTCAGACCCTATGCCACCAGCACTCCCAGCTATCTCCACGACACCACTGATTTCCTGAGGAAACTACAATGCATTGGTGACCTCCCAGAAAACACCATCCTAGCCACCATGGATGTAGAGGCTCTCTACACAAACATCCCACACACAGATGGAATACAAGCTGTCAGGAACACTATCCCTGATGATGCCACAGCACAACTGGCTGCTGAGCTCTGTGCCTTTATACTTACACACAACTATTTCAAATTTGATGACAATATATATCTCCAGATCAGTGGCACTGCTATGGGCACCCGCATGGCCCCACAATATGCCAATATCTTCATGGCCGACCTGGAACAACGCTTCCTCAGCTCTCGTCCACTCACACCCCTTCTCTATCTACGCTACATTGATGACATCTTCATCATCTGGACCCATGGGAAGGAGACTCTGGAAAAATTCCACCATGATTTCAACAGCTTCCACCCCACCATCAACCTCAGCCTGGATCAATCTACACGGGAGGTCCACTTTCTTGACACCACGGTGCAAATAAGTGATGGTCACATTAACACCACCCTATATCGAAAACCCACCGACCGCTATGCCTACCTTCATGCCTCCAGCTTCCATCCCGGGCACATCACACGATCCATTGTCTACAGCCAAGCACTGAGGTACAACCGCATCTGCTCTGACCCCTCAGACAGAGACCAACACCTACAAAATCTCCACCAAGCATTCTCAAAACTACAATACCCACACGAGGAAATAAGGACACAGATCAACAGAGCCAGACGTGTACCCAGAAGCCTCCTACTGCAAGACAAACCCAAGAGAGAAACCAACAGGACTCCACTGGCCATCACATACAGCCCCCAGCTAAAACCCCTCCAACGCATCATCAAGGATCTACAACCCATCCTGGACAATGATCCCACACTTTCACAGGCCTTGGGTGGCAGGCCAATCCTTGCCCACAGACAACCTGCCAACCTGAAACATATTCTCACCAGTAACTGCACACCACACCATAATAACTCTAGCTCAGGAACCAATCCATGCAACAAACCTCGATGCCAGCTCTGCCCACATATCTACACCAGCGACACCATCACAGGACCTAACCAGATCAGCCACACCATCACTGGTTCATTCACCTGCACATCCACCAATGTAATATACGCCATCATATGCCAGCAATGCCCCTCTGCTATGTACATCGGCCAAACTGGACAGTCTCTACGGAAAAGGATAAATGGACACAAATCAGACATTAGGAATGGCAATATACAAAAACCTGTAGGAGAGCACTTCAACCTCCCTGGCCACACTATAGCAGACCTTAAGGTGGCCATCCTGCAGCAAAAAAACTTCAGGACCAGACTTCAAAGAGAAACTGCTGAGCTTCAGTTCATCTGCAAATTTGACACCATCAGCTCAGGATTGAACAAAGACTGTGAATGGCTTGCCAATTACAGAACCAGTTTCTCCTCTCTTGGTTTTCACACCTCAACTGCTAGAACAGGGCCTCATCCTCCCTGATTGAACTGACCTCGTTATCTCTAGCTTGCTTGCTAGCACACATATATATACCTGCCCCTGGATATTTCCATTACATGCATCTGAGGAAGTGGGTATTCACCCACGAAAGCTCATGCTCCAAAACCTCTGTTAGTCTATAAGGTGCCACAGGATTCTTTGCTGCTTTTACAGATCCAGACTAACACGGCTACCCTCTGATACTGAATACAGGAAACATTTTTAAACAGTCATGTCTGTTTTTTTGTCCTGATCTGCACCCCATTGCTTAAGAAAGGCCAGATAGACAAAGGCCTTGGCTACACTCACACTTTACAGCGCTGCAACTGGGGTGTGAAAAAACACCCCCCTGGGCGCTGCAAGATACAGCGCTGTAAAGTGTCAGTGTAATCAGGGCAGCAGCGCTGGGAGCCCGGCTCCCAGCGCTGCACGCTACACCCGTTAGGGATGTGGTTTACATGCAGCGCTGGGAGAGCTCTCTCCCAGCGCTGCTGCTCTGACTACACTTACACACTTCAAAGCGCTGCTGCGGCAGCGGTCCCGCAGCGCTGCCGGGGCAGCGCTTTGAAATTCCAGATGTAGCCATACCCAAAGATTAATTTATTTGCCTATTTGCCACGGTTTTTGATAAACATTTTTGTTTTGGTCATTTGTTTTGGTCATTTGTTTCAGAGTGATTAAAAGACGAGACTACATAACTTTGTATCAGTGATGGTTTTGACAACAAAAACCCTTAAAAGTGCAGCACTATATCTTTTGTTATAGAACAGCTATATTTTTGTTCTGCTTACATAAGAAGGACATAAATTATGAACATGCTCTCCTAGTGTTCTGCTTTATTTTTACTGGCAATTACATAAAAAGAAATTTGACAAAAACACATGCAATCACTAAACGTCGTACCATATTAGCAATATACTTACAATCATGTGAACCTGCAACTGAGTTCTGTTTTAGCTCTCTTTCATAAACCCTATCTTGAAATAGTTGAGCTAATACCAGAAAGGACATTCTGCTTTTGTTACAGCCATATCGCCTATTAAAGCACATTTGGAACATAGGTACATGAGAAATTTGGAATATAATATTAGATTTTAACCTATGTATAACAGGCTCAGATGAAATCACAAATTAAAACAAATTTCCTTCAATTTCTAGCTTTCATATATTAGTAGCTATACAAGAATTTGATTCTACTTTGTCCCTGGTGTGTGTGTATATACACACACACACACACACACACACACACACACACACACACACACACACACACACACACACACACACACACACACACACACACACACACACACACACACACACATTTTTAAACCTATTGTTTATTGTTCAGGTGACATAATAATAACTTTCTTATCTCATTGAGACTGTTGTACTTTATCACAGTGTCTGATGAGATAAATAATTTGCTGCTATTGTTTAATTAAATGCATGAGGATGTGAAGGAATATTTCAAGTTGTTTTTGTTTCTCCTGGTTTGTAGCCAACAAAGTCTTCTGTATGAACAAAGCCCTCTAGACTTCCTGTTATGTGGATTAATTGACAGCTTTCACTTTATATTGGTTCTCTTTATTCTGCTTGAGTGCTCATTCAAAGCCCTTAATCACTTATCTTGCAAAAAGAAGAGAGTTAAAAATATATAAAACAAACATATTTCAGCTAATTAGGCGGGTTTTAGACAAGTAGATTATTTTTTCTTTTTGAGAACGTTGTATAATATGAAAGGATTGGAGTTAAAATGACAGAAGTTGAGATTTGAAGTTTGTCTTTAAGCTACTCCACTGTATGTTGGTTATGCAAGAGATCTCGGAGTAACCTGGATCATTGAGAAACTAGACTAAAGAAAGTACTAGGAAATGTTGGCTTCCATCTCCTGTTTCTGTGATTCCTTTTAAATGCATGTTGTGGGTGGAATTTCAGACTCTTGTCTCTATCTTTTAGAAGTCTAGAAGTGTAGTGACATGTTGAGTGTCTTACAGATTTAACAGCATATGTCTTATAATTTCTGGGGACTTAGTTGGCCATAAATTTGAAGCGTGACCTTTCTCAAGGGAGTGTTTTCTATATCTTTATAATTTATCCAACATTTTCATATAATTCTGAGTGTTTACTGATAATCATATAGCGTGCATGCAGTTATATCCCAGGTTAAGATTTTGAAATTTTAGGAGATCTTGTCCATTTTTAAATTCTTTTCAGATGTCAAGTATGAGTCTCCTTATCACCAACAAAACCCTGAGGAGGGATTGATTTAATCAATTGATCAAAATTTCTTCCTTTACTTTGGGACAGCCTGTGGCCCAAATCCTGCTCCCTTCCGCAGGCATGTACCACCCAGAGGGTAGTGGAAAGGGAGTGTAGGATGCCAGGATATTGCACAGCAGGATATGAAGCCCCAGTATGTCTCACAACTCACCTCCACAGGGAATCCACTCACATGCTTGCAGGGAGGAATTCTGGAGAGGGGCAGGGTACATGTATTGATATGGCCAATAGATTATCTGCACTTACACGGATGCATTAGCTGGCACATGTAGCCACATGGTATACATAGACCGTCACTGACAGGTGTTTGTCTAACCTCTTCTTAAAAACATCCAGTGATTTAGATTCCAGAACTCTCCTTGGAAGCCTATTCCAGAGCTTAACTATCCTTATTGCAAGAAAGTTTTCCCTAATATCTAACCTAAATCTTCCTTGCTGTACATTAAGCCCATTACTTCTTGTCCTACCTTCAGTGAACATGGAGAATAATTGATCACCATCCTTTTTATAGCAGCCTTTAATATAATTGAAGAAGACTGTTACCAGATTCCCCGCTCTGTCTTCTTTTCTCTCAACACTAAACATGCCTAGTTTAACTTTTCCTCATAGGCTAGGTTTTCTAACCCTTTTATCATTTTTGTTGCTCTCTTGTGGGCTCTCTCTGATTTATCCACATCTTTCTTAAAGAGTAGTGCCCAAAACTGTACACAGAACACCAGTGCTGGGTTGATCAGAACAATTATCTCCCATAGCTAGCACATGACACTCCTGTTAATACTGCCTGGAATGATATTGTCTTTATGAGTTTCATCTTGTTGATTTCAGACCAATTCTCCAATTTATCAAGATGATTTTGAATTCTAATCCCGTCCTCCAAAGTGCTTGCAACCCCTTCCAAGGTGGCTCTGTTTATACAGCGTCCAGGACACTTGGGCCCTGATCTTGACTGGGTTCCTGGTGTGAAAGTAGAATGAATTAAATTGTAAAAATAAGAATGGATTAAAGAAATGTTGTATGTACCTTTAAGCAGAAATAAGAAATGCTGAAATACAGGTGCCAGGAAAAGAAACATTAGGCATAAACAAGCGTGCTAATGGCGAAACATTAACAGAGGATCGGTAATAGTTAGTAAGGAAATAAGATATGAATGCCTAGCCCAGGTAAACTTATCAGATTCTGCTTCCTTTGTTATCTTGTTAAGTGCTCGCCCTTTTATCTGTATAAATAAGATAGTTTGTGTCTTTGTCATAACTTTAGTCCCAGATTTGGACCTTAGCGTCCAAAATATGGGGGTTAGCATGAAAACCTCCAAGCTTAGTTACCAGCTTGGAGTTGGTACTGCTGCCACCACCCAAAAAATTAGAGTGTTTTGGGGCACTCTGGTCCCCCTGAAAAACCTTCTCTGGGGACCCCAAGACCCAAATCCCTTAAGTCTCACAACAAAGGGAAATAATCCTTTTTCCCTTCCCCCCTCCAGGTGCTCCTGGAGAGATACACAGAAGCAACCTCGGTGAATCTAAACAGAGGGATTCCACCCCCTCTACTTCCAGTCCTGGAACAAAAAAAACACTTCCCTCTGACTTCTTCCTCCCACCAATTCCCTGGTGAGTACAGACTCAATTTCCCTGAATTTTCCCAGTAAAGAAAACTTCAACAGGTCTTAAAAGAAAGAAAAATACATACAAATGGTCTCTCTGTATTAAGGTGACAAATACAGGGTCAATTGCTTAAAAGAATATTGAATAAACAGCCTTATTCAAAAAGAATACAAATCAAAGCACTCCAGCCACTATATTCATGTAAATACAAAAGAAACAAACTTTTTGGTACTCACAACTTGGAAACAGAAGATTAGAAAGCAGAAACTACTTCTCCAAAGCTCAGAGAAAGCAGGGAGACAGACAAAAGACTCAGACACACAATTCCCTCCACCCAGAGTTGAAAAAAATCCTGTTTCCTGATTGGTCCTCTGGTCAGGTGGTTCAGATACTTCTTTCCAGGTGAAAGAGACGTTAACCCTTAGCTATCTGTTTATGACAGTCTTGCATGGTGCTCACATTATCTGGGTGTTACTGGCGGAGCGCTGCGCTAATTAAACAGAGTGGTCTGACAAATTGTGAGTCCTGATTCTAACTTTGACACTGGGTTCTACCATAATATTAGACAGTAGTAGTAGAAATAGGAAAAGAGGGATGTATCGCTCACTTTTATCACACAGTGGTTTTAAACTTCATCTGAAGTGCTCCATAGGAGTTTGATGCTTTAGCCTTTGCAGGCAGTGAAGTCACCATTGGTAGTTTAATTATTCTGTATGCATTTAAAGAAGGATAGTGAATCTACTATTAAAGAATTAACAGATACCATTTTTAGATTTGAAGGTTCAGTATCTGTCAGGGCCCCACTCAGGAATTTCTAAAGCTGAATGGAATTCAGAATCTCTTAATTACTTTATTCTCTGGGCTAGAATGCAAGGGTATTTATTTACATTGTGACAGAAGACTAACACTTTTGGCTTAGCCTTTTTTGTAACGATGAATCTTTCTGTAACAGCTCCCACGCAGAACTTAGTGGTGGAGTGATTGTGGCTGACCCATTAAAAACTAAGGCCAGATTTGGTGACCTTCATGAGCAGTTATATTGTTCCAGGTCTGGAGACTTACCAGTTGTGAAAGGGCATTCTTTCTGAGAGGCAGCAACGTGTATGAGCTCTTTGTTCAGGATTATCTAGCTATGGAATGGAATATCACGAAGGAAATATTGCTAAATCATTTTGCTGAAGCCTGACAAGGTATTTGGCCTAGACTGTTTACCAAGTGGATACTCGCAAAATTTGACTTTATTTTTTATAATTTTGATGGATAACAACCCTGAATTGTATTTTAAGCTTATGTCTGTTTTTATCAATTTTAAATGTTCACAATTGTGGTGGAGGGATCAGACAATGGGTGTGTGTGTTAGACAATAATTTATTTAATGACAGTATACGGTGAGATGCAAAAACACAAATTGTCAACATCATGTCAAAATATACAATGTGAAGATCCTTAAATCAAACTCTCATTAAAATTCTCAAGCAGTATTTTTCTTACTTTGCCTATCTGTTACTTTGATTAATATCAATGGAAATTTTGTCATCCGTTTGGTGAAATCAACATTTACTGATTTAAAAATCAAACCCTTCCAAGACTATATGTTGTACTGTACCCTCCATATTATTTAATATGTGAGCTCTTCTTAGACATATATAGTCAAGCTATATCTCTATTTAGGTAATTTGCCAAATATTTAAATTTAGCAGTTGCCCTCCTCAAAACTAGAAAGCTCTTATGCATGTATCATATTAGACCTGTTGCCCATTTAAATGCAGAATTTTTGTGTCAGATAGGCCTATTGGTAACTATCAGTGGACCTAGACAAAATTTAATCCTATTTCTAACATCTATAAATATTTTGACACTCTAATTAATTGTAGCTACCCTCTTTAAAAAGTCACATTTTTGCATATTGTAAGACCCCTGGTTAAAAACATTGACTCTTCAGTATACTGAAGAAAACTGATGGTTTCTTTTAGCAATTGTCCTCAGTTTTACTTAATATCATTTAGATATTAGATAAAATTCATATTTCTCAAGTGTATGTTCAAAATTGTTAAAATGGCTTCTGTTTGTTAAGGATGCATCTGCCCTATTGTGCTACAGTCGTTCAGTAATTTTCTTCTAAAAGCTGGCTTTTCCAGACACAATCAACCATCGAAAGGAGATTGCCTCTTCAATTTCAGCAGTCCCTAACATGACAAATTTCCCCTCCCCTGAAATGTTTTTTCCAAAATATCTCTGGTATACTAGAAGATTGTCTCAAGTGTAAATTTATTCCTATATCCTTTTTGATGGCGAAACATGTTACTGAAGTTCAATATTATTGAAGTAAAAATACCTTCCCCTGAGTTGACATTGGGTTACTTCACTGCTCATCCAACTTGGAAAAACCTGTTAGCATTCTTAAGACTATGCTGCAGACTTTGATTCTTTTTGGGCTTCCTTACCTCCTTATAATAATCTTAAGCATACAAAGACTTATTCTCATTCAGGGACCTTTCCGGATCTAGTTAAATACTGTATTTCTTAATTGTATTTTTGAAAATGGACTCATTACATTTGTCACTGGGCACAGATAATAAAAATGCATAAACACAACATGAAATTGGTCAATTAATGTCAATTGGCTCTGGACTGACTCAGCTCAAAGTTACTTGATCTTTAGTTGGGTTCTCTGAGAACATGCTTCTTTGCCACATGCATGTTCATCTTCTGTACCTTGTTTGAAACGCTAAACCCAGCACAGGTCCATGGGTGCTGAGTCACGTTCCTTTTATTGAGATGATAGTGTAGATGTGTTAGAACCTCATACTATTTTTAAAAAGAAAATTAACATACCCAGTTGTAGGGCTAAATTAATTTCTTTAATTCAATTCCAAGTGCAACCAAGGCTAATAGCTCTGTTTTATCCTTAATGGTGTAAAAAAGGCCATTAAATTATTCATGGTGCATATTTATGCATTATTAAAGTATTTTTTTGACAGACTCACTTTCAGAAAACCTCTAACATCATTTTTTGTCAAGAGCAAGGTTAGTTATGGCTGGAAACCTACATTTTGTTGTACATTCTAGTTCTGAATAAAGGACCTGGTTTCTTAACTGAGCACTACATATCTATACAGCCATGAATCAGCAAAACACTGATTGGCTTTGGTGTATCAGTGTGCTTAGTGGAGAATGGCACATTTAATCAGGATAGCTTTATTCCCTGTACTGTATAACAGTGTATATTTTTAAAACAAGCAGAAGATTTGTTCTGACTGAAGTCTTCTAAATGGCCACATTTTTTCCCCTCCTACTCTCTGAAAACACACAAATCCAACTGGAAAGCTAAATCAATAGAGACTTGATCCCTCATTTGCATGCTAAAGGGAAACCCCTGTTTTGCAGATAGTGTTCAGGAATCAGTCACACTCTTTGAACCACTTAAGCTTGCTTAAACATTCTTTAGAAATAAATCTCTTTTGAAGATTGCTGTAGCTAAAGACCTCCAAACCAGAAAACTGCATGAGTTGTATAAGAGCCTCTATTTTTCGCTCACACATACACATTTTTAAAAATTAGCATCCATTATTGTGGACCATGGAAATATATATTCAGAACATGGGTAGTTTAAAAGGACATTGTCAAATAATGTTTTTGGATTTGCTTTAGTTTTGTTCCATTTTTTTATGAAAACCCACAGAGAAGCTTGAAGATTTGCTTTTGCTACTGAATTTTGCCTTTAACTTTTGTCAATTTTTCCTTTCCTCCTGCTAGTATTTCTCCTGGAGTTGATGCTAATATTTTTTGTTTGTTTGTTTCACAATAATTTCAATATATGTAGCAGTCTATATACCAAATTAGTCTGATTTCTTAACCGTCACTGATAATGACAAAGTCTGGGAATAGTACTTGCTGGTTATTGCTACAGGAGAGGGACAGGAACAGAAAATATCCTTATTTTGTGAATCCTCCCAAGAAAGTGGCAATTTAAAAAAAAAAAAAAGTCACATGGCAGAGTTGTGAGCCTTTCTTCCCTTCTATTTTCTAGAACTACTGGTCTGAGGCAGGCAGTGTGCTGTGCAAGTTTCCACGCACAGGCTCTGCCAATGCACTTTCATATTGGTCTGCAGAGACAGAAAAACACATGCATCCATTGCAGGCTTGAGGGTCTCAAACAGAGGCTGCAAATTATGTCAGTAATGGTTTTGTGATGTGAACCAATTGTGATTAGGAGGAAACCAACAAACTCATTTTCACAAGACACCTAAAGTCAATATTTGAACCTGATATTAGAAAGGGACATTTAACTGCATTAACCTTATTGTTTTAAGCCATGTCTAGATTAGGAAAATAGGTTATGTTATAAAATGTTAGCTAATACATTTAACTAACATGATTTTAAATAGGACTTTGCACCTAGTGTAGACAGGTCAAGTCATGTTTGGAAACATGGGCTGGCATAATAACCAAAGAAACAACATTTCTCCTTAATTCCATTTGATTCCAGTGTGCTGGGAAGAGAGAGAGCAGTCAAACTGAGTCACTAAATTGTTAATACCCCATAACCTTGTGGGGTCAGATAGGGAATATACTTGGCTACTTGTTGCTGAGTTGTTTGAATGACTTTCTGAACCTGTTGCCCACAAAACTCCCCATAATTTTGAGAGTGACATAAGGAAGTGAATTTCAAAGGCTATCAATTTTGTTATCTAAAGAGTTTTTCCCTTTTAACCGATATGGAGAGCACTTTACTGCTCTCCTTATACTAACATATAATCCTTTGTCTCCCCTGCCCTTTTTGGGGGGTCTTTTTATGGTAGAGATACATATGCCTCTCTGAAACCTCTACCTAAAATGTAAAGGTAGCTAGCTGTGTCAACACTGTTATCATTAAGATTTTAATTACATAGTTAGGGGGAAAAAAACAACCAAATAAATCCAGTGAAGTTTTCTACAACAATCATAACTTGGAACCCTATTGTGTATGTACTACTTTTCTCGTGTCATATATGGGTTTAACTCCTATGCTTTATAGTATATGTGCAGTATGGATGTTCCTCTGGAAACTCTAACTTTGAATGCCCTAACTTTTATGTGTTTAAAACTTCTCATGTAGGTTTTTTTTTGTTCTTTTTTTTTTTTTAAAAGGATTAAGGAAATGAAGATAAGGAGGCTTGCTAGAGCTCTTATAAACACATGAATCAAGGGAACAGTCACTCTTTTTTTTTTTTTAAAGTTTGTGCATTTGAGAGTTATATCCAGGGCAAGAGAACCCTTACATCCTGAAGAGCACACATGTGTTTTTGTGAAGCTGTGGGCTTTTGGGTCCATCAGAAAAGGACACAAGTTTAGCTGGGCTCCTCTAGATGCCATATTATAGATAGGCAGTGATGGGGGAGGTTCCTGAAGAATTGTACTGAGGTGATCCAAGTAGGATCATAGGGATTAATAACTATTTGCAGATACTGTACTCCCATACACACTCTCACCCATCAGATGTGTCTTCACTCCCATAAGCCATGCCTCATGGTCTGCACCAGTGGTTCTTAACCAGGAGTTTGGGGCCTCCTGAGGGACTGCAAACAAGTTTCAGGTGGTCCGCCAAGCAGGACCAGCGTTAGACTTGCTGAGGCCCATGGCAGAAAGTTGGAGTCCCACTGCGTGGGGCTGAAGCCCAGGGCCCTGAACCCTGCCACTGGGGCTGAAGCAGAAGCCTGAGCAACTTAGCTTCATGGTGCCGCATGGGGCACTGGGCAATTGCCCCTTAACGCTGGCCCTGGCTTTTCTATGGAGAAAACCAGTTATTGTGGCACAAGTGGGCCGTGGAGTTTTTATAGCATGTTTTGGGGTGGCGTCAGAAGGAGAGAGGTTGAGAATCCCTGGTCTACACTGCTACTGATACCTGTTCTGGGGAGGGCTACATGGCTGCGTACACTATATGCTGCCAAAAAAGCATGCAATGTAGACATACCCTTAATGTATGTCTCGCTTTGGAGACTATACTGGATAGCTATGGTGGCATAGCCCCCTAATGTAGACAAAGCCTATGCTGACAAGAGTTTTTTCCATTGGTGTAGGAACACCACCTCTCCAAACAATGTAACTATGTCAACGGAAGCACTCTTCTGTCAAAATAGCTGTGTCTACACTGCGGGTTATGTCGGCACAGCTGTGTTGATCAGCAGTGTGTTTTTTCACATCCACAGCCTTGATGTAGCTACTCTAATATAACTTTCAAGTGTAGACCAAGCCTAAGCTACCATCTTGCCCCACTATATGTTCCATCAGAAGAGCAAAGTTTAGGCACATCAGCAGGGTAATGTGTAGAATATTTTGTGGCTAGATGGAGGATCTCAGGGCTCACAAAAATTGCTGTTTTTTTTTAATTAAAAAAACCTCAGATTGTTTAAATTTAAATTGGATTTTTATTTAAATTACAGATTTATTTTTTTAAATATACCCATTCAAAATTAATTGAAATTGACAACTGTTGAGACCTAAACTTCTTGTAATCTATTAAAATCATTTAATTTAACACAAAAAATATTAAACAGTATATGCTTGCTGCCAAGTTTTAAAAACAGTCAAGCCATTGAACTGCTTGAAGTCACTGGCTAAGCTCCTGAAACCTGAGTTTCTTGAAGTACTAAACCAGTGTTTGACAGCAATAGCCTTCTGCAGGTGCAGAGAGAATATTTTCTTTGTTACAGGTTATTCAACTAGATCAGAGGTTCTTAAACTTCTTCCTTGAATCATGACCTCCTTTTGACAACAAAAATTACTACACAACCCTAGGAGGTGGGACCGAAGCCTGAGCCCACCCAAGCCCCACCACCTTGGGCTGGGGCCAAAGCCTGAGGTCCACTGTCCCAGGTCAGGGGAAGGGCCCAAGGGCTTCAGCCCCAGGTGGGGGGGCTTGTAACCTGAGCCCTGCCACCCAGGTCTAAAGCCCTCAGGCTTTGGCCCCAGATGGTAGGCTCGAGTTTTGGCCACAGGTGGTGGAGCTGGACCTTTGGCTTCAGCACTGGGCCCCAGCAAGTCTAACGGCAGCCTTGGTGACCCCATTAAAACGGACTTGCGACCCACTTTGGGGTCCTGACCCACAGTTTGAGAACTGCTGAACTAGATCAGTTCAATGACTAGTTCATTCAAAGTTAAGAAACCAGTTGGAATTTGTAAAAGCAGGAAAGCTGTCTTTCCTTTTCCAATTTGTGAAAAAAAACTAGGTGTTAGAGGAGGAGACCTACTAGTTGTCCCTGCCTGCAGGTATATGGGATCTTGGGGAGCAATTACCACACAGCTGAGGTTCCAATTAATTTCTTTATTAAAGGAAAAAAAAAAGGAAGTGGTGGGAATTTAATAATGAAATACGATGGGATGGGGTGTATAGGGTGTTTACAATAGACAGCGATGGGGGGGGGTTCTTCTTATTGAACAGTGTAGGGAATTCTAATAGTGTGCTACAGCAAGTGGGGTTCAGCACAATGGGATACAGTACAGTCAATAAGCAACTCTAGATACAGTGTGGAAATGCAAAGCGTACCCAAAAGAAATGCAAAATAAAATGGTAGCTTCTATATGAGTTAACAGCTAGATACACAATGTAACACAGTGGCATCAATGTAAATACAAAGTATATCAGAAAAGTGGAGGCAACCAATGGGGTGTTATAATTACAAGTAAAATGTGAGTTATAGTACCACAATACAATATCAATATAAAGGCTGGGTCAAGAAACAGGAGGGGGGGGAGTGAGTGATTAGTGGTATGCAGACGAGCGGCTGGAAGCAGCGAGAGACTCTGAAGCCCTGCAGGGCAAGGACAACGGAGCAGTGTGATGGTGATCTTCGGTAGGGGAGGGGCAGCGGAGAAGTGTAAAGAAGGGCTAGAGAGAGGTTTAAGCAACAAGCGGACACCAAAAACAAAGGTAAAAAAAAACAGCAAAGGGTTTGGGAAGTTTCACAGGGGGAGAAGCAGCAAGGGGTTTGGGAAGTTCGGAGGGTGATGCAGAGGCGGCGGGGGGGAAGCAGCAAGGAGTTGGGAAGTTCGGAGAGAGTGCAGATGCGGGGGAAAAAGCAGCAAAGGGTTAGGGAAGTTATACAGGGGGAGAAGCAGCAAGGGGTTTGGGAAGTTCGGAGGGTGATGCAGACGCGGGGGGGGGAAGCAGCAAGGAGTTGGGAAGTTTGGAGGGAATGCAGATGCGGGGGAAAAGCAGCAAAGGGTTATAACAGGGAGACGCGGAGGAGCACACAGAGGGGGAGATTGGAGCGGGGGAAAAACAGACACGGGAAAGTTCAGGGAGAGAGATCGGGACAGCAGGAAGGCGAATTTAAGCAGCAAAAAACCTTATCTATCTTAACCAATGACTAGGCAAAACAACAAATATCACAATTCTAAGCAAAGCTATAACAAGCAACTATACGGAGCAACAAAACAGTAAACTATAACAAGGCAGTTGAAACTTACAAGCTCTACAATCTTAACAAACTATGACTTATTAAACTAAAAAAAACACAAGACCTATGGTGCACCTTATGCTATGGGGAGGTTACAGAGGGCAGAGTGGTATGTGTCCAGGACCCAGCTCCCAAGGAAGCCAAGGGATGGTGGCTACAGCGGTGGATACAGCTGAAAGCAGAGAGCCCCAAGGCAAAGCCCACAGGAGCAGAGCTTAGCAGCGGCACAAACTTATTTTTAGCGGCAAAGAGCCGTGGAGTTTGAGAGGTTTTAAGACACAGACCAAGGTTTAGCTTGAGTCTGTGTGCTGAGGAAACAGAGCCAGCAGCTAAAATAATAAAATAAAAGTATAGAAAGTTTTACAGAGGGATTCTTACGAGTCCCCAAGGCAGCAGCAAAGGCAGAGGCAGCAGCAACATCAGAAGAGGCAAGGAGGGCTCGGTACAGTCTCAATAATCAGGAGATCTCTCAGGTAGCAATTCGTTCTTCGTGGGGGGGGGGGGGCGTTCAAAAAACGGGGGTATGCTCAAAAATAAAACGAGAGCAGAGAAAGGACCCCCCAGAACCCCTGGCTGATCAGACCAGGCAGCAATGCAGGAACCTTTCTGAGGTGTGTTTCAAAAATGTCTGGTTTTAAAGGCAAACTTGGGCAGTTTCCCGCCAGTAATCCTGATAGGCTCCCTCTGTCACAGGGGAGGGGGCACAGGGAAAAAAACTGAAGGTAAGCCCAGAGACATGCCTGGACATAGGCCTGTGCAATAGGTGACTCAAGAGCACATGAGGCCTATGACTCATGCCCAGGATCTTAAAAACACATTAGGTCTTGCAGCTCTGGACATTGCCTACCCTACACCAAGCCCAGGCTCAACGAGGTGATAACAGGACTAACCCTTTGAACAGGGCAGTGGTCCCACTTAGCACGCAGCATAAGTGGCCATCCCTTTGAGAAGGGCAATGGCTCTTGTTAAACAACTTAAGGGGCCCTCCCTTTGAGAAGGGCGGTGGCCCTGGTAAACAACTTAACAGCCAGGGAAGGGCGGCCACAGGAGAACAGAAAACAAAATGGAGTCTGGGGACAGCGGTAAGAAACAAAATGGAATAGGGGATAGCTGTAACAGACACTAGTTTTAAAATCTTCAAGGATGTGGTGATGAAAAACAATCAGTTCAATTGACTAACTACAGATACTATTTCCTTTGTTTAATCAATCAATTTTAAATGCAAAGCATGTTTTAATTAACTTTTTTCTCATGGATCCAGCACCTTTAAGGTAGTTTTTAAATAATAATAATTATGGTGTTTTTATACATTTTATTGAATTTGAATTTCCATCCAAATATAGCTTCACACAAGTCAAGCAAAAATTAATCATAATCCCATAAAATGTTAAGCTACATATTTGATTAAATAACTGTGTATAGATACAGAGTATTGCCCTGTTTAGCAAAAAGAAGCACCAAATTTAGTGTAAAGCCTATGTTTATTGCAAATCAACATGTTTTAATGGTTACCAGCAAATCAACTTCTCTTTAGGAAAGCTACTAAAAAACACAATTAAATTAGATTTAAATCAAAAGCTTGCTGATTTAAATCATGATTTAAAATCAATGATTTAAAGAGCTTTGATTTAAATCAATCCACCCTGGAGGAGTTCACTTTACTTTTCATTGTAATCAGTCGTGCTCATGAATGGAGATAGACTTTCACTTCAAAAATGTATAAACAAAACAGTAGTAACTGGTAAGACCTGCCCCATCCACCTGAGGGAAAGCAGCTATGCTATCTCCCTATAATGCATGTCACTGCTTCAGTTTTGGACACACACAACCGCTACAGGGAGTGCACTTTTTTTTTTTTTTTTTTTTTTTTTGGTGCAATGGGATGGGGATCAGTTTGCTTGCAGGTATTTTGATGCTTTCCCATCAGGTTGCACTGCAGATATTTGGACTCCATCTTATTAAGAATGTTTGGACTTTTTGTGTGTTATGATCACTTTCTTTGTTAGAAGAAGTGATAATGTGATTCTATAGCAAACCACAAACTCTGACCATTTAAAAACTACCAAGTAGAAACCCAGGATAAGGATTTTCATGGCTCTGCGAATAGATTGTCTTCACTAACAATGCTGTGTCTTATGAAAAGTTCAGAAAATATGCAGCCTCCACATTGCATTGTGCTTTTTCGTTATTGGGAGCATACAGATCAACTTTCCTCTGGGAAGTGGTTTTCTAAGCTGTGTTTATGTTGGCAAATTGGATGTTAAAGATGCAATAAACATTAATATTGTGGAGTTAGGCAGGGGTGCTGAGAGCTATTGAACCAAATTGTAAACCTTCTATATGATGGAAACCACTTGAAGACAGGAGGTGCTGCAGCACCCCTAGTTCCAGCACTTAAGGAGTTAGGAAATTAAAAACCACATGAGTTGCAGAACCATATCAACATTTTCCAGGCTTATCAGTCTTTTTATTTTATATGCACATAATATTGATTGCCATTAGTTATATTTTGAGATTGAGGGGCAGAGCTTTATTTATATTACAAATAAAGTGAAATACACAAATATTTTGCATTCAATTACATGGAAGTGATGACATGAATATATATCACCCACTGCTTTACAAATGAATGATTCTAGTCCCACATAGCATAATCATCCTATTAAAACAAATGTTTTGTTCTATGTACAGTAAAGAGTGATGTTAGCTAGAGCTGAATGTTAAAAACATGAATTATTTAACATTTTATAGATGTATTCTGTGTCTATAGTGTATGTATAATTTTATAAATATGTAAAACCTAAAATGAAACGCATTGCCTAGTGCTGTGGCAGCACTACGAAGATCAAGCTTTTTATTACTCTTTTAGGATCACATTGTCTTAAAATTAAATTAATTGGGCCAAATCCTACTCCTATTTTAGTAAGTAATGAAGCACTTTTAAATTGATTTGTATGTGCATTACAACTTGAGTATTTAAACAGTATTTATGGACACCAAGAAGATAGGTTTGACATTAAAATATTTATATTCATTGCCAGCTTACATCCTTATAATTTTATTTTCTGAATCACAGAACAGAAAGAAAGCAGGTACTGAACTGTGCAATGTGTTCTGTGGAGTGTACTCAGAACAGTAATTGTGTGTTTAGCCATCCTACAGATATGGCTATTTATTAATTGAGTCAGAGTCACTCAAACCTCAGTGTGATAGCAGCAAAAAGTGTTTATTCCTTTGAAATCATTTTGCATATTTGTATCCATAGTTTTTCTCTTAATATGTAATGGAAAGTTATTTTTAGTGGAAAGGTCTATCTTGTTCCATTAGCTGGGAGTTTGGTACACATCAGATATTTCCTGTATTTGAAATGCCCTGTAGGCTAGGGCACTGGCTCAATGTTGAGCATTGTTATTTACATAGGCATGAATTACAGTCCCTGCAATAAAGGCAGAAATGTGAACTTACATGGGTTGACAAAGGCAAGTTTCTAATACTCATGTGCAGCCCTTTTTTCCCCTGGGAAAAAAAATCTCTTTTCACCATTTTATGCTAAGTGGTCTAGAGCTACTGTTGGCAAGCACCCAATGCCGACGTCTGACTAGTGGCCTGCACCTGCTCCTGCTACTACCAATCAGCAGGGGTTATCTCTGTAATGAGCTCAGATACATGCATAAAAAAGGAAAACTAGGGTAACGTGGAAGGAACAGAACAAAAGTAAACAGCCCTGTGCGTTAGGTCATTAGGAGGTCCATAAATCCCATCTCACATGCATAGCATTGCGCAGATGTTGCTCTAGTTTTATTAAATTAAAATATCTTAAAATTCAGACATGTCAAAGGAGGCAGAAAGAAGGGAGGCAATCAAAGTTAAAACCAGCACAGCACCATTATCTCATGCCTAGCCATTGTACTGTGTGGCCCTCCATTTAGATCACTGTTGTGGTCTAGTAAATCATATTTTCAAAGCATAGCAAGGGCACTTATCGTTAAGTGCTAAATCCAAGGCAAGTTTTTACTTGGCAGCTATTTTTTTGTTATTTGAACACAAATGCTTGAAAATTTGCTTAACTTCTGAAGAACACTGAATTTTCATGTTCTGATATCTCAAAAAGAGCCTGACAGAATTTTAGCAAACCGCCCCAAAAATGTACTGCTTGACTAAGAATAAACACAGGAAAGTGCAGTCGCCTATCCCCCTGGAGAAAATTAAAGCAACATTCCAATATAAAATACCTAACTATAACTCAGCTCATTTGCACCTATCAAATTTGGGGATCTTTCACGTGCATTTCCTGACGCATAGTAGACTGAAATGTTGTCTGATTTTAGCAAATATTTCAGAAATTATTTCACTGTACCAACACATTGTCTGACTAAATGTTATTTTGTATAACTATTAAAAAACAAAAACAAACAAAAATCCCCCAAATACCTTAGTGAATCAAAACATATATTTGGTAACACTGCGTAGGAGGGATTGTTTTCTTCATTCTTCCATGACAGAAGAACATGATTTTGACTTGAAATACTTCTTTTTGTGGACTAAACTGTTTCTGTGTATGTTAATCATGTTAATCACGTCTGCCAAATAATTAATGTATCTTTTAGATGTCATTATGTGGCATAAATCTTTGTGAAATGAAATGTTAAGATTTCTCAGAAGGCCCTGGCAAGCCAAACAGTGTTTGACTCACAACTGAAATCTCATAAAGTCCTGCCAGCAGTGAATGCTACATGATGTCCATATCAAAATTGTTTCACTTATACCTTTAAAAAGACAGTGATAAAACATTTCTTCTGTCTTCTTTCTTGCATCATATCAAATATGATTCCAGCATTTTTGAGTGTTTCGTATTTCAGGTCAGTTTTTAATACATTGGATAGACCAGCTTGAGGTCTGTCCTGCTATCCCCAGCCGTGGCTCACCCCCAACATTTGCGTCCTCCACTCCTGCTCTAGTTCTGTAGTGTGTCTGGCAGAAATCCCATGACCAGGCCGACTTCCTCCATTACAAATTTGTTCTCTCTTCCTTCAGTTCTGCCATCTTCCTAGCTGAACAACTCTACTTCTCCAACTTAATTGTATCACATGACCTCAATCCCAGCTGCCTTTTTGCCACCTTTGACTCCTCACTCCTCAAACCCTCCCCACCTTCTGCCTCTAGTTCTCTCTCCACACATGATTGTGCCAATTTCTTCCAAGAGAAAACCAACAGAATACATGACCTTCCTCTCCCCTGGGCTCATCTTCCTTTCTCCCTTCCCCTTCCCCACTGACAACTCTCTCCTCCATCACAGAAACAGAAGTTTCTCATCTGCCCTCCTCCTCAAACACCTCCACTTGCCTCAGTGACCCCATCCCATTTCCTGATCTTTCTTGCACTCACTCACATCCCCTCCCTTACTCTTGTCCTTAACCGATCACTCTCCTTTGGCTCTTTCCCCTCACAATACAGTTATGCTTTGCTGTCTCCCATTTGAAAAAAACCCACGCTGGATCCCTCTTGCCTCTCCAACTACTTCACCACCTCCCTTCCCTCTCTAAGCTCATTGAATGTGCTGTTTACAATTGCTGTCTGGAACTCCTCTCCTCCAGTCTGGCTTCTGCCACTGAAACTGCTCTTGCCAAAGTCTCTAATGACCTCTTCCTGGCCAAAGCTCAGAACCAGTACCCCATCCTCCTCATTCTTCACCTGTCAGCTACCTTCAAAACCACTGACCATGATTATCTTCCTGAAATAATGTCTTCCTTTGGCTTCTGTGACTCTCCTCTCCTGGTTCTCCTCGTACCCCTCTAATCACCCCTTCAGCATGTCCTTCAGAGACTCCTCCTCCCCATCTTCCCCTTTCAGCTTTGTGAGGGGGTTCCCCAGGGCTCCGTCATTTGTCCCCTCTCTTTTCCTTCTGCACCTTAGGTTATCTCATCTACAGACACAAATTCAACAAGTATCTCTATGTTGATGACTCACAGCTCTACCCCTGTACTCCAGACCTGTCTCCTTCTGTCCAAACTAAAATCTCAGTCTGTCTCTATGGTATCTCCTCACTCATATGTAGCCATCAGTTCAAGTTTGTCATAACTAAAACAGTGGTCTTAATCTTTGCCCCCTAAGCTTTCCCCTTTTGTGGTCACTGTGGATAAAACCACTGTCTTGCCTGTCACTCTGCCTGTAACATGGGCATCGTCTTTGTCTCAGACCTCTCTAGGTCCTCACATCCAGGTTATGTCTATATCATGCCAATTCTCTTTTGCATAATATCTCTAAGATAACACCTTTCCTAGCTGTCCACATAGTTAAAACTCTTGTCCAAGCTCTTATTAAACATCTGGATTACTGCAATATCCTTTCCTTTGGCCCTGACAAATCTTGGCAATCTAGCCCCACTCACATCTATTCAGAATGCTGCTGCAAAAATAATTTCCTAGCTTGTCACTTTGACCATGTATCATATGTCCCTTTGCATTCCCCCACTGGCTCTGCCTTCATCAAACGTAAGCTATTTGTCTTCACTTTCAAGGCCCTTCACAGCCTGTTCCCACCTACCTGTCATCTCTCATTCACTATTAAGATGTTGACTGCTGCCTTCTATCAGCCCAGCCTCCATCATCCATCATCATTGTTAAATTTTCAAACAAGCACCTTCATGCTTTCTCCCATGCTACCCCTCAAACTTGGGAGGAGCTCCTTGTAAACATCCACAGAACTGATGCATTATCCTCCTTAAAACTCTCCTTTTCCATGATGCCTACAAAAACTGGACAACACTTAGGCCACTGGTATATTGAGCCCACTGCCTGTCCTACTGGGCAACGTTGCCTTATTGTTTCCTTGTACTCTTCCATCTATCTATCGGTCTCTAGCCCTCTGTTGTTTCTTGCTTTGTACTTCAACTATAAACTTTTTATGGCCAGGACCATCTTTTTGTTCTGTTTGTCCAGTGCCTAACACAGTGGAATTCTGATTATCGACTAGGGAATCCTAAGCACTACCACAATATAAATAATAATAATAATAATAAATACATTAATAAAGTCAAGGTGTTTTGGTAATGACAACATAATTAGTTTAAATTGTGTGAATGTGCAATTTTTTAAAAAGCAGCAAAGAGTCCTGTGGCACCATGTAGACTAACAGATGTATTGGAGCATGAGCTTTCGTGGGTGAATACCCACTTCGTCAGATGCATATAGTGGAAATTTCCAGAGGCAGGTATAAATATGCAAGCAAGAATCAGGCTGGAGATAACTTATCTTTCAAATGCCTTATTATTATTTTTTTTTACTCTGGATGAATTAGGCAGTCTCTGTATCAATAATAATGATGTCTTTACTTATTTGGGAGTCTTGTAATTTGCGCTATGGCTTGCAATTATATACCTTCCTGATCCTTATGTTCTTTAGGTTTCCCTAATGTTAGTGACCTCACAGTCCCTATATAAAGTGAAGCAGACAAAATTGTTTATATTTTGTGGTGGGAATTTGGCCTTGGATTTATTCATAGTGTTGCATAAATTCTGTTCACTGCTGTAGATTTGGAGTTGGTGTCAAAGCAGAGAACAATGGAGGAGTCAATAGGGCAGTGCAAACGGGTAAGGAATCCAAAGATTTTAGAGGAGAAATTAGACTGAAGCATCTAAAAATATTGGGATGAAAAAAGCTCAAAGTGGGCCAGAAATCACTAGTTTAAAACTAGCTTAAATATTTTTCATTTTTATAGGTCTGTGAGACAAAGGAAGTTTACAATTTAATTTCTAGAATAAATACTAGGCTGTTAGACTTTGAAATCCTCCATTCATATTGGTAGCTTGTGCTATTTGGACTTCAGGATGGTTTGCAAAGTGTTAAATGACAGCTCAATACAGGATAATATATTGGCATATACAGGTAAAAAAGAAGCATGGAAAGGATTAATAAGGGTAACAATAGTGGGGACTGCTTTGATGGAACCACAAAAGGAGAAATATCATGATGCCGAGATTCAAGTCAATAGAGTTTTTAAAGGATGAAATGCAGCTGCACTTGAAAGAAGAGATTTGTGTTCTCAGGCACGTACGTTTTTAATTAAGCCAAGAATGCTCTGAGTTTAATTTAATTACTTTACATTGTTTCTTTGTTTGTGTATCTATGTATCCCAAGACAGACCAGTCCTCGCTTACAGACAGCCCCCGAAGCTGAAGCAAATACTCACCAGCAACCACACACCACACAACAAAAGCACTAACCCAGTAACTTATCCTTGCAGCAAAGCCCGATGCCAACTCTGTCCACATATTTATTCAAATGACACCATCATAGGACCTAATCACATTAGCCACGCAATCAGAGGCTCATTCACCTGCACATCTACCAATGTGATATATGCCATCATGTGCCAGCAATGCCCCTCTGCCATGTACATTGGCCAAAATGGACAGTCAATGCAAAAGAATAAATGGACACAAATCTGAGATCAGGAATGATGACATTCAAAAACCAGTAGGAGAGCACTTCAACCTCTCTGGTCACTCAGTAACAGATTTAAAGGTGGCAATTTTGCAACAGAAAAGCTTCAAAAACAGACTCCAATGAGAAACTGTTGAGCTTGAATTAATGTGCAAACTAGATACCATTAACCTGGGTTTGAATAGAGACTGGGAGTGGCTGGGTCATTACACATATTGAATCTATTTCCCCATGTTGAGTATCCTCACACCTTTTTGTCAACTGTCTAAAATGGACCATCTTGATTATCACTACAAAAGTTTTTTTTCTCCTGCTGATAATACCTCATCTTAATTAATTAGCCTCTTACAGTTGGTATGGCTACTTCCACCTTTTCATGTTCTCTGTATGAAAATGTATTTCTTACTATACGTTCCATTGTATACATCTGATGAAGTGGACTATAGCCCACAAAAGCTTATGCTCAAATACATTTGTTAGTCTCTAAGTACTCCTGTTCTTTTTGCGGTTACAGACTGATACGGCTGCTACTCTGAAAAGTATCATTTATATTTCCTTGGATGAAACCAGAGCAGAAAATGTTGGACCAGTTGTCATAAACAGATTGTTAAGGGTTAATGTCTCTTGTACCAAGCAGGGAACTGGTCACCTGACCAGAAGACCAATCAGAAGACAAGATACTTTTAAATTTGGGTGGAGAGAAGTTTTTGTGTGCGTTCTTTGTTTGTTGTGTGTTCTTCTCTCGGAGGGTCTGAGAGAGACCAGACATTACTACAGGCTCTCTAAGTTTCTTTTCATATAGTAAGTAAAAACAGGCGGTTTAGGCTTTTTGATTGTTTTTACTCTATTTGCAATTGTGGATCTGGCTGGTTAACTTTTATATGTGTAGTTGCTGGGAATATTTTGATTTGTATTGGTACTGGGGGGAAAGTCTCTTTCTGGTGTCTGTAAGCTATAGGACCCTGTATATTTACATCTTAAAGTTACAGAGATAATTCTTTACTTTTTCCTTTCTTTTATTAAAAGATTTCTTTTTTTAGAGAACCTGATTGATTTTTTTTTCCTTGTTTCCCTTGTGTTATTCCAGGGGATTGGGATAACTCACCAGGACCAGTGGAGGAGAGACGGGAGGGGGAGAGATAGAATCTCTCTTTGTTTTCCTTGAATCTGTTTGCCTCTTTGTGGAAGGGAAGGGAGATGCTTCTCTGTATGGTGATTTAGAGGTTAGATCAGTATCTCTCAGGATAGCCCAGGGAGGGAAATTCTGAGAGGGGGAAAGGTGGGGGGAATGGTTTATTTCTCCTTGTTTTAAGAACCCAAGGGATCTGGGTTCTTGGGGTCCCCAGGGAAGGCTGGGGAGGTCAGAGTGCCCCAAAACAGTATATTTTTGGGTGGTGACAGTGCTATCAGATCTAAGCTGGTAATTAAGCTTAGAGGATTCAGGTGCTAGTGTATCATTTTCTGAACTCTAAGGTTCAGATCTGAGAAGGAATGCTATGACACCAGTGGTTTCCAGCCATTGGGTGAGGACCCATTTCTGGGTCACCAATTGATTCCAGGTGTGTTGTAAGCAGACTGTGTGCATTTTATAAATTTTTTAAAATATATAGATAAAATGGTACAAGAATAAAGTATCTCATTCAGGCCATTAACTGAGCTTAGAGTTATCTGAAGACCAATAATAGAACTGGCAAAATCTCCATAATGAAAGGAGATACCCTGTGGCGTATGGTAGGTAGACGATAATGCAGAGGCAAGAAAATTAAAAAAGAATAACAGGAAGTTTTAGTTAAGGCAACATGGGAAGGCAGGGAGATGCTATATTTTTTCTTTTTATTCTTACTTATGTGTGCATTAAGCCTATAATATTGTAGAGAAAACAGGGCAAAGTGTGTCTGCCTCCCTTGCATCAGCTGTCATGATAAGGTGATCCTGATACATAAAATTTAAAATGAAAACAAATTTATACGTAATGGTCAATTAGCTTTTACATAAATATAATGGAATTACCTCTCCGAGACGAAGTGAGTGTTACTGCTGCTGCTCCAAAATGTGAAACAAAGGAAGGTGAAGCAATTAGGAAAAGAAAAACAAATTCACTTCATAATCATGAGCCCACATATCTGAAATATGAAATTTACATTCATGAAAGACTGGATGTGTTCCCTAAGTTTGTTCTTTGTGGAGATGTTTTGGTTAATGAGGAAAAAATAGAAAATAATCATGGTGATGCTAAAGAATTCAAATGAATAATTGCAGAGAGAAAGGAGATCAATTATGTAAAGAAAATCAAGTTTTCTTACAATTTATTTTTATTTCTGGAATGCTAAATGTTGCATTTTTTATTCATTATACAGCAATAACCTGTCATATGCTAATATACACGCCACAACTATTTTGTCGGTATTCATAATTTTGGAGAGATTTGTGTATAGTTGGTCATGTAATCACTCATGCAATGGTTATATATGTGTTAGGGGGGCATAGACCTGAAGAGGTTGGAAAACATTGCCCTGACCAAGGGAAAGAATATCTGAATGTCAGAAATCTTCACTTTCTAGGCAATGCCCAATCAAGAAAGTGAAGTTTATGGAACCCCAGCCATCAACATACGAATAGTTCCTGTCCTTCATCAGTCTTTCATACACATGAGTGACTTTTGAACAAAAGACCAATTACCCAACAGTGCCACCTAGGTCATCAAAAAAATAAAGAAAATTCAACACAGTTGCTGTTCACCTTTGGCCATTGCTAAAGAAGGTAACTGATTAACAGGACTAGAGCCTGCTCTGTCACATCGCCAAGTCTGGAAACAAATTGCAAAGGTTTCAGAAAATCTGAAGATTTTAGATAATACCAGAGCTGCTTGGACACTACCTTCTCAATTCTAGAACAGGAAGGTTGGAGACAAGGATATAGTTGGCAAGATTATCAACATGAAGGGATGACTTTTTGGATCAGGGGCCCAGCAGTTGCTTGATTGAGAGTTGCTGACACTTTCCTCTCCCAAGAGAGGCATTAACAGTCTCTTGCATTATTAGACCTTTATTTCTATGCTAGATTTAGCTTGTGAAGGAGGGCATGGATCCAAATCAGCATGGTGACTTGACGTTCCTCAAGTTCTCCCAGAATTTAAGTGAGCAAAACTGCTGAAACTCAAGAAGAGAAGACATTATATTTGTCCACCCTACACAGAATTGTCCATGGAAACAGTCTATCAGGTCTGAATCTATTAGTCTGGTGTGCAAAGTAACAGAGAGAAAAATTGTTATTGTGAGAGAGACTCAAAATAGTGCTTGGACATCATATATTTGCTTTGAGCATCTAAGTAATTATATGAGCTCCCAAATGTGGATATCAAACAAACTGGAAAGTTGTTTGCTCTCTCTTCTGTTGGGCTGATTGAGTGGATGTGCTCATTCTTTATGGTTCATAAGAAGAACTTTTTGAGCTGACAGATGCCCCTTCAGTTTGGTACAGGGAAAGAGACCCTAATACTCCTCCCTCCGCCAACAGGGGTTTATCTAGGACCAGCATGGGTTAAGCAAATGGATTTGTTTGGCAAGTTGGCCTTGTTAATGAAGAATCCACCCACTTAATTCCTTTTGGTCCTGGTTAAGCCCTGTAGTAGAAATAGGGTTTTTTTCCCAAGGCCCAGCTTGTCAGCTCAGAAAGACCATGAATACTAAAGGCCTGTACCCACCCACAGGCTCTCATTTTGTTCATATCATAAATGACTTCACTTTTAAGCAAGATGACTGCTTCCAGCACTGTTCAGTAATTATAATTGAAGAATTAAAAAGATTAACTTTAATTAAACTGTACTGCAGAAAATGGATGTTTTCATTTTAAATGAGATTAAGATCAAGAATAATTTAAAGTGCACTTCTGTTCTGGGAAGTGGTAAGGTAAAAATACCAGCCTTCTTTTTCCGTAGACCTTGCTTGTTGCCTCTATGTATTCAGTGTCTTATCTTGCATCACTCCTATTACCATTGCAGAGCCAGCACAGCTGTGAAAAAATAAACTGGGTTCTGCTCTGGCTTGTGAATCAGCAACAGAATTGTTAGCTAAGTTCCAACTGCAGGGCCAAATTCAACTCCCAATAAAAAAGCAGTGGAGCTGCTGAAGTAGAACTGAGGGAAGGATTTGACCTACAGAATATTTGCTACTAGTGGTTATATATGAGCCAAAATAACACAGGCTGACTTTCAGGTTCTAGCTTGGTCATAATTGCAGTTAAGAAATTCCTTAGAAAAGCCATCATTTTACTCTTAAATTGAGTGAATTTGAGATGGACTAATTGAGGTATTCTAAATATTACTTCTCTGTGACATTTTCACAGTTATATTTCAGAGTATAATCGCACTTTTTTAATATATAGTCTGTAATGTATATCTCCCAATGTACAGTTATAATTCCCTCAATTTATTGAAGTTAGTATTCTAGCTATTATCATTTGAACAATTTTATATGTGCACAAACTTACTTCTGTTCATTTGGGAGGTAAAATATGTGATTTCTAATAGGTAGATATGAAAATCAATATGCTATAGTGGAAATTATACTAATTATAATCCTAGTGTGGGGTGGAGTGACATAATCAAGAAACAAGCAAAAATAAAATGCAGTTCCAATTACGGTATATTATTACATTGCAAGACTTCCCTGTAATTGGATTGTTGTTTTTTTTTTTTTGTTTGTTTTAAAAAAGGCATTTTCTTGTTTTACAGACTCGTTATAGATTGTCATGTTATATCAACCAGTAAGCATAATTCCTTGTTCTCTACAGTATCCATGAAATCAGTGTTAACATGGATTTTGTTTTCACAGCATACCAGTAGTATGTAAGTGAGTAGAAGTAGTGCAGATATTCAACTGAAAAACAAAACCAGAAAGAAACTGTATTTAAACGCTTCCTAGTAGTGTTCAAAAAGCATGGAGGCTGCTGAAAGGGTAAATCTGCTTCTTTTCTGATTGTAGAAAATGACTACTGGTATATAGAGTCAGATTATTGGGGGGGAAATAACTATTGTATAATGGTATTCTAATCATTTTTACTGAAGCAGAACATGCATAATGTGCTCTCACGTAGAAATAAGTGAAGGAAAGGAGGGGGGAAGAAAAACATTGCATTGTATTACTTCTGTTAATAACAACAGGAGACTAAACTGATCAGTTACATACAAGGGCTCATAGTATTAGGTGTTTCCCAGGACAGACAATTAAACAAAGAATTGCCTAGTTCTTAGCAGGGGAAGATGAAGCTGTGGGAAATAAATGTCAAAAGAAATGTAGGTCATATCCAGGATATGCTAATTATATTTTGTACTTTTTTTAAATGGAAAACCAAGCTCTACCTCCTTTCCCCAAATATTTCTATTACTTTTTGTATGCTATCAACTACATTTCTATGTGTTTATATGATCCAAAATATTGCATTAGTTTCATAAGAGTAGTATGATTTTTAAGCCACAGTACTGCCATTTTTGGGAAAGTGAAGGTTTAGGAAGGGCTGTACTCTGGCAGCCACTCATGAAAGCATACTGGGGATAGTTCAGTGGTTTGAGCATTGGCCTGCTAAACCCAGGGTTGTTAGTTCAATCCTTGAGGGGGCCATCTGCAGCAAAAATCTGTCTGGGGATTGGTCCTGCTTTGAGCAGGAGGTTGGACTAGATGACCTCCTGAGGTCCCTTCCAACCCTGATATTCTATTTAAAAAAAAAAAACAAAAGTATAGGTCATGATTTTCAAAATTGAGTGACTGAAGTTAGGTGTGTGAGTTTATATTTAGGTTCCTAAATAAGTGGCTTGATTTTTCAGTAGTTCTGAACATCCACTGGTTGGCATTGGCCTCAGTGTATAATAGTAGGATGAGGAATATATGTTGCACCAAAAAGTAGATGAAATAAACAAATCGAAATTCAGAAAACCCATTCGTAAATATTGTTCTCCATAACTTACTTAATGGGTAATATGAAGCTGGAATATGCGATTTTTTATGGTAGAGGGTCACAAACTTAATTTAAAACCTCCAACATCATATGAACAGGAATTCCTAGCATGACCATTCCAGGCACCTGAACCGGCCAATATTCAAATTAGTTGCAAGAAGTTTTTAAAACTATGACTAATTAATAATGACTTAAGTTAAACAACAAAGGATAAAAGAAGTTGAACTAAAGGTTTCTTAAAGTAATCTCCTTATGCAGCCTGTGAAGAAGGTACAGTCCAGATTCACTATTACTCCTTTCTGTACTATTAACAGTTTGTGCTTAGCTGGAGCATGTAATAAAAGAAAAACCAAATTCACACGGTGAAGATATACATAAAGTCAGTAGGGAAAATTTTTATTAAATTCTAAACTGAAGGACAGAAGTTGTGATAGCCTGACTAAAAACCTAAACTAAACAACAAAAACAGACCCTCCGTGGTTATTCTTTAGTTCTACACTAGTTATATTTTTCCACAAAATACTGAGAAATATGCACGCAGAAAGCACCTAATTTAATATGGGTCTGTCCATCTAGCAATCATGTCTTTTATTTGGGGTGGGAAAAGAATGGGAAAGATTTAAAATAATCAATTTTTATGTACATGTAATTCTAGCAAGCACATTTGTCACTGTTTTTGCTGTAGTTAGGATTGATTTATATGCTAATACAAACTCCCTTCACCTTATCTTAGGCCTTTAGGAAATGAACTGCAGCTCCATGAAGATTGTTTCATAGCGTACTGTGAGGTCACAACTACCTGTTCGAAAATGCTATCTTACAGGACAGTTTACATATATTTTATGATTGCTTATGTAACTGCTGAGAAACTTTTGTTGTTCGTTTCCTTCCACTTGCTATTAATAGTTAGGGTTGTATATATTTTTGAAGTAGTTATTATAGATTAAGGAGTCAAATTTGGATCTCAAATTCTGCTCTTGTATAGTGAATTGATCGCATGTGTGTAACTTGGTGATAAACTTGGGCCAAGATTAAAAACAAACAAACAAAAAAAAGGAACTAAAAGTTAGGCTCCTAAATCCATGTTGACCACAGTGAGGAACTAGCAGTTCTTGATGATTTTAAAAATCAGGCTATTCTTTAGGAGACTAATTTTTAGCTCTCACTTTGGCAAATCTTAAAGTGCACCAAGAAGGTAAAACATCATTGTAACTGACTGACTAATGCAGGTGGTTCTATACTTAGTAGAAATATCAATAGACATATCTAACTAAATAGAATATCAATCTAAAATTAAAACAGAAATATACATTTACAAGATATGGTTAAAATGAAATAATCCCTTGCAGCCTCTAAAAGCTAAAATAAAAAAGGTCTTTCTTAAATATTCACCACTAGGCTGCTGCTGCGATGAATCTGTTTGAAGTTTTTTTACAGTCTGTATTATAAAACTACATGTTAGGGGGCTTATTCCTTCACCCTCTCACTTCCCTGGTCCTTCTCACATGAACAGAGAGCAACAATACCCGAAGTCCAAAGGCGCAAACAATTCGATGTTTATTGGGGTGAACTTCCAGCAAGCATGATTCCAGTTTCCTTCCTTAGTGTCCCCCTTCCCAGCTCTGACACCACAGAGCCTTGCCTGTGTCCCTGTTCCTGTTCCTGTTCCCTCCTTTAGCAAAACATGATCCCAGTTCCCCCATCCCCAGTCCCTGTTCTCATTTCCCCCGCCCTTACTTCTTGATTAACTGCAGGCTATATAGTAAAACTTGAGTTCTGTTTAGCTATACCTTAACCAATCATTTTACTGAAATTTAACTAACCAATCCTAACATACTGTAACATGGTTGTTTAACCAATTATATCCCACCACCTTGATTAGTTTACACTCAGTGAAATTAATTATACAGCAGACCGAAACAATCACAGAACCAGACAGAGACCATGCAAATAAACATACAAAACAATACAGAAGTGAGGATTTCACAACTACATCTATACAGACATAAGGGTTTTCCATCTGTGTCTATTGATAAGTGAGTTCTTACCAGACAGAAAACTATTAAACTAAGTTTCCTTTTACATGTTCTAGACTCTTCTCTTTCTCTGGTGGTGATAGGAATATCAGGACAGGATTGTATTCCTAACAACCCAATAGCACCTTATTTCAATGTGACTAGTTTGGAATGTGAGGATGTGACCATACATTTCCCAGTTTATGGCTGGCCTCTGCTGCTTAGCTGAAGAACCAGGCCTCAAACTGTCACAGTAAGAGAAGGACATTACACAGACAGACAATGATTTTGATTCTTTCTTTTATACCTCTATAACTAGCTAAGTAATAAGAATACACCTAAATTCTTAAAGTATAGGCCTCTGCAAACAGGCCTGAATATCTATATCCTAACACTACACAGCATGTAATAATGTCGCACATGTTTGGATTCCCAGGGGAAGTGGCTATTCCTCTATACTTTATTCCATTTTTAAACTAACATACATTTTATCAATGTTTTGCTTATACACTCCCTCCCCCCACACAATGTCCAGTTTTGCTCAGCAAAGTATAAAAAGAGAAACCATATAAAACTTTAATAATATAGTATCCTGGGACATGAAGTTGGGAGCACTAAACAAAAAGAACAGGTGAAACAAAGTGAACTAAGAAGCCTGAAGAAAATTTTGAGAACAAAACTTATAAGGTATCAAGGGAAAAGATCTAATGTGAGGAAAATCATTAGTAATAAATGCAGTGTTGCAGAGGTAGGTCCCAGCTGCAAGTTAAAACCAGAACCTGAGCTTCCCAAAAGTTTGTAGGCGTATGTGTCCTGGGTTTTGGTCTGGGACCATCTCTAATTATTATCTACTTCTTTACTTTAGATAGCTGAGTATCTAAGGGATTTCTATAGTCCCAATTACCAAAGTGCTGTACTGCTGACAAACCTACCATGTTTCACTTATTGGCATTTGAGCATATTTTGAATTATAGCATTTCAAATCTATACCTCATTCAGAATTGTTTTTCCTGTTATTAACTTTTCCTATGCCTGTGTGCAAAATCCTAATCCGAGAACTTGTAAAATGTTCTTTTTAAACTCAAACAAATAGTGTTCTTCAGTGGAGAACACGTATGCTCATTTTGGACTTAATTGTCTTTCTATTTGAATTTGAATTTTAAAATAGCTTTAAAAATTATTTATTCTTACTTGGGATTGTGTTTACCTGCTCCTAGCTGCCAGCCGGTTATTGCTGCTAGATAAATGAACCAGTAAATAAAATAAAGAAGCTGAAAAACAATTTTAAAAAGTTCAATAATCAGCCTTCTAATGCCTAAAATACAATGTTTTTCTGTGCTGTGGGGATTTGTATGCTTATATTTATAATACTGAAAACATGTCCATTGATCTAAATTACATCAGAAGTAAGGTTAGAAGAAGAGCAGACTTAGGCAGTGCTGAAAGCAGGAGGGGTCAGTAAGTGCCTGCGCAAAACCGTATTTTCTAATTGAAGTTCTGAGCTGGCACTTTGACAATCATTTCTGGTTCAGAGATCAAGAGAATTCACAGTTCTAAGCAATTTTCTGTCCACAGGACTCAAAAGTTCAAGCAGGCCAAGTGACTTTCATCATCTATGAACATTATTGAGACAGGCAGTGAAATTACTTGGAGACCTCAGGGTTCATTTCTAACTTGAAGAGCCAAGAAAAGAACTTGCAGATGGACTCTTTAGCCCCTGCCATCCAAATGAGGCCTCTTTTTTCTACCTGGACTCTAATGAGAGAGGTAACCACTGATCCATTTTCATAAACAATACACATTCTTAAAACTCAATGCATAGTTCTTCCAAAAACCATTTTGTGCACACACTATGCAGATGGGCAGTAGTGATGGTCAACAGCTTATGACTTGGCCAAATCTGAACAAGGCCAATAAAACTGGCCATAGCACTACCAAATTACAGTGCCTTGCTGCAAAACAGAGAGGTGTTAGAGCTCTTCTAAAAAGGTCACAAGAATTTTTAATAATGGAAAGCTTTGTATTTAATGAACCTGCATAATGAATTCATTTACTTTTAAAATCCGTAGCTTCTTTTTAATTAGGTGCTGCAGTACTCTTACAAATCAGAATATGTTGTCTTATTGTTCAGATAATAAAAAGCAGTATAAGTCACACACCTTATCCATGACTTGAATATGTAAAATTACTCTCTTTTCACTATTAAGAGTTGCCAAGTCTCTCCCCCAAACCATCTTCCAAGTTTTTCAGTGATGTCTTGGAATTCCAACATGGATCTTTTTGTATAAGGATCTCCTAATAAGCAACAGGGAATATGTCTTCAGATATAAATGATATTAACTGGCCATCAACAAGTTTAGGCTTAAAATTAGAGGAAGGTTTCTAACAAACAGAGGAGTGAAGTTCTGAAACAGCCTTCTGAGGGGAGTAGTGGGGGCAAGAAACCTAACTGGTTTTAAGACTGAGCTTGATAAATTTATGGAGAGGATGATGTGATGAGATTGCTTACAGTGGCTTGTGGCCTACTGGCAGCTGCTAGTAGGAAATGTCTCCAATAGCTGGAGATGGGACACTAGATGGAGAGGGCTCTGCGTCACTATAGTGAATTCTTTCCCAGGTATCTAGCTGGTGGGTCTTGCTAACATGATCAGGGCCTCACTGTTCAACATATTTGGGGTCAGGAAGGAATTTTTCCCCAGCTCAGACTGGCAGAGACCCCGAAGGTTTTGTGGGATGGGGTCACTTGCCAATTTGAACTAGAGTAAATGGTGGGTTTTCTGTAAGTTGAAGTCTTTAAATCATGATTTGAGGACTTGAATAACTCAACCAGAGGTTTTGGGTCTATTATTGGTGTGGGGTGGGTGAGGTTCTGTGGCCTGCAATGTACAGGAGGTCAGACGAAGTGATCATGATTGACCCTTCTAGCCTTAAGGTTTGAGAGTCTATGAGATAATGGAGGACATGTTTATAAAGTATTCTGTTTGTGTTCCAAGCATTGTATGTGATTGATAAACAGATGATCACAGTAACCTCAGCTGAGACTGAAATTTTAAGCAGTGGAAATAAAAGAAGCACAGTGGTGCTGCTACAGGCTTTAATTTGCAGTTGTACTAGTTATTACCATGGGCAGCTGCTTTTATCGTCATTTCAGAAAGGCTTCAAGGTACCTCTGCTGTTGAGAAGATACACAAGAGGGACACTGCCTGTCAGGATTGCATGAATAGCTTCTTTCCATCTACTGGAAAACAAAGAGCATTGATAATAAAATCATAGAATCACAGGACTAGAAGGGACTTCAAGAGGTCATCTAGTCCACTCATGGCAGGACTAGGTATTATCTAAACCATCCCTGACAGGTGTTTTTCCAATCTGCTCTTAAAAATTTCCAAAGATGGAGACTCCACAACCTCCGCAGGCAATTTATTCCATTGCTTAACCACCCTGATAGTTAGGAAGTTTTTCCTAATATCCAACCTAAACCTCCCTTGCTGCAATTTAAGCCCATTGCTTCTTGCCTTATCCTCAGAGGTTAAGAAGAACAATTTTTCTCCCTCGTCCTTGTAACAACCTTTTATGTACTTGAAAATTGTTATCATGTCCCCCCTCAGTCTTCTCTTTTGCAGACTAAACAAACCGAATTTTTTCAATCTTCTCTCATAGGTCATGTTTTCTAGACTTGTAATCATTTTTGTTGCTTTTCTGTGGACTTTCTCCAATTTGTCCACATCTTTCCTGAAATGTGGCACCCAGAACTGGATACAATACTCCAGATGAGGCCTAATCAGCCAAGAGTAGAGCGGAAGAATTACTTCTCGTGTCTTACTTATAACACTCCTGCTAATACATCCCAGAATGATGTTTGCTTTTTTTGCAACAGTGTTACACTGTTGACTCATATTTAGCTTATGGTCCACTATGGCCTCTATCTATACCGTCCTTCTTATTTTAGAGAGCTTTCTCTATGGTATATGGAAACAGAGGGCATGTCTATACTGCAAAGAACTGAGTCTCAGAGCCTGTGTCAATTGATTTGGGCTTTGACTGCAGGGCTAAAATAGCAGTGTAGATGTTTGGGCTCAGGCTGGAGCCTGGGCTCTGAGACCCTATCTCCTTTGCAGGTTTCAGAACTTGGGTTCCAGGCTAAGCTAGAATCTCTACATTGCTATCTTAACCACATAGGCTGAGCCCTGCAAGCTGCGTCAATTGAATCAGCTCTGCCTGTCTTTTATTTCAATGTAAAACTATCCTTGAGAGTGCAGTACATTTACAGAATATGCTATTTAGCTGGACCTCAACCAAGCATTTTATTTAAATATTGCTACCATATTGATATTTTTGCAGCTCTGCAGGACCTGTTGCTGCTTCCAGTGGAACCCTTTGTTTATTTGTCTGAGCTTGATGCAGACAATGAAAAGAGATTTTATAGCTGGTATATGAGAACTGGGATTTCAAACACATTACAGAACAATACAGATTGCCTTTAGAATTGAGGTCATCCAAATTGTAAACAGGCATAGACTGGGGGAATGATCTATCCATTCTTAATCTCATTATAGCCAGCTTTATAGCTGATCCTGTTTCATACTGAGCTGCCATAGACTTACTGTAATTTATTATACAATAAAACAAATTTAGGATTTCCTTTGGAGTTTACTCCTGAGGGCATTCTGGGTGCGGTGGGGGTGACGTTCAGTGGGAGGGTTTGAGTATGAGAGGGTCTGGATGCATGGGGGTTGGGCGGATGGGGGAGCAGGGATCCCTGTTCAGGGATCCCTCCCCCTGCAGCTGATGAGTGATGGGCACAGGAAGCGGGATGTGTGTGGAGGGGGAGTTTGAAACATATCCTGCAGCTGGGGAAGAAATCTGGGGTGGATCTGACTCAGACCCAGCTGCCATGCAAGGGAAGAGGAAGTCCCATCCTCCCCAGCCCAGCCGGGACTATCAGCTGAACCTAGCACAGGGTAGGAGCCACCAGCCAGATCTTCCCCAGTCCCATTCTCAGCCCCTTTGGTGGTTGTCTCAGTAGAATGACGGCAGTTGGAGAAGGCTTTATACAGAACTAGCATATAATCTGAGAATCCGGCTCTCTATCTCTAGACTGAGTCACGTTGGCAAGAAAATGCCCATGTGCTCCTGTTCTGAGGATAATTAGGACATCAGTCTCCAGGGCTGTCAAACTATTAAAATAAAACTTTGCAATCCTTAATTTTTAAAATGGGGTGTTCAGTGAAGGTGTTTTTGTTTGTTTGTTTTTATTTTTGTCTGTTTTGAAGTTTGACATAAAATGTAGGTTTAGAGGAAAGACACCCTTTTCCTCTTCCCCCCTCCCCAGCGTGGTGCTGCTGGTTGCAGAGGTGAAGTGCATCCTCAGGACATCGGGTGCAATGTGCTATAGCACCCCCTCCTGAGATCCCTTATCGCTGCCCCTGCTACTCCTTGGGAAGCAGGGGTAAGGGATCCCCAGGAGACTGTGGTGAAGTTTTGGGGGTGGATCCCACTCACCATCCTCGGTGCCTGCAGCCTGGGCACCTCTGCACATGCAGCCCCAGGGGGTGGGGAGAGGCACACGCAAGGGCCGGAAAGTGGAGTGGGGACCAAGCAGTTGCCCTGAAAGGACGGGCAGTGGCTGAGCTCCTGGCTCAGCATGGCGGGGGGAGTGATGACCCCCAACATTCTGGCGGCCACATATCACCTTTGCTCCCTCCTCTGGGCAAGCTCCATGCAGTAGTGAGGAGGTGCTGGAGCAGGAGCTGCTGCCACAGCAAGAGAAGCAGAAACAGGTGATAATGGTACTTCCGGCAGCTGCACTGGCTGCCTGCAGTGCTGCTGCTTTCTTGCCAGGAACTCTGGGATACATCTGGAGGACTTCTGGTACCCAAGTCAAGCCAGGGCCATGTGCTCACAGGAAAGCCATAGGGCTCACGCCTCAAGTCCCAGCTTAACATGAGCTCAGACCCTCGAGCCCTCAGGTCTGGGACCCTAGGTTAGCATACTTTGTATGTGATCGCAGTGGGGGTTGGCCTTACATTGCTGTGTAGACATGCCTTGAGTGGGGTGCGTAAGGGGCCTGCAAGAGGAGGCTAACAGGGGCAGAGTGCCTGTAAAGTGACCCTGGCCATGAGGAGGTGCTTGGGTAGTGACCACCCTGCTACAAGCGCTCTGCGGGCTTTAAGAGCCATAATTTAGCTTCCTAGTTATAAAGTGTTCTGTATATTACAATGCTGTACACTGGTCCACTTTAAATAGCTTTACAATTTTAGCTAATTAGCGTCACCATGGTGTTGCCTATAGTTAGGAGACGGCACGCCCTGGGGATTCAACTTACTTGCAAGTGGCAGTTGGAACAATTTTGATGGCAACCATTAAACAATAATAATTCTGATTTCATGGTGTTCTACCACACCTTAACTGACTTTTACCCATCATGTTTTGTATTTGTTTAGTACCAACATTGTTCTTGTCATTGTACAAACTCACAGACAATGGGCCTGACCCTCGGCTGGTGTTAATCAGCAAGACATGCAGCTGCACTGATTTACAGATCTGTGCCAGTACTTTGAGTGTTTTCTTCAATTCAGGGTGTCAGAAAATTGAGAGAAATGTGCATATATCCTAGAAGATTCATTTTCCCTTGCATCTATAACTTCTTTGATGACTGAATTGGGGCACATAAGAAGGGACTGGAAAACATTATCGAACAAGATAATTGTGATGTGTGTTGGATGAATAGGCTTCCAGTAGGAACTGCAATGTTTCTGGTATTGTTATGGACATTTGACAGACATTGCTGTGGTGTGAAGTCATACTTCATCACTTGTCTATGAGAAAAAGAGTAGCTGTAGAAGTAACATCAATCAGGATGCCAAGAACATTTTGTACAAAACAAGTAAAACAATGAAACCTGCTGATAGAGATATGGAGTGTGTGCTAAGAGCCATTGTAGTCTAGGAATTGAACATGAGTCTCAGAGCCGGGAATTCTTGGCCAAACCTAAAACAATTTTCATTAGAACAGTCAAAGACATTTTTTAAAAAGGACTGCCCATTTGCCAAATTTCAGCTATTGAGGCCTAGTTGTTTGGCACTAGAGCTGTTTGAGGTGGGGTTTTTTATTATTGGGAAAGAGTATTTTTTCCTGCCTTCCTCAAATGCAAAAATGTTTTTGTACAAACTTTTTTTAAAAATCATCCTTGAATGAAGACTAGGCTTGCAAAACTACAGCCCAAGAGGTGAAAGTTTCATAATGTTACAAACAGCTTGAAAGAAGGGAGTATAGTGGGAACAGTGAGGCAGCATTAACTATAACTGTCAGTAGGATAATATGTATTACATATGTATTTACCAGAGGTTTGCAGCTTTATTTCATGACCGGGAATGAAAACCACTACTTTTGGGCTAAGTATTAAGAAATTACATATTTTTATGATGTATTTAAATATGTGAATTGATTTTTTTCAGCTTTGTATTAATGAAATAGGTGAACAGCTTTTCAAGTCTGAACGTGTTTGTTGATTTACCCATATTTTGTTGGGTCATTAAAAGTGACATACATATGCCAGAATCAAAAAAAAGAATTGCATCTAGGAACTAGAGATAACTCTGAAAAGAATGAATGAAAAACCTCATTACTCTTTGTATTTATTCTTTGTACCTCTCACAAAGATGTGCTGGATCCTTTGGAAAACTAGAACGTGGTGTCCGACTCCCGGCATGAAAGATGTGGCCCATTCCCAACAGTTGACAAGAAGGGGTGAATATCAACAGAGGGAAAATTACTTTTTTTAGAGCTAACCAGGCCAATTCAATCTGGGTGAACGTGGCTCAGTAATTTTCCCTCTTGATATTCACCTCTGCTTGTCAGTTGTTGGGAATGGGCCACATCCACCCAGATTGAATTGGCCTTGTTTGCACTGACTCCCCCACTTGGTAAGGCAACTCCCATCTTCTCATGTGCTGTATATTTATACCTGCCCACTGTATTTTTCACTCCATGCATCTGATGAAGTGTGTTGTAGCCCACAAAAGCTTATGCCCAGATACATTTATTAGTCTCTAAGGTGCCACAAGGCCTCCTCGTTGTTTTTGCTGATACAGGCTAACACGGCTACCCCTCTGAAACCTTTCAAAAACCAGGTTACTTATTTAGGCACCTAATTGTTGGCTCTCATATTTTGGAAAATCTTGACTCAAACTTGTATTTTTTAGGGGGTGGGGGTTGTGAAAACCTCAGGAGGAAATGATTGATTGTTTTTTACATGTGCATAATCAGCCAGTCATACACTGCAAAAAGCCCAGGTGTTAAATTTCCTGTTACTCCTTTGTTTGCTGTGACACTCCGTTTGTAATGTGCTCCTGATCATACTTATGCAATTTGTCATGCTATAGTACAGTGACTTATGATTGCTGTTGGCAAAGAATAGATTAAAGTCAGGAATCAGCTTGTAGCCTATACATTTCAGCAGTGTGTATCCCACTCATCTCTGATCATGGGGTGCGCTGCATGGTATGTTTTGTAAAATATTCAGAAACAGAAACTGAGAGATCCTGAAGATTTGTGTGTTGTCTCAATGGAGATAAGTAAAGAGGGACTTAGTACATGGTCATTTTTGTCTAATTCATAAAAATGAAGTCAAATGTTTATTTTGTTTTCAGATGTGTAAAATTCTTATATAATTTTTTTTTTTTTTTTGGTTCTCAGAAGGAATAATTTCCATGTAAATGTAGAATTTGAAGAATTGTGGTTTTGATGTTGAGAGAATTACTGTAATTTGTAAAGAAAACTGTCGAGTGAGAACCCTGGTGGCTTAGATGAACATGGTATGGAGAAGCGCTGGTGATCCAGGTTTGGGAATGGCCTTTGATCTTTTGCCTTCTGACTGTTGAAGCTCACGTGTGCCACAGAGTAAGTGAATGTGCTGGCTGCTTACTCACTATGCTTAATAAACTAGCAGTTCCAGCCAGTTGATCCCTGGAGTGGATATTTGGTATTCGGTTCCAAGGATGCCACTTCTCCACCTTTTTCCCAACTCAAAAATGGAGTCATGATTGTCTAGAGACAGGTGATATAGCTACTCTGAAGAAAATGATGGACTCTAGAAATGGGAGTAATTTTCAGAACCCAGCCTGGGCTAATCTTTATAGTCAAGTGTAGAGTGAAGAGACTTGCATTTAGATGCCTAAACTGAGAGGGGCGGGTGGAGTACCAGCCAGTCCAAGTCCCCTCCTCCAAACCACACCTGTTGTTAAAACTATTCTAAATGAGGGCTTATGCTCAGAGGAGACAGGAGCTTCCTGGATTTTAATAGTCTGTTATCCTAGAGATTTGTTGAAACCTAATTGAAACTGGTGAGCCACACTTGATTTAGGGTTAATGTAAGAATCAGCCAAATTCCTTTACGGAATAGATAGCCGAAACAATAAGAGACACTACAGGAACTAGAGGCCATGCTGGGCTGATCAGAAACTGAGCTGTGTGTGTGGAGGGATATCACAGGGTATTTTTTTTTGGAGGCAGACGTGTGTGTGTGTGTGTGTGTGTGTGTGTGTGAGAGAGAGAGAGAGAGAGAGAGAAGCACTGCAGATGGAGACAGAGATGAAGCATCAGTTACAGAAGTGCTGGTAGTGTGGCCATGAGAAAAAGCGAAGAAAGGATCTTTTGTGGCTTTATACTGATGGAAAAGAGGCTTGGAACTGTGAACAAAGAAACTGTCCTCTGTTGTTTGAGTCCTCCTGTGTTCAGGGAAACAGGACTTTGTACATACTTTGTAAATAAACCTGATTCCAGCATCAGTTTCTCCTTCTAATGGAAACAACCTGCAAGACCCTGAATTTTTGGTAACCACTCAGGTCAAAAGGGGCAATGCTTATAATGCTTTACTCCCAAGAGAAAGTCTTAAAGTAGATACAGAATTTAGTAGTGTGTCTCCTGTACAGACTACTACACCTGCAGTTATTGCAGTATTTCATATACAGTACTATTCTATGGAGGAAGAAATCAGCATATTTTCTTTTGGCTTAGACCTTAGTTAGGGCCCGATAACCATGCATGTAATGTTAAGCATGTGATTTGTTTCACTAGCTTCAGTGGAACTATTCACATATTTAAAATTACACATGTGCTCAAGGACGTTACTGGGTCAGGCTCTTAGAACAGATTAACCAACCTGTGTAGTTTGGAAGGAGGGGGGTTGGCTTGCTATACCTTCCTCTCCCACAGGCATCCAAGGGCAAATTCGTCCTCCTTGACTACAGAGATTGATGGAGTCACACTCGCCTCAAATTGTGAGGGATCAGAATCCATTCCTAGGTTCACAACACTGGTGAAAGTTGATGTGTCCAAGACTGTATACTCTATAGACATGATCTTGTTAAACATGAAAAAAGTCAGGGTCTCAGTAAATGGGCCACACACATTTCCTTGTGACCATGGATTAATCAGGATAGAAATTAAAGTTTGTCCCTTGTTAATCCTTCTCACCCTTCTCAGTAATGACCACAAGGCTGTATGGAATAAGACTGATACTATCTCTCCCTTGCTTATTGGTGCAAGCAAAGAAAACTTTGCACCTAAGCTTAAATACCTATTTTTCCAACAGAGGGGTTCGAGAAAGCTGAACATTTGAATGGTGGCGCAGCCCCAGGAAACTTTGAAAATGTGGGTGGGTCCTTCCTACTAAATATTATCTGGGAGACCCTTGTCACATTGTGTCAAATGTTGGAGACAAATTAACATTGCTGTGGAAAAATCCTGCACGTGGGCAGGGCATCATAGCCATAAATTCATTATTGTGGTACTTGTGATAATTGCTAGTAGACCAGTGCTGATATGATGATACAGTAGTTCCAGAAGCAAAGATTTTATATGAAAAATCAATTGTGCAATTAAATTATTTTGAAAGGTATTTCTTCTTGGTCAAAATCTTAATCTGTTTAGTAATAAAATGTCATTTATTCAGGCACGTTGCGTAACATTCTGTGTTAATTATTTAAGTAACAGGATTTTGAAAGATTTTTGAAAAATATTGTGTAGCTAAGAAGAGGTGAAGGGATGAATTGAACATACATGTGGTGGTGTTTTTAAAGGACAAGAGCTAATTATTCGGTTGGCCAGGAGCTCTTCTAGAGCATGCCTGGCCATTAAAAACAATACCACAGAACTTGTCCAATTGAACCCTTTTAGGGTAACAGCTACTCAAAAAATGAGGCATAAGTAGAAAGATTTTGCCATTAATTTGTGATCTTGTTGGTAGCAGACCATATTAAGCCCATAGTGACAGATTTTACATAAAAGATTGATGAAACAAATGATGTGTATGAGTTCTTGGTCATTTGTTTTGTGTATATTGATGGATACGTACTGTACTATACTTACAAACTGGGGGCCAAATCCTCCAGACACTTAATCCCAAGTATGATATTAACCACTGTGGGCACTGAAATTAGTGTACTACTCATGGTAATTATCACTACAGTTGGTATAGTGTTTGCAGATCTTTCTATAAATTAATATGGTGGACCAATTTTGTACATGTTTCTTCTAATAAAATATTTAAAATATTCTATTATTTTTTTTGTAAAACAGGGATTTAAATCTAATAGGACAGGGCAGTACGACCCAGCAAATTGTGGTCACAAAATTGCCTCTAACTAATATTAATACAAATGAATGTCTCAGTTCCCTCAAATGAATCCATATCAACAATGAACATGTGCCGAAGGCAGCACACAAGCTGATTTTCAGTGGCACTCACGCTGCCCGAGTCCTGGCCACCGGTCTGGGGGACTCTGCGTTTTAATTTAATATTAAATGAAGCTTCTTAAAAATTTAAAAACCTTATTTACTTTACATACAACAATAGTTTAGTTATATGTTATAGACTTATAGAAAGAGACCTTCTAAAAACGTTAAAATGTATTACTGGCATGCAAAACCTTAAATAAGAGTGGATAAATGAAGACTCAGCACACCATTTCTGAAAGTTTGCAAAACCCTGTCCTAGCTTATTACATGAGAGTGGAAGAGGATGAAATCAGTTACTAGAATCTTTTGCTTTGTGATTTTCCTTCTCAAAAAAATTCAATGAACAAACACTGAAACAAATTCCAAAAAGCAGGGTGGATTTGGTTTAAATCAAATCAAACCCACTAGTCAGGAAGACTCGACATAAAAATGCATTCTTGTTGGTTGTTATAACCTTAATACATATTCTTCACAACTCAGAGATAGAAGTAGGTTTCATTTTTAGAAGGTACACAGTATACATTTTTACAGTGATCTATTTTGAAAACTTTTCAGATTAGTTTTACAGATATATCAGACAATGAATGAGTGTTTGGTTATTTAATTTACCAAAGGTAATTGAAGCAGTTATTTATGAAGTCATTGGGAGGTGAACTATCTCCAGTTTAACATGTTAATCATTAATATTTGGATGATTTTCACCAGACAGACATTTAAATTGTTTTATTTAACTAAAACAACAATATCCTGTATTCTGGATTTTTTTCCCTTCAACAGCAAACATATAGTTTAACAAAACAAGCATGTGAATTTTTGAATTTAGTTAAACACTCACGTTTTTCAAAATCTGATCTGTTTTTGTTAAAATTGTTTTTAACAAATAGTTAAATGAACTATTTAAAAAAAAATTAAATTGACTGGGTCAGCCAGGTCAACATGAGACACTTAAAATGTTGGCTTCTGCAGTTAACCCGATCATCTTCATTTTCCTGTTTGTTCATAATCTGGAAAAGAAAAACAAGCTTTCCTGCTTTTTCAGCTCCCAAATGACTTCTCAATTTGGAATGAATTAGTCCAAAGGAAGAAAATATTGTTGGATGTTCATGTCATAGCCAACTCCTCTTCTTCAGTAGTTAAGATTTGACCCTGATACCGAATATTGAGAATATTTGCAAGAAAATGAACTGGAGGTAGTGCTTGTCCCATTCATGTTTAAAATGCTTGTAATTTAACTCTGTCATTGCATATTTCTCTTTTTTAAGATCTCACTCAGTTTCTTCCACATTTCAACAGCATCAGCAATAAAACAGCTATTTCCCTGCATTTTGTTCAAGGCTACAGAAATAGGCTTCAGGGTACTTAGCATGTGTTCAACATTTCTCTTAACCCAATGTTGAGAACTTTGGCTGTGACAGTGCCATCTATTTTTTAACAATTTTCTTCACAAACTATCATCAGATTAGGCCAGTTCTTGATATAGTGCTCAAACCAGTCCACTACTGAGTTCCATCTAAAGTCTGTTGGGAGAGTTAGCTTGGTTTCTCCCACTTTTTTCAGAGCAGCTGCTGCAAAGTGGTTGTTATGGAAGTATTTTGCAATTTCAACAACATTAACCTTATTTCTGGAACACTGAAGTCTTTGGCTAGGAGGTGCATCAAATGAGCACTGCAACCATGTGTTATTAGCTTTGGACTTTTTTCTAAATAATTTCTTCTCATCTTGGATCCATTTACAGCATTGTCTGTGACCAAGCTGCGTACTAGATATTTGAATTTTTGTTCACAGTCTGTTATAGCTTTTACTGCTACTTCTTGTAAGTATTCTGCTGTGTGTGTATTTCCTGATGTATCAGTTGTTTCTGTAAGGAAGACATTCCCTTCCTCTGTTGTCACACAAGCACATACTACAAGATCACTGTGGACATTCCTCCACCCATCAAGACTCAAATTAACAATTTTACCCTCTAGACCTCTTGCCTGCTGCTCAATTTCTCCTTCAGACACTTTATCCAGCAATTTGCCTGAAACATCTGTTCTGTTGAGCGGACTGTATCCTGGTCTTAATGACAGAACCATGTTAATGAAGTGTGGGTTCTCAATCATATGGAAAGGAGAGTTTGTTGCATAAACAAACCGGACAATTTTTTCATTAATTACCTCTTTCTGTAATCTGCTGGTTCTTATCACAAACTTATCCATGGATCTTTCTGGATGATGGAGATTTTTTTCTTTTTGCTACAGGTTATATACTGTGGCTATGTGACATATATGATGATGTTCAAGTCAGGAAACCAGACCTTGCATTTCTTTGTTGCACTGTTTGCAGTTTGCCTGTCTTACCCACAGGTAGAGGAACTTCACTGAAATATTCCCAAACTGGGTCTCTTTTACATCCTGCTGCCGTTATAGGTTTTCCCTTCTAGTGAGAGAATGGTATGGTAGATCTCAAATCAATGAAGGCTACACTCAGAAAGGCCTCAAGACTTCTGGAATATGCTGCTCAAATAGTTTTACTTTTTTGTTTCTACTGCCAGTCCCTCCCTTCTCACATTTATTTCAGCTTTTCTTCTTGTCCAGATCTATTCCACCCCCAACAATCTTCTATTCATTGAACTTTTTGAAACTTTTCACTTTTAGAGAGAGGTAAGGGATTGACTCTGTGTACACAAATTTGCAGAGGGACAATAGGGTTGAGGTCTGTTATTTCTCACCTCTATATATTATTTATTTATTTTAAAACATTTTTGCGGTTATTTCTGGAGACACAAATCCACAGTCCGAGAACTACAAAACTAAGCATCTCTGATGGTATCTTCTAAACCAGTGGTTCCCAAACTTTAACAACCTGTGAACCCCTTTCACTAAAATGTCAGGTCTCACAACCGCCCCACCCCGCATAAATGAATATTTCCAGGGATTTTCTCCTTTACCTGAGTATAAATTATAAAAGCAGTGATCTTGGAAATATAAAATTTGTTTTTATGACATGCTTATTACACACTATTTATTATTAATTATTAATCATTACGCTATTTTTATTACATTATGAAAATGGCAACACTCTTCCATGAGCTCACTTTCGTAGCTTGTATTATTTTGAATAAGCCTGTTATAAGACAAGACTCCGATGTGAAACAGCATGAAGGTATTTAAGAAGCCAACTCAGAGTTCCTCCTACACAAGCATTCGGGTCTTGAGCAGTCCAGGCAAACAAACAATGCACGTTACAACAAAGCCTAAACTTGTTCTTCATAATAACTTTAAAAACAAGACTAGCTGCCTATTTAATTTTAAAAACATCAAAGAATATCCACTTCCCTTTCCATTTCTTATAAAGAGTCTTGAAGTTTAAATCTCCTCAGTGTGATAGATATGCTTGCTTTGATTTGCTTAGTTTTTGGAAGTCCAGGGGCTCCAGGCTGCTGGCCGTGTGCTGCCCTGGGTCCCTAGGGACAGCTCTGTCTGCCATTAGGGAATTATTTCCTGAGAACCCCCTGTAACATTTCACAAACCCCCAGAGGTTCACGAACCCCAGTTTGGGAGCCACTGTTCTAGAATGAGCACTGAGTCCCATTGGGTAGATAGAAAAATTAAACTTAAATAACCTGTACAGAAGCCCCCGGCACCCCATAAGATTGGGTCCCTAATCCATGAACTATTGGACGTAATTTACATAACTTTTCTTAAACATTACATGAATATATGTCTCATACTATAGAACAGGGGTCGGCAACCTTTCAGAAGTGGCGTCCCAAGTTTTCGTTTATTCACTCTGATTTAAGGTTTTGCGTGTCAGTAATACATTGTAATGTTTTTAGAAGGTCTCTTTCTATAAGTCTATAATATATAACTAAACTATTATTATATGTAAAGTAAATAATGTTTTTAAAATGTTTAAGAAGCTTCATTCAAAATTAAATTAAAATGCAGAGCCCCCTGGATCGGTGGCCAGGACCCGGGCAGTGTGAGTGGCACTGAAAATCAGCTTGTGTGCTGCCTTCGGCACACGTGCCAGAGGTTACCTACCCCTGCTATAGAATAAGAATTTACAATCCCTATTTCATGATGAGATATCTTTGGGCTATAATGTATCTTAATTAAAACTATCTTTAGTTAGATTTTCTCCTCAAAAAGCATTTTATCCAAAAAATCTGATTTAAATAAAAAAATCCAATTCTTTTTTTTTTAAAAATCACTGATTTTTATCCACCCTGCCAAAAAGAAGTACTGTTCCTAGAAAAGGAACTCTTTAAATAACATATTATTTATGCTGATCCAGTTAGGAGTCTAGCTGAATATTAAGTTTTGATGGGTGTACCAACATTCATGGTAAAGGAAATGGGAGGTTTTGGACCACTGAAAACAGTCACAGCAATATGCAAAAGTAACAAATCTATATTATCACTTTCTGTCATCATGGTTTCCCTAATAGATGCTGCACTCCTATGGGTAGAAGTAGAGTATATTTACTGAGAACAATCAAAGCCTGGAGAAGGTTCCTATCAGTTGTGATATATTCAGTGTGTATGTGTATATATGTGTGTGTGTGTATGTATGTATATGTTACAAGAAGCTGTAAACTACTTTGAGTCCAAAGTTTGCTAATGCTGTACTACTTAATTTGCTAAGTCCTGGCATATAAAAGCCACTGTTGGCCTGTATTTCCTTGGAAACTGTTTTTCTTTTAAAGCAGTGTGTAAAGCTGCACGCTTCATTTCATTTAAAGACTTGGAGGAATAGGATTTTTTTTTTTAAACATCTAGAAGACTTGTCCGGCTAGAAATTGATTTATTGTTGATAGTACTGGGCATTAGCTACAGAATGAGCCGTGGAATACCTCCTAGTTTTGTTTTATCTGTATTTTCTTTTGTTTTTTTTTTCAGCCAGCTATTTATTGTTTGAAGGGTGTTTAGGGAAAGGTAAATGCCATCTTCACTGTAAACTTTTTGAGGAATATGGGGCAAGGGGAATGCAAATATAATGAGTAAGGTTGAGACTAGAAACCTTAGTGAAGCCTCTGCTGAGGAGTATGTGTGGGTCTTGGAAGCTGAGATCAGTATTTTATTACCTAAGTTGCACAACAAATTTCTGGAGGTTGAGTGACGTGCTTTTCCTGCTGTTGCCTGGTCCTCTTCTCCTCACACTGTTCGTGTGGCTGGGCTCCAGCTGTGGTGCCTGCCCTGCAGCAAACCGTGGTCTGTCGCCCCATCGCTGGCACCCAGGAATTGGAGGTATGTGTATCCCAGTCTCCAAGTGCTGAGAATTGGGCCCCATCCCCCCATCACTTCATCCCTCCCCGTCTCAACCCCCAAAGCACCACAATCCCCCGTCACTGCATCCCTCCCCATGGCCCCTGTCATTGCCTCCTTCCCCATCCCAACCCCCCCGTGTCCCCATCACTGCATCCCTCCTCGTCCCAACCCCCCCCACTCCCCCCAACACTTCATCCCTCCCCATCCCCCTGTCATTGCCTCCTTCCCCGTCCCAACCCCCCCATGTCCTCATCACTGCATCCCTCCCCGTCCCAACCCCCACATACCCCATGCCACCATCACCGCATCCCTCCCCATCATGGACCACATCCCCCCGTCATTGCATCCCTCCCTGTCCTGCCCCCATCCCCTGGCATTGCATCCCTCCCCGTCCCAACCCCCCTGCACCCCCATCGCATCCTGCCCCCCACACCTACCCATCCCAGCCCTGTACCCCTTAGAGCACTCTCCGACTCATCCTCTCCACCTCCCAGAGCTGCCAGCCCCATGTCCGTCACCCCCCCCCCAGCCCTGCACCCCATTCACCTCCGTACACTGCTACACTCCCTATACACCCCGGTGCCCCCCACATCCTCATGCACCTGTAGCCTTCTGCCTCCCCCTGCATTCCCATCCACCCCATATACCCCCCCATGCTCCCTCCTCTCTCTCCTTCACTTCCCCCTCTCGCCCCCATCCTGCTCTTGTCCTTGGTCTCTTTCCCTCCCCATCCTCTCTCCTCCATCCCCGCCCTATCTTTTCCCCTCCAGCCCACTCTCCCCACTCCCAGCTGGGTGATTTAGGCAGCCCCTGGAAAAGTGTATGAAAAAGTGCCTCTGTGTAGGCAAGTGTGTGCATGCATGCGTTGTATGTGTGTAAGAGACTGTGTGTCTTTGTGTAAGGAGGTGCATGTATTGCCACGTGTGTATGTACCTGTGTGAATAAAATTTGCAGTCTAATTCTTTGACTTTTATTCCTTTTGCTGGCTTGCGCACAAAAACATTGATAACATAAAATATGTGTGTATTTATTTCATCACAAGATTTTAAAAGAGAAGGGAACTCTAAAAGAAATGTATTGTTTCTTAAAAAGTGAATGTTGTGTAACTGCAGAAGAGCCAATGTCTAGCTACATTATAAACTCTTTCTTGCAGACTCTTTTTTATGTGTATGTCCAGCATCTGCTACCCTGGAGCCCTGATCTTAGTTGGGGTGTCTAAGCACTAAACAACAATTGTAATAATAAATAATGTGGAAGTATATGTGTTAGTACATGCTAGATGTGTACACACGAATACATGTGTGTATCTGCATGTAGCTGTGGGAGTCAGTGTCTACAGATTTATTTTTATAGGTATCTGAACAGGTGTGCCTTTCTGTGGTTGTGCTCTATGGATTTGGGCTTTAGGAGTGAGCCTTTAATGGATCCATTGCAGCTGTGATAATGTGTGTTCCTAATTCCACACACACAATTACAATAACTTTAGTGAACAAAAAACATGAAGCTGGTTATGAAAAATGGGAAGAAGGGAGGGAAAGAATCATGAAAACCTTTTTGAAGTTCTTTAAATTACTCTTTTTGACTATTTTGCTTCCAGCTCTAGAGTCCTGTAATAAATAAAACCTGAAGTCTACATAATACATCTGTCAAAACAATAAACATGCCTGTTTGGGCCTTGCAGTGAAAATCAGCATGTGAGAGAGGGTTGGGGATAGCAAGCAATGGAGGGAGGGGAGATGGAGTGAATGGAGCTAGGCCTCAGGCTGGGGTGGGGCCTCGGGGAAGGGGCAGGACAGTAGGCAGGGCAGGGATGTTCAATTTTCTGGAATTAGAAAGTTTGCAGTCCTAGATATGCCCCTGTGACGTTCCCCTCTGGTGTTATCTGGACCAGTGATCTGCTAGTCCATGCATCTGACGAAGTGGGTATTCACCCACGAAAGCTCATGCTCCAATATGTCTGTTAGTCTATAAGGTGCCACAGGACTCTTTGCTGCTTTTAGAGATCCAGACTAACACGGCTATCTCTCTGACACCTGATCTGCTAGGTCACTCCAATCCTTGACTCTAGGAGCCACCTTTACCCTGCTCTGCTGTGAGAACCCCCATTCCTGGGCTGTTCGCATACAGTCTCTGGCATGTAAGCTGCTCCTTCGATTATGCAACTGAATAACACTACCCAATATCTCCGGTCTCAGACACAACCCTGGGAGCCTCCATCTTACAGTGTCCAGTTGTGCCCACTGGACACTGCAAGCTTATATGAGTTCATCAGTTTAACAAAGAAATTGATATGTACCAGGCTTGTTATGCCAAGGAGAGTCTCTGACACACTTCAAATCAAATGCACTGAATTAACAAACAGATTTATTAACTGAAAAGATAAATTTTAAGTGATTATAAGTCAAAGCATAACAAGTCAGATTTAGTCAAATAAAATAAAAGCAAAATACATTCTAAGATGATCTTAACACTTTCCATGTCCTTACAAACTTAGATGCTTCTTACCACAGGCTGGCTGGTTGCCCTTCAGCCAGGCTCTCCCCTTTGATCAGTGCTTCAGTCACTTGGTGGTGATGTCTGTAGATGGAGATGGAAGAGAGAGAGAGCATGGCAAATGTCTCTCCTTTATCATGTCCTTCCTTCCCTCTTGGTTTTGCCCCTTCCTTCAGAGTCAGGTAAGCATTACCTCATCGCAGCCCCAACTGACCAAGGGAGGGGAGTGACTCACTCAAGAGTCCAACAGATCCTCTCTTGTTGCCTAGGCCAGAACCCTTTGTTCCTGTGAGGATGGGCTGGGTTTGTCCCATACATGCCCTGATGAGGTGTGAACTGCCGCTCTGCTCTTGGAGAGTTTTTGCCTGGGCTTGCTTTAAGCCATGAGGATACTTTTTCAGCTTCATAACTATATACATTAAATTATAACCTATAACATTACTGTAACAACAGTTACTATAACATTACTGTAAAAACAATGCTCGATGCATCATGAGCCATCCGAAGACACCCAACATGACAAACCTTTGCACTGGATACCACACAATCATTTTACAAGGATGAACATGGGGGTGCTGGGTGTTCCCCCGAGGTACAGAGCGTCACAGCCCCCACTAAGAATCCTGACTACTCAGATGGTGAGTGCATTGCAGTGGATAGGCCTTCTAGCTACACCTGTTTTGCATTTGAAACAGGCTTGTGTACTTAAATTGGGGTACAAAATGGAGGGGGAGATATGATCAATGAAGGCTGTGGCTGGGAAATGGTAATGGGAGCAAGTCAGGTACAAGTTTGATTTAAGAAAGATGTGTCCTCATAATTTATAGTTTATTGCAGAGAGATAAGGAGGGGAGAAGGGGTGGCACGCATGCCAACTTCTCCCTTGCTGTCTGTGGCTTATTATTAAGTGTTGTGACCCTTTCTTCAAATTGTCTAAAAGTTGATCAAGAGCTTTAGTCTATAGTCTCGTCTATGCAGAACTTTCTAGCTTCAAAAAAAAAAAAAAGTGTGCTATTCACCAGTAAAATTTCCTAACCCCCACTCACTCTTGCTAAAAATGAAACTATACTTCTACTGAATGGGTTATAGTACCACTTTCTAATGGAGATGTCCATGCTTAGGTTGGACAGGACTTCTACATGAGGCATATGTCTCAGCTATGATCCTTGCAAGATGCCATGACAGCAAGGTTACCCATACCTTTCAAATTTTGAGGTTTTTGAGCTAAACACACTATATATTATAACTGTAAAGTAGTAGTAGTATTACATATTTGCACTCAGGAGTGTGGAAGAATGTCATATTTCTGACTTTATGTACATATGGTTCTGAGAGGTGATGTTTCTAAAAATGACATTGCAATAGTGTTTCCAGATGCTGCTGTTATATAGTGATGAGGAATTAAAAAGTATCCCTCCTCCCGCAAAACATATTTTTAAAATTGTTATTTTGGACTGTGAGATGTCCACAGTCTGAAATCCTGTGAAGTTCAGTGTGATTCCATACATAATATCACTCCGCTGAGAAAACTCCTTTCTGTAGAAGTCTAGGACATTTAAAATTCTGGGAGAGCCATGCTCTTTAGTTCTGTGTGGAATGGCAGCTTTTCTTCATAGTTAGATTTGATTCTCCAAATAACAGTTGTATCTGATCATTTCATGGACATTGGAGAAAAAAAAGAGAACACATTTTGTGGTGGTTAGATTTGGACCAACCTATAAAGCCTTTTTCTTGAAGAGTATGAAATATCCAGTGAGGTAAAGGAAAAAGTCTTTACCAGAGCCATTGATGGGCATGGGCATTCTTCATATACCCAGGACAGAAAAGAGTTAATAAATCTCACTCTGTTTTGGAAGGATGATGTCTGTTAAATGTAAAATAAATGTACTTGTGTTTTTATTAGTGTGGAAAAGAAAACTAGGACATGGTCCCTGTTACATGGCTGATAGATGACCTGGCAATCATTATTCTTTTGCCATGATATTATTTTGCCTTACTAATTTAAATATGCAAAAAATGACTGTACTTAAAAGACTCTTCTGTAGGGTGACTCTTAATTTAGGAACTTAATACAAAAAAATAGGCCACCAGGAATGATGGCAGACTAAAATACATATAACAGTCAAAATATTTGACAAGATTTTAATATTAAGCATTTGTTATCTATATTTCGTTTTCTTCATTTTTATAAGGTGTCCCATCATGCTGGTTTCTGAGTGCCTTCTGTGAAAAACGAACCTGGATACAGAAAGATCTCCTTTTTCCAGCACAACTGACAGTAACAAGTTTTAAAGGTTATTGGTAGGGTGTATATGTGTGCATGCATGCCTATATATACACACACAATGTGCATAGTCTGAGAAATGCTGATGTGTTTGAGAGAGTTCATGTAATTCTGTATGCAGACCAGATTGTAATATTTCATCTGGAAGCGAGTTCAAGAGTCTTGGCCTGGCTAATCTAAAAGTACTGTCTCCTGAGGATACGAGTCTTCCCCTCTTTTGTTGAAAGCTTAGTGGAGTGAAGCTGTCATATGAGGTGGTCAAAACAGAAAGAGATGCAGTCTCTTGGATAACCAAGGTCAATACCATTCAGGACTTTGAAAATCAATACTGTAGCCTTGAACTGGATTCTGTGTTCAATGCAATGGGTAGCTAGTGTAGGGAGCAGTGGATTTTGATGATGTGTTCCCAGTAGCCTGTATTAGTGAGTGGATGAGCCACTGCATTATGGACTAGCTGTAGTTTCCTCAGGACATTGAGTTTCATTCCTCATACTGTTCTAAGGAACAGTAGTTGAGCCTGGAGGTAACGAGCTACTGGACCACTATGGGCAATCTGTGCCTGAAAGAATCAGGGTTAGTCTTCTAGCCAGCCACAAGTGGAAACTGGTGTTCATTGCCACCATTGCTATTTGAGTGTCTAAGTGCAGTGCGAAATCTAAAATGACCCCCATGGCTCTGAACTGGTCTAACAGTCTGAGGGCAGATGCCTTCTGGTGGGACCTGTAGTAGTGAAGGGGAGCTTTTCAAAACACTTTCTTTTCTTACCAGCATTACCTCAGTTTTGTCAGAGTTCAGCTTCAGCTGCACTTCAACTAGGTGCTGGCCTGAGCCAGGCATTTGGAAAGCTGGGGGAGGCTGCTGTTAATGTTGGATAAAAGGGGAGTGTAGAGCTGAGTATCAGTCACATGCTTCTGGCTGGCATATTAGCCCGTCATGTCTCCCTAATTTCTCCCAGTGGCTTCATGTAAATACTGAATGAGAAGGGAGAGAGATTTGAACCATGCAGGATGCAGAAGAGGGTCTGGTCGTGGATAGAATGACCAGCTGTCCTGATTTTATAGGGACAATCCCAATTTTTTGGGTCTTTTTCTTATATAGGCTCCTATTACCCCCCACCCCTCTCCCAATTTTTTGCATTTGCTGTCTGGTCACCCTAGTCGTGGATGAACAACTGCCTATAAGAATTTTTTCATTTTAGTCATCAAGGAAAGACGAAGCTATTGCAACACATTGCCATTCACTCCTGCAGCCTCTTGGAAGTAGGGCAGGAGTGTCTATAGTATCAAATGCTGAGACTGAGTCCTGTAAGATGAGGATGGGTGTAATGTTGTTGAAAGACAGGAGGAGTCCATCCAGTATAACAGCAAGTGCTGGGTATGTGCAATGGAATGACTGGGAGGCATTCAGGATGTTGGCAGTCGGGGAGATAGCAATGGCAGACAGTTCTTGTGTATCTTGTGTATCTTGTGTAAGTTAGGTTGTTGAGGAAAGGAACATTAGAAACTGGGTGGTAATTTGCAAGAATTCAGTGTTGCCAGCTCTTGTGAATGTATTGTAAGCATCACAGTGTTTGATGTTTATTCTGAATGCCTCAGCTCCTGGAATGAAAGTCATTGTATGATAATTTCAGCTTTCATTTAAAAAAGAAAGTAAGTTTCAAGTCCTCCTGGTGGTGGAGAAAAACTTGAAAACATTAAGCAAGTGCAACTTGAAGGCTCAAACCAGAGGGCAAATAGAAATAACGCCAAATTTCTTTTTTCCAATATTTCTTGATTTTTAAGCCAGTCTCATGCTTTTAGGGCCTGACTTATGATTTTTGAAAGCTTCAGATTGACAGTACTGGGACGCTAGTGATAAATGCAGATTTCTTTAGTACTGGCTGGACAGTTGCATGTGTTAGATTAAAGAGCAGCAACACCAAAAGAAGTAGTGCTTGAGATACCTCATCCTGAGGTTAGCAGAGTAGAGAATTGCTTTGAAAATAAAAAAATTAGATGGAAAATGTAATTTGCTCTATGGTGCAAATTAGAAGAATGTGCTTAGAGTGTAACTCCCGGCAACAGGAGTGTCTGTCAGCGAAATAAGCTCCCAATCCAGTTTACACTGATACATCCCTGATTCTGAGCTTCCAATATGTACTAATGAATAATGAGCATCTGCCTAAGGTAAGACATGAATATAATCTGTCAAGACAGCTCCCAGTGTTTTCCATTGTCCATAGATTCAGTAACTACTAACATTCCACTGGAAAGGCCTAAATTAGAAAGCGATAATAAAATGACTGGCAGTCAGAGGGAGAAAACATCACAAGGATTATTAATGACTGTAAACACCTTTTACCATGAGTAAACCCTTCTAAGACGTTAGATAATTATAGAATAACCCATCCACAATTCTGAAATATCACTTTTAGGAAATCTTCTGTTTGGTCAGTAATAGTGTAGTAGCAGTGAATGACAAGCCAAAAGGATCATATTATAGCTTGTCACAAAGACATTACAGATAACTTGCCACAGTGACAATGAAAGTCAAATCGCAGAAGAGCAGAAATTTTATTTTTGGCAGTAGTTACTGTTAATGTCACCTCACTTAATGTATACCTGTATTCCCACACACAAACGTAATAAAGTTGAAGTTAAAGTTGCAGGCATGTATCAGTGATTTGCAGGAATATTACCTCTCAGACAATCTAGTCAAAAAATATAAAAAGTTAGAAATCCAGGAAACGCAGTGTTAAGATAGTACTTCTCAAGCATTGTGAATTTTGCCTCAGGCTCTGCATGATCTGAGGTGAACATCACAAGGTAAAAGGGATACATGAATTTACAGATCAAAGATATAAGTCCAGGAAAAAAAAAATAAGAAGAATTTATCATGCTGCTTTTATAAAAGATTGATTAAGACCTAAGGATTTAGAATTTCTTTGGAAAAATTAATGAGAGGACTACAGATCGTAATGGTTTCCAGTTAACATTTATAACAGAGGTGTTACTAACATGTAATTTTGGTACAGATAGACTGCAATGGCATGGGCATCCTGTTGTTTACATCACCTCTTAATGCTTTGTGTTAATGTATTGACTGTGTATAGTACACAGCATAAACACATTAAAGGTAGTCATGATATTATGTGTTATTTTAGAGGAAAGAATTAAGTAAATGTAGTGATTGTCTATGATAGAACATTGCAACCTTCAGGTCCTTTATCAACCTCATTTCCATGCCAATGTACCTCAGCCCTGACCCACAAGGCAACGGTGATAAACTAATCTAGCGTCAACGCTGGCTTCTTTGATTGTCTGCTGAAACTACTTACAAGGGTATCAATGTATGTTATGCTGTATTTTGACTTACGGGCACGGGCACTTCTTTATTAGGAGCTGAATGGAGACCTTCAATAGGACCCTATACAGCAGTGAGATGATAATTTTGGATTGCTATTAACCTGACCTGGACCTGGACTTGAACCTGTGACCTGGAGCAAATGAGTCTGTAACAGATGAGCAAACCCCCTGAGCCATCCAGTATTCCTACTGTATAATCCATGTATAATCCTTACAGTATAATCCAAGACACTGCACATCACATGACCTGTATAATGTAATGGCTAGGCTCTGTTTCCAGAAATGAGGGTTAAGTGTTGGTATATTAGGATCAATTCAGAGAAGGTTTTAGTTTACTTGCCAGTAGGTCACGTACTGCTTAGGGGCCTAATCCAAAATCCATTGAAATAAATGAACATCTAATGGGGCCCTAAAACAGCAGATCATTTGAATTATCTACACAATTTTTCTATTCCGGGGTGACAGACAACTGCTCAGTGAAAAATGAAGGTGAGGGAGAATCAGCACATCCAGTTCCATCAGTGAGAATTATTATTACACTGACTTCTAATATAATGTTATAATTGCTGCTTTGGACAGAAAAGTGTATTTACAGTTTCCACACTCTGACACACATTCGGTTTTTTGCTCTCTCATTTCAGAATTTCCCAAGGCGTGGCAGCTCGCTGAATGTTTGTGCTTTCTCTTATCTTGATCATGACATCATACAGTGTGACACCACTGGAAATGTTGCGTTGTGTTGGATATGATCAGGGCTTGAGTTGTGCCGGAATGCTCCAGAACACCATTCCGGCACTCTTTTGGGAACTGTAACAGTGTTCTGGTACTATCACTTCTGGAAGTACTAGAAGTGCATTTCAGCACTTTTTTTTTTAATATAATACCATGAGCCACACCTAATGCAAAACTGTTCACTTCTAAAATATACTAGAGACACTGCCCCTCTGAATTTCAGCCACTAGTTTGCAACCAGTTAGGGGTATTCTCATCTAAAGCTGTTCGCCTGACAGATGTGACCAATCCTGAGAGCAGTCTGGGTCATTGAACAAGCAGGAAATGTCTTTAGTCCCAGGAAAGAGTACCAATGAAAAACATCACAAATTTTCTCTCTCTACTTTTCTCTGATGAGATGCAGTTGTGTCCTTCTAGTATGTTTCTTGCCACCTTGTTTACATATACAACTCAGAGCCTATGTAACCTATTGCAGTTCTGAGGATACAGGCAGAGCTCTCTTCAGAACTCTTAGATTCTTGCTGCTATCTTTATACAGTGCCTAGCACATTTTGGACACTGTACTAATATAAATATTAACACCCCTATTTCCCTGAGAAAATATTGGCAGGAATTGCTGATACAGTAAAGCAAATCATCTGCCCAATTCCTAGGACTTGTGAGCATTGTCTCAGCAATACTTCCATCTCCACCTGATCTAGCATCAAAGAACCAGGCTAGACTCACCAGCTCGGAGGTTCACGTTTGTCCAGTGAATTACTACTGAATCGCTAAGCTGGCCTAGCCCATTCATTGCATCTCTATGTGAAATCGAAGGATGTTAATTGTGGCTGGATTCTTGGGACTCTCCCACCACCATTTACAAGGTACTGATAGCATGTGGAGAAGATCAGTGGCAGGGAGACTGTAATCAGTGCTATTTTGGCATTGGGAAGTTCTTTCAAAGTTGGTAAATGCAGATACAGCCTTTCTTCCTCTTCTGACAGTCAGTTGTCTCCTGACACTGCACTGATGCACATATGTTCTCATTCAACCAGAAATTATGGTCTTAATGTTGGGTTTACTGGTTGAGTTTATATGGCATGTATTATATAGGAAGTTAGACTAGATTATCATAATGGTCCCTTCTGACCTTAAAATCTACACATCTATGATCATATTTCTCTCTTGATCTTTTCCAGTATAGCATTCCTTTTTAAAATTTTCACAAAATTTACTATTTTTTTCTTTACCATTGGCTAAACATAGGCCTTTTGAAAGTGAAAGATTGATAGTGCTGGTGCAGACCACTGCTTTGCAAGCTTCCCCACATATCTCTTTCAGTGCTCCTCAGTCCTGACCTGCAGCATTCCTCTGTTTCTGTCCTGGGCCTCTCTTAAGTGCAGGCTGCAGAAGGTGGAGAGTTGCACCAACTTGTAAGGTAGCTTTTCAATGGGAGTAATTGTCCACTAGTAAGTGGGAAGAGACTAAGACCACCTTGCTCATTTTCACTTTGACATTGGAACACAGACTCCTGAAGATGAAAGGCTGATACCAGCATTGCCTTAATCCAACACACTATCCACTCCCCAAACCAGACTTTATCCAGAAATAAAACTTGTTCATTTCAGAACCATTTTTGTCATCTGAATGAAAGCAAAGTAAAGAACTCAAATGAGAGAATTTGCTATGGAGAAGAATCTGTGAATAACAAAGCAAGGGCAAAATAGCAGGTGCAAGAGGAAGAGAAATGAATTTTGGAAAGGATTTTAAAATGGAGGCCTAAACCTGGGTCCCATTAAATTCTGTGGGAGTTTTGCCATTGACTTCAGTGGCAGTTGGATAAGGTCGTAATTTTGCAATAGCTGAATCTAATGCAGAAGATGATGGTAGTAAGGGAGATTTCTCAACATCTAGTAATCCCACTGTGCTTGAATTTCTGCATGCATGCAAAGCACAAAGAATGCTGCAAAAAGAACAGGAGTACTTGTGGCACCTTAGAGACTAACAAATTTATTTGAGCATAAAGTTTTGTGGGCTACACTTCACTTCTTCAGATGCATAGAATGCAACATATAGTCTGTTCTCACTCAAGCATGACCAAATGTCTGGGTCAGTTCCCAGGACTCAGACCCCAGCACTTCTGTGAAATATCAGTGAGCCGGAAAGACATTCTGGCTGTTAATATGCAGATGAACACCCAAGCGTCTCAGACGTGTGTTTACACACATGTACTGTTTCATATTAAACAACAGATTTTGTTTTGTTATATCAGCATTGTTTGGCTGGAAAATGCTCACTGAGAGGTAAGCTTGCTTTTATAGACAGTCTTTGAAGAGCGTGGGTGTGTTTGTGCTGGTGTGTGTGTTTTGAAGGAGCTGAGGGGGAACAATAAAGTTTTGAAACTTAATTATAGTAAGACGATAACCTGACGAATGCTACATATAAAATAATAATAATGTTGAATATTATGGAATGTGCAGCACAGCAATCAGAGCATTTATAAATAAATATGCTCTTGAATCAATGAGTAGTATGTTACCCTTACATAGATTTTTCCCAAGGGTAATGAAAGTCAGGGCTTCAGGTTGGTAAGAAAAAAAAATACATAAAGTGTGTGAGGGTATCTGTGTGTGTAGGAAGCAGCTGTCTGTACAAGAAGATCAGTGGCATTTCAGTGATGAGTTTAAATTGCACTCTTGATCCCCATATAATGCCATCTGAATGCGTCTCCGCCTCTGTTTAAAAGTTTACACTTGGCTGACATCACTTCACAGTTTTTCGGAGGGTGGTAACAAGGTGTGATTTGAGAACTGTCAGTCAGATGAGTTTAAATTTAACCAAGCTGACAGTAGTGCTAGGATGACAGCACCTTATTTGATGAAGAGTTCAGTCTGCAGCAGTTTGAAGCTGCCCTACCTGGCTCCTCATGTTTGTGGCTGGCATGGCTGTTGACACAGAAGCAAGCAATTGTCAGATGTAAGAGAAGGGTAGCACAAATCAGTCTAATTTACTTTACCTAACGAGTTGTGAGCACTAGTCATGCAGATTCTCTTTGGGAGACTGACTGACTGGCAATCGGGGTAAGTAATAAGAATTAATAAAAACAAAAATAATCTCAAGGTGTTCCAGATTATCCTAGACTCTTAAGAAGACGAATCCCAAATCCAGTGTATATATAAAAAACAGGAATCCTGTTCAATACAGTAACATTTCAAAATGTGGACTTTATACAATAGAGGAAAATAGCTATAAGATCAATACTTTAGTTTTCCAGAGTATTCATTTTTATTAGTCACTATCTTTTTTAGTTTAAAAATGTTCTCTCATGTAAAAAGTGTGCTGCAAATAAACTATATTAATGTATCTATTTGTGAAGAAACATATGAATCAAGGGTATATTGCCCCATAATTCATATCATTTTGCCTTTTTCTAGATAGCATTGCTACACTTTTGATTTTTCCATTATAGTACTTTTTGTTGACCAAGTCCTCCTTTGGAAAGAGTGTTGTCTTTTTTTGCAAAACACATTCATTGTATTGGAGACATTTGAGAATCTGAAAAGAGCAGCTAAAGGAAGAAAAGATGTGACATCCAGGAGAATCCTTAAAATATCAAGAGTTTAATGGTTGTTAGAAAGAAATAAAAGCTACATAGGCACCAACTCCATGAGTGCTCTGGGACTGGAGCACACACTGGAAAAAAAAACAGTGGGTGCTCAGCACCCACCAGTGGCTGCACTGATCAGCTCCTCCTCCTTCCCCCAGTACCTCTGGCCAGCCAGTGGGCCCGGCCAATCAGTTCCTCACTTCCCTCCCAGCTCCTCCTGCTTGCAAGGATCGGCTGTGCTCAGAGAGAGGGGGCAGAGCAAGTGCAGGGTATGCTTAGGGGAGGGGACAGAACAGGGTTGGAACAGGCAGGGCAGAGGTGGGGCATTGGGGGAAAGAGTGTTGTGGGGTGGTGGTTGGGGCAGGGCAGGGGTGGAATACCCCCTGGGGAAATTAGAAAGTTGGCGCCTCTGAAAAGATATATCTGCATCCAGGAGACAGGGGAGTGAACAAACAGCCCATGAGTCAGCTGCTGGGAAAACATCTTCTTCATAGCAGATAAATATGCGGAATGCAAAACTATTATTTATGTTGCATCCTTTGTTCAAAATACGATCAAATGATTTACAGTGAGAGAAGGAGTAGAGAGAACTTTGTACAGATTTTAATGTACTGATGTGCATATTAGTAGGAAAGGAAACATGCTGCACTGAAAGTGATTGGATTAAAAGAAGAGAATTGCAATATGAGCATGTAAAGTGCCATTTAAGAGCTAATTATGGTTATTAAATATTAATAGTGTAAAATATTTCTGCAAAATGCATGGTCTTTATTATGGAAGTGTCAGTAGTGAGTCCATAATTTGGGTTATGTAGTGATTTCCACATAAAGCAGCATTAAAATCCTCCCCTTTTTTACATTATACTGTGTAGTAAGAAGTTGTGATGGGTGTTTTTCTTGAAAGACTTGGCAACATTTTTCGTGGGCAGGTGAGGAATGGAGTTTGTCAGTTGTAGAAAAAAAAATGGTGATTCTTTATTTATAGTATATGTGCCTTGTTATCATGGTGATGGAAATTCCTTGTTAGAGATGCAATTTTTCTTTTATCTAGACAGTAACTTAACTTGATCGCTGTTATTAATGACCTGTTGTCAGATGTTATATCCTTTCTATTTTGTTGTTTTATTTAATGTTTGTGGGCTTTATATAGTTGATGGGTTTATATATGTTGATTCCTTTGGAAGCATTTCAATAATCTACTGAATATAAAACAAAGAAATTCTGTGATTTTTGTCATTTTCTTATGAATAGTATTGCCACTAAAAGATGCTTCTTCCCCAGTGTGACATGAGAAGAACATTAATCAAGCAATGGTTTACTTTTGCAATATGTCCTGGAAGTGCCACGACAGTGAGCTGTCTGTATGGAATGATGTCATCACCAGCTCCCTTCAGGTCTTTGAACATCCCTGAGATTTGATGTTTCCCCAAATTTTCAAACTTATTTGGCCTGTTTTCTTAAAATAATCATTCTTATGCCTTTTCCTACTTGAGTCTTTGTGTAGTAATGTGACTGAGCAACTAGTCTAGTAATGATCACAGAGGAGGGCCTGTACAGAAAGCTACATTTTTGACAGTTCTTTGGGCTTAGTATGGTAGAAACTGAATCCAAAGAGCTTTCTGACTTTGTCACCGAGCAACCATACACCTTGTTTTGTTCACTTCCAGATACAAAAATGTCCTAAGGCATATTCCTCACTGACTGAGTCATGCATTTGCTAAAATCTGTGGACATCTTTCTGGACATCAGTATCGGACCTTGTCAAGATTCATAGCACTGAATCATTGCTATGGGTCTGAATTACTAATTCATGAAGTAGGACTGTCATCTTTGATGCTTCGGTGACGAGAGGGTTGGCGGGGGTGGAGGAGGACTGTTTTCAGAACTGAGTGCTCTGTGGAGCCATGTTATTACTGGATCTGTGGTCATCACATCTGGCAGGCTTTCTTAGAGGGATGCAAGAAGTGAGTATTGCTTTGCTGACCTGCCCAAGGTAGGTACAGTGACACAGTGAGGACAAATCTGAATGTAAAATATGTAAAACCAAAATGAATTCTCATATACTTTCTTTAGTTTGTGATGGAATAAGTTTGAATTGTCTCATGCTTCAGCATTTACCAGAGGTCTAAGGAGAGCAAGAGGGGAGGGTGGATATTGATCCTGAGTCTAGTGATAAGAGCATGTTACTGGAAGTCAGGACTGCTGGGTTCTGGTGCTTTAATGAGGAAGCACTGTTTGGAGCCTGCTCACTGGCACCAGGGAATTGGTATGAAGCACAAATCGCATTGCAGAATTCTTTGTGCGCAATTTGAGAGTGAGAACACAGCATATAATGGGTTTTACTGTAGCACTTAGGCAGCTGTTGTCTTTCTATTTACAGCATATGTGAACGTTTTAAAGAGGAGACTCTAGATGTGCAAGGTGGACAGAGTTAAATATTACTGGGAGGGGCATATACTGATGTCTCCCTGCCCTAGTGCAGTAACTCCCAGCTGGGCGGGGGGGCGGGGGGCTATGTTGAGGTGGAGTTTCCACCTATCTGTTGCCCTGGGAAAGGGTCATTTGTCAGAGTAAGTATAAGAGGGTTGTTCCTCTTCCCTTTCTCACCATCTGCTTCTTTTGCCTCTCCTCAGGAGAGAGGAAAAGTTGGTCTCTTGATCATCCAAGCTCTATTTACATGAAACATGCTTTTCTGAATTGTGAGTAATCCAGTCCATAGCAGCTAAGGAAATATAAAGGGTCCAAACATGGGAATGCAGCTCATAGGTCAGTCAATACATTTCTGAAAAGGAGGTAGATGAGAGGATGACTTAGGAAATGTAAATAGCACAGTAGAAAGACATAAAAATTGATGGCTGGATCCATTCCTTAATATGCTTTTATATGTGATTCAATCAGTGGAAGAGGCAAGAATGAAAATGCATTATAGCAGCAGTGCTATTACTGTAAATCACTTCAGAATCACAGAGCATGACAAGCTGAGAAGGCTCATGGTGTCTCAAGAAAGAATTCATTGCAGTAATCAGAAAAAAGAGCAAGATGGGGGGAAAAAAGCTAAGACCAAAAGTGAGTACAATCTCTAGTGTTTTACTTGCTAGTAGGGTAACTTACCTGAGATCCTTTGCATTTAGTGATGGTGCTAAGCGTCTGCTGAGCCACAAATAATTTGAGAATTTGTAAACATTTTTATGGCTTCTAATTATGTGGTTAAAGCTTGCATAATAGCTACATGGAATTTCTTTGTAAATCTCCTTAGAAACATTGGTTGGGAAAATGTTCACATTGTGCCTTCCTCAGAGATTCACCGTGAAGCTCTCAAAATCTCACTGATGTCACTGATTTTTGTGAAAGGAGCAAAAATAAATTCTCTGGCCATAGACATTTTAAGATGATCAAAACCTGTTACAGTTGTAAATGTGCAACTTTCTCAAATGCATGAGCAGCCAAATTAGAAGTAAGGATAGGAACAAATAAGTGACTGTAAAACTGAGGGGGAATCTAACATGCTCTAACAAGCAAGCAAATAGGTGGTAATGAAGAACAGTGAATGAGGAGAAACAGTAATGAAGGAACGTGGAAGCATCAATGATGTGTTATTAACGATACAGCTACAGCTCTGGCTGGTTCATCTTATTTAAGCTTTGAAAATCCTCCCTTGATAGAACTTATAGACCGACCTATTTATTACAACCATTTGCATTTCATGGCCTTTTTAATATGGCTTATGTAAGGCTAAGATTTAGTCATGGGTATTTTTAGTAAAAGTCATAGACAGGTAACGAGCAATAAACAAAAATCTACTGCCCATGACCTGTCCATGACTTTTACTATAAATATCCCTGGCTAAACTTTAGCTACTGCTTAGACCCTGGGGTGCTTCTGCCCTGGGGATACCAGGGTGAGAGGCCATTGGGGCCAACGGCTGGCCCCTGCTCCCGCGTGGAGGCTGGCTGCCCCCAACTGGCTGCTGCTCTGGCAGCCCTTGTGGTCAGCAGCAGTGGCCGCTGCAGCTGGCCCCGGGGCCATCCAAGCATCTGTCCCTGGGGCTGCTCCAGCAGTGGCCTGCCCTGGCCCCAGTGCGTGCTGCTGCCACCCTGGAGCTGCTCCTGGTAAGCGGCGCTGGGCCCGAGCCCAAACCCCTCTCACACCCTGCACCCCAACTCACTGCCCTGAGCTCCCTCCTGCACCCCAACCGCCTGCCCTGAGCCCCCTGCCGCACCCTGCATCCTTTCTGCATCCCAACCTTCTGCCCTGAGCACCCTGCCGCACCCTGCACCCCTTCTGCATCCCAACCTTCTGCCCTGAGCACCCTGCTGCAGCCCTCCTGCACCCCAAACCCCTGCCCTGAGCCCCCTGCTGTACTTCGCACCCTTCCTTCACTGCAACCCCCTTCCCTGAGCCCCCTCATACACTCCGCACCCCTTCTCTGCCCGAACCCCTTGTCCTGAGCCCCTTCCTGCACACTGCGCTCCCTCTCACACCCCACCCCAGCCCTGCATGCAATTTCCCCACCCAGATATGGCCCTTGGGCCAAAAAGTTTGCCCACCCCTATTTTAGTGTCTTCTCTGGTGGCTCAACATCTTCCTCTTTCTCTAAGTGACTTGCAGGGTTCCATCTTTAGTTACCCAGACTCCACAGGGATAGGTAGGTTTCCTCACTGCACTTCTCTGCATGCTCAGCCCCTTGCTAATCTCAGCTGCTCCCACAGTTTGTGCTACCACCTTTATGATGACATCTTGCAAATCTATTGTACCGCTTCACTTCTGACCTGTCAAACTCTGTCTAATCTTGCATGTCTACCTGCCTTTCAATTGATTCACTGTGGATGCCCCTCCACCATCTCACTTCTTGATATTGCTAAAATCAATCCCTCCTTCATTTCCACAACCTAAAACCCTAAACCACACCTAAGTTCTCTCTTGTCTTGACTGCTGTAGCCTCCCACTTTCTGGCCTTTTTGCCTTTTACCTCTCCAGTCTATCCAAAAAATGCTGCAGCTATAATCTTCCTCTACTGCCCCCAACTTTATTCCCACGCCTCTCATCACTTCACTATCTTGCTCTTTCTTTCTGCATCCAGTGTTCTTTGTCTTCAGCTGTAAGTAATTTCCGAACACAGCCCCTTCCTATGCCCCATCAAGGTCCCTTTGCTGTCCCCAATATTTTTTTCCCCTCCCAATTGTCACCTTTTCCCAATCTCGGCTGACCAGCTAAATGCCCAATCCCTTCCTGGTTTGTATTGTGTCTGTCCAAGATAGACTATAATTTCCTTGAGGTGTGGAGCTGTCTTACCTATGTTTTGTGAAGTGCTATGTGCACCACTACCCCCATCCCCCATTGGACTTCTATAAACAATAATTTTGTAAAAGGTGTTCTACCTAAGGAGCAGTTTCTGGCTTATGAATAATAAAATTTACAGTACTTTGACCCTAGATATTAGTTTGTTGTATGAATGAACACTGGCATATTTTGTCTTGCAATAGGGCCCTAGGTTACCCATTTGGCTGCAGACTCTCCCCAGCATTAGGGAAATGCAGTGGAATCTGGTCTGAGCATTAAGACTGTTGATTTATAAGGCGTGTGAATTATGTTTACGTGGATGTGTTAGCCATACACTTAGAGACTGGTTGATTCTATTTCTGTAGCCTGCATTATTACTACTCTATCTTTGCTCCTGATGAATAGCATGTGGTTCACTATAAGAGACATGTTTTCCAGTTAACTGAATCATTATCATCCTCCCTTGTAACCTAAAACCAAAATGATTTGAAATCTGCACTACACCTAGTATTGACTCTAAATAGCTGTATGGATTTTGTGAGTTTTGAATTTGAATTAGGGGTCCTGAATATACTTCATTTTTGGCTGTCTAACTGCTGTGCCAGTGCTCTTTGTCTGCCTTAGGATCTGCACAGTGCTGTACTCTGTGTTAGCAATGGCTGCAAGTGTGGACAGATAAATGAATGCAATTCCGTGCAAAGGCAAATTTACAATATGTGTAACACCTGATGAAATTGAAGATGGAAGAAATTTTCAGGGGCAAATTTATTTAAATATACTTTGTGGTTAAATTATGAGAAACAAAGTGAGTGCATCAATAAAGGAGGCAGTAGAGAGAGTACTTTTGTGAATGAGTGGGAATGCTGGGGAAGATCTGACTCACAAATAATCTCCCTGGAGTACTTTACAAAACGATGCATTCTCTACAGTGCATTATCTCTGGATTATTTCCAGCATCACTGTGGTATGAAGCTGGCACCTATACGAGACCATAATTCTATCTGTATCCTTGATGCCAATGTGGTTGAGGCAGAAACAAGAGAGAAGGTGGGAGGATATAATAAAACTGTGTTGTATCCAAATCCTGTATGTTGCATGTAGAAATGCAATAGTTACACCTGTAGGATGCTCAATCATTTTTTCCACAGCCCTCCTCTGATCTGAAGAAAATTCAAGAGCATTTCAGAGGTTCAGTGATGAGTGACTGCAGTGTTTCAGTTTGCAAAATGTTGCTGATGGCAGTTTTGTTTTCCAATCACTAGGTTCAGAAGATGGCATAGTAATAAATTGACCTTCCAGCGCGCTGGGGTCCTTTTTCGCCTCTGCATGCAATGTTTGGACTGATCTGAAGCTTTCGTTTTGGACTGAAGGGACTTGTCCACTGCTTGCCCTGGAAACCTTTCTCTCCTAATTCATGAGCCAGCAGGATGCGGTCACCGTGCTTTCAGAACGCCTTCTCATAGCTGCGTACAAAGGCCAAGTGGATAATGTGGTGCAGCTTATCAACAAGGGTGCCAAGGTAGCAGTTACCAAGGTAACAAGAGAAAAACTCTTTACAAATTCCATGGGAACTAGTGTAAATCCTAAACCATTGTCTGTGATAATGTTTTTGTAACTCTACAAATTTAAACATATTGGGGAGGGCGGAATTAAGTGTTTTGATTTTTCTTTAAATCTGCATTTATTAGCCAGCATTAACGTGAAATAATACATTTATTTTCCTTCTCTGCTTCCAAGAAGGGGAAAATACAGAGCATCACTGCATACTGGACCTTTAAAAATTTGCTGTGCTGGATGCCTGTGAAATGACACTTTAAAAATGTGCTTTGAGGAATGAACATGCTTTTAAAATTCATCACTATAGAGAAAAATTGGTGGGGAAGGGAGATCTTGAGGCTGTGCAAAAAGCTCAGGGTATCCTTCAGAGGGGAAGGAATAAAAGCTACCTGTTCTTGTAAGATAAAGGTACGTGAGCTGTAATCATGTACTGTTTCTTAAGAGAAAGGTCCTTTGATATAATGGGCTAAATTCTGGCTGCACTTAATGTGCAATCTCAGTGCAATTCCAAGGCTGAGGATTATAAACTTCATTTTCTATTCCAGGGTTGGAAAGTCAGGATTTGGCCTACTGTATCAAAGGATTTATAACAACACTTATAATAAGATTTTAAAAATGCAATTGAAACTAACCTACTGCCAGCTCTAGCCATGTTATAAATAATAATTGCAAATAATGCAAGGGACCTATGAAAAATTGCTCAGTCTCAGAGCTAAAGATGGAAGAGTTTGAATCTGAACACAAATAAGCCTGAAATGATTTTTCTCAATATTCTGTTAATCAAATCTGAATGTGAGAGGAATACTAATGAAAAATGGTGTTTCCCCCTCACTCCCTTTTTTTAAATTTTATTTAAAAAAAATTTAACCACAAAAACTTGGAATGCTCCCGTCCTCCTCTGAAGTTTCCTAGTGGTCACCATATAAATCACAAGCCAAAATTCTCTGTGAAAATGTGTCATTAATATTTAAAGGAAAAACACTTCTAGGAGCTGAAGAGAAGTCGTACAACCAACCCTTCAAGGGTTTTTACCTCACACCTAGTGATGTGTGAGGGAATGTTTTATCTGAATAGTGGCTGCCTGGGAGGGAGCTGACTGCATCTCTCACCCCAGCAAGTAATTTTGTATATAGTTGGTTGTTACTGGAACCTGCTTTGCTTGCTAATAAGGCTTGCAGCCAGCTTTCTACTGCCTAGTCACAAGGCTAGTTAGGATGTTGCAGGACTGAGTGCAAGGCAGGAGCCATGAGAGAGAGGGAATGTGATAGAGTGAGAGATCTGTAGTGGTCTGTGGTCCACTACAGAATTTTAAAACTAAAAAAATTAGTTGGGGAGGTGGAAGTGGGTGGGGTTAAACCTGCAAGGTCTGTCAGATCTGGGACAGACTTATTGTTTGGCAAAATGCTGCCTTGAGGCATATTTAGTTTTAATTACGTTCATGTATCAATTGAGAACACACAATTTGACTGTGAATATTAGCCTCCACAACACAGCTCTAAGGGCTGTCTGTAGGTTTTAAACAGAAAATGTGAATATATTAAATATGGTACAAAAATAGATTAAAATTAATCGATCAATGACACCTGATTTCTGAGAAGCTCCCTTTGCCATGTTTAGATCATAGTTATTTATTTTTAAAGCCAGAATGCCCTGTGGGAAAATCAACTTTACAGGGTTTTTCCTGTTTATCTACCATAACCAGATGGCCTCTTGTTGGTATGATGACATTCAATGCATAGGCCAAAGTCACAGTGAATGTGAAAAGCTGTATTAAAATTCTCACTTTTGACTGTTGTCCAAGCATCTTTGCTTGGCATGATCTGGCTAAAGAAAGATATTTGAATGATGGTGGGATTTTTAATAAGAGGACTCAACTTTAGGTCTGTAAGAGGCTCTGACAGTAAGGAAAGGGTTAAAGGAACAGCAGGCACACTACACACTCTTATCCCTACTATAATTTTGAATGCTGGTTCCACATAGTGTCAACTGCAAAATCCAGTGCTCTGCATTATGGTTTCCAGCGTAACCATGGAGCTGATTTAACTACTCTATGAAACTAGTTAATGTAAACTATGGTTCTAATGTGAGATCAGTGGATAATGACTTGTTACAAATATAGTTTAACTTTGAATTATTGACAATTTCCATGTGTGACAATGAGTGCAGCAGAAGTGCAAATTATGACCTGACCCTGAATATAGGTTTGATTTATTACTGACTTTTCATAATGTTCCTAAAATCTGTTGGATGTCTCAGTCCACCAAAGAAATTCAATTTGTTTTGGAGTACAAGTTCAAGTGAATTCTAGAGCTATGTAAAACTCAGCAAATTTCATTTGTAGGGGATCATATATGTTTTAGATCCATGTGGCTTCATATCCTCCCCATTTTGTTTTCCATGTTTGAATGGGCCTAGAATCTCAAAGCAAAATTCAGTCAACCATAAAGTGTTGATTTTGCAACAAAACCAAGGTGCAAATTCCTATATCAGCCCAGGTTCACAGGAAAGATCTGTGAACTTAGTATGAGTTTGGAGTTCATAACCAATTATGAAGCATGGTGAGTTTCGCATGGCATGAGTTACTGTGTGAACTTTAGTTGGTGCTTAGTGTTTATCCCAAGTGGCACATCACTCCATAACTATTACTGATTTACATTTTTCAAACTTGCGTAATAATAATAATAATAATAATAATGAAATAGCTGATTGTTCTAGTAAGACTGAAACGCAGATTCTCTCTCTCTCTCTCTCTTCTTCCTCCCTAACACAAAAGTCTTTACAAAATTAACCATAAATAAAGATCTGTTTATTCACATCTGTATTTTATGCCTGATCTATACTCTATACTCTTATTTACATTCATCAATTTTTGCTGTCAGAGTTGACATTACATTCTATAAGATTTACCCTTAAAGGAAATCACAATCGGGGCCCTGATCTTGTCCTCTTACCCAGAAAAAATTCCTGTTGAAGTCAACAAGAGTTTTCTTGGAGTAAGAAGTGCAGAAGCAGACCGTGAGTTTGGAGGAAAAGGAAAAGTTCTGTAGCACTTCAGGACACAAAACAGATTGCAAATGTGTGCTGGCAAGTGTGGCTGACTTCACAAAACACTGTGCGGAATTATGCCTGCCTGAAGTAGCTGCGCTCTAGAGCAAGCTCTTTGTCTAGAAATTCTTTATAGTTCTTTATCCTCACTTGATTTATTGGGCACTAGTCAAGTAAAAGTGAGACTTGTTTACCTTTCAAAACCAAGTCATTAAAAATGCTGGCTAGCTGGGATACCAATCCAATTCTCTTATCCTAAAAATGAAAGGTCACATGATTGCTGCTTCAATAAACAAAAGTTTTATTGCAAAATGCTGTTTTCGTTTAGCGCTCCCCTCTATATGTAAAGTGCTGTTTGCACTGGCTAGATGTTTGCATAGTATGAATAAAACTAAAGAAAGAAAATTCAATATAATTTTTGTTAATGCTGAAATGCCCACTTCAGTGTTTGCTCAAAGGTTTATTTATCTTTTGTTTTAGTCAGATTAGTAATTGAGTGTGTTCAGCTGAGACTGTCAATTTCCATTGAAGTCCATAGGAGTTGCATGCATACAGCACCTCCACTGAAGTCAATAAGAGTTGAGGGCAGTCGGACTCTTTTCAAGTTTTATATTTAAAATATAATAGGGACAGCCTGAGCCATATGTTCCTCCCCTTTTTCTACTTCCCTGGGCTTTGTTACCTGTTACTGTGGCTCTACACTGAAGTACTGTAAATGGTGCTTTCCAAGTGCCATGGTTTGGATATTTCTGCAGCTATGCAGAAGTAATTATTGTGCTGTGCTTTTTCAAAAAATTCAGTTAAAATAAACTGTAAAACCTGCCTGTGATGGGTTTGGGCCCTTTGGGGTGTCACCTGATGTGCTGGGGTTTAACTGAGTCAGCCTATTCTGCCAGCCTAGGTCCCCTTTTACCTGGCCTTGCTGGGTCAGACTCACAAGCCTCTTCCAGCCAAACACACAGGCAGGGCCACGCCCACCTGTAGAGAGAGAAAGAGATCTGCTCTGGAAAGATTTAGCCTTAGGGGCTCACCCCAACACTCTGATGCCATTGCTTTTAAGGGGTACAAACCCAAAGGGTTTATGAAATTTGCCCCCTCCCTCAATGTGGAAGGAGATATGCACAACTTCTCCCCCCCCCAATTAGAAATTACAGAAACTGGGTTTAATAATAAAACAATTTTTTTAACTACAAAAGTGATATAAGAGATAACAGACAGAGCAAAGCAGATTATTGACCAAATAAAGCAAAATACGCAAGCTAGGCTCAATATACTTAAGAAACAGGTTACAAAATGTAATTTCTTACCTTGAATGTTATTTTAGGCAGGTTTCAGAGTTCCAGTTATATTTCTTTTGAGACTGGACCCCTGTCTCAGTCTGGACTTCCCACCGCCTTCCCTTCAGGTGGCTTTAGCAGTTTTCCTTGAGCAGACAGGCCATGAAGAGGAGCCCCCTTTGCCTTCTTCCCCTTCCCCCCTTATATAGGATTTGTATAAGGTAGGAATCGTTTGTTTCCCAAACTTGACCTTTCCCTTCCAGTGGAAAGTTACAAGAAGTTCCAGGTAATATTTAGTAGCAGGTGACAAGACCACCTGACCTAATAGTGTCACAGCATCCATGAGTCAGTGGCAGTATGGAGTGTCGGCAGGAAGACCCAAGCCTTTTCATAGTACATTGTCCTCGCTGATGGGCCATCCACCCTGTCTGGCTTTTCCATTGTTGTACGTGAAGTGTTAGCAGCGGGCATCACCCAAAGTAGCATAGTTGAAATACAGATATATTATCAATATTCCTAACTTCAAGATACAGAAATGATAATGGAATACAAATTGGATAATCACATTCAGTAAATTATAACCTTTCCAATGTGAGCCATCTTGCATAAAGTATATCTCAGTTATGTCGTATTTAGATCATAAGCATCTTTTCATAAAGAATATGGTGTAAAATGTCACACTACCATTCCCATTTTACATTACAATTATTATTGTGCTGCTGTGGAAATGCACATAATACCAATGAGGCTAATGCTGCAAAGTGGCAGTCACCACAAACAGTGAGGTGCTACCACAGAGCAAAAATCAGAGTACCTGCTGGAACAGGGTAGGAACAAAAATACCCCTCTTTTACAGGTACACATCAATAGCCCCACCCTTGGTCCCAGCCAACACTTCTTGACAATTCTCTCCCCTTGAACCTCATAAGATTCTATTTGTACTGTTGTCCCTTTTGGCCTGAGTGGCTAGCCAGTATTTTGGATTGTGATGGGTTGTTTCTGTTAGGAGGAGAAATTGATGATGCAAGTCAGGTACTTCTGTAATTCAGTCCTGTGTATCTATAAAAATGTACACAGAGCCCTGTTTCCTTGAACACAATAGAACCAAAAAGCAGCAGGCAATTTCCTTGCTCAGAAATCCAAGTTGATTGCTACTGTAGGACACAGTTTAGGTATATTTGTGTGACACCATGGGGAAGCTTGCACTCCCATTTAGTGTGCGTTACCTGCTCTGGGAATAAATACAAGACTTCAGCCTCTAGGACCTTAAGTCTTTTCATGAGCTACTTTTTGAGTTTAAAAAATAAATCAATCAATCTGAAAATATGGGCTGTTTGATCCAATAGACTGGGTCATTTAAAAATAATTTGACATGTATGCTGCCAAAATTAAAAAACCCTGCTCAGTCAAACTCTTCAAATGATACTATACTCTGCCTTTTCTCCCCAGAGTTAGGGAGTAGTATTCACCTTCATTTTAAATTTCTTGCCTTTTTGTCAGTTTGTGACACAACTAACTTTCAGGAAAGTTACTAATGGATGAATGTTTTAAATTGACGTTTTATTTCTCTTTGATTTGGCATGAGTGAATTCTGTAAGTGTTAGTGTTCTATGTCCACTTCTGATTACTGCTGTTATAGCTGCCACATGGAGCAACAGCTGAAGTTTCATTTTAGAAGGCCTTTTTTGTTTGTAAGTATGTCCAGCTTTGGATGGACATTGTGTAGTGAAGGATGCTTGGCTGTGTAGGTGTCTGGAGACAGCCTGTCTTGCAGAGTGCACAGTGCATGAGATGACCTTTCCTTATTGAACAGTGAGGGTACAAATAAATATTGAACAGCTCTCCCCTCTATTTGGCACCATGTGACCTACTCACTGAATGAGACAGCGAACTGGCAGAAATAATAATATATGGTCTTGTAATTAAAGAATGTGTCATACTGCATGTGTGAAGGATATGCAGTCAACCCAAACTTTGGCATTTTCTGACTTGAGTGCTTTCCATAGCAACCCTTAATCCCGTTCTAACATTTTTTTAACTCATGTGATTTGTGTTTTGCATTTGTAGCTGGTGTCATGGGTATCCTAGATGCTCCTCAGAAAGAGGAGAGACATACGGCTAACTCTGAGAGCTTACAGTTTACAAACCTAATTCTGCACATTCTAACTATTGAGTGTAGTTCCTACTACTGCGAGTCCATTGAAGTCACAGAATTATTTTTTGACACCGCTGTGACTAATCACAGTAGTTGGGACTATGCTGTGTATTAAGTGTTTGGAGGATGAGGCCCAAGGTTATCTGAGACGTGACATCAGAGAGGTTTACTCTTAAGTTTTGAGGTGGCTTGTTTTCACTGGTTGCTCTTTGAAATGTATAACAAACAGCGTGAATAAAAATCAATTTTTTTATTTAAATCCAATTTTTTTGATAAAATGCTTTTTAGGAGAAAACCTATCTAAAGATCATTTTAATTAAGATACATTAAAGATCAAAGATATCTCATCATGGAATAAGATTATAAATTCTAATTCTATAGTATGAGACAATATATTCATGTAATTTTTAAGAAAAGTTTTGTAAATGAGTTCCAACAGTTCATGGATTAGGGACCCAATCTTATGCGGTTCCAGTGGTTTCTGTATAGATTATTTAGGTTAATCTTTCTATCTACCCAATGGGACTCAGTGCTCAATCTAGAAGATACCATCAGAGATGCTTAGTTTTGCAGTTCTCAAACTGTGGATTTGTGTCTCTAGAGATAACATGCTTGTTAACAGCATAAATGTTTTAATATAATATAATACAACATAATATATAATATATAGAGGTGAGAAATAACAGACCTCAATCCTATTGTCCGTCTGCAAATTTGTATACACAGAGTCAATCCCTTACCTCTCTCTAAAAGTGAAAAGTTTCAAAAAGTTCAATGAATAGAAGATGTTTGTGGGTGGAATAGATGTGGATGAGGAGAAGCCTGGAGATAAATGTGAGAAGAGAGGGACTGGCAGTAGAAACAAAAGTGAAACTGTTTGAGCAGCATATTCCAGAAGCGAGGAGGTCTTTCTAAGTGAAGCCTTCATTGATTGGAGATCTATCATACCATTCTCTCACTAGAAGGGAAAACCAATAATGGCAGCAAGCTGTAAAAGAGACCCAGTTTGGGAATATTTCAATGAAGTTCCTCTACTTGTGGATAAGACAGGAATGCGTGCAAAATGCAAAGAGTGCAACAAAGAAATGCAAGGCCTGGTTTCCTGAATGAAACAACATCATGAGAAGTGTTCCTTCTCAGGAGGAAGCTGCACTGAAGATGATGAAAGGAACATGTCTGAACTACAGGATCTTCAGGTTGGTAAACTTTTTTATTTCATACTTCTTCCTGAAGGACTGCCTGTCTTCCTTCTGGACTATTCTTGAATTCTCATGCTTGAGCAAAAAATATACTTGTTACTCTATGGTACTATGGTACTATCATTTTAGATGCAGCTGTGATAAAAAATAAATAGCTGAAATAGGCAGATCTTCCTTTTACAATTTCACTTTTAAAGTAGTACTGAGTGTCAGTGAATGCAATGAGTAATACTAAATGAGCAGTATGATAATAATAATTAAATAACTGCATTGACTTATTTTTTTCTAGAATCATCCATCCTCAACATATGGGATTCTGAAGACTACCCACCTTCAAGATCACCATCATTTTCTATAGTTTCAGATTAATCTGCCAATGATAGTGTTTCAGTCACACCGTGTATGTCACATAGCCACAGTATATAACCTGTAGCAAAAGAAAAAAATCTCCATCATCCACAAAGATCCATCGATAAGTTTGTGATAAGAACCAGCAGATTACAGAAAGAGGTAATTGATGAAAAAATTGCCCGGTTTGTTTATGCAACAAACTCTCCTTTCCATATGATTGAGAACCCACACTTCATTAACATGGTTCAGTCATTAAGAGCAGAATACAGTCCACCCAGCAGAGCAGATGTGGCAGGGAAATTGCTGGATAAAGTGTATGAAAGAGACATTGAGTAGTGTGCAAAAGGTTTAGAGGGTGAAATTGTTAACCTGAGTCTTGATGGGTGGAGCAATGTCCACAATGGTTCTGTTGTACGTGCTTGTGTGACAACAGAGGAAGGGAATGTCTTTCTTACAGAAATGATGCATCAGGAAATACGCACACAGCAGAATACTTACAAGAAGTAGCAGTAAAAGCTATAACAGACTGTGAACAAAAATTCAAATGTCTAGTATGCAGCTTGGTCAGACAATGCTGCAAATGTTTCCAAGATGAGAAGACATTTAGAAGAGAGTGAAGAGAGTCCCAAGTTAATAACACATGGTTGCAGTACTCATTTGATGCACCTCCTAGCCAAAGACTTCAGTGTTCCAGAAATAAAAGGTAACGTTGAAATTGCAAAATACTTCCATAAAAACCACTTTGCAGCAGCTGCTCTGAAAGAAGTGGGAGAAACCAAGCTAACTCTCCCAACAGACATGCGCTGGAACTCAGCTGTTGACTGTTTTGAGCACTATATCAAGAACTGGCCTATCTGATGACAGTTTGTGAACAAAATTGTGAAAAAATAGATGGCACCGTCACAGCCAAAGTTCTCAACATTGGGCTTAAGAGAAATGTTGAACACATGCTGAGTACCCTGAAGCCTATTTCTGTAGCCTTGAACAAAATGCAGGGAAATAGCTGTTTTATTGTGATGCTGTTGAAATTTGGAAGGAACTGAGTGAGATCTTAAAAAGAAATATTCAATGACATTGTTAAATTATAGGCATTTAAAAAATGAAGGGGAAAAGCACTATCGCCTGCTCATTTTCTTGCAAATATTCTCAATACTACTGAGAATAGTCAGGGTCAAATCTTAACTGCTGAAGAAGAGGAATTGGCTATGACATGGACATCCAGCAATCATCCTTCCATAGTGCTAACTATAATAAACTTTAGAGCTAAGAGCGAACCATTCAAGAAATATATATTTGCTGATGGTGTTTTAAAGAAAGTCACACCAGTGAACTGGTAGAAGTCACTTAAAACACTTTGATTCAGAAAGTGTTGAAGTGATAATCTCACTTTTAACAGCAGTGGCTTCTTCTGCCGGTATAGAAAGAATATTTTCTTCCTTTGGACTAATTCATTTCAAACTGAGACATCGTTTGGGACTTGGAAAAGCAGGAAAGCTTGTTTTTCTTTTCCAGATTATGAACAAACGGGAAAATGAAGGTGAAGACGACTGAGTTAGCTGCAGAAGCCAATATTTTAAGTTTCTCATGTTGACCTGGCTGACAGAGTCAATTAAATTTTTGTTTTGTTTTTAAAAAAATATTTCATTTAACTATTTTAGTTAAAAACAATTTTAACAAAAACAAACCTGATTTTAAAAAACCTTGAATGTTTAACTACATTCAAAAATTCATATGCTTGTTTTGTTAAAATATTATATGTTTGCTACTGAAGAAAAAAATCCAGAATACATAATGTTGTTGTTTTAGTTAAATAGAATTTAAATATCTGTCTGGTGATGTTCTCCTCCTAATACAGCATGGCAAGAAGATCCTCCAAATATTAATGAGTAACCTGTTGAATTGGAGATAGTTCTCTTCCCAATGATTTAATAAATATCTGCTTCAATTACCTTGGGTAAATGAAATAACCAAACAATCATTCATTTTCTGATATAGCTGTAAAACTAATCTGAAAAGTTTTTTAAATAAATCACTTAAAAAACGTATAGTGTGTACCTTTTAAAAACAAAACCTACATCTATCTCTGAGTTGTGAAGAATATGTATTAAGATAACAACCAACAAGAATGCACTTTCATGTAGAAATCCATGATTAAATCAAGTCTTCCTGACTAGTGATTTAAATCATGATTTAAATTATGATTTAAATATATTTGATTTAAATCAAATCCACCCTGATAGCAAATAAACTGTGAGTGGTAGAAGAATAAGCAAATTGCCTTATGTTAATTCTGTAGCTAAGTACCAGTGATGGACCGCCGTCAAAGTCATGTTAATTACCTTTTGAACTCTCAACTTGTCAAAAGACATGACATTGTATAAAAGATCCTTGGGTCCTGATTCTGTCATCTCAGATCTGCTTAGGCTTCATCAGGGGAAGTTTGTTGCAAGACTGAGGTCCCAGTTATGCTGGTATACCCCAAATACGATATTTGGACATTGGATTATAACCTGTGAACTATTACTAAAAGCACTCTTTGTAACTACAGAGCTCACCATCTCTGCCATGAATCTGCATCTTAAGAATTGAACTGATGTCTGTATGTATATTGCTCTTTTAACCATACTCTCTCTCTCTTGTTTTTTAATAAATTTTAGTTTAGTTAATAAGAATTGGCTGTAGCGTGTATTTGGGTAAGATCTGAAACATTCACTAACCTGGGCAGTAAGGTGTCCGGTCCTTTGGGATTGGTAGAACCTTTTCTTTTATATTATGAAATAAGATTTTCAGAAATCATCCTATTGGGCGTGGGTACCTGGATGGAGGCATGAGGCTGGATCACTTTTTAAGGGAACTGTGTTGTTAGGACTTCTGAGTAACCAGTGAAGTAATAAATAAGCTGTTTTATGCTGGTTTGGTAAATCTAAGCTTTTGGGGGATTGTCTTCCCCATTCTTTGCAGTTCACCCTAACTGAGTGACCACAGCTGGCTCCCCACTAGGATTCCGGTCACACATGCTTTTTTGTTATTGCTATTCTCTGTTTGACAGAACACAGGAGAAATCTGCTAAACCTAACAATCATTCTGTTAAAACGAGGAAGACTCACCCAACCAGCAATCCTAGGAGGTAAGCACAGTGAGGGCTTGTCTTCACTACGAGGAGATCAGCGCTGCAGCGGAGGTCGATTTAGCGGGTCTAGTGAAGATCCACTAAATCGACCGCAGAGTGCTCTCTGTTCGACTCCGGTATTCCACCTCTCCAAGGGCTTATCTTCACTGCTGGGGTGAGTTGACCTAAGTAAGAAGGTTTGGGGTGAGTTGACCTAAGTTTGCTTTGGCGCTTATCACAATGTAATGTGTGTAGTTTGATACTGGGATTCGCTGGGACTGCATAACATGTTCCAGGTGGGCTCATTGAACTTAATGGTGAGAATAAATGTGACAAGGAAAAATCTGTGTAGTATTAAACACATGAGTGTGTAATTTATCTGTTATACACAAACCAGATTTGCTAGATGCAGTGCTAGCATAGTGCTGGCTGTTTTGACATAGTCACTGCAGTATCATGGGTTGATAAAGTATGTTTTTCACGGTAAAACAGAGCATAGCTTTTCTGCAGATCTTACAGTTAAAATCATATC